>NC_135849.1:3290000-4490000 GCF_029677425.1 Wolffia australiana
GCGCCTTACCAGGCCACCAAATCATGATGTTCTGCCTCATACAAAGCAGCAAAATTGCAGTGTTTTAACAGTTAAATGTTCTGCTCTGCCTCGCACAAGTGTAGTGTTCTGTTCAGATATCATTGGAGCAAGCAAATCCCATTGCCTGGCTCTAAATGACTGGCCAAAAGGCATTGTTTAGGCATTCAAAAGGCCACCAAATGGCACCATTGTGCCTTTGTTTTCAAAAGGATCCCAATCCCTGTGTGTAGCGCCTTACCAGGCAACCAAATCATGGTGTTCTTCCTCGCACAAAGCAGCAAAATTGCAGTGTTTAAGTAGCTAAATGTTATGGTCTGCCTCGCACAAGTCCAGAGTTCTGTTCTCATATCATTAGAGCAAGCAACTCCCAGTGTCTTGCTCTAAATGACAAGCCAAAAGGCACTGTTCAGGAATTCAAACGGCCACCAAATGGCACCATTCTGCCTTTGTTTTTTAAAGAATCTTAATCTCCGTGTGCTGCGCCTTTACATGCCACGAAATCATGGTGTTCTTCCTCGCACAAAATAACAAAATTGCAGTGTTTTAGCAGCTAAATGTTCTGTGCTGCCTCGCGCGAGTCCAATGTTCTATTCAGATATCATTGGAGCAAGCAAATCCTAGCGTCTTGCTCTAAATTACAAGCCAAAAGGCACTGTTTAGCTATTCAAAGGCCACCGCATGCCACAATTCTTCCTTCCTTTTCAAAAGAATCCCAATCTCTATGTGCTGCGCCTTAACAGGGACCCAAACGACGGTGTGCTTTATCACAAAAATCAGCAAAATTGCAGTGTTTTTAGCAGCGAAATGTTAAGTTTTGCCTCGCACAAGTCCGGTGTTCTGTTGTGATATCATTGGAGCAAGCAAATCCCGGTGTGTGCCTTTAAATGACAAGCCAAAAGGCATTGTTTAGGCATTCAAAAGGCTACCAAATGGCACCATTCTGCTTTTGTTTTCAAAAGGATCCCAAACTCTGTGTGCGCCTTACCAGGCCACCAAATCATGGTGTCCTGCCTGGCACAAAGCACCGAAGTTGCAGTGTTTTTAGCCGCTTTATGTTCTGTTCTGCCTCGCACAAGTCTAGGGTTCAGTTCAGATGTCATTGGAGCAAGTAAACCCCAGTGTTCTGCCTCCAAACGACAAGCTAGAAGGCATTTTTTAGGCATTTAAACCGCCACCAAATGGCACCATTCTGCCTTTTTTCAAAATGATTCCAATCTCTGTGTTGCGCCTTGGCCACCAAATCACGGTGTTCTTCCTCACACAGAGCAGCAAAATTGTAAGGTTTTTGCAGCTGAATGTTCTGTTCCGCCTCGCACAAGTCCAGCGCCCTGTTCTGATATCATTAGAGCAAGAAAATTCCAGTGTCTTGCCCTACATGACAGGACAAAAGGCATTACTTAGGCATTCAAATCGCCGCTAAATGGCACCAATAGGCCTTTGCTGTCAAAAGATCCCAATCTCTCTGTGTGCGCCTTACCAGGCCACCAAATCATGATGTTCTGCCTCATACAAAGCAGCAAAATTGCAGTGTTTTAACAGTTAAATGTTCTGCTCTGCCTCGCACAAGTGTAGTGTTCTGTTCAGATATCATTGGAGCAAGCAAATCCCATTGCCTGGCTCTAAATGACTGGCCAAAAGGCATTGTTTAGGCATTCAAAAGGCCACCAAATGGCACCATTGTGCCTTTGTTTTCAAAAGGATCCCAATCCCTGTGTGTAGCGCCTTACCAGGCAACCAAATCATGGTGTTCTTCCTCGCACAAAGCAGCAAAATTGCAGTGTTTAAGTAGCTAAACGTTATGGTCTGCCTCGCACAAGTCCAGAGTTCTGTTCTCATATCATTAGAGCAAGCAACTCCCAGTGTCTTGCTCTAAATGACAAGCCAAAAGGCACTGTTCAGGAATTCAAGGCCACCAAATGGCACCATTCTGCCTTTGTTTTTTAAAGAATCTTAATCTCCGTGTGCTGCGCCTTAGCAGGCCACGAAATCATGGTGTTCTTCCTCGCACAAAATAACAAAATTGCAGTGTTTTAGCAGCTAAATGTTCTGTGCTGCCTCGCGAGTCCAATGTTCTATTCAGATATCATTGGAGCAAGCAAATCCTAGCGTCTTGCTCTAAATTACAAGCCAAAAGGCACTGTTTAGCTATTCAAAGGCCACCGCATGCCACAATTCTTCCTTCCTTTTCAAAAGAATCCCAATCTCTATGTGCTGCGCCTTAACAGGGAACAAAACGACGGTGTGCTTTATCACAAAAATCAGCAAAATTGCAGTGTTTTTAGCAGCGAAATGTTAAGTTTTGCCTCGCACAAGTCCAGTGTTCTGTTGTGATATCATTGGAGCAAACAAATCCCGGTGTGTGCCTTTAAATGACAAGCCAAAAGGCATTGTTTAGGCATTCAAAAGGCTACCAAATGGCACCATTCTGCTTTTGTTTTCAAAAGGATCCCAAACTCTGTGTGCTCCGCCTTACCAGGCCACCAAATCATGGTGTCCTGCCTGGCACAAAGCACCGAAGTTGCAGTGTTTTTAGCCGCTTTATGTTCTGTTCTGCCTCGCACAAGTCTAGGGTTCAGTTCAGATGTCATTGGAGCAAGTAAACCCAGTGTTCTGCCTCCAAACGAAAAGCTAGACGGCATTTTTTAGGCATTTAACGCGCCAAATGGCACCATTCTGCCTTTTTTTTCAAAATGATTCCAATCTCTGTGTGTTGCGCCTTACTTGGCCACCAAATCACGGTGTTCTTCCTCACACAGAGCAGCAAAATTGTAAGGTTTTTGCAGCTGAATGTTCTGTTCCGCCTCGCACAAGTCCAGCGTCCTGTTCTGATATCATTAGAGCAAGAAAATTCCAGTGTCTTGCTCTACATGACAGGACAAAAGGCATTACTTAGGCATTCAAAACGCCGCTAAATGGCACCAATAGGCCTTTGCTGTCAAAAAGATCCCAATCTCTGTGGTGCGCCTTACCAGGCCACCAAATCATGATGTTCTGCCTCATACAAAGCAGCAAAATTGCAGTGTTTTAACAGTTAAATGTTCTGCTCTGCCTCGCACAAGTGTAGTGTTCTGTTCAGATATCATTGGAGCAAGCAAATCCCATTGCCTGGCTCTAAATGACTGGCCAAAAGGCATTGTTTAGGCATTCAAAAGGCCACCAAATGGCACCATTGTGCCTTTGTTTTCAAAAGGATCCCAATCCCTGTGTGTAGCGCCTTACCAGGCAACCAAATCATGGTGTTCTTCCTCGCACAAAGCAGCAAAATTGCAGTGTTTAAGTAGCTAAACGTTATGGTCTGCCTCGCACAAGTCCAGAGTTCTGTTCTCATATCATTAGAGCAAGCAACTCCCAGTGTCTTGCTCTAAATGACAAGCCAAAAGGCACTGTTCAGGAATTCAAACGGCCACCAAATGGCACCATTCTGCCTTTGTTTTTTAAAGAATCTTAATCTCCGTGTGCTGCGCCTTAGCAGGCCACGAAATCATGGTGTTCTTCCTCGCACAAAATAACAAAATTGCAGTGTTTTAGCAGCTAAATGTTCTGTGCTGCCTCGCGAGTCCAATGTTCTATTCAGATATCATTGGAGCAAGCAAATCCTAGCGTCTTGCTCTAAATTACAAGCCAAAAGGCACTGTTTAGCTATTCAAAGGCCACCGCATGCCACAATTCTTCCTTCCTTTTCAAAAGAATCCCAATCTCTATGTGCTGCGCTTAACAGGAAACAAACGACGGTGTGCTTTATCACAAAAATCAGCAAAATTGCAGTGTTTTTAGCAGCGAAATGTTAAGTTTTGCCTCGCACAAGTCCGGTGTTCTGTTGTGATATCATTGGAGCAAGCAAATCCCGGTGTGTGCCTTTAAATGACAAGCCAAAAGGCATTGTTTAGGCATTCAAAAGGCTACCAAATGGCACCATTCTGCTTTTGTTTTCAAAAGGATCCCAAACTCTGTGTGCTCGCTTACCAGGCCACCAAATCATGGTGTCCTGCCTGGCACAAAGCACCGAAGTTGCAGTGTTTTTAGCCGCTTTATGTTCTGTTCTGCCTCGCACAAGTCTAGGGTTCAGTTCAGATGTCATTGGAGCAAGTAAACCCCAGTGTTCTGCCTCCAGCGACAAGCTAGAAGGCATTTTTTAGGCATTTAAAACGCCACCAAATGGCACCATTCTGCCTTTTTTTTCAAAATGATTCCAATCTCTGTGTGTTGCGCCTTACTTGGCCACCAAATCACGGTGTTCTTCCTCACACAGAGCAGCAAAATTGTAAGGTTTTTGCAGCTGAATGTTCTGTTCCGCCTCGCACAAGTCCAGCGTCCTGTTCTGATATCATTAGAGCAAGAAAATTCCAGTGTCTTGCTCTACATGACAGGACAAAAGGCATTACTTAGGCATTCAAAACGCCGCTAAATGGCACCAATAGGCCTTTGCTGTCAAAAAGATCCCAATCTCTCGTGGTGCGCCTTACCAGGCCACCAAATCATGATGTTCTGCCTCATACAAAGCAGCAAAATTGCAGTGTTTTAACAGTTAAATGTTCTGCTCTGCCTCGCACAAGTGTAGTGTTCTGTTCAGATATCATTGGAGCAAGCAAATCCCATTGCCTGGCTCTAAATGACTGGCCAAAAGGCATTGTTTAGGCATTCAAAAGGCCACCAAATGGCACCATTGTGCCTTTGTTTTCAAAAGGATCGCACTGCCTGTGTGTAGCGCCTTACCAGGCAACCAAATCATGGTGTTCTTCCTCGCACAAAGCAGCAAAATTGCAGTGTTTAAGTAGCTAAACGTTATGGTCTGCCTCGCACAAGTCCAGAGTTCTGTTCTCATATCATTAGAGCAAGCAACTCCCAGTGTCTTGCTCTAAATGACAAGCCAAAAGGCACTGTTCAGGAATTCAAACGGCCACCAAATGGCACCATTCTGCCTTTGTTTTTTAAAGAATCTTAATCTCCGTGTGCTGCGCCTTAGCAGGCCACGAAATCATGGTGTTCTTCCTCGCACAAAATAACAAAATTGCAGTGTTTTAGCAGCTAAATGTTCTGTGCTGCCTCGCGCGAGTCCAATGTTCTATTCAGATATCATTGGAGCAAGCAAATCCTAGCGTCTTGCTCTAAATTACAAGCCAAAAGGCACTGTTTAGCTATTCAAAGGCCACCGCATGCCACAATTCTTCCTTCCTTTTCAAAAGAATCCCAATCTCTATGTGCGCCTTAACAGGGAACAAAACGACGGTGTGCTTTATCACAAAAATCAGCAAAATTGCAGTGTTTTTAGCAGCGAAATGTTAAGTTTTGCCTCGCACAAGTCCGGTGTTCTGTTGTGATATCATTGGAGCAAGCAAATCCCGGTGTGTGCCTTTAAATGACAAGCCAAAAGGCATTGTTTAGGCATTCAAAAGGCTACCAAATGGCACCATTCTGCTTTTGTTTTCAAAAGGATCCCAAACTCTGTGTGCTGCGCCTTACCAGGCCACCAAATCACGGTGTGCTGCCTGGCACGAAGCGTGGACGTTGCAGTGTTTTTAGCCGCTTTATGTTCTGTTCTGCCTCGCACAAGTCTAGGGTTCAGTTCAGATGTCATTGGAGCAAGTAAACCCCAGTGTTCTGCCTCCAAACGACAAGCTAGAAGGCATTTTTTAGGCATTTAAAACGCCACCAAACGGCACCATTCTGCCTTTTTTTTCAAAATGATTCCAATCTCTGTGTGTTGCGCCTTACTTGGCCACCAAATCACGGTGTTCTTCCTCACACAGAGCAGCAAAATTGTAAGGTTTTTGCAGCTGTATGTTCTGTTCCGCCTCGCACAAGTCCAGCGTCCTGTTCTGATATCATTAGAGCAAGAAAATTCCAGTGTCTTGCTCTACATGACAGGACAAAAGGCATTACTTAGGCATTCAAAACGCGCTAAATGGCACCAATAGGCCTTTGCTGTCAAAAGATCCCAATCTCTGTGGTGCGCCTTACCAGGCCACCAAATCATGATGTTCTGCCTCATACAAAGCAGCAAAATTGCAGTGTTTTAACAGTTAAATGTTCTGCTCTGCCTCGCACAAGTGTAGTGTTCTGTTCAGATATCATTGGAGCAAGCAAATCCCATTGCCTGGCTCTAAATGACTGGCCAAAAGGCATTGTTTAGGCATTCAAAAGGCCACCAAATGGCACCATTGTGCCTTTGTTTTCAAAAGGATCCCAATCCCTGTGTGTAGCGCCTTACCAGGCAACCAAATCATGGTGTTCTTCCTCGCACAAAGCAGCAAAATTGCAGTGTTTAAGTAGCTAAATGTTATGGTCTGCCTCGCACAAGTCCAGAGTTCTGTTCTCATATCATTAGAGCAAGCAACTCCCAGTGTCTTGCTCTAAATGACAAGCCAAAAGGCACTGTTCAGGAATTCAAAAGGCCACCAAATGGCACCATTGTGCCTTTGTTTTTTAAAGAATCTTAATCTCCGTGTGCTGCGCCTTAGCAGGCCACGAAATCATGGTGTTCTTCCTCGCACAAAATAACAAAATTGCAGTGTTTTAGCAGCTAAATGATCTGTGCTGCCTCGCTGAGTCCAATGTTCTATTCAGATATCATTGGAGCAAGCAAATCCTAGCGTCTTGCTCTAAATTACAAGCCAAAAGGCACTGTTTAGCTATTCAAAGGCCACCGCATGCCACAATTCTTCCTTCCTTTTCAAAAGAATCCCAATCTCTATGTGCTGCGCCTTAACAGGGAACAAAACGACGGTGTGCTTTATCACAAAAATCAGCAAAATTACAGTGTTTTTAGCAGCGAAATGTTAAGTTTCGCCTCGCACAAGTCCGGTGTTCTGTTGTGATATCATTGGAGCAAACAAATCCCGGTGTGTGCCTTTAAATGACAAGCCAAAAGGCATTGTTTAGGCATTCAAAAGGCTACCAAATGGCACCATTCTGCTTTTGTTTTCAAAAGGATCCCAAACTCTGTGTGCTCCGCCTTACCAGGCCACCAAATCATGGTGTCCTGCCTGGCACAAAGCACCGAAGTTGCAGTGTTTTTAGCCGCTTTATGTTCTGTTCTGCCTCGCACAAGTCTAGGTTCAGTTCAGATGTCATTGGAGCAAGTAAACCCCAGTGTTCTGCCTCCAAACGACAAGCTAGAAGGCATTTTTAGGCATTTAAACGCCACCAAATGGCACCATTCTGCCTTTTTTTCAAAATGATTCCAATCTCTGTGTTGCGCCTTACTTGGCCACCAAATCACGGTGTTCTTCCTCACACAGAGCAGCAAAATTGTAAGGTTTTGCAGCTGAATGTTCTGTTCCGCCTCGCACAAGTCCAGCGTCCTGTTCTGATATCATTAGAGCAAGAAAATTCCAGTGTCTTGCTCTACATGACAGGACAAAAGGCATTACTTAGGCATTCAAAACGCCGCTAAATGGCACCAATAGGCCTTTGCTGTCAAAAAGATCCCAATCTCTCGTGGTGCGCCTTACCAGGCCCCCAAATCATGATGTTCTGCCTCATACAAAGCAGCAAAATTGCAGTGTTTTAACAGTTAAATGTTCTGCTCTGCCTCGCACAAGTGTAGTGTTCTGTTCAGATATCATTGGAGCAAGCAAATCCCATTGCCTGGCTCTAAATGACTGGCCAAAAGGCATTGTTTAGGCATTCAAAAGGCCACCAAATGGCACCATTGTGCCTTTGTTTTCAAAAGGATCCCAATCTCTGTGTGTAGCGCCTTACCAGGCAACCAAATCATGGTGTTCTTCCTCGCACAAAGCAGCAAAATTGCAGTGTTTAAGTAGCTAAATGTTATGGTCTGCCTCGCACAAGTCCAGAGTTCTGTTCTCATATCATTAGAGCAAGCAACTCCCAGTGTCTTGCTCTAAATGACAAGCCAAAAGGCACTGTTCAGGAATTCAAACGGCCACCAAATGGCACCATTCTGCCTTTGTTTTTTAAAGAATCTTAATCTCCGTGTGCTGCGCCTTAGCAGGCCACGAAATCATGGTGTTCTTCCTCGCACAAAATAACAAAATTGCAGTGTTTTAGCAGCTAAATGTTCTGTGCTGCCTCGCGCGAGTCCAATGTTCTATTCAGATATCATTGGAGCAAGCAAATCCTAGCGTCTTGCTCTAAATTACAAGCCAAAAGGCACTGTTTAGCTATTCAAAGGCCACCGCATGCCACAATTCTTCCTTCCTTTTCAAAAGAATCCCAATCTCTATGTGCTGCGCCTTAACAGGGAACAAAACGACGGTGTGCTTTATCACAAAAATCAGCAAAATTGCAGTGTTTTTAGCAGCGAAATGTTAAGTTTTGCCTCGCACAAGTCCGGTGTTCTGTTGTGATATCATTGGAGCAAGCAAATGCCGGTGTGTGCCTTTAAATGACAAGCCAAAAGGCATTGTTTAGGCATTCAAAAGGCTACCAAATGGCACCATTCTGCTTTTGTTTTCAAAAGGATCCCAAACTCTGTGTGCTCGCCTTACCAGGCCACCAAATCATGGTGTCCTGCCTGGCACAAAGCAATCGAAGTTGCAGTGTTTTTAGCCGCTTTATGTTCTGTTCTGCCTCGCACAAGTCTAGGGTTCAGTTCAGATGTCATTGGAGCAAGTAAACCCAGTGTTCTGCCTCCAAACGACAAGCTAGAAGGCATTTTTTAGGCATTTAAAACGCCACCAAATGGCACCATTCTGCCTTTTTTTTCAAAATGATTCCAATCTCTGTGTGTTGCGCCTTACTTGGCCACCAAATCACGGTGTTCTTCCTCACACAGAGCAGCAAAATTGTAAGGTTTTTGCAGCTGAATGTTCTGTTCCGCCTCGCACAAGTCCAGCGTCCTGTTCTGATATCATTAGAGCAAGAAAATTCCAGTGTCTTGCTCTACATGACAGGACAAAAGGCATTACTTAGGCATTCAAAACGCCGCTAAATGGCACCAATAGGCCTTTGCTGTCAAAAAGATCCCAATCTCTCTGTGTTGCGCCTTACCAGGCCACCAAATCATGATGTTCTGCCTCATACAAAGCAGCAAAATTGCAGTGTTTTAACAGTTAAATGTTCTGCTCTGCCTCGCACAAGTGTAGTGTTCTGTTCAGATATCATTGGAGCAAGCAAATCCCATTGCCTGGCTCTAAATGACTGGCCAAAAGGCATTGTTTAGGCATTCAAAAGGCCACCAAATGGCACCATTGTGCCTTTGTTTTCAAAAGGATCCCAATCCCTGTGTGTAGCGCCTTACCAGGCAACCAAATCATGGTGTTCTTCCTCGCACAAAGCAGCAAAATTGCAGTGTTTAAGTAGCTAAATGTTATGGTCTGCCTCGCACAAGTCCAGAGTTCTGTTCTCATATCATTAGAGCAAGCAACTCCCAGTGTCTTGCTCTAAATGACAAGCCAAAAGGCACTGTTCAGGAATTCCAACGGCCACCAAATGGCACCATTCTGCCTTTGTTTTTAAAGAATCTTAATCTCCGTGTGCTGCGCCTTTAGCAGGCCACGAAATCATGGTGTTCTTCCTCGCACAAAATAACAAAATTGCAGTGTTTTAGCAGCTAAATGTTCTGTGCTGCCTCGCATGAGTCCAATGTTCTATTCAGATATCATTGGAGCAAGCAAATCCTAGCGTCTTGCTCTAAATTACAAGCCAAAAGGCACTGTTTAGCTATTCAAAGGCCACCGCATGCCACAATTCTTCCTTCCTTTTCAAAAGAATCCCAATCTCTATGTGCTGCGCCTTAACAGGGAACAAAACGACGGTGTGCTTTATCACAAAAATCAGCAAAATTGCAGTGTTTTTAGCAGCGAAATGTTAAGTTTTGCCTCGCACAAGTCCAGTGTTCTGTTGTGATATCATTGGAGCAAGCCAATCCCGGTGTGTGCCTTTAAATGACAAGCCAAAAGGCATTGTTTAGGCATTCCATCGGCCACCAAATGGAACTATTCTGCCTTTCTTTTCAAAAGGATCCCAATCTCTGTGTGCTGCGCCTTACCAGGCCACCAAATCATGGTGTCCTGCCTAGCGCAAAGCACCGAAATTGCAGTATTTTTAGCAGCGAAATGTTAAGTCTTGCCTCGCACAAGTCCGGTGTTCTGTTGTGATATCATTGGAGCAAGCAAATGCCAGTGTCTGCCTTTAAATGACAAGCCAAAAGGCATTGTTTAGGCATTCAAAAGGCTACCAAATGGAACTATTCTGCCTTTCTTTTCAAAAGGATCCCAATCTCTGTGTGCTGCGCCTTACCAGGCCACCAAATCATGGTGTCCTGCCTGGCACAAAGCACCGAAGTTGCAGTGTTTTTAGCCGCTTTATGTTCTGTTCTGCCTCGCACAAGTCTAGGGTTCAGTTCAGATGTCATTGGAGCAAGTAAACCCCAGTGTTCTGCCTCCAAACGACAAGCTAGAAGGCATTTTTTAGGCATTTAAAACGCCACCAAATGGCACCATTCTGCCTTTTTTTTCAAAATGATTCCAATCTCTGTGTGTTGCGCCTTACTTGGCCACCAAATCACGGTGTTCTTCCTCACACAGAGCAGCAAAATTGTAAGGTTTTAGCAGCTGAATGTTCTGTTCCGCCTCGCACAAGTCCAGCGTCCTGTTCTGATATCATTAGAGCAAGAAAATTCCAGTGTCTTGCTCTACATGACAGGACAAAAGGCATTACTTAGGCATTCAAAACGCGCTAAATGGCACCAATAGGCCTTTGCTGTCAAAAGATCCCAATCTCTGTGGTGCGCCTTACCAGGCCACCAAATCATGATGTTCTGCCTCATACAAAGCAGCAAAATTGCAGTGTTTTAACAGTTAAATGTTCTGCTCTGCCTCGCACAAGTGTAGTGTTCTGTTCAGATATCATTGGAGCAAGCAAATCCCATTGCCTGGCTCTAAATGACTGGCCAAAAGGCATTGTTTAGGCATTCAAAAGGCCACCAAATGGCACCATTGTGCCTTTGTTTTCAAAAGGATCCCAATCCCTGTGTGTAGCGCCTTACCAGGCAACCAAATCATGGTGTTCTTCCTCGCACAAAGCAGCAAAATTGCAGTGTTTAAGTAGCTAAATGTTATGGTCTGCCTCGCACAAGTCCAGTGTTCTGTTCTGATATCATTGGAGCAAGCAACTCCGGGTGTCTTGCTCTAAATGACAAGCCAAAGGCACTGTTCAGGAATTCAAACGGCCACCAAATGGCACCATTCTGCCTTTGTTTTTTAAAGAATCTTAATCTCCGTGTGCTGCGCCTTAGCAGGCCACGAAATCATGGTGTTCTTCCTCGCACAAAATAACAAAATTGCAGTGTTTTAGCAGCTAAATGTTCTGTGCTGCCTCGCGCGAGTCCAATGTTCTATTCAGATATCATTGGAGCAAGCAAATCCTAGCGTCTTGCTCTAAATTACAAGCCAAAAGGCACTGTTTAGCTATTCAAAGGCCACCGCATGCCACAATTCTTCCTTCCTTTTCAAAAGAATCCCAATCTCTATGTGCTGCGCCTTAACAGGGAACAAAACGACGGTGTGCTTTATCACAAAAATCAGCAAAATTGCAGTGTTTTTAGCAGCGAAATGTTAAGTTTTGCCTCGCACAAGTCCGGTGTTCTGTTGTGATATCATTGGAGCAAGCAAATCCCGGTGTGTGCCTTTAAATGACAAGCCAAAAGGCATTGTTTAGGCATTCCATCGGCCACCAAATGGAACTATTCTGCCTTTCTTTTCAAAAGGATCCCAATCTCTGTGTGCTGCGCCTTACCAGGCCACCAAATCATGGTGTCCTGCCTAGCGCAAAGCACCGAAATTGCAGTATTTTTAGCAGCGAAATGTTAAGTCTTGCCTCGCACAAGTCCGGTGTTCTGTGGTGATATCATTGGAGCAAGCAAATGCCAGTGTCTGCCTTTAAATGACAAGCCAAAAGGCTACCAAATGGCACCATTCTGCTTTTGTTTTCAAAAGGATCCCAAACTCTGTGTGCTCCGCCTTACAAGGCCACCAAATCATGGTGTCCTGCCTGGCACAAAGCACCGAAGTTGCAGTGTTTTTAGCCGCTTTATGTTCTGTTCTGCCTCGCACAAGTCTAGGGTTCAGTTCAGATGTCATTGGAGCAACTAAACCCCAATGTTCTGCCTCCAAACGACAAGCTAGAAGGCATTTTTTAGGCATTCAAAACGCCACCAAATGGCACCATTCTGCCTTTTTTTTCAAAATGATTCCAATCTCTGTGTGTTGCGCCTTACTTGGCCACCAAATCACGGTGTTCTTCCTCACACAGAGCAGCAAAATTGTAAGGTTTTTGCAGCTGAATGTTCTGTTCCGCCTCGCACAAGTCCAGCGTCCTGTTCTGATATCATTAGAGCAAGAAAATTCCAGTGTCTTGCTCTACATGACAGGACAAAAGGCATTACTTAGGCATTCAAAACGCCGCTAAATGGCACCAATAGGCCTTTGCTGTCAAAAAGATCCCAATCTCTCTGTGGTGCGCCTTACCAGGCCACCAAATCATGATGTTCTGCCTCATACAAAGCAGCAAAATTGCAGTGTTTTAACAGTTAAATGTTCTGCTCTGCCTCGCACAAGTGTAGTGTTCTGTTCAGATATCATTGGAGCAAGCAAATCCCATTGCCTGGCTCTAAATGACTGGCCAAAAGGCATTGTTTAGGCATTCAAAAGGCCACCAAATGGCACCATTGTGCCTTTGTTTTCAAAAGGATCCCAATCCTGTGTGTAGCGCCTTACCAGGCAACCAAATCATGGTGTTCTTCCTCGCACAAAGCAGCAAAATTGCAGTGTTTAAGTAGCTAAATGTTATGGTCTGCCTCGCACAAGTCCAGAGTTCTGTTCTCATATCATTAGAGCAAGCAACTCCCAGTGTCTTGCTCTAAATGACAAGCCAAAAGGCACTGTTCAGGAATTCAAACGGCCACCAAATGGCACCATTCTGCCTTTGTTTTTTAAAGAATCTTAATCTCCGTGTGCTGCGCCTTAGCAGGCCGCGAAGGCATGGTGTTCTTCCTCGCACAAAATAACAAAATTGCAGTGTTTTAGCAGCTAAATGTTCTGTGCTGCCTCGCGCGAGTCCAATGTTCTATTCAGATATCATTGGAGCAAGCAAATCCTAGCGTCTTGCTCTAAATTACAAGCCAAAAGGCACTGTTTAGCTATTCAAAGGCCACCGCATGCCACAATTCTTCCTTCCTTTTCAAAAGAATCCCAATCTCTATGTGCTGCGCCTTAACAGGGAACAAAACGACGGTGTGCTTTATCACAAAAATCAGCAAAATTGCAGTGTTTTTAGCAGCGAAATGTTAAGTTTTGCCTCGCACAAGTCCGGCGTTCTGTTGTGATATCATTGGAGCAAGCAAATTCGAGTGTCTTGCTCTACATGACAGGACAAAAGGCATTACTTATGCATTCAAACCGCCGCTAAATGGCACCAATAGGCCTTTGCTGTCAAAAAGATCCCAATCTCTCTGTGGTGCGCCTTACCAGGCCACCAAATCATGATGTTCTGCCTCATACAAAGCAGCGAAATTGCAGTGTTTCAACAGTTAAATGTTCTGCTCTGCCTCGCACAAGTGTAGTGTTCTGTTCAGATATCATTGGAACAAGCAAACCCCATTGCCTAGCTCTAAATGACTGGCCAAAAGGCATTGTTTAGGCATTCAAAAGGCCACCAAATGGCACCATTGTGCCTTTGTTTTCAAAAGGATCCCAATCCCTGTGTGTAGCGCCTTACCAGGCAACCAAATCATGGTGTTCTTCCTCGCACAAAGCACCAAAATTGCAGTGTTTAAGTAGCTAAATGTTATGGTCTGCCTCGCACAAGTCCAGAGTTCTGTTCTCATATCATTAGAGCAAGCAACTCCCAGTGTCTTGCTCTAAATGACAAGCCAAAAGGCACTGTTCAGGAATTCAAACGGCCACCAAATGGCACCATTCTGCCTTTGTTTTTTAAAGAATCTTAATCTCCGTGTGCTGCGCCTTAGCAGGCCACGAAATCATGGTGTTCTTCCTCGCACAAAATAACAAAATTGCAGTGTTTTAGCAGCTAAATGTTCTGTGCTGCCTCGCGCGAGTCCAATGTTCTATTCAGATATCATTGGAGCAAGCAAATCCTAGCGTCTTGCTCTAAATTACAAGCCAAAAGGCACTGTTTAGCTATTCAAAGGCCACCGCATGCCACAATTCTTCCTTCCTTTTCAAAAGAATCCCAATCCCTGTGTGTAGCGCCTTACCAGGCAACCAAATCATGGTGTTCTTCCTCGCACAAAGCAGCAAAATTGCAGTGTTTAAGTAGCTAAATGTTATGGTCTGCCTCGCACAAGTCCAGAGTTCTGTTCTCATATCATTAGAGAAAGCAACTCCCAGTGTCTTGCTCTAAATGACAAGCCAAAAGGCACTGTTCAGGAATTCAAACGGCCACCAAATGGCACCATTCTGCCTTTGTTTTTTAAAGAATCTTAATCTCCGTGTGCTGCGCCTTAGCAGGCCACGAAATCATGGTGTTCTTCCTCGCACAAAATAACAATATTGCAGTGTTTTAGCAGCTAAATGTTCTGTGCTGCCTCGCGCGAGTCCAATGTTCTATTCAGATATCATTGGAGCAAGCAAATCCTAGCGTCTTGCTCTAAATTACAAGCCAAAAGGCATTTTAGCTATTCAAAGGCCACATGCCACAATTCTTCCTTCCTTTTCAAAAGAATCCCAATCTCTATATGCGCCTTAACAGGGAACAAAACGACGGTGTGCTTTATCACAAAAATCAGCAAAATTGCAGTGTTTTTAGCAACGAAATGTTAAGTTTTGCCTCGCACAAGTCCAGCGTTCTGTTCTGATATCATTAGAGCAAGAAAATTCCAGTGTCTTGCTCTACATGACAGGACAAAAGGCATTACTTAGGCATTCAAAACGCCGCTAAATGGCACCAATAGGCCTTTGCTGTCAAAAAGATCCCAATCTCTCGTAGTGCGCCTTACCAGGCCCCCAAATCATGATGTTCTGCCTCATACAAAGCAGCAAAATTGCAGTGTTTTAACAGTTAAATGTTCTGCTCTGCCTCGCACAAGTGTTGTGTTCTGTTCAGATATCATTAGAGTTAGCAAATCCCATTGCCTGGCTCTAAATGACTGGCCAAAAGGCATTGTTTAGGCATTCAAAAGGCCACCAAATGGCACCATTGTGCCTTTGTTTTCAAAAGGATCCCAATCTTTGTGTGTAGCGCCTTACCAGGCAACCAAATCATGGTGTTCTTCCTCGCACAGAGCAGCAAAATTGCAGTGTTTAAGTAGCTAAATGTTATGGTCTGCCTCGCACAAGTCCAGAGTTCTGTTCTCATATCATTAGAGCAAGCAACTCCCAGAGTCTTGCTCTAAATGACAAGCCAAAAGGCACTGTTGAGGCATTCAAACGGCCACCAAATGGCACCATTCTGCCTTTGTTTTTTAAAGAATCTTAATCTCCGTGTGCTGCGCCTTAAGCAGGCCACGAAATCAATGTGTTCTTCCTCGCACAAAATAACAAAATTGCAGTGTTTTAGCAGCTAAATGTTCTGTGCTGCCTCGCGCGAGTCCAATGTTCTATTCAGATATCATTGGAGCAAGCAAATCCTAGCGTCTTGCTCTAAATTACAAGCCAAAAGGCACTGTTTAGCTATTCAAAGGCCACCGCATGCCACAATTCTTCCTTCCTTTTCAAAAGAATCCCAATCTCTATGTGCTGCGCCTTAACAGGGAACAAAACGACGGTGTGCTTTATCACAAAAATCAGCAAAATTGCAGTGTTTTTAGCAGCGAAATGTTAAGTTTTGCCTCGCACAAGTCCAGTGTTCTGTTGTGATATCATTGGAGCAAGCCAATCCCGGTGTGTGCCTTTAAATGACAAGCCAAAAGGCATTGTTTAGGCATTCCATCGGCCACCAAATGGAACTATTCTGCCTTTCTTTTCAAAAGGATCCCAATCTCTGTGTGCTGCGCCTTACCAGGCCACCAAATCATGGTGTCCTGCCTAGCGCAAAGCACCGAAATTGCAGTATTTTTAGCAGCGAAATGTTAAGTCTTGCCTCGCACAAGTCCGGTGTTCTGTGGTGATATCATTGGAGCAAGCAAATGCCGGTGTCTGCCTTTAAATGACAAGCCAAAAGGCATTGGTTAGGCATTCAAAAGGCTACCAAATGGCACCATTCTGCTTTTGTTTTCAAAAGGATCCCAAACTCTGTGTGCTCCGCCTTACCAGGCCACCAAATCATGGTGTCCTGCCTGGCACAAAGCACCGAAGTTGCAGTGTTTTTAGCCGCTTTATGTTCTGTTCTGCCTCGCACAAGTCTAGGGTTCAGTTCAGATGTCATTGGAGCAAGTAAACCCCAGTGTTCTGCCTCCAAACGACAAGCTAGAAGGCATTTTTTAGGCATTTAAAACGCCACCAAATGGCACCATTCTGCCTTTTTTTTCAAAATGATTCCAATCTCTGTGTGTTGCGCCTTACTTGGCCACCAAATCACGGTGTTCTTCCTCACACAGAGCAGCAAAATTGTAAGGTTTTTGCAGCTGAATGTTCTGTTCCGCCTCGCACAAGTCCAGCGTTCTGTTCTGATATCATTAGAGCAAGAAAATTCCAGTGTCTTGCTCTACATGACAGGACAAAAGGCATTACTTAGGCATTCAAAACGCCGCTAAATGGCACCAATAGGCCTTTGCTGTCAAAAAGATCCCAATCTCTCTGTGGTGCGCCTTACCAGGCCACCAAATCATGATGTTCTGCCTCATACAAAGCAGCAAAATTGCAGTGTTTTAACAGTTAAATGTTCTGCTCTGCCTCGCACAAGTGTTGTGTTCTGTTCAGATATCATTAGAGTTAGCAAATCCCATTGCCTGGCTCTAAATGACTGCCCAAAAGGCATTGTTTAGGCATTCAAAAGGCCACCAAATGGCACCATTGTGTCTTTGTTTTCAAAAGGATCCCAATCCCTGTGTGTAGCGCCTTACCAGGCAACCAAATCATGGTGTTCTTCCTCGCACAAAGCAGCAAAATTGCAGTGTTTAAGTAGCTAAATGTTATGGTCTGCCTCGCACAAGTCCAGAGTTCTGTTCTCCTATCATTAGAGCAAGCAACTCCCAGTGTCTTGCTCTAAATGACAAGCCAAAAGGCACTGTTCAGGCATTCAAACGGCCACCAAATGGCACCATTCTGCCTTTGTTTTCAAAAGGATCCCAATCTTTGTGTGCTACCCCTTACTAGGCAACCAAATCATGGTGTCCTTCTTCTCACAAAGTAGCAAAATGCAGTGTTTAAGCAGCTAAATGTTCTGTTCGGCCTCGCACATGTCCAATGTTCTATTCAGATATCATTGGAGCAAGCAAATCCTAGTCTTGCTCTAAATTACAAGCCAAAAGGCATTGTTTAGCTATTCAAAGGCCACCAAATGCCACCATTCTTCCTTCCTTTTCAAAGAATCTTAATCTCTATGTGCTGCGCTTAACAGGAACAAATCATGGTGTTCTTTATCACAAAAATAACAAAATTGCAGTGTTTAGCAGCTAAATGTTAAGTTTTGCCTCGCACAAGTCCAATGTTCTATTCAGATATCATTGGAGCAAGCAAATCCTAGTGTCTTGCTCTAAATGACAAGCCAAAAGGCATTGTTTAGGCATTCAAAGGCCACCAAATGGCACCATTCTGCCTTCCTTTTCAAAAGAATCCCAATCTCTATGTGCTGCGCCTTACCAGGCCACCAAATCATGGTGTGCTTTATCACAAAAATCAGCAAAATTGCAGTGTTTTTAGCAGCGAAATGTTAAGTTTTGCCTCGCACAAGTCTAGTGTTCTGTTCTGATATCATTGGAGCAAGTAAATCCCGGTGTGTGCCTTTAAATGACAAGCCAAAAGGCATTGTTAGGCATTCAATCGCCACCAAATGGCACCATTCTGCCTTTCTTTCAAAAGGATCCCAATCTCTGTGTGCTGCGCCTTACCAGGCCACCAAATCATGGTGTCCTGCCTAGCACAAAGCACCGAAATTGCAGTATTTTTAGCAGCGAAATGTTAAGTCTTGCCTCGCACAAGTCCGGTGTTCTGTTGTGATATCATTGGAGCAAGCAAATGCCAGTGTCTGCCTTTAAATGACAAGCCAAAAGGCATTGTTTAGGCATTCAAAAGGCTACCAAATGGCACCATTCTGCTTTTGTTTTCAAAAGGATCCCAAACTCTGTGTGCTCCGCCTTACCAGGCCACCAAATCATGGTGTCCTGCCTGGCACAAAGCACCGAAGTTGCAGTGTTTAATTAGCTAAATGTTATGGTCTGCCTCGCACAAGTCCAGAGTTCTGTTCTCCTATCATTAGAGCAAGCAACTCCCAGTGTCTTGCTCTAAATGACAAGCCAAAAGGCACTGTTCAGGCATTCAAACGGCCACCAAATGGCACCATTCTGCCTTTGTTTTCAAAAGGATCCCAATCTTTGTGTGCTACCCCTTACTACGCAACCAAATCATGGTGTCCTTCTTCTCACAAAGTAGCAAAATGCAGTGTTTAAGCAGCTAAATGTTCTGTTCGGCCTCGCACATGCCCAGCTTTGTGTTCTAATATCATTGGAGCAAGCAAGTCCCACCGTTTGCATTTAAATAACAAGCCAAAAGGCATTGTTTAGGCATACAGAGGGCCACCAAATGGCACCATTCTGCCTTTGTTTTTTAAAGAATCTTAATCTCCGTGTGCTGCGCCTTAGCAGGCCACCAAATCATGGTGTTCTTCCTCGCAAAAAATAACAAAATTGCAGTGTTTTAGCAGCTAAATGTTCTGTGCTGCCTCGCGCGAGTCCAATGTTCTATTCAGATATCATTGGAGCAAGCAAATCCTAGCGTCTTGCTCTAAATTACAAGCCAAAAGGCACTGTTTAGCTATTCAAAGGCCACCGCATGCCACAATTCTTCCTTCCTTTTCAAAAGAATCCCAATCTCTATGTGCTGCGCCTTAACAGGGAACAAAACGACGGTGTGCTTTATCACAAAAATCAGCAAAATTGCAGTGTTTTTAGCAGCGAAATGTTAAGGTTTGCCTCGCACAAGTCCAGTGTTCTGTTCTGATATCATTGGAGCAAGCCAATCCCGGTGTGTGCCTTTAAATGACAAGCCAAAAGGTATTGTTTAGGCATTCCATCGGCCACCAAATGGAACTATTCTGCCTTTCTTTTCAAAAGGATCCCAATCTCTGTGTGCTGCGCCTTACCAGGCCACCAAATCATGGTGTCCTGCCTAGCACAAAGCACCGAAATTGCAGTATTTTTAGCAGCGAAATGTTAAGTCTTGCCTCGCACAAGTCCGGTGTTGTGTTGTGATATCATTCGAGCAAGCAAATGCCAGTGTCTGCCTTTAAATGACAAGCCAAAAGGCATTGTTTAGGCATTCAAAAGGCTACCAAATGGCACCATTCTGCTTTTGTTTTCAAAAGGATCCCAAACTCTGTGTGCTCCGCCTTACCAGGCCACCAAATCATGGTGTTCTGCCTGGTACAAGGCCGGGAGGTTGCAGTGTTTTTAGCCGCTTTATGTTCTGTTCTGCCTCGCACAAGTCTAGGGTTCAGTTCAGATGTCATTGGAGCAAGTAAACCCCAGTGTTCTGCCTCCAAACGACAAGCTAGAAGGCATTTTTTAGGCATTTAAAACGCCACCAAATGGCACCATTCTGCCTTTTTTTTCAAAATGATTCCAATCTCTGTGTGTTGCGCCTTACTTGGCCACCAAATCACGGTGTTCTTCCTCACACAGAGCAGCAAAATTGTAAGGTTTTTGCAGCTGAATGTTCTGTTCCGCCTCGCACAAGTCCAGCGTTCTGTTCTGATATCATTAGAGCAAGAAAATTCCAGTGTCTTGCTCTACATGACAGGACAAAAGGCATTACTTAGGCATTCAAAACGCCGCTAAATGGCACCAATAGGCCTTTGCTGTCAAAAAGATCCCAATCTCTCTGTGGTGCGCCTTACCAGGCCACCAAATCATGATGTTCTGCCTCATACAAAGCAGCAAAATTGCAGTGTTTTAACAGTTAAATGTTCTGCTCTGCCTCGCACAAGTGTAGTGTTCTGTTCAGATATCATTGGAGCAAGCAAATCCCATTGCCTGGCTCTAAATGACTGCCCAAAAGGCATTGTTTAGGGGACGTCGAATGCGGCGGCATTCGCGTAGACTGTGCGCCAGAGTGTAGACACGGGTGCTGGCTGCGTGTGTGTTCGTTAAGGCAGGGGTGGCGTGTGTGATCGTCATGCCTGCGGGCACGCAACGCCCGGCCCGATGCACGGATGAGCGGCAAAGCGGGCGCACACGTGCGGAGCGGCGGCAATGAGGCGGTGTGGTGATATTACCTCCGCGCAAGGCGCCTCGTCTCATTCCTCGTAACACCCGTCGTCTTCCCTCATGTAATCTTCGATGTATTCTTGATGATATCAATGCAATGACCCCATTCACTGACGGTGCCTAGCACCAACCACTCCTTTAACCCCTTCTATGCGATCTTAAGCGATCCCAAGAGCTTCCGCTGCAAGAGATCAAGGCTGCTCAGTGTTCTGCCCAAGCACTAAGGCCGGCACACGTCAATTTCGAGCGAAGAGTCCTAGCTAGAGATTTGACTGTGTGACACCTTCTCTTAGAAGGATATCTTCCGATTTACCTTTCATTCTCAGAAGCAGTTTCCTTGTCCTCACTTGAGCATTTCAATTTCTTTTTTCTGTTCCTCTAAGGTCTGCATCAACATCTTCCTTTCTTCATGCATGCTCTTTCTCTCCTCCTGCATTTCGCTGATAAAATCCATTAAAGTTGAGTTAGTGTTGTCGTTATTGTTGTTAGGATGAGAGTAAAAAGGCTTACAAAAATTTTGAAAATTTTGTGGATATTGCTGTGGGGCAAATTGCTTTGATGCGAAGTTGTTGTTTTCTCCTTTGCTCCAATTCTAATTAGGTCTTGCATTCCATTGATTATGTCCTGCATCTTGTCTCCCAAATGCATCAACCTGTTCAACCATAAGACAAGACTCATCAGAATGCTCTTAACTAGAACAAAAGCAACAAGGGATGTTAGTGGAATTGTTGCCCTTATATGTATTCGCCTTTCCTTTAGTTTCCTGCAAAAAACATATAAATTATTACTCATATCTTCTATTGTTTTACCAATCTTCCTCATGTCTCTTTCTAATTTATCCATTCTGATCTCGGGCTCAACTGCTTTGACGTCAACGATTCCTCCACACTTTGGACCTGCATTTCGGTTAGTGTATGAAAAACTTTGCCGATATGTTCAAACTTCCACTAATGTTTCCATAAGTTTCATGGATTCATCTGCATGAGCATCAAGGAACATTCCTCCACTAGATATATCTACTAGGTGTCATTCCTGATCATTCAATCCACCATAAAAAAATTTGAACTAATTCATGAGATGGAATTCCATGATGTGGGCACTTCCTAGTGAGTGACATAAATCTCTCGCATGCTTCTCCAAGAGTGTCAATTCCTTGATAAAAATCTCTTATAGCTTTTGATGGAGGCAAATTACGATGTTAATTTTAATGGTCGTTGTAATTTTAATTTGCCTATAATCAAATAAATTTTAATATGTAGAAACTTACTCAAAGATGTATAAGTGAGAGTAAGGTCGTCTCCAAAGGGACTGGCCTTTAGGTATATATTCAATAATTGAGTTGTTATTATTAAGATATGATTATAATACTAAAGGTAATAAGACTTAGAAGAGATAAGTAATTAATAAGTAGAGGGGATATTAGTTTAGTAAGATTAGTGTCGAAGAAAATATCTAAGATTATATATATGTACCATAGATACTAAGAATAATAAAGAAGTGAAGAGGTTAGAGATTATATGTAAGATTGTACTAAAAAGTATAGAGTACTTGATATCTGTAATTAGTAATAAGTTTAAAGAATAATTGAAGGAGTTAGATAGAAAAAATTAGTAATTATGTAATTATTTTTTACTTAGTAAGTGTAAGTATAGAGAAATATTGAGTAAAGATGGAATAATAGAAACAAATAAGTATGTATAGCAATATAAGAAGGTAAATTACTCAGAGTTATATAGATATTCATATATATTTATTCATATGATTTATATTCTTATGTATAGTTTATATAATCGATTTAGTTGAACATCCGAAGGGTGTTCGACTAAATGCCCGATAGGAGGTCAAGAAGTAGAGAGAGGTGTATCGTATTTAAGTAATAGCAAGTTTTATAATATGTATTATATAGATTTTATGATAGAATATCGATTATTAGAGGGAGTTTCTGTCCAACCCCCGTGAGGTGTTAGACATAATGCCCATAAGAGGTCGGGTAAGAAGGATGTTTATATATTTGTTTATAAGATAGATATAGATATAACTTAGGTAAATTCAAGAAATATTCATCGAACACGATAATTGTTCGATGAAATGCTTGAAAGAAATCTCAGTAGCAATGCTGGATTGAAGTGGATGAGATCAAGCATAAAACAAACTTGAGGCCAATTTTAACTATAAAACTGATGAAATTCAAAAAAGTCAGCTCAGATTACCCAATTCTGCCCTGAATCAAAGTTAAGGGGTGGGGGCGCCGATCGCCGCCGCCTAGCGTTGGTATGCGGTCTTCCCCTTCCTTCTCTCCCCTGATGCAGAATCGAGCTCTCCCAACTCTTCCGTGAAGCCTCCTGCAGCTTCTTGAATTGCGAGGAGGTTGTCACAACCCTCTTGCCGTTCTCAACGCCGTCGGACGGGTCCTCCCCCATTCTCCGATCCAGGCCGAAAGATGAGAAATTAAGGGCTCTTGGTCCCCTTTTAACGGCCTGGAAGAGGTCCCTTTGACCGTCAGATGGGGAAGGATGGCCCTGGGGATCCTCCCGGGCCGTAGGATCGCTGCTGGTTCCCCCTCACTGGTCGAGAACGGCCTCCGGCCAGCGGAGTCGACAGCCAGGGATGAGAGTGGACGTAATTGCCCCTGGTCGTTGGATCGTCTCATAAACATCCAACGGCTGCAATTAAATCGCAGCCATGGACCCCTGTTATGATGGACCCAGATCATTGCTACCTCGTCACCACATCAGCGCTCCGTCAAAATCCATGTGAGCAGTCCACGTTGCCTTCACCGTCTGCAATTCGTTCATCACAAGGCCCCGCATCCTCGTCAGCTAACTCGACCAATCAGAGGATTTAAACACATCAAATAAAAACGTTAAAACTAAGAGGTTGATCTTGCCGTCCAATCTTCCTTGAGAGGATCAGATGGCTAAGATCTGAACCCTCTTATTTAAAAATATACGGACTTTGGGTCGGGTCGGCTCGAAGCCCGATATCTTTTGCTTCTTGTTTTTCTTTAAGAGTGCGGCCTGTCGGGCCGAGATCATATCTATACTCTACAGTGCGGCCCCCGACAATTGTGATGCGAAGTGGGGTAATCCCATATTGGAAAGTTTTAAAACTTTTCGCTGTATATAACTTTAAATGTAATCTGTATATTGAATTCAAATGAAACACTTACCTCTCTCGTGCAATCAGATGTGGGCCTGTGCGGTGTCAACATGGGCCTACTGTGCGGCAATGGGCTCCCTTGTGCATGGGCCTCGTCGACGGCTGGGCTGGCTCGAGTGCTGATCGCTCGCTGGCCTGGATGCTGGCTTGAGGCTCAGTCTTGGTTGCTCCCTAGCCGGCCCAATAAAAACAATTTTTTTATCTTTATTTCCTTTTTTCTTAACTCCTTTTTTCAACTTCTTCTCTGCTAAAAATATGACTGAAATACTAGATAGAGCATTAGAAATTAACATGTCCTAAACATATTTTTGCTGAAAATTATTTAAATTGTATAACATGCATAAAATGACATTAAAATGCACCATTTTCATCATTTGCTCTATTTAGTGCATAACATGCAATATTTCATATAATAGAGTGAAATACACATGAAATGATCCCAAAATGCCCTTAAAATATGTATAATTACATCACATAATTTAGGTCTCCTAATTGAAGTATTTCTTCCATAAGAATAGAAGTTCTTTAAAAAGCTAGATTGCATCTCACTCCAAGATTGAAATTCTTGACCTACCCCTTTGAGCCACTCTTTGGCCCTATCTTTCAAAGAAAATTGAAATAGCCTGAGTTTGAGAATTTCCTGAGGAACACCTGCATAACTATAAGCAGAACATATCTGGTTATACTCTTCTAAAACCTCATAAGGCTCCTCATTAAATCGTTGATAAAACGTAGGTAATTGATTGATCATATTCGGGTCAATTCTAAAATTAACATTTTCAGGTAAAGGAGCAGAAATTTTAGTATAAGTTTCACTCTGCAGGATCAGATAACTCTCTCAATCTCATTCTTATAATTCCTTGTTCAGCTCTACAATTTTGGTTATCCTCCATTCTCTCACAAATGTGTTGATTTTCCCCTTGGGAGCTCTCAAAAATATAATCAAGGCTAGGACTTCTACTGATTGTCTCAAGGTCCACAAGATAGGGTTTTAAAGATCTCCTACCGTTCATGCAATGCCAAACACACAAATAGCAAGACAATCAGCTTAGACGAACAAAGAAAAAATCAAATAAAAGATAGAGAGAAATGGTAATTTTTGCAATTTCAAATATGGGTTTAAAATTCACAAAACAATTGCAAAACTCAATCCAATTCAAAAATTTATAAAAATTGGTGATCACTTAAACAGAATTTTTTATATTCAAACCGTGTCTCCCCGACAACGGCGCCAATTGATATGCCTAAAAATGCACATAAATATGTCGTTGATTTGGCGTTTAGACTTAAACAATAAAATTTATAATTTCCCTTAATTACTAAATATAGAATATAGAGCAAGCAAGAAGTCAAACCACAGGGAGGCAACAACTAAGGATTTGTATCCGATTTCAGTGAATTAATTCAAAGATAAATTAATTTTTTAATTAATAAATCTTAATTATCCTTAATAATATTATTTAATTAATCAAAATTAAGTAAGAATTAATTTTAGTTTTTAAATATTTCGGTCAGAAAACTCAAGGTAAGAATATTTTATTTTTAAGATCAGATTAATTCAGATTAATAATTTCCCAATTATTATGAAATCTTAAGACAATTTTTATGAATTAAAATTGGGCATTAAATAATCAAGAAAGGTATTTTTAAATTGGAGTTGAAGATAGAGAAATTTTTTAATCAAATTTTATTTTTAGGTTTTTTATATGTTGATTTAAATTCCTAAAGAATAAAAATCGAAATCTGGAAAGAGAAACTAGACAAATTAACCTAGAGAGAGAAAGTGACGAATTTGGGAAAAAGATGAAATCAGACCCTAAACTAAAAATCTAGTGAAGCAGAAATGTCCTAAATTGATGTAGAACTAAGAATCAAAAAACAGATCTTGAATCAGAATCAAAATGCAATGCTAATTTCATTCAAAACCAACTTCTACGGCGTGTACATTTCGCCCATGCCTTGGCGTTTTAGAATCTTTCAAGAAGAAGATTGAATTACAAATCCGAAACTTACAACTTTGAGTGCAGAATCAAGAACTGTCGACTTCCAAAGCATCCCTTGTGTCCTTCCTGGCCAAATCCTTCGAGAGAGCTCCAAAAATGATTGTCGCTCATTTCTAGACCTCTATTTAAAGATCCAACTGTTTGGATTGTAGATGGGAGAAAATTAAACATGCCCTCAAAATTTCAGCCCAATCGGATGGCTATATCTCATAATATCACCATTTCACTGAGAATTAACGGCAACCGTTAGATCTTTTATCTCTCATTAAAATATCTCAAAAATCAGCATTTTCTGATTGGCCGGCATTATTCTTTCTCGTTTTTGTCATCTCGGATCATGTCCTGACACGTGATTGTCCGCGTCATCAGCTCGAGGTCTGGTACATAATGTCCCTTTTTGGATGGTTGAGAGAATGCCACGCCGCCCTGTCTAAAAAAAGTAAAAGAATATATATATACATATATTTTCGTCGAGCCACAATGTTTGACCGCGTCGATCTAAAAAAGTAATAAAAAAATGGAGGTAAGTTTACCTTCGTTTAAAAAATAGAAAAAATGCGGCGTCGATTCGCCGCGTGCATTTAATGCACGCGGCGAATCGACGCCGCATAAATGAATAACGAAAAATGTTTGCACGTGCATGTCGGTTGCCGCGTGCATTAAATGCACGCGGCTAACCGACTCACGTGCAAACATTTTTGCGCATCGGTTGCCGCATGCACGCTGCTTAAATGCACGTGCATGTCGGTTGCCGCGTGCATTAATGCACGCAGCAACTCGACGCCGCATGCATGCTGCGCAAGTGCATGTCGGTGGCCGTAAAAGCAATCTCTCTCTTATTAGTTAATAATAATTATCCACTCATTCGCCCGAATTTAGGGCGAATGACGTGGATGCCTATTAGTCTATATATAAATACATTATAAAATGCCAAAAAAATTAAATATGTATTATTTAAATATATATAAATCATTTCTTGGCTATATAAAGGTTGAAAAATTATATAAAAATATGGAAAAATTGCAGAAAATTTTGAAAAGCCCTTACCAACCTTTAGCAAAATATTTAAGGTCCTGAAAAAAATATTTCTTCACTAAAATGAGGTTGAATTTCATGTAATAAATGATAAAAAATCAGAAATAATAATTAAATGAAAGTGTAAGTGATTTATCTTTATTTTAATATGATCACATGCAGATATAGTCATTAAAACACATAAATATAATGTAAAGTTCATTAATTAATCATGTTAATTTCCAAGTTATCAATGATGTTGCGGGGGGGGGGGGGGGGAATTGGCAAGTGGCAATCTTTCACGCCTCAGCATGATGTTCAGGTGTTTCTGTCAAAGGAGTGTCGTGGAGGGAAAATTGGAGCGATCAAATGGAATGTTTGAGGTTGGGGTCACCGCAATTACGAGAATGATGAAAATTTCAGTTGGCGCTTGAAGAGAAATAACCAAATCGACGGATTGGGGAAGCTGTGTCGTCGCTTGTGGCAGTACGGTTGAAGGAATCCTTCCATGGCAGAACGATGGCTTAATCTCATCTTTGATTGTCGATGGTGAACAAGGAACAGAAGGAATGGAATTCAACAACACCACACAATTCTTTCTTCTCCTTCAGCAATCCCTTATGCTTCTTCTATCGAGTCTCCTTTTCAAGAAACAACAATGTCCGTGAGGGATTCTTCTTCTACCACAATATCTTCTTCTTCTTCTTCAAGGAACAAGCACGATGAAGAGAAAAGAAGTGCCAATCAAGGAAACGAGATCTGGAATGTTCAACACAATGACTTCCTTCCCCCCTCGACGTCCACTCTTCAATTCTTATATTGGAGAAGTGGTAGCTGTAAAGGGGGTGGGCCTATTGGGCTCTTCCTCTTTAAGGGAAAGCCTATTAGGCTCCCCTTAAGAGGATTCTTTAGGGGGAGAAGAAGCCCAACATGGATTTCCTCCCCATAAAGAGGACACTTGAACATAATTAAAATAAAACACGCACGAGGGGAGGCCGGTGCTCACGCAAGAAGGGCCTCCCGATAATCCAAAGACGACAAAAGAAAGAAAGAACATAGAGATACATGACGCAAAGTGATAAGACGATATCGGTTCTATTTCTATCTCTATCTCTATCTCTATGTCTATCTCTATCTCTATCTCTGTCTCTATCTCTATCTCTATCTCTATCTCTATCTCTATTTCTATCCCTATCTCTATCTCTATCTCTATCTCTATCCCTATCTCTATCTCTATCTCTATCTTTATCTCTATTTCTATCTCTATCTCCATCTTTATCACTATCTTTATCTCTATCTCTATCTCTACCTATATCTCTATTTCTATCTCTATCTCTATCTATATCTCTATCTCTATCTCTATCCCTATCTCTATCTCTATCTCTATCTCTATCTCTATCTCTATCTCAATCTCTATCTCTATCTTTATCTCTATCTCTATCTCTATCTCTACCTCTATGTATATCTCTATCTCTTTTTCTATCTTTATCTCTATCTCTATCTATATCTCTATCTCTATCTCTATCTCTATCTCTGATGCCAGACGTCATCAAGACGTTGTCCGGTCGACACCGAGGGTAGCGGCTCAGTATCGAATCAGGATCTCGATCGGACGACGACGTTCAGCGTCATCCGAGCAATGCAGATGAACAGGTATATATAATGACGATGATGCGTGACGGCCCTACTATGGTACGTGCGTGTGCCGAAGTGCGGTGTTGCCGTTCCAGAGAATGACGAGATTGCTTCTGATGAGGTCAAACAGACCTCCCGAACCTCGCCCGAGAGGGTCGACGACGAGTATGTCGCCGAACGGGAATACCCCACTGTAATGCTCACACGCGTCGGGGGAACCCGACTCGTACCGGGCAGGTAAGACTCGTGAAGTTGAACGTTGTTTTCTCAACCTGTCTCACTCTCACCTATCTAACCCGAGCGCGGAGGAGGCAATACGAAAGTGCACTGAAGAAAGTAAGAGACGTAAAGGGCAGCAGAGTTGGGGAAGGTACCTTCGTCGCGCTGGCGACGGATAGCTCGTATCAGTGAAATCCAGAGAGAAACAGCGTGGCCAGGGCGCGCAGGTGTCGGGCTGGCGAGGTGGAACGAGGCGACGGGGCAGTCAGGCACTAGGCTGAGCAGCGTGCCGGGCGCGTAGGGAAGATCAGGCGTAGTGCAGGCCGGCGCAGCGTGCGCACAGTCACGGTGCGACAGCACGCAGGCGGGCGCACAGCAGCGGCGGTCAATGCAGTACGGCGGGGCAGTGTCGTGTGGGGCAATCGCGGCGCAGACGGTGCACGAGGTGAGCGCGCAGCAGCGGCGATCGGCGGGCGCGGCGTGACGCAGCGCTCTGCAGGCTGCCGCACAGGCACTAGACTTGGCAGCGACGTCAGCCTCTGAGAGGCCCGACTGGGTGCCGCGAGGCGACGGCAAGAGGCGCGTCAACTCACGGTAAACCCACCGCGGATGGTCGCAAGGCCAAACCGGCGGTGGGGGAGGCCGTTCGGTGGAGGCAGGGCCAGACAGCGATGACCAACGACGGCGCGCCGGTGATGGACGACCGCGAGAAGCGGTTGCGCGGCCGGTCGGGCGTCGAGAAGACCAATCGACGGTGGCGGAATCGGGGCGACGGCGGCGAGGGATCAGGCGACGACTAGGCCGACCGGGCGGGAGTGAGGTCGGTCGACAGCGGCTGCTGGTCGGAGGCGGTGGCGAGGGTGGCGAGTGCCGGTGCGATCTGGTCGTTCTCCTTTCTCTCTTCTTCCTCTTCCTCTTCCTTCTCCTCCTCCTTCTTCCTTCTTCTTCTTCTTTCTTCTTCTTCTTCTTTCTTCTTCTTCCTCTCACGAACGTGACTCTTGGAATTCCAAAACGTGATAACTTTGGCAAATGGAAATCAAGAGTAAGTCTGGGAGGGCGCCCACCCCTCCTTATATAGGGAGGATGACAATCGGCCCCTTAAACAACAAAGGGAAAGTAGAAAAAGAAAGAAAATAAGAGGGCTTGTAAGGCCCATTAAGGTAGGTGGGAGGGGAAGATATCCTCATATGGGTTCTTCCCCTCGCTACAACGACAAACGATAAAGATGAAAAGCGATGACGGGAAAATAAGAAACAAGTAGATGATCCGAAGGTGGCGTGTCGTCACGCCGTATATCTGAATCCGGGGTTGTGCGTCGAGGCCGCTGCTCGTCGTGTCGGCTGGACACGTGTCGGTGGCGGGCTCGATGATGGTGCTGGCTCTTCGCGTGACGACCTTGCGGTGTCAGACGGTGCTGCATGATCAATCCTCCTGGGGTGGAAAGGACTTGACTCCGGCAAGTCAGGGTGGATGAACGGCAGCGGTGGAAGTAGGTCTGGCCGAAGGCGCTAGAGCTCCTGCTCTAAAATCCAAGTGTCGTCCGCGCAAGTCCATCCCGCCCAGCGCACCAGGAACCTCCTCGATATCCCCTCACCTGCATGGTCGATTACTTCTTGCAGTACACAATCGATTGCCTCGTGCTTATCGGGTGAAACAATCGGGGGAGTGGTCGTGGCAAACTCACTCACGCTGATGGGGTCTAGAGAGGCTGGGTCTGGGGGGTGAGAAGGGACCCGATATGGAGCTAGGTTTGCCACATTGAATGTTGAGCCTATTGCCCAAGTGGGGGGAATCTCGACGACATACGCATTGTCGCCCACTCTTCGGAGGATCGGGAACGGGCCGGAGCTACGAGCATGCAGCTTCATAGTCGTCCCGAGAGAGTACCTCTCCGGCCTAAGTCTAACCATCACTAAGTATCCCACGTTGAATTCTCTATGTCGGCGATGCAAGTCAGCAGCTTGCTTGTACAATGCATTTTGCTGCGTGATCCTATCATGAATGTGATGATGTAATGCAAAAATATGATGGACAAATGCAAGACCGTCTTCTGAAACCCTAACATGCGGATCTATGGGAGCTAGGTCTAATGGTCGACGAGGTGCCTGGCCGTAGGCGATCTCAAAGGGGCTCAACCCGGTGGTACGGTTCACAGAAGAGATGTATGTGAACTCAGTGCTTGGTATGATAAGATCCCACGACGCGAGATGTTCGCCAACTAGGGAACGGAGAAGGTTGCCCAATCTTCGATTGACTACCTCCGTTTGACTGTTGGTCTGCGGGTGGTAGGCAGTCGAAAATTTGAGCTTCGTGCCCAGGAGGCTCCACAAGGTCTTCCAGAAGTAGCTTGTGAAGCGTACGTCACGATCGGACACGATCCAAGATGGCAGGTCGTGGAGGCGCACGATCTCCCTGAAGAAGAGCTGGGCGACCTTCGTGGAATCGGATGTCTTCGCGCAAGGCACGAAGTGTGCCATCTTCGAGAACCTATCCACGACTACCATGATAGAGTCGTGGTGCCTCGCAGTGCGAGGCAATCCTAGGACGAAATCCATGCTCAAGTTGTCCTAGGGATGCTTGGGCGTCGGTAGCGGGGTATACAACCCGGCGCTCTTCTTGACCTGCTTGGCCAAGGCACAAACGTGGCATTGGGCAACTATGTTACCGACATCGCGCTTCAGCGAAGGCCAGTCGTCTTGTCGCGGCCAAAGTGGCCGCTAAGTCCTCCCGCGTGACACTCCCAAGTGAGGAAGTCACGTAGCGACGTGCGAGGCACGCATAACCTGTTCTTATAGAAAAGGTATCCATCCGTGATGACGTAGTCCCTATAATCTTGGGACGGGCCTCGTCGGACCTCGGCGATGATCGAGCTGAAATCAGGGCAGCTGTCGTAACCATCTCGGACCATCTCAAAACCTAGGACTGTCACCTTCATGACGTTTAGCACATGGGCTCTCCGGCTAAGGGCGTCGGCGACGACGTTGTCCTTGCCCTTCTTGTGCTTGATGACGAATGTGTAGTCCTGTAGGTACTCGACCCACCTGGCGTGTCGGTCTTTAAGTTTCTGCTGCGAATGCAGATACTTGAGCGCCTCGTGGTCCGAAAAGAGGATGAACTTCGAAGATAGGAGGTAGTGCCGCTAGTGCCGTAGGGCCTATATGATGGCGTAAAACTCCTTGTCGTATGTGGAGTAACGCAGCTTGGCATCATTCAGCTTCTCTCTGAAGAACTCGACGGGGTGACCCTCCTGGCTAAGGACGCCACCAATACCGATGCCCGAGGCGTCACATGTGACCTCGAACACCTTCCCGAAATTGGGTAGGCGAAGTACCGGCGCCTGTGTCATCATGAGCTTTATCTGCTGGAAAGCTCGTTCTATTGCCGGTGTCCAGGTGAATGACTCCTCCTTGAGGCAGTCAGTGATGGGAGCCGTGACGTAACTAAAGTTCCGTATGAATTGTCTGTAAAAGGTCGGAAGACCTATGAAACTCCTAACGTCGTGCATATTGGCCGGTGTCGGCCATGACGTGATGGCCGGGACCTTCTCCGAGTCCGCAGCAACGCCCTGAGCGGAGGCGATGAATCCGAGGAAGGCGACTTCCGAGGAGAGGAAGCTGCACTTCTTGGGGTGAGCGTATAACTGCTCGCGCCGCAGGACAGTGCAAACCTGCCGGAGGTGGTCGAGGTGCTCGTCTGTCGATCGATTGTAGACGAGAATGTCGTCAAAGTAGACGACTGCAAATTTTCCTATGAACGCGCGTAGTACCTCATTCATGAGGCGCTGGAAAGTACTAGGCGCGTTGGAGAGGCCGAATGGCATTACTCTCCACTCATATAAACCGTCCTTTATCTTAAAGGCGGTCTTCCATTCATCGCCAGGACAAATCCGAACCTGATGGTATCCGCTCCTCAAATCCATCTTGGAGAAGATAGTAGATCCTGCCATCATGTCGAATAAATCCTAGACTCGGGGAATGGGAAAATGGTACTTGACCGTTATCTTGTTGATGGCGTGACTATCGCAGCACATACGCCATGTGCCATCCTTCTTCGGAGCTAAGAGTGCCGGAACCGCACATGGGCTAAGGCTCTCCTGGATAAGGCCCTTCTTTAAGAGCTCCCTGGCCTGCCGTAGTAACTCCTCGTACTTTGGCAGCTCCATGCGGTAATGTGGTAAGTTCGGTAGTGACGCGCCGGGCACTAGGTAAATTGCGTGTTGTATGTTCCGCATCGGGGGCAATCCACCTGGTAGCTCATTCGGAAAGACATCTCCGAACTCCGATATGAGAGCCTCGACCTCGAGTGCACGAGGTGTAACTGGAGGATCAGTGGGGACATCGAGGGTGACGGCGAGACACAAGGGTGTGTCGTCACCCTCGCGACCTAGATCACGGGTGAACAAGGACCCTCTAACGACCATTAACCCTACGGGTTTGGTCACGGCCGGCTTGTTTGCCGGCTTCATGGCATACGGGTGCCATGTAACCCGTCGTCCCGGGTACATGAACGAACAGGTGTTCGCACGCGCGGCTAAGGTGACATTGTGGTCGTACAACCAAGGACGGCCTAGGATGATGCTCCCCACTTTCATGGGGAGTACGTTGTAGAGGACGTCCTCAGCGTAAGCACTCACCTTCAACAGAACGCGGCATTGACGCTTCATAGGTAGTGAAGAAGCGTCGATCCACGAGATGTCATAGGGAGTGGGGTGCTCGATCGCACCCAACCCTAGTCCGGTGACCATCGTGTCGGAGATGCAACTGCCACTGTCCACGATCAGCTTGCACGTCTTGCCATTGATCTTGACGTACGTATAGAAGATCGAGGTGCGGAGAGCCGCATCAATGAATGGTGTTGGCTGTGGTACAGCCGGAGGTGTCCTAGCAGGATTGGTAACCCGCGGTGATGGTCGCGCTCCGCTAGTGCCGAATGTGTCGACGGCGATGTTGGCCAATTGTCGATTGGACACGCGGGGTGCCACGGAGGGGGTCTCTCATGCCTCGATAATATGTATGTACCCCCACCTGTCCATTGGGCTCCTCATACTCGAGGGCATACTCCTTGTCCCCGTGGTAGTGATCCTCCTGCGGTGTGTCCGCTCCATCAATGTGATCCTGTTCGACATCTCCGGCGTCGATCAAAAGTGCTGAAGAAGGGCATTGATTGGCCCGGTGTCCTCTTCCTTGGCACTTGTAGCACGTCACGTGTGCTTGGCTAACGCCAGTGCTCTGGGCCGGTAAATCGCTGGTGGCGGCCCGAGCTAGTGGGGTGGATCCCACAGAGGTGACCGCGGGTGGGTCCTTGCCCCCCGGTGGTCGACTTGACCCGTGCCGTCGCGGGTGGTGTAGTACGAGCGGAAAGGGTCCAGACGGGTGGTGTCCGGGGCATGGTGTTCGCACTAGTTGCCGGGGTGTCGTCGGCGGGAGGATCCATATGCTCCACTAGGTGATAAGCCTCGTCGACTTCAGCCGGTTGGCACTCGAGGACCTTGCTGCACAAGGCAGGTCAGAGGTCATGGGCGAAGAGTCCAATGATGATCCGTGGGTCCTCCACGAAGCGGCAGCGCATCCCACATTCCTCAAAGGCTTCGATGTACTCCATCACCACGAGTCGACCCTGCTTGAGGTCAAGCCACGAGAGAAAGAGGGACATCTGATACTGCCGAGGAGCGTACTTGCTCCTTTATCTTCTGCGCCATTTCCACCCAGGACGTGATGGGTCATCCTCGTCGCTCGGCGGTGACTCGCTTGTTCTCCCAAAAGATCTTGGCCTGTCCGCCAAGTCTCATCTCCATCGATATAGAGGTTGTCATCCATGCGATACCACCGGAAATACGAGGTCATATTCGACTCCCAGTCGATGAACTCCTTGGGCTTCCGAGAGCCCTCAAAGATGGCAACGTCAGCGCGCACGCTCCTCTGGATACGTGCACGGTGCTCCTCACGCAACGTTCATCGTCGTCCAAGTGTCGTTCGGGCACGGAGTAGTCTCCACATCGCGGTTCCATGTGGCAATGGGGCGGGATCGGTTCGTAACCGCGGTCATCCCAAAGGTGGGGAGGACCATCCTGAGGTGCGCGGTCGATGTGCATCGTGCGATGTGGGGGTAGGGGGACATCGACAATCCCATAGTGTCACGGTGGGGGCGGCCAAAAGTAGTCGTCACGGTGCCGGTGAATCAATCATCAGCCGAGGATCGCGTGGCTGGACGGGGTCGTATCGACGGACCGGATAGTCATGGTCCACGTCGCGATCATACTGACGGACGTAAGGGTCCGGACAGACCGGTCGGTCCGCGTCATACCCGCGGGCAAGGTTGTCCCACAGGTGCTGCATATCCCAAGTATGGATATCCTGGGGCTCTTGTGCTGGCTCTCTGATCAGGCGCCCCTGCGGAGGGACGCCGTCGGAACGGTGGTCAAAACCCTCGTAATCGTCATCAAGGTCGTGGATGAGTCTCCCTTAGGGTCCTTGTCGAGGAGCCCATGACGGGTTGCGAGGTCGCCCGTGGGTGACCGGACCCACATCAGCTCTGTGCTCGGACGTTCGTTGGTTGGCGAACATGCGCTCCATGCGTTCCATCCTAGCAGTCATGGCACGGAAGTAGGCTTCCTGCTCGTCCGGTAGCTCCTCTTGAAGCGGATGCTGGCATGGCGCTCCTCCCCGTCCTCGTCCTCCACCCCGTGTGGGGGTCGCTCGGGGGGTGTACTCGACAACGGGAGACTTCCCGTGGGGTCGTCGACCGACGATCGCCCTATCCTCGTAATCGCTAGGCGAGGCGTCGTAGAGGAATCGCGGTAAGCCACGTGGAGAGTGCTGCGTCTCGCGGGACGCACCGGGAAGTTCCGGTGGGCCCGATGTACCAGGGTTACCTGTACCGTCGGGTGTGGTCCGCGTGGCCTCGACATGCGGTAGGACGGGGTCAGCTACCGGGGTCGCGGGTTGGGGTCCCGAGAGGGCAGTATCATTGCCCCACTCGTCATGCGACGGTTTGGTTCGTCGCGGGGAGGTAGAACCTCCGCGTTGTGCCATCCGTGCGGATTGCATCTCTACGGCCATTCTTGGGAATCCTATATGAATTTTCAAAAAGACGGTGTGATGCGGATGCAACTAAATGCGGATACGAAGTCGGAGTCGAAGATGCTGCTCTACGGCGACCACAACCACGCTCTGATACCAATTTGATGCCAAACGTCGTCAAGACGTCGTCCGGTCGACACCGAGGGTAGCGGCTCAGTATCGAATCAGGATCTCGATCGGACGACGACGTTCAGCGTCGTCCGAGCAATGCAGATGAACTGGTATATATAATGACGATGATGCGTGACGGCCCTACTATGGTACGTGCGTGTGCCGAAGTGCGGTGTTGCCGTTCCAGAGAATGACGGGATTGCTTCTGATGAGGTCAAACAGACCTCCCGAACCTCGCCCGAGAGGGTCGACGACGAGTATGTCGCCGAACGGGAATACCCCACTGTAATGCTCACACGCGTCGGGGGAACCCGACTCGTACCGGGCAGGTAAGACTCTCGTGAAGTTGAACGTTGTTTTCTCAACCTGTCTCACTCTCACCTATCTAACCCGAGCGCGGAGGAGGCAATACGAAAGTGCACTGAAGAAAGTAAGAGACGTAAAGGGCAGCAGAGTTGGGGAAGGTACCTTCGTCGCGCTGGCGACGGATAGCTCGTATCAGTGAAATCCAGAGAGAAACAGCGTGGCCAAGGACGCAGGTGTCGGGCTGGCGTAGGGTGGAACGAGACGACGGGGCAGTCAGGCACTAGGCTGAGCAGCGTGCCGGGCGCGTAGGGAAGATCAGGCGTAGTGCAGGCCGGCGCAGCGTGCGCACAGTCACGGTGCGACAGCACGCAGGCGGGCGCACAGCAGCGGCGGTCAATGCAGTACGGCGGGGCAGTGTCGTGTGGGGCAATCGCGGCGCAGACGGTGCACGAGGTGAGCGCGCAGCAGCGGCGATCGGCGGGCGCGGCGTGACGCAGCGCTCTGCAGGCTGCCGCACAGGCACTAGACTTGGCAGCGACGTCAGCCTCTGAGAGGCCCGACTGGGTGCCGCGAGGCGACGGCAAGAGGCGCGTCAACTCACGGTAAACCCACCGCGGATGGTCGCAAGGCCAAACCGGCGGTGGGGGAGGCCGTTCGGTGGAGGCAGGGCCAGACAGCGATGACCAACGACGGCGCGCCGGTGATGGACGACCGCGAGAAGCGGTTGCGCGGCCGGTCGGGCGTCGAGAAGACCAATCGACGGTGGCGGAATCGGGGCGACGGCGGCGAGGGATCAGGCGACGACTAGGCCGACCGGGCGGGAGTGAGGTCGGTCGACAGCGGCTGCTGGTCGGAGGCGGTGGCGAGGGTGGCGAGTGCCGGTGCGATCTGGTCGTTCTCCTTTCTCTCTTCTTCCTCTTCCTCTTCCTTCTCCTCCTCCTTCTTCCTTCTTCTTCTTCTTTCTTCTTCTTCTTCTTTCTTCTTCTTCCTCTCACGAACGTGACTCTTGGAATTCCAAAACGTGATAACTTTGGCAAATGGAAATCAAGAGTAAGTCTGGGAGGGCGCCCACCCCTCCTTATATAGGGAGGATGACAATCGGCCCCTTAAACAACAAAGGGAAAGTAGAAAAAGAAAGAAAATAAGAGGGCTTGTAAGGCCCATTAAGGTAGGTGGGAGGGGAAGATATCCTCATATGGGTTCTTCCCCTCGCTACAACGACAAAAGATAAAGACGAAAAGCGATGACGGGAAAATAAGAAACAAGTAGATGATCCGAAGGTGGCGTGTCGTCACGCCGTTTATCTGAATCCGGGGTTGTGCGTCGAGGCCGCTGCTCGTCGTGTCGGCTGGACACGTGTCGGTGGCGGGCTCGATGATGGTGCTGGCTCTTCGCATGACGACCTTGCGGTGTCGGATGGTGCCGCACCATCAATCTCTATCTCTATCTCTATCTTTATGTCTATCTCTATCTCTATCTTTATCTCTATCTCTGTCTTTATCATTATCTCTTTGTCTCTATATCCATATCTCTGTCTATCTCAATTATAATTTCCATCTCTATCTTTATCGATATTTGATGTTGGGACATCGAGTGTACCAGGTCTAGGCACGACAACAACCACGCGGGAAAGCCCGAGCGGACACCAAGGATTCGAGTTACAAGTACCGAGCGCGACGATTGACACCAACAGCCAGTTACCTTGCTTTATATCTCGCTCAATTTTTATGAGGGTCACCATTTTTTGGCCCGCATTTTATTTTCCAAATTTTTTTGTTTTGTTTTCAGTCAACCAGGATCATTAGTTGAATGTCTCTCTGGACCTTTCCCCAAAGTGAACTATGAGGGCAACCAATCCCAACCTCTCTATAAGGATTGGCGTGCCGGAAAACTCATTTGGACTTTTTGAGATAATTTTGATTCACTTCTTTTTTTTCTCATTGTCCCGTTGTGGTTTTCCTTGTCCTGCATGGGAATATCACATCAAGTAGGGGTCCTACATATCAGGAAGGTGTCTAGTACGCAGCAGCTGTTACTGGCTCCCCTTCCGCCGCCGGTGTTTCACTAGTTTTCCGCTGGTCAAACTGGTTGCCGCTGCCGCTCTGTCACTTTATCCCATCTCTTTTTGTCAAGCTCAGATTGTCTAACGAGCCCATCGATGACGCCACTTCCGGTTATTGAAGGGGGGGATTTCCACGTCCGGTCTGTTTCTGAGTTTAGATTGTTTACTCTACGATTCCACGACCGTCAATGTGTCCCGGTACTACATCGCTACAACCTGGATCACCTACCCACTGTTGCCAAGCCACATCACATCCTGCAAGTCAACTCTGCTTATGGCTGCTTCTTTACGAGGCCGGCAGTCTCCTTCATCCCTTCTACTCATCTAGGATGGGAAATTGATCACCATTGCCATCCCCGAAAGATTGGCAGTCTTAGACCTTTTGTCGAAGAATCTCATGCTCAATCTGCTCCGTTGTCTCACAGTGCACCGCGCCGGTCCACTTGTCCTATGGGATGACAATCAGGCCTTGGGAACCCTTCAGTACACCACATCAATGAAGGGGATCAATGCATGTTCTTTCCTCGCAATCAGGCTGACACTCACCTCGATCAACTCCCAATCCTGTCATCTAGGTCCATTCCTCAAACACGAAGCCACCATCACCAGCCGCATTGATCAAGAACGATCCAACCTCTCTCCTCTTCTAGTGCCCCCTTCTAATTGTTCTGATGCTGACATCAGTGTGCAGATCTTTCTCATCTTCTCGACCCCGGCTGGTCCTGCTGATCGCGCTCTCCTGGTTTTTTGCTCCTTTTCTCTCTACAATTTATTCTTGTAGTATTCTTACATGCTCTAGTGTCATCCTCGATGTTGGCTCTGCCGTCATGATGACATAGGCTTAGCCACCCTAGGTATCATGAGTTTTCTTCTTGGTAGTGAATTTGTTTGCCAACAACGAAGGTTGAACGTGCTCGGATAGTGATTGTCCCCCTCGCGCATCGGCCTGCTTGTAATCCATCGGGTCATTGGGAGCTGGATCATCCCCCAACCTCCCCACCCCTACGTGTCATCTGATGTCCTGCTAACTAGTCAGCCACATCCTCATAATTATCATTATCATATTTTAAGGCGCATTGCATCATCGCCAACGCCGACCGTGGTTTTCATTATGTGATGTAACCTGATCATCGATCCGATTGATTGTGTTACATCATATTGCAGTGAGAGCCGATCATGCTAACCTCCATGCTTAGCACTGTTGGTCTCAATTGTTGTTTGTGCTTCCGACTTAAAATCGTGTGTGTCATAGATTGAAAATCTCATATGCATCATACATTATACATCATATCCCTTTCGAATTTTTTCCCTCGTTAGACAACACTAGAAACAACCTATATGGCCATAGGATGGTCTAAACACGCGGTGAAATACACACCGCCATGGGAGACGATTACGAAAACTTGGATCCCCCACACGACTTTGAGGGTCTCGATCCACTACTGGAAGACCCGTGGATTCGGCCCCCTCCTGAATTGCTAGGCGAACTAGTCCCGACTGGGTCATCCACTAGGGTCGGTAGAAATTTCTCAGATCGGAATCCCACCCCACCTCGTGGACCTCCCGACGAGTAACTTCCCCCATCTCGATCAGATGATCAGAGTCAGACCATGCGGACCCCATCTTCTAAGCCGGCGCCCGCTACTCAATATGCTTCTGCTTTGGAGGATGATGTACCTCGCCGACCAGGTAAAGTACCAGTCCAAGATGATGCCTCACCAGTCAGATCACAAGGAATAGTGCCGCTATCGCCCAAGTTGGGATGTCAAGATTCCCTTGCCTGACGATTCCAACCACAGCAACCTCCTAGAGGATTAACGAAGCAATTAGCGCCACCACTGACAAAGAACTGGGTCCAACAGAATCATAATGAATGGAACTATCCTAAGGTTAGGTTAGCGCGACACCCTTAGGTAAGATATCCTCCTCGTGGGGAGGCACTGGCACCGCCAGGTTATTACCCCAACGATGACCCCTATGACGAGCTGGGTCACCCCTATGATCCAGCTCCATCATCATACATGATGAGACACACATGCGTCATGATACGTGCCCCTGTATGAACATCTGGACCACCCAGACCGCTACCCTTATGGGGAGCCATATCCTCCCCAACCGGGCACTCAACATTTACCCTATCGCTGCACGAACGTCATGCTGCTTGAGACATGTCAGACACAATTACCCCTGGGCCTAGCACTGAAGGTGCCCTCGGCGCCATCGGGCACTCATCTACAATGTGAACACCCCACGGGTACGCTCACCAGACAATATGCCTGCCAAGACTATTACCAGGGATGGGCTACCTCACCAGCCATCCGCAACGAGGGACCACGAGACCTCTACGGACCACAGGATGCCCGCCGACCACAACAACCCATCTAACGCCACTATGAGGATGACAACCGAGATAGTCAGACAGAAGACCACCTCGCCATGATACAAAAGAGTGTTTGGGTTGAGGCTCCCATCTACGAGGGTTCACATAATCTGAAAGAATATACAGATTAGGAATCTGGTATCAAAAGCTGCTTCTAGTGGTATGGTATGGGCGATACATTGCCTATGATGAAGCCCGACTTAGTGGGTGGGCGAAAATATTCTGGAAAAATGAGCGGGAAGCAACCCGACAAAGGGGGGATCCTCCCGTCCACTGAGAGGTCGTGTCATGAAAGCTAAAGGAGAAGTATGTCCCGAAGCTGAACATGAAATGACTGCTCTTAAAATGGATGGACCTCAAGCAGGGTGAACCCAAGGTGGGAGACTATATTGAGGAGTTCAAAGAGCTCCACATGTGTAGTTGCCTTGTCAACAACCTGCAGATTCAGGTAGCGCTCTTCATGCACGATCTTCGACCGGACTTAGGCGCGAGGGTATTGAAGCATAACCCTCAATGATGGATCAATCCTACAGTCTAGTTCAAAGGAATGAGTTGTCCCTTGAGGATACACTCTCACTACAAACCTCTGTGACTCACACGCCTACTGCTCCTGCCAATCGGCCCCGGACACTTCCTTTGTCAATTCTACTGTTCGAGCACTAGTGGTTAACCGAGAGTCCATCTAGTGCTTCAAATGTAAAAGATTCGGGTACCGTAGAACCGATTGCCCCTTCTCCTAATGTTCACTTTAGCGGGAATCAGATCGATGCTCGAGCTGATGAGGAACTCCACATCGACATCCACCTGGGGACTACCCGAATGATGAGATTACCAGGGATCATCTCGGGTACATCCAGCTCTTCCTGGCCACCCCCGATGCCTCCAACAACGATGGTGAACCTCCGGATCCAAGAGGATGCACCGGATCCCACTGCCGTGGGACTCTCGCGGACCATGATCTCCACTTGGCAACTGGTCACCTACATTGCTGTAGTAGCGACATCCATGGAAACACCTTCACATAGTCCTTACCCTTAGAAGGTTATTCCGACCCTGCGGGCTCCCATCCCAGCAGTTAATCTCCCGCAGCCATCTAATGCGATGGCACGAACTCCGATAGAACTAGCTCATCACAATTCCATGTTTTATGTATACGTCAAAATTGGTGGGAACATGTGCAAGTTGATCATAGACAACAAGAGCTGCATCAATGTCGTATCATAGGAAACTAGCACCAAACTTGGTTTGACCTGGGTACCACACTCGACACCATACAATGTGATGGAACACGATCTGGTTGACCCATCATGTTGATTAGCCTAATAATGTGTGTAAATATCTGGTTGATTTGATGTTTAGACTTATACAATAAAATTCATAAATACCCTTAATCACTAAATTAGAATATAGAGCAAGCAAGGGGTCAAACCACAAGGAGGCAGTGAGTAAGAATTTTTATCCCATTTCAATGAATTAATTCAAAGACGAATTAATTTTGCAATTAATAAATCTTAATTATCCTTAATAGTGTTTTCATTACTCAAAATCAAGTAAAAAAACTTAATTCCAGTTTTAAATATTTCGGTTAGAAAGTTCAAGATAGAATTATTTCAACTATAAGATAAGATTAATTCGATTATTAATTTCCCAATTATTATAAAATTTTAAGACAGTTTTTATGAATTAAAATTGGGAATTTAATAATCAAGAAAGGGATTTTTAAATTGGACTTCAAAATGAATGAATTTTTGAATCAAATTATATTTTTCGGTTTTTTATATATTAAATTAAATTTCCAAATAATAAAAATTGAAATATAGAGAGAGAAACTAGACAAATTAACCTAGAGAGAGAAAGTGAAGAATTAAGGGAAAGGATGATATCTGACCCTAAACTAAAAATCTAATGAAGCAGAAATGTCCTAAATTGATGTAGAACTAAGAATCAAAAATCAGATCTTGAATCAGAATCAAAATGCAGTGCTGATTTCATTCATAACCAACTTCTAGGGAATGTACATTTCCCCCATGCCTTTGCGTTTTAGAATCATTCAAGAAGAAGATTGAAATACAAATCAATCTTACAAATATGAGTGCAGAATCAAGAACTGTCAACTTTCAAAGGAACTCTTGTGTCCTTCCTGGCCAGATCCTTGGAGAGAGCTTCAAAAAGTGAATTTCGCCCTTTGCCAGACCTCTATTTTAAGATCCAGCTGTAGGGACTATAGAGGAGGAAAAGCAAACACGCCCTCGGAATTTCAGCCCAATCTGACGTCTAGATCTCAAGATATTGCCACTTTACTTAGGATTAATCTTAGCCCTTGGATCATTTTATCTCATCCAAGAGGCTAGGACAATGTCCTTTTCTGATTGGTTGCCACATTCTTTCTTGTTTTCCGCTTCCTCGGATTGCATTCTAATGCTTTGTTGTCTGCGTCCAAGGTGCGCAATCATTGGATGATGATCACAGCGTTAAAATGGCCAAAAATGATCCACGTCATCTCGTTAGCGCCTCTAAAATAAAAAATAACAAATACAAAGAGAAGAAAGCTTACCTCCTTTTTATTTACATTTTTGACGTTGATTTCCACGTGCATTTAATGCATGCCACAAATTGACGCAGTAAAACATTGACTTTAGAAAATGCACGTGAATCGATTAGGCGCGTACATTAAATGCACGGGCTAACAACCAAAAAAACTAGACATCGCACGTGCGTCGGTTAGCGCATGCATTAAATGCATGCGCTTAACCGATTCACATGCAAAAGATCACGCGTGTCGGTTGCAGCGTGGATTTAAGGCACGCGGCTAACCGACAAGATATTCATTCTTTATAAAAAAATATTATCATACCTTTTCCGATTTTTTTGTATTTTTCATATATATATATATATAAACATCCACGTATTTGCCCAAATGTCGCGCGAATGACGTGGATGCCCCGAAATATATTATATATATATATATAAGTGCTAAATAACTAGCATATGTATTATTTGAATAAAAAAATTGTTTATTGGCTAAATATTGGTCAGAAAATTATATAAAAATATGGAAAATATTCAGAAAAATTATGAGAGCCCTTACCAATCTTTAGCCAAGTATTTTAAGCCCTATATAAAATATTTATTCAATAAAATGAGGTTAAATAGCATGTAAAAAAATGATTAAAAAAATGAGAATTAATAATAAAATCAAAGTTCATCTATCTCCATTTTAATATGATAACATGCAAATATGGTCATTAAAACACAAAAATGTAATGTTAAATGTGTCAATTAATCATATTAATTTGCAAGTTATCATACCCCCCCCCCCATTTAAATCATTGCTACTCCTTTAGCAATATACCATTATTTCATAAGCTCATTTCTTCATCCATCAATCCTTATTCATCTGAATAAAGTGTTAGAATTATCAATAACATGCTCAAAAGGAACTCCCCACAACAATTTGGATTCCACCTTGTCAGGAATATGGGTGCCGTCCCTCTTGGTTTTGGGTAGAGCTAATGAAATGAGATAGAAAGATGTACTTCTCTCTAGATATTACACTATGATCCAAAAGGTTCCTCACTGCCCTCTTCAAGTGTTGGACCTCCCGCCTCTCATATCAAGGTCACTCTCTTCCAGGTAGTGACTACTTTTATTAAAATTCTCGACTAAGCTTCTTCCTATTATATGATAAAAGGTAGACATTCTCCGCCTCCTAGTCATCACAGAATATCAAATATTGTGATGGCATGGGTAAGAGATAGGAGGTAGGATGCTCAAAGGGGAAGAGATGGATTTGGCATGAAAGGTTTTATCAAAGATATATCATTTCAGGTTGCCTTCTCCCAAGACTTAGACAAATGAGAAATAAATAGAAAGAAAGAAATCATTTGTAATACCGTCACTAGATTCAATAACTTGAAACATAATTAATGTACTAACAATGTCTATCACAAAAATCCCTACTTTTTTTTAATTCCTCATATTTTTCTTGAACTTGCGGACTTTTTTTTTGTAAGGGGTAAAGAACATACTAAAACATTGTGAAGGAGAAAAGAGAACAGAATTATCGTTGACTCTAATAAGGACATTGTGTAAAATCATTGAAGGGAAGAAGAGGTAATAAGAAATTAAAGAGGAAAATTAGAGTATCCAAATGGATGTATCTTCTAATGGGAACTAAAGTACAATGGGGAGGGAACCCTTGTTTGCTGCGCCCTTACTTGAGATCTACCACTGGGCAACACCCACCCCGCCACAGATGTGCATGAGCTGGTCAAGCTCATGGCTAGTTATGGGAACGTGTGTAGTATCCAAATGTCTCAAGCAGAATCATCGGTATAAAATATGGATGTCCTCAATGCAGAATCATCGGTAGAAGGTTGGGTAAGGGTGCAGCAAATGATACCCCTAGCTGAAGTAGATGGATCACGTCGAGAAAGGGATGGCGAACAATCAGTGATACCAATAAAACTCACTAAACCATCATCATTTACAAATTCATCTACTACATAACTTTCTACCATATAGTCTTCCGTGTCAATTGGCTGATCATCAATGGTAGGTTAAATTTCAGAAGATTCATTTCCAATGTGCAGTGCTCTAGATGGACACGGGGATGCTCTATGGCCGCATCCTTGGCATTTGACGCATGTCATGTCGGATGGGCCAACTTGCACTGGAGTGGGGTGGGTGGGAGCTCTTGCAATAGAGTCTAGGGAGGAAGAGGTACGACTATTGGGGTGTAACGGAGTGGATGATTGTGGCGTGGAAGCAGGAGCACGGTGTTCAGGTGGAGTACGATTGGGAGTGGGTACACGTGCTAGAAGAGCTAGAGCAGGGTTTTGAGGATAAGACCTATTTGAATAGGAAGGATTGGAGGGATTGCTAAGAGCGGGGCGGCCACTAATGACACGGCTACTGTAAAGAATATGACACAGTTTGATATCCTCTACGATCTGATAGGCTTGCTCAAATGTGGCAGCCTTTCGAACAAGTAACTCTGCCTCCAGATAAGGATTAAGTCCGGTTCTAAATTGGGATATGGCTACTTGAGGGTTCTCCTCAACTTGGCACCTCGTATAAAATTCTTCGATTATGGTGATGTATTTTGACACAGCGCGCCTACCTTGTTGTAACTTATGCCATTGATCAAGGAGATTATCTAAATAAGAAATATGTACATATTTCTCATGCAACTTATCTTTCATTTGGGTCCATGTGTCTATGGGTGTATCTCATCGGTTATATAATGAAAACTCAAGGTTCTCCCAAAAAAATTTTGCGTGAACCCCTAATTTCATTTCGGCATATTGAATTTTTTCCACTCAAGCATATCATACCATTTGAAGCAACTGTTTAGCTTGGTTTTCCAATCAAGATATTCCTCAAGGTCTCTAGATCCCTCATAATATGGGAGATTGACTTTGACACTCCTCTGAATCTCTTGTCATTGATTGTCGTGATACAGACGATGGTGATCACGATGTTGTACCCTCTCCTCGGGAGGATATGGATCATCATGTTCAGGGTGATTCCTATTTTAACCATGACGTCTATCCTTCGGCGGATAGGGATAATTCTATAGTGGATGATTCCTATCGCCACCTATAATCCTATCCTAAGGTGGATAGTAATCCAGGTGGACGATTTCTATCTTGTCATGGGTGTCTATCCTCAAGCGTATAGGGAGCGCCCCACAAAGCGTGATTTATATCATGACCCAATGTTCTATTCTCAGGCTGATAGGGATCATCTCGATGATCCCTATCGTGGCCTAGGGTTCTCACCTCGGCAAGATTCAGAGCGTCACGCTCAGGACGATTCTGATTATGACCTCCGGATCTATGCTGGGGTCGATATGGATCATCATTTTCTCGATGATTTCTATAGTACTCTTGAGTCTAGGTTTAGGTGGGTATGGGTCATCGTGATCATGGTGATTCCTATCACGACCGTGAGTTTCTAACTGATGAGTTCGCTCATGAACAACATCAATAGAATTGGTAGACGGTTGTCCATGTTGGTTAGACGTTTATTTATACCACTAAAACCATTTTAGACAACTTCTAAAATGCGCTCAACATCCCCACCTGAAGAGGATGGTGGAGCAGGTGAAGAAGAATCTTGGATAGGGATAGAGGCCTCATGCTTGTCTAAAGAAGGATCAGTCATACCGGCGCTAACAAGTTTGCCTGAACGTATACGCATGCAAATGAAATGAAGATGGACGACGTCTATGAATGTGGAGTGGGTAGGCTGACAACGGTTAAACTCTGATACCAAATTGATTTCAGATGACAAGAAATGCAGGATGATAGTACTGGCCGGGTAGAGTAGGCTAACTTAACTAGGGTAGGATAAATCAGATTACGATCCACACAATCGAATTCAGAGATTAAATCTGGTGTAAATACTGATGGTGCAGTCGTTTTCCTTGATTGAGGGCGGGAGAACTGTCTTTCAACCACCATGGTTCAAATAAGCAATAATTCTATAAATTGAACGGTCGATCACGAGAAGATTCAAAGGCCTAATAATCTAATTGCATGAATATTCAAAAGCATTATCAGCTAATCTGACGGGGGTGGAAAAACAACTGAGGAACACTAGAGGAAGAACACCAACACCAAAGAGGGTAGAACTACCTCGACACTAGAGCAGCGTGCCGTGGCAATGCAGGTAATTCTTGATGTTTTGTTCCCAGGGCGAATGATGTGCACTTCAATAGGGAAGGTCAAGGGGGGAGTTGGCCCCGTGAAGGGTTCGGGACAGCACCCTGAAACCTAAACGGTTTATGGGGCATGCACTTGTAGAACGTGGATCTGAAGCCTTTGGATCATGGATGCGAAGGTCGTGTGGGTGGGCGGCCACATGGGCGCGTGACGGCTTGGGCGAAAGACAGCTAAGGCAAATTTACGTTTGGAGGGAAAAAATTCAATACCAAAAGTTATTCACCCAGTCTTTCATATAGCATTGGCTTATGTATATGCCTTGGAGGAAAGATAAAATAAGATAACTTTAAATTATAAAAATAATATTAAAAGACAATGGCGACATGTCAATGTGTCACGTCAAAGGACGGTTCAAAAGTGGCATTGGTGACATGTCATGACACATGACATCTCGTGAGAAAGTGGAGGCACGTCTGGTACTGGCATTGTCCTGGTTGCCATAACTATCGCAGTCTATAAATCTATCTCTATCTCTATTGATATCTCTATCTCAGTCTCTATCGCTATCATTATCTTTATCTCTATCTCAATCTCTATCTAGATCTCTATCTCTATCTTTATCTCTATATCTTTCTCTACCTCTAAAATATCTCTATATCTATCATTATCTCTATTTCTATTAGATCTCTATCTCTATCTCTACCGCTAACTCTATCCATGTCTCTATCTCAATTTTTATTTCTACCTCTATATCTCTCTCTATCTTTATCTCTATTTTCATCTCTATTTCTTTCTCTATCTCTTTCTCTATCTCTATCTTTATCTCTATTTCTATCTTTATTTCAATCGCTATCTCTATCACTATATCCATCCCTATCTCTATCTTGACTTTTATCTCTATCTTTGTCTCTATGTTTATCTCTTTCTCTACCTGTATCTTTATTTCTATGTCTATATCTATCTCTATGTTTCCCTCGAGCTATATCTCTATCTCTACCTCTATCTTAATCTTTTAAACTATCTCTATATTTTTCTCTTTCTCTATATCTATCTCTATCTCTATCTTGACCTCTATCTCTTTCTCTAGCTCTGTCTCTATCTCGATATCTATCTTTATCTCTATCACTATCTCTATCTCTATCTCCATCTCTATCTCAGTCTCTATCTCTATTGCTATCTCTATCTCTACTCTGAAATCTATCTTTATCTCTATCTCTATCTCTATGATGGGACCATCTCGCTACCAGTAGAGAAAGACATCAAAAACTTCACCGAGCATCTTGAGCTGACACCCGCCACCCGTTAGCGAGCGACAAGTCAGCAAGCGTCTATATTTTGTCGTTTATTTCAAATGTATTTTGCTTCTCAGATTGTGAATAGGCCAGGCCTATCAGTGTTTGGGCCTTGTCCTTTTCTATGGTTTCTTTTCATTGTTTTTGGACAGCCACTCGCCAAGAGACGGTTCCTTCCTGTTATACCTGATTCGGCATGCCTTCAACCTTATATAAAGGTCGGGATGGTCATGAGGATCCCATCGGGAAGTTAAATTTAAAAGTTGAAGTTGAGTTTCTTTCTTAGTTTCCCTCGACATCCTGTAGATGATCATCATAGTTAGATTGTGGGGTCATGGTCATCTCTCCATGCCGAGATTACCATGGAGCATTGCCATCGCCTGCCAGTTATCGTCTGTTTCTTGATCATGTTCTTGTTTCAAGCATTGTCCAAGAAATGCTTCTATGAGCAATCTTGGATCCTTCCTTACTTGCCCTCTGCCATGGCGCCATCGTGGTCAGACAGTCATCGCCAAGACCTGGGCGTCGATGGCCTGTCTCCTCCATTGCTGCCTTGTCTACAGCTTGGCTCGTCGGTTCTTGGAGATCTTGAAAATGCTCCAACACTGGGTCGTTCTTCTACATCACGCCCCTTCCCAACTCCCGCCCCGGCAATGCGCATCGCGCCATTAACTTGGATGTTGCACCACGCTACCTTGTGCACCACGCGTGCATCCCGTGCGCCGTCTAGCATGCAACCGCACCACGCCACACATTCTTGTGCCCTCTAGGCGATAAGCCAAAAAATAATGTGCAAATACGTCATTGATATGTAATAAAATTTATAAATACCATTAATCAAAAAATACAGTGTATAGAGCGACCAAGGGGTGAATCCACCGGGAGGCAACAAGCAAGAATTTTTATCCAATTTTTAATAAATAATTCAAGAATGAATTAAATTTGTAATTACAACCCTTAATTATACTTAAAGATGTTTTTAATTAATCAAAATTCAGTAAAAACTAAATTTTGATTTTAAAATTTTTGGTGAAAACATTCAAGGTAGAATAATTTATATTCTAAGATCAGATTAACTCGTATTACTAATTTCCGAATCATTATAAAATTTTAAAACAATTTTTATGAATTAAAATTTTGGAATTAATAATCAAGGAGGGGTTTTTGAAATTGGACTTCAAGATGGACGAATTTTTGGATGAAATTTAATATTATGTTTTTTATATATTTAATTAAATTTCCAAACAAAGTTTGGAAATTTATTTAAATATATTAACCTAAATAAAAAATAGACGACCTAGAGAGCGAGAGTGAAGAATTTGGGGAAAAAGTGAAATCCAACCTTAATTTAAAAATCTAAAAATGCAGAATTGTTCCATATATATTTAAAACTGAAGACTAAAAATTGGATCTCGAATCAGACTCAAATTGCGATGCTAATTTCATTCAAAACAACTTCTATGCCATGTCGTTATGCGCGTACGGAATTCATAATTTACGAACTTTGGAATCCACAATTCCTTATACGATATTATTTTAAATGGTTCTAAGATGGATTTGGGAATCTTCACTCTTCGCTCCTTATTTTGGGTTGAAATTCCTTTTGTGCTCGTCGACATATATCGCATAGGAATCCATCTTTCATGTTCATACATCCCATGATTCCCTAAATACTCACTCCAATGATCCTCATACCTCCTTCTCATGTCAAAATCTGTAATCTTCCTTATATTTATACATCTCTTTTCCTTCTTCAGTAAGGCAGCAAGCTTTTCAATCAATGATTCATTCTCCATTTTTAACTTTTCTAACCTTTCATGCATCTCACTCCTTTGATAATTTAATTTCTTCATATCATTTCTCAAGTGCAGATTAACTATTTTTATAGGAAAAATTCCCACTTGAGATGATATGCACGATGGTTTACAGAAATTTTGAGAAGGTGAATGGTAATGATGAATCAACTTTTTTAGGAAAAGAACTAGGTTTAGAAGATAAAACGTCTACCACAGTTTCTTCCTTAGGAATTTTTTTATGTTATCCTCAAAGTGTACACTTTTGCTATTAGAAATATCAAAACTACGGGACACAATATTATCTTCTTTTCTAAGGATTAGTTCTCCTTCCTCAATATCAATCATAGTTCTAGCTGTTTTCAACACAAATCTACCAAGAACTAAGGGGGTTTTCTTTGATTTTCCATCAAGGATCACAAAATCAGATCTGAATTGAAACCCCTCTATATCAATGCAAATAGTGGAGATTTATTCTATAGAAGCTATCTGGACTCCATCATAAGAAAAACAACGTTAGAAGACGGCATTACCTTTCCTATTGGGTGTCTTGCAAGCATAGAAGAAGGTAAGATATTCAGATTGGAACCAAGATCTATATTGACATTTTTGAATATTGTTCCTCCACTTTCACATGTAATTTTGAAGTCTCTTTGTTCTAACGACTTCTTATATAAGTTCCTTCTCCTAGCAGTTCTTCCTACAGGTTTTTCTAATGTGATTTGAAGGTTGTGGAGTTTTTGCTCCTCTACTTCATCTCCTAAGTTTACTAATCCTCATCTATTTTCTTTGCTTATCATGTCACCTATAAGTCCTTAACATATATCACTCTCTATTTTTATAATTCTCCATCATATGATCCTTCACTTGAGACATCATTGATATCATAGTTTGGACAACCGGAACTATTTGAGAATGATCAGGGATAGGAGTACTGATAAGTGAGTCATTGGTTGTTGGAGAACTTGACCTAGTAGGGATATTAGTAGTAGTGGTATTAATGTAAGAGCTACTACTTACGTCATTAATATTAGTAGAAGAACTTATACCTGGACTTATGGCTTGAGGAGATGGTGGCTTCTGATATGTAGAATAATTTAGAGAATTCTCAAACTCAAAACTAGGGTTTTCAAAATATTCAATTTTTCTTTCTTCAAAACCCTTCAAGTCTTCCCAATGACCATCTCTATGATTCCTATAAGAATTTTCCTTAAATGCAAAGTATTCTTCAAAACTTAGTGGATCATAAAATTCTCCAAGTTTCCTACGAGCAGTATTTTTATGCGATTCTAAAGGATATGTAGGAAATTCCATAATTTCCATAATCGTTTTACAATGCGTACCTTGTCCAGTGACTGTATTGCTTGTCAGACTTCTATTATGTTCCATTTTCTCCTTTCAGAGGATCTTTCTTCTGTAATATCAGACTGATAGAACGAAAAATAAAAGTAAAAAAATAACCTCAATGGATGTGTATGAGTCCCAATTGTGATGACAACCTTCTTTTGTAACACAAGGACTCAAGAAAAAAATTAGTACACGTTAGTTTAATAAAAATAAATAAAACAAATCTCGGATAGTTTGTTTTAAAATTTCAATCTCTTATAGTTTGTTTTGAGGATGAGTGAGATTATCTCAACAAGAAAATCAAATCAAAGAAAAATAATTGCCAAATTTGGGATTTTGACGCTTTATTTTGATAAAATTCAAAATTCTTAATTTGAAACAACATTTCAATACAAATTCAGGATGTATCATGACAATTATAATCAATAAATTTGTATCCCTTAATGTTTAATGTATCAAGACGAGTGTTCCCATCCTCTGCTTGTCAGAATCAGTCAGAGATGATAAGATCTTGACTCTAATTTGTTGAAAAATAGTTTAAGAACAACATTGATAGTGCACACTTTGATCTAAATAGAAGAGGAACATGTTTTCATCGTGTTATTCTGGATCGGCCTCCTTGAGGCATTCCGTCGAACATGTCTTGCGCACAGTAGTTTTCACAATTTTCCTTTATTTTAACCAAATTTTATTCTCTGGACAAATCATTTATTCAACATGTAGAACTGTATAGGTAGTATTCTATTATTACAAGGTATTCCTAATCATCTAATAATATGAATATTAAGACATTAATAACTCTTATTCCACTTCAATCTTTTCTCTTTATTTATCTATCTAGTTAGTTAAAATATCTTAAATATCATATCTATCTAGTTACGATATTCCCTTCTAAATAAGATAATCCCTATTCTCCTACGTATCTATCTTGCTATTAAATTCTAAGCATCTAATAATATGTATGTATATCTCTCTCCTCCATTAATCTCTATCTTCATATATAATATCTTATTCTCCCTATTTATCAAAATTCCATTCCCTTCTTCGTTTATCTTCTCCTTGCGTCTTATTAAAGTAAATACTCTTATTAATTAACTTTGTACATCTTATTAAAGTCTTATTCACTATCTAACTAAATCTAATATCCCTCCTCATTATATGTACCTTCTATCTTATATTTAAGTTACTATTAATTAAATAAATAACCTTCTTATCTTATATTATGAATATTCTATTATTCTATTAATCTCATACACTTCTTCCACTGCATATAACATCACCCTTAACTATAATATCATTATTTCATTTCAATATCCTACTTCTTTATTATCTCCAATATTTATAAAAAGGTATAAATAATATCTCATATTATCTCTCTCTGTCTCTAGTTCTCCCTCACACCATTTGTAATTTCATGCAGTACTAACCGAGAGCATTTACTGGTATAATGGCAAGAAAACATCACGAAAATCCCCAGCGAGTTTAAAAATTACTTTTAAAACTCATTTTCCCCTTATGAATATATCCTTTTCCCTTTAAAAATTCATTTGTTACGCGAATAAATCCCAAAAGATCCAATAAAATTTTTGAAAATTTTAGAAAATTCAGTAATTCATCCCCACAATAATTAACATCGAAGTTAAATTTTGGAGGTGCCATTTTTATTTAAACAAAATTACTTCAATCTGTTATAAACTCCAGAAAATTCAAAAACTTTACATAAATTTAGGGAAAAATAAGAAATCACATGAAAATATTAATTACATGTAAATATACGATAACAACACCATTTTAAACTAATTAAATGCATAAATTTGTGCTAAACTGTTTGAAATAAAGAGTGAATTTAGGGTGCTATCATATACCCCTCCTTAGACATTGGTAGTTGCTTAGCAACGTCGAGGTATTTTGCCAAATTCTCATTTTTCATTCTGTCGGTCAAAGAAACACATGTTGGAAGTGGTAAATATATCAATCACAAGCTGAGATGAAGCACAAAATGACAATTTGAGCATTAATGATGCCGGATGTCGTTAAGAGGTTGTCCGGTCGTCACCGAGGGTCACAATTTGGTGTCGAAAAAGGGGCCCTATCAGACTATGTTAGGGGCGTCATCCAATAATGCTAATGGACAGATATGATATATGACGGAATGTGAAATGTCTAGATGTGGTATGTGCGAGTGCCGACTAATGGGGATGCTGTTCCTGGGGTTCAACTGGGTCGCCCAGAGCTGGATAGTCCCAGCTTCTCGAACCTCATCGGAGGGATCGAGGATGACTACGCGGTCGAACGGGAATTACCCGTAGATGATGCTCACACAGGACGGGCAAACCCGGCTCGTACCGGACAGGAAAGACTCTCGACTAATTCTTCGTCGTTTTCTCAATCTGTCCCTCTCACCTACGTCTAACTCGAGCGCGGTGGAGGCAATAGAGAGTGTACTGGAAAACATAAGAGACGAGAAGAGCAGGATGGGGGTACCTTTCGTCGCGTTCGACGACAGCTATCTTGGTATCACCCTTTGCAGCTTCGTCGACAATTTGAAGGGTCCACGAGCGGCAGCTGCGGTTGACGCTCTAGCAATCCGTAGGGCACAAGGCATGTGCAAAAGAGAGTAGCAACGTAGCAATTGTAGCACACGACGGCGGGGAGGTGCAGGCACAGCGGGGAGTGGCAGTCGGGGCGACATGCAGCTCTAGCCATTTGTGCGGCACGGATCAGAGATCCCAAGTGGCTGTGTACGGAGCAGCGGCTGGGCGCATGGCTGCGTCTTGCGCTACGCAAGCGGAGGATCACGGCGCTGCACAGATATTAAGCGGCCAAGCGGCGCGGTGGATGGCATTAGCCGGGTTGCGCACACGGACGCAGGCGACAGCAAGCGGCGTGCAATGCCAGCGGCACCAGTCGTGCGGTGGTCATCGGTCACACGGCACCAGCGACGGCAAGAGCACGTTCAGCGGCCGCGATGGTACGGTGGACTCGGCGACGGAGTAGCGCGGCACGGCGACGGCGGCGGCGTGGTCTAGGCGGAGGCGGTGGTGGCAGATTTCCTTTCTCCTTCCTCGTTCTTCCTTCTTCCTCTTCCTTGTTCTTCCATCCTTCTTTGATCACCGACTCTTTAACTTCTGCCAGTTATCCTTTCTTCAAACAAAATTCAAGAGTGTCCCTTGGAGGGCGCCCACCCCTTCCCTTTATAGAAGAGAGGTGGATGGGCCCCTTTTAAGACTAAAAAACAAAAATCAAAAGAGAAGTTTGGACCCAATAACGTGAGGGAAAAATATCCTCATACGGGAATTTCCCCTTGTTACAACGCTGTTACGAAGAAAGGAAATATAAATGAAAATGTAAATGTAGAAAACAAAAGCGGTAAACGGGACCGAAGATGGCGCGTCGTTACCCAGGATATTTGAATCTAGGTGCGTGTGTCATCGTCTTGGCTTGCCGTGTGGGCTGGACGTGAATCGGTGGTGGAGTCGATGACGATGCCGTCTCCTTGAGCGATGATCCTGCGGTCTCAGACTGTGTCGTGCCATCTGTTGACCATTTCATGAGTGGGGTTCCTCTCTCGTTGGTTTGGATGCTTACGTAGATGATAAGGGAGTGTACTTGTCGCTAGGTATGGCGCTATACTCTTAGGGCAATGTTTCTTCACTCGTTCGATACTGCTCTCGCATCTCTCACAAGTAAGATCACTCTCTCCTGGGGTGGTGGCCACCTGGGACTTGTCTCTCCATAGCTTTTGTCCTACCCAAGAATAGAAGAAGCCAATTTCCTCCTCCAGTTGAGCACACAAAAGATGGAGAAAACAAGAACAATATATGACAGAATTGTTGGGATTGCAATAGGAAAGATGGAAGTCTTGTGTAAGAGATGGGGTAGGTGTTAACAATGGGATGGATTATGGTCAACGGGATGTGATGCTACCTGAGATAACCTACTGCCAAGGTTTAAAAGTAAGGAGATACACGTGGACGAATATAACCATGAAGGAGAAACTAACATAAGAAATTCATTCACATCAAAACACCTTTTCTCTTCCTTTTTTCTTATCTTCCAATTCATATATTTTTTTAATTTCTTCTTTCTTTTTCTTGTTTCTGTTTCTTTTTTAGTAGAAGTGGGGTATGACAAAAATAAGACACCTATCATCCTATAAATGGTTTCTAAACATCTTATCACTGGTGGAAATATATGTGGCCGACAAGCCAATCACACATTCCACATCTCATTCCATGTTAATTAATAGAACATATTCATTATAGTGCATGTGTGATGCGTATAATGAAGTCCATGAATACATGATCAGACTTAGTGAATTATGATGTGATCATAATACGGAGATCACTAGTCTTTAAGCATGTGTTCTAAACATTCCTATTCAAAGGATACGCGAGAAGGACATCGAAGTATCCGGATATAATAACACTATCTAGCCTCACTCATATGTTGAGTATGGTCGGTCTCGTAGCCATTAGTGTGGCGACACTAAGCATAGATAGTGGGTGCTCTTTAGTGGAAAGAGTTTGCTAAATTGACCCGTACGAATCCCTGAATGGTATTATACCAAACTGTCAATCATGTTGATTCACGTCACGATTGTGTAAGTGGTCCTTAGACCTAAGTCACCAAAGACGTCTTGTGGATGGACGGTTGTACTTTGACTATGGCCAACGAGTCTCTAATCATGGGATTCTAAATGGTCTTAGTTTGGGTGCATCAAGAAGTACACGAAGGTGATCGAGTAGTCAAGATGGGATCATCCACCCTCGGTATAAGAGGTGACAGCTCAAGGAAGATGACACGATGAAGTCCTTGGCCAAGGCAGTGAAATATCGGAGAAGAGTTCTTCAATGATTTCTGAATGCATCAGTACTAACTCGGATGACCGATTAGGGTTTGATAGTTGACCATACCCTAAGTCGTCCAAGGAGCTAAAGTGGATGAGGGATTATACATACACGGTAACTGATGATGAACAGGTTCCATGAGTGAGCCAATACACATTCCTTTGTATCCTCTAGGACACGAGGTGTAGCTTGGCACCCCACGTGTCAAAGTATCGATTGGGTTAAATCGATCCAACATTAATTAATCTATATGATGATATAGTTAATTAATTTGGAAGGCCAATAAAGGTTATTGGGCCGTTGGAGTCATTAACTAGACTTATACATGGGCCTAGAGGGTCACACGTAAATGGTCTTTTGGACGTTGGCAGATATACTTAAGTTTTGGGGGTTTTATGAAAAATACCCACTTAGTATAAAAAGCGGAAGGCCCTGAACAAAATTCACCCACGCCAGAATTGTTCAGGGGCCTTTCCCCTTCTTCTCCACTCTCCCCACACCCCCTCTCCATCCCTTATGTGATCGGGACGACCTAACGATGCCGACAGAGATAGAAAGGGCTCATCTACGAGAAGGAGGAGATCTGACATGCCGAGGACCGCATGGATACATTTAGAGGCTGCACACTTGAGCAGATCGACTCGCCTCACTCCAGGATCGAAGAAATAACGAATGAGATTCGTGCAAAGGTACTTCGTTCAATGGTTTTTGTCGATGTTGTTCGATTCGCAAAAAGACTTCCGCTGTGCATCGTTTTGATTTGTTCATCCAGATCCAGGCCTCTAGAACCCAACAATCACAACTAGCATGAACGACACAACAACCATATTGGTCAAGAGAGAACGAACAAAAGAATAAGATTGAGATATAGCAGAGCAAATCATTGCTAGAAAAAGAGGCAAAGAGACGAAATCGGAGTGATACCATGGAAAGGAAGATAGGTGTATTTGGGAGATAGGTATATTCTCAGTAGTGGAATCAAGTTGATGATGGATAGGATGTGAAGTGTGTGGAAAACTAAGGTAGGTGAATACTTGGATAATGACTCAATCCTATCTTGAAATACGAGTAGGCTAATGGTGAGACAAAATACCTTAGGAGAATAGAGCTTCTACCCTTAGATTTTCCATCATCTAATCACCCACCAAACACCCTCCCCAACTTGAAATTGAACCCACATTGCTCAAAATCACACAATGTTCCACCTCTAACATGCTCTTGATCTGCTCTAGGAGCTTACTTCTCTACACATGTTCCCAAACCAATGTATGGAATTTTTAAACTCATGTATAACCATGTTAATTATGGTTTTAGGCAGGTTCCATTCATGTAATATTCCTAAAAATTAAATTCATAAATCACAGTTTCTCATTTAAAATGAACTAACTTCCCCCCTTCTATAACATGCATGGAACTCAATACATTACTGAACAAATAACCCAAAAGAAAAGTTGAGGGAATGAATGGCAATTAGTGGGGATGAAAGTTGTGGCTCGCCGTTAAGATGATAGTGATAAGCCAAAAATAGGGGTGAAAATTACGCAAATTTTTTAGCCCTTGTCGTTGTGAATTTTTGGCTTATGCAATAAATTTTATAAAACTCTACTTAATATGTATAGTGATAAGTATGAGTGTCGTCCAAGGGAGGCAAGTAGGAATTTCAATTTGATTTTATTTTTGGTGTTTTAGATCGTAATTAGAGTGAATTTGATCTTCAATGAGGATCAAGTCACCCTAATTAGGTGACAATTTAGAGAGGGGGGTAGAAGAGATGAGATGAAAAGAAATGTGGGCTCTAGATTGAATTAATTGATCCAATTGGATGGATCAAAGAATTCAATTAGAGAGGTTGGAAGAAATTTTTTATTTAAGTTTTGGTTGGTTTTGAGAATTTGCTAAATCAGAAATAAAAAGGGAAATCTTAATCTCCTAAGAATTAAAACTAAATTTTTTAGAGTTTTCTTTTGGAATGCAATTGAATGCCAAGGTAAATCCCTCAATTTCTCCTCTCAATCCTAATCAAGGCTTGTACATGCCGCTCAAGCCAAGCGATTTAGAAGTTCAGATCAGAATAGAGATGAAGAAACAAACAACTTAACCTAATTCATTCAAAATGCATAAAAGTTCAAATACAATCAAGGAAAAAAAGTACCAGATAACTTGATCCAAGCTAGAGCTCCTCCCTGTCTTGCAGCTGTGATAGAGCACCATCCAGAATGAGCTCCCCCACTCGAAATTTAGCTTTTATACTTAGGTTATAGGGTAAAAATCACCATTTTACCCCCGTTTAGTAATTAATATTTATCTATCAATGTAGGCTAGATCTGAATGATCTAACCATACAGATAGAAAAAGGGGATCAAGACGAACAAATCCATAAAAAAATCATCTCAAGCGGACTTCAGGATCAAAAGTTATTAATAAATCAATTTTAAACCAATTTAATCCATTGGATTTAAAATTGATTTATTTATTAGTTTCGTTTTTAAACACGCAATGACGTGTCGCTCTCTCATTGGCTGGCGCATTTTGAATCCTCCTTTTTGCAGAAAAGTCCTTAAAAAGCCTGGAATTGCTTTTGGACGCCGCCCAAAAGTAATTGCGTATATGGCCCTGGCGCACTCTCTCTCCTCCGATTTCTCCTAAAACATTAAAAATATATATTAAAAATTGCAATAAAACCCTGAATGATTTTAAATAGGATCTTTACACCTGCCGTGGCGAACGAAACGTTGCAAAAAGGCCCCGAAAAGTCTACAAATTGCATAAATACATTTTTTCTCTTATAAATATGCCCTTTTTTCATAGAATAAATGCATTTCTTCTTGAAATAAATCCCAGAAAATTCCTAAAAATTCGTAAAAAATTCTAGAAAATTCTAGAAAATTCCCTGATTAATTCCCATGTTGATAAATGTCGAAATAAACTTTTTAATGTGCCATTTTCATCCAAAAATAATTATTTTGAGCTTCAATAAATCCTTAAAAATTCATATAATTAACAGAAAATTAGGGAAAAATCAGAAATTACTTGGAAGCATTATTTTTGTGTAAATATATGATAACAACCCATATTTAAGCCTTTTAAATGCATAAATCATGCTAATAACATGAAATAAAGACCGAAATTAGGGTGTTATCAGATAGATATAAATATCTTGAATAATTTGTGGCTGCATCATGTGTCATAATTTCTCCAACTTAGTCAACGTCCTGGTCAAAAGACAAAAACACCACAACAACACTGATAGAGGTTGCATGTGATATTTAAAGTCTTCAAAGAGAGAAATTTAAAAGAGATATCAGGTTGAGGACTTGGGTCCTAAAAGATCAGGTTGTGGAAAAATCTTCAAACCACTCCTCCTTATGGTAAGGTTACATCCCTTGATTCTTCCTTCATGTGGGCTCCACCTACTTGGTGTGACAGCAAAATAAATAGGAAAAAAGATGTAAAGGATAACTGGAAAAGGATCCCAGTTCCCATTACAAAAAGGAAAATCAATCAAACTAAAAATTATCTCAATCATAAAGCTAGGTTCAAAGCATCGTGTATAAGAAACTCAATGCTCATGTGTACATATCGACATTTGAGAACGGGTTTCCATGTAATTTTGGCCCACATAACTAAAACATTAAAGAGATCAAACTTAAAGAAAACCTTGCTAGAAAATTTCCATTTACATTCAAAGAAATGATCATGCCAAACTGTAAAGATAATTTTGCATAAGAAAGCTTCAACCTCAACTTCGCTACAAATTTTTTTCATCCTTGTCCAAGGTGAACTTTAAAGAATTCACTAGGCATACAGAAAAATTCTTTCTTCATTTCTATTTTCATCAACATCATCCTCATTGAAGCCTTCACGTTGCAATTTCCCTTCACATGATTTCTGTCCTCAAGAAACAACATGTAAATATCAGAGATTATTTCATCCACTTCTTCCATTAAGATCCTTGACTCCCAAATATTATCCCTGCGCAATTTTCCAAAGAATCATGTCTTGAAAATTTACTCATCTCTTCTCCACTCCTATTGTATATGGGCTTACATAAAATTCCAGTACGCAGTGCTTCTAGAAGTGGAATGGGAGGTTAATACTCTTCACGATGAGGATGGGTCTTTTCAAACTGACCTTTCTCATCTCTCTCCACCTTTTGTCCCATATCATCCTGAAATTAGTTCAGAACTACTATAAAATTCTGATTGTGATTCCTCCATGTACCTCATCTTCACAAAAGTTTAAATTAAAATTTTCACCAATCTCCATCTTAATAATTCTCATTTTTCTGACAAAATAATCTTCATCAAGGGGACCACTTTCTGATAATAAATTCTTCAAACACATGCAAACATCTTTCTTTATATGTAATATCATTAAGAAGTATTCTCCCCTTTCATACAAATCATTTATTTCCGTAGGAAATTCTCTAATCATATTATGAAGTAGAATCATTTTGGAAATACATTCATGTTTCAAAACATCCTCATATTCATGAAAATAATTCATCATAAACTGGTCACTCTCTTCGAAATCATCCAGCTGAGATATTTTCTTTGAATAATTTCAAACTCATTAACAAACACAGGATGCTCTTTTGGGAAAATGAAAATAATGTATTTTGCAATAAAATTTTAGATTAAAGTCCTAATGATGGTGATTTCTCCAACTCATAGTGTGGATATTCCAAAGAGGGGCATGGCACAAGTGTGCAAGTCACGATCATGGGTATGGTGAAGAGAAAATTTAGTGGTTTTTGCCGCTGTAGATTTCAGATAACAGGAATGCTCATGAAAATTGGGGAAGGCCTCATATTAATCGCCATAATCATACATAGGAGGATTGATCTCACAATGAAAATGTTCACCATGATTCAATGAGTCACTATAATCATGAAAATAGTCACATTGTGCACCTTTATAGTATAAATCATCATGGTGATAATTTTCATGCAACTCATGGTAACGAGGATTATGCCCATAATAGTAAGACATGGTTGCTTCATATGCTTATGAATAGTTGTCTATTAGAAGATACAATGTGCTGGAATAATATTTTAGCTTAATATGTAGCACTTCCTTAGCATTTAAATCCTAAACTAGAAGTAAAAGATATATTAAATAAAAAATAAGCACTTTATAGAAAATAAAATCAAAAAGATTTTGAACATAATTTTAAAGCACACAATTCATAAAAATGAAAACCAATTTGATTTCCTTAGCGTTGCTTCCTCGACACCAGTGCAAACTGATAAGCCAAAAAGTGGGTTGAATTTTACAAATATTTAACCCCTTGTCGCCGTTTAGTTTAGCTTAATCAATCAAATTTATAAAAACCCTACGTAAGAATTGTAGTGATAAGTAAAGGGTATCATCAAAGGGAAGTTAGTAAGCACTCAAATTGATGATCTGCTTGTGTAATTTGAGCCTAATAAGAGTAACCTTGATCTTAAATGAAGATCAAACTACCGTAATTAGATGATGAATTTATAAAGGATAGTAGAAGAGATGGGAAGAATAGAATAAATTAGGGGCTCTAGATTGGCTTATTTCATCCAAATAGAAGGGTCAAAGGGGTCAATTAGATAGGTTTAGAGGAAAGTTTTATTTTGATTTAGTTGGTTTTTGAGGATTGGTAATTCAAGAATAACTACATTTAAGATAATAAAAGGGTAATTTAATATCCTAAAATAAAATAAAATTATAAGTTTTTTTCTTCATGTGCACCTGGAACAGCTAGATAAATCTCTCAATCTCAGTACGGCTTGTACATTTTTCTCAAGCCTAACGATTTAGAAGTTCAGACCAAGATCAAGAAGAACGATGAAGAAATTTAACAAAAAATCTTCCCAAATACACTAAAAGTTCAAATACAATAAAGAATAAAAGTACCAAACAGGTTGATCCAGGTTGACGCTCCTCTTTGTCTTCCAGCTGTGATAGAGCGCGATCCAGAATGAACTCCTCTTGAAATTTGCTTTTATACTTAGGTTAAATGTTAAAAATCACCATTTTACTCCCATTTAGTAATTAATTTTTATCTATCAATGATCTGAACAATCCAACCATATGGATAGAAAGAGTAGGCCAAGATGAGAAAATCCATAAAAAATCATCTCAATCGGACTTTAAGATCAAAAGCTATTAATAAATGAACTTTGATCAATCTTAGCCATTAGACTGAAACTCATTTATGATGTAATGCGAAGGGTTGCGGGGATCGACGGCTCGTATTGCAATACAATCACACTAACATTATACCAAAAGAAAAGGTTAAACGATGTGATGATGATTGTTTTTAAGAAAACTCGTCAATGAGCAAATAAGAATACCGTCGGACTAAGGGAACAGTTCAGTAAATCCTCAAGAGGAAGAAGAGATCACGTTAGACTCCCACTAGAACATCTTAGAGGATGAGAAGTGTTTTACAGCTCAAAGACGTTCACACCTTTTATATCAGGGAAGCAGTCATCTATCACATTGATTATCCTACACCTCGACAAATGGTGGCTATCCTATACAATGATTTTCAGATTAGTCAGCAGAAGAAATGATGGTGGATGACGACACTGCAAGACGTAATAATACTGAATTAAAAGAGGGGAATCAAGGCCGACCTGCATGCATCTTCTGGGAACAAACGTAGAACTCGGTCGGCACGGCATGAAGCGGGGCGCAGCACTCGGCGGAGCGGTAGGGTGATAATCCCAGATTATCACATGATTTTATATGTATTTCTATGCTAAAATGCGTCATTATCATTACTTAAATACATGTAAATACTTTAATTAACTGATCTTCATGTCTACCTCACATTTGCACCCTGATTCAGTATTGCTGTTAATTCCCGAATTCTACCACTAACCCCCCACTCAACTCATCAAGTTTAGTGGTGAAGATCTAATGCTAGTATGAAGTGTTCTGAATGAAGGATGAAAGACTGACTCAAATGATGGAGGCGGCATGAAGAAATTGAAGGGAGCTGAAGCCATGGTCCTGGGCTCTTCAGAGGACTTCAGGAGACTCAACACAGGCCCAAAACCATGGGCTCCATTCTATGAGAGAAGCCCAGGAACAGAGTCAAGAAACCAACCAAAGCAGCTCCCAATGTGGAAGGATCAAGGAGAAAATGAAGAAATCCTAACTAAGGGAGGAATCATTATCTAGCTAAAAAGGGTTTCTGAAGACTGTAATATGATTGGAGGGGGGCCTATCACGTGGCTGTAGGGCCCCAGAACCAAATCTGGTCGTTCATTCCATGTCAGGAATCAACAGCCCAGATTTGGTCCCAAGAAACCCTACTTAAGCTTCTCTTCCTCCTCTTTGTAAGGGATCTTGATTCTATTGAGAAATTGTTGGAGTTTTTCAGCTCTGGATCTTGATCCTGAGAGTGGAGAGAGGATAGAAGCAACATCCCAGCTCAGGAATCTTCAGGCAAGAGAGGAGCTCTGCAAGAATCCTGTAAACCCTTGTCATAGGTGAGAGTCCCTTGCTAGAGAAACGACCCCCTTCTTCCCTGCCAAGTTTCCTTCTTTTTTTCCACTCCAGATTGACCAGGAACCTATCCAGAAGGATAGGCCTGTGTCTCCTCTTTCCAACGCCTCCAAGATTGCCTGAAACGGAGGTCTGCAGCTCCGGATATTCAAGTTTGAGTGGAGGAACCTCCATCACCGCGAAGACCGCCGCTGCCGCCGACGGGCGCTACTTCTTGTAACTTTTTCACGTTTTTTGACCATCTCTTAGGATATTTTAGATTTCTTTTTGCATTTCTGTCTCATTTCACTATAGTTTATCAAATTCTTTATAATTTTAAGTGTCTCTTTATCACTAGTTCTTTCTACTAAGAAAAACACACAAAAGAGATTTTCTTGATAACAATTCTACTAAACTTATTTCCTGCTCCCTGTGGACGACCCCTTGCTCACTACTATAATTTCTCTATAGTCTAACAAGGGTTATAAATTTTACTGGATTAATCTGGGAATTAAACGACACATTTTACCCAATTTTTCTGGATTATCATAGGGCAGGCGGCATGGGAGTGTGGCGTGCAGCAGATCAGTTGGGCGCAGCGCACGTCCAATGCGTAGGAGCAGTGCGGGCAGTCACAGCATTCGGCGGAGCGTGGCTCTCAGTGACCATGGGGCGCGGCAGGCACGATGTGCGCGTGGCGCGCGGCAGATGCCGATGACGCATGGCTCACGGCGGGCGCGGAGGGTGCACTGCGCAGGCGTTCATGCAGTGTGCAAGGCGCACAACAGATGCGGAGGGCGCACGGCGCATGCGGAGAGCGTACAGTGGGTGTGGAGGGCGCGCGGTAGGCGTGGAGTGTACACAGCGCGCGGTGGCGTTTGGGGTGGGGTGTGCGCGGTGTGTGAGCAGCAAGCAGCCCGAGGGGCGTCTCGGGCGAGGCTCGCTCACGGCATGCGATGGCGTTGGTGGAGGGGAGACAGGCGTAGGCGGTGGCGCAGGCAGAGTTCCCCTTCAGGTCGCCACCAAGAGCTTGAATTCTTGAGAAATCTTGGCGAGTAACGGCCAAGAAAAAAATGCAGTTCTTGAAAGGTAGATCTTCAAGAAACAGGACTAGGAGAGATCAATTGGCGACAAAGCAGTCCATGGAGTGATCTCAACGTCGGGGGCGTAGACGGTGACAAGGGAGCACATTCTCCACTCTTTCTTGAAACTACGACTATCTAATTTCTCTATAGACAACACAAGGGAAAGAAAAAAAGAGCATTCAAGTTTCAAATTTCAAAAATCTTGTCTCACTTGGGCATGCAATCCCCTTATATAGGGAGGATGGGTGCCAAGTGGTCGTTCCTAGAGGAAGAAACAGTCACAAGACGAAGTCCTCCCCAAAACAAGCTTTACAATGAACGAAAAGTAACAGACCAGGCCCAACGCAATGGCCCAATCTGATTGTCCAACAAAATTTAAAATTACAATCAAAAAGTAAGGGAAAACTTACGAATGATTTTAGGCCGGATACTTGAAGTCGGGGTAGTGAGTGTTGGCACAAGCGGTTCGGTGTGGTTGGACTCATCCCGTGTCGCTGCTGTCACGCTGGTCCACCCTTCAATTTATTTTATTTTTTCACACGCCATGATGTGTCGAATTCTGGTTGTTTAGTGCTGTTTAAATATATTTTTTTGGGTTGTATTTGGGAGCTCCACGTATCCCCATGGTGGAAATAAAGTCAAAGAGAAATGATCAAAAAGACTAATGGTACGTTATAACACGCATCTAGCCATGTGTTTTTCACAGCGTGCACAAATCGGAAGATGCCACAGCACCGCCCGTGCACGCACATTGTATGCGTTGCGCGTGCGGTGAACTTACCTCCCGGTGGCGCATTCATCGAGCGCCATCAGATTCCCATTCGATGGCCCATGTGAGGCCACGTTGGTCACCCGAAAACCACTCTTGTGCTTTTGTGTTCAAGTCCTTAAAATTTTATTTTCCGTTGGATGCCCCCACAAGTAATTGTGTATATGCCCTTGCGCACTCTCTCTCTGATTTTTTCCTGAAATCATAAAAGCTCCTATTAATTTGCAATTGCACCCTGTACACTTTTCAAATTGTGTCTTTATCCTAGCGGTAACAACCCGGAGCCGTTCTAAGTGGCAAAATGGCAACAAAACATTAAAAAAAAACCCTTATGATTTTAAATATTTTTATACAAGTCATTTTCCCCTTGTAAATATATAGTTTTCCTCTTAAATAATCATTTCCTAGTTGAATAAACCCCAAACAGATCCACAACAGTTCTAAAAAATTATGGAAATTCCAATTATTAGACCTTACATTCATTAACATCAAAGGTAAATTTTAAACATGCCATTTTCATTTAAACAAAATTATTTCAAGCTTCAATTAATTCCATAAAATTCATAAAATTTAAAAATACCAAATTACTTAAAAGACAAAAAAAGGAGATCTGAAATCATTTAAAAACATTACTTACATGTAAATAAATGATAAAAACCCCATTTTTAACTCTTTAAATGCATACAATCTCGCCAAATTGCTTAAAATAGAGACCAAATTAAGGGTGTTACCAATCTCTATATCTATCTCTATCTCTATATCAATTTATATCTCTACTTTTCACTTTATATCTATCTCTATCTCTGCCTCGATCTCTATCTCTACCTCTGCCTCTATCTCTATCTCGATCTCTACCTCTGCATCTCTCTCTATCTCTATGTCTATCTGTATCTTTATCTCTATCTCTGGGTCTATGTCTATCTCTATCGCTCTCTATAGCTCTATCTCTATATCTATCTATATCTCCAGTCCTATCTCTATTGTTACCTCTATCTTTATCTCTATCTCTGCCTCTATCTTTATCTCTATCTCTAGCTCTATCTCTACCTCTATATCTATATCTATATCTATCTATATATTTATCTTTATTTTTATGTCTCTATTCTTATTTCTATTTCCGATAAATCTCCACTTTTTCTTTACCTTTTTCTACATTTCTATCTCTCTCTCTCTCAATATATCTATCTCTATCTCTATATCTCTATCTTTATCACTATCTCTATCTCTATCCCTATCCCTATTTCTAACTCTATCTCTATCTCTATTTTTATCTTTATCCTTTTCTTTATCTCGCTATTCTTGTGTCTATCTCTTTATAAATCTGTCCTCCTTCTCTGTCTTTATCTCTATCTCTATCTCTGTCTCTATCTCTCTTGCTCAACATGTCTATATTTATCTCTATCTTTATCATTATCTCTATCTCTATGCCCATATATACCTCTATCTCTATCTTCATCTCTGTTTCTATCTTGATCTCTAAACCTATCTCTATCTCTATCTCTTTCTCTGTCTCTATATCTTTCTCTATCCCTATCTCTATATCTATCTCTATCTGTGTCTCTATCTCTATCTCTATCTCTATCTCTATCTCTTTCTATATCTCTATCTCTATCTCTATGTCTATCTCACTTTCTATCCATATCTCTATCTCATGCTATATCATTATTTGTCAAATTGGATTTTTACCTCTATTACTATATCTATCTCTATCTCTATCTATATCTCTGTTATTATCGCTATCTGTGTTTCTATCTTTATCTGTAGCTTTATTTCTTTCTCTATATGTATCTCTATCTTTGTCTCTATTTCTATCGCTAGCTTTATCTCTATCTCTATCTCTATTTCTAATTCAATGATATCTCTATTATTATCCCCATCTCTATACCTATCTGTATCTCCATCTTTTTTCCCTATTGTTATCCCTAGGTCTATCTCTATCTCTATCTCTATCTTATTATCAACCTCTATCACTATTTCTTTATTTATCTCTGTCTCTACCTTTATCTCTATGTTATACTCTATATGTATTTGTTTCTCTATCTCTATCTCTATCTCTATCTCTATTTGGATCTCTATCTGGATCTCAATCTTTATGTCTATCTCTATCTCTATATGTATCTCTATCTCTATATGTATCTCTATCTCTATCTCTGTCTCTATCTCTATCTCTCCTTCTATCGCTATGTCTGTTTTTATCATTATCTCTATCTGCATCTATGTCTCGGTCTCCATTTTTATCCCTATCCCTATCTTTAGCTCTAACTCTGTCGCTATTTGATCACTTATCTATCTCTCTATTTCTATCGCTATCTTTATCTCTATCCCTCTCTCTATCTCATTGACATGAGTTGGATGACGAACTCTACTAGGGTTGGATAAATCAGACCACAGTTACATAATGGAATTCGAAACTTTATGTCCGGCATAAATATTGATATTGCAGCCCCATTCCTCATTCGAGGATGGGAGTATTGTTTTACAACCACCGCGGTGAAAACAAAACAACAATTTCAATAAATTCAATCGGTCGATCGCTAGCAGATTCAAAGGCCAATTCCCCAGATGATTCAAAAGCCAAATATAATAATCCAACGGCAGCGGATAAACAATTGAGGGAGCACTGGTTGAAAAACAAGAACACCAAAGAGTGTAGAAAGTACCTCAGCACTAGGGGAGTGTGTCTTGCCGGTGACGGAAATTCTAGTCAAGACGTTGGCTAGCGCAGATGAGTATATAGTTGACAAAGTGTAAGGAACAGTTAAGCCTGGACTAGGATGGATGATAAATGGCTGGCGAGGCGAGGCAGCCCTGGGTGCGGAAGGCAAGGAAGCATCCTTGCATGCACGGCGTGAGCGGTGGCCGCACGCGCTCAGGTGTGAGTGGCATCCAAGAAATTGCAGGCGCGCGCGGCAGCCGTGCGCATGTGGGTGTGCACGACGATGGTGCACACACGGCCTAAATTACTAGTGGCGCAAGAGAGGGCCCAATACGTGGTGAGGCAAGGGAGCAGCCCTTCACGTGCGGGCATGAGTGGCAGCCGTGTGCGCTAGGGCAAGAGCTGCAACCGTGCACACTCGAGGGCGAGCCGAAGTCAGGAGCACGTGGGCGTGGGCAGCGGCCGTGTGCGCCGGACATGAGCGGCTGGCAGCACGTGGGCGCAGGTAGCAGCCGTGCGCGAGTGAGCGTGTGTGGCAGTTGTGCGCGCGCGACGCAAGTGGCAAGCGACTGCATGCAGCGAGCGGGGTAGGGAGGCAGTCCTGCAGTTGGCTGGAGAAGGAGAATGTTGTGTGAGTGCAGGCATGAACGGTAGTCGAGGGGTGACATTCCCTTAATGGTGGCAGTGGTGGAAAGAAGCGGCAACGACGGCTCGAAACAGATAGTTAATTTACGAAGTATTTCTTACAACATTGGCCTATGTATGGCCTTGGAGGAAAGAGAAAATAGGATAACTATTAATTTAAAATTGTAATATTTAAACGACATCGGTGACATGTCTTCATGTCACATCAAAGGACAGTTCTGAAGCTAGCGTTGACGTGGGATGCCTCGTAAGAAGGTGGATGCACGTCTGGTATCGATGCATTGTCGTGGTCGCCATCAATTCCCCCACGGTCACAAGAACTCGACTCTAGATGTATCAGCAGCTCCGGGCGAAGGCGAGCCAAGTCCTCTTCCTTGATCCACGTGTTATATGTGGATGGTTTGCCTTGCTAACAAACAAGAAACTTTGGCATTGTTCCACCCTCAATGACGGTGATTACTGATAACACCCTAAAGTCGGTCTTTATTTCAAGCTATTAGCACAATTTTATGCATTTCAAGAGCTTGAAATGGTGCCGTTCTCATATATTTACATAAATTTAATGTTTCCAAGTGAAGTCTGATTTTTCCCTCATTTTCTGCTAATTTTATGAATTTCTGGGATTTATTTGAGCTCGAAATAATTATTTGAAAATAAAAATTGCAGTTTTATAATTAAATTTGGAGCTTAATTATAATGGGGATGAAATACTGAATTTTCAAGAATTTTATGGAATTTTCTAGAATTTATTTAGGATTTAATTGGATTTTTTGAGATTTATTCAAATGAGAAATGAATTTTTATGAAGAAAAAGGATATATTAATAAGGAAAAAATGACTATTAAGATTATTTTCAAACTTTGAGGGGCTTTTCGTAAATTTTCATTGCAATGATTCCCTCGAAAACAGCTCTTGGTCATGGCTGCAGGCATAAAGATATTATTTAAACTGTTCCAAGGTTTTATTGTAATATTATTTAATATTTTTAAAATGTTTTTAGGAGACACCAGAGGAGAGAGAGTGAGCAAGGGGTATACACACAATTACTTTTGGGCGTCGTCCAGCAGCAATTCCAGGCTTTTAAAGGACTATTCTGCAAAAAGGGGAATTCAAAATGCGCCAGCCAATGAGAAGTGACACGTCATGGCGTGTTAAAAAAAGAAATGAATAAATAAATCAATTTCAATCCAATGGATTAAATTGGTTTAAAATTCATTTATTAATAACTTTTGATCCTGAAGTCCGATTGAGATAATTTTTTATGGATTTGTTCGTCTAGATCCCCTCTTTCGATCTGTATGGTTGGATCATTCAGATCCAGCCTACATTGATAGATAAACATTAATTACTAAATGGGGGTAAAATGGTGATTTTTACCATGTAACCTAAGTATAAAAGCTAAATTTTGAGAGGGGGAGCTCATTCTTGATGGTGCTATATCACAGCTGCAAGACAGAGAGGAGCTCCAGATTGGATCAACCTATATGGTATTTGTTCTTCATTGTATTTGAATTTTTAGTGTACTTTGGATGATGTTTTAGTTGAATATCTTCATCGTTCTTCTTCAACTTGGTCTGAATTTCTAAACCGCTAGGCTTGAGCAAAATGTAGAAGCCCTTACTGAGATTGAGAGGAGAGATTCAGAGATTTACCTAGCTATTCCAAGTGAACATTAGAAAACTATTAAAAAAATATTTAATTTTTAGGATATTAAATTACCCCCTTTTATTATCTAATAGTGTAGTTATTTCCGAATTACCAAACTTACAAAACTAACCCAAAACAAATCAAAATTTTCTTCTCAATCTCTCCAATTGATCCTTTCAATTGGATCAATCAATTCAATTTAGAGCCCACATTTATTCCATTCATTTCATCTCTCCTACCTCCCTTTCTAAATTCCTCATCTAATTAGGGTGATTTGATCTTCATTGAAGATCAAATTAACTCTAATTAGGGTCAAATTATTCAAGAAGATCATCAATTGAAATACCTTACTAGCTTCCCTTGGACGATACCTTTATTTATCACTACACATCTTAAGTAGGGTTTTTATCAAATTTATTGCATAAGCCAAAATTAACAAGGACAAGGGTTTAAAATTGTATAAAATTCACCCCTTTTTGGCTTATCAATTACCTCATCCAGTATAGCCTCGATATTTTCATCCTAGTTGGAAGGTAATGTAGAAGGAGTGGACATGTCAAACTCGCTCACCGGAAAGTCCATGTGTAGGGACGGCTCATTTGAGGGGAGAGGAAGGGCTTTATACTCAACCAAATCCAAAATATTGAAAGTGGTGCTTATCCCCCATGTAGAGGGTATACCAACGACATGGGCATTTTCCCCAACTCGCTTGAGGATCAGGAACGGCCTGGCACTACGAGCGTGAAGCTTGGTAGCCCGCTTGGGAGAAAATCTCACCGGCCTTACCCTCGCCATCACCATGTCACCTTCATTAAATTCACAAAAACAATGTTGCAAGTCTGCGGTCTGTTTATATGATGTGTTACTATTCGTGATGCGATGACGAATGTCCTCATTTATACTTCTAATGTGATTTGCAAATGACTGGCCATCATTTGAGACTCTAGCATGCGGCAACATGGGGAATAAATTGGTAGGTTTTCGAGGTGAGTGACCATGAACAATTTAGAAAGTACTCATACCAGTGGTACGGTTGACAGATCTATTGTAGGCAAACTTAGCGCGCGCAATGATGTTGTCCCAAGATTTAAGGATAAGCCCAACCAAAGATCGTAAAAGATTGCCTAGAGTCTTATTAACAACTTCAGTTTGACCGTCGGTTTGACGGTGAAAAGTAATGGAAAATTTGAGTTTAGTCCCAAACAGATGCCATATAGTTTTACAAAAATAACTAGTGAAGCTTACATCTCTATCGGACACTGTACTCTTTGGAAGACCATGTACATGGACAACTTCATTAAAATAGATTTGGGTAACATGGGAATTGTCAGAAGTTTTAGAACATGGAATGAAATTTGCCATTTTAGAAAAATGATCGACAACAACCATGATGGAATCATGATGCTTAAGAGTGCGGGAAGCCCCAAAACAAAGTCAATGCTCACGACATCCCACGGTTTATGAGGATAGGGAGAGGAGTATAGAGACCCATATTTTGTTTCACCTGTTTGGCAAATGTACACACTCAACATTGAGATACAACATTTGCCACATTCCATTTTAATGAAGGCCAAAAGGATTGATGTTCAACCAATGTGATAGTTTTATCTCGACCAAAGTGACAACTTAGGCCTCGAGCATGTATTTCCCAAACAAGGAAGTCTCAAAGAGATGTCTGAGGGATGCATAGGCAATGATCATAAAAAAGGAATCCATTTTCAAGCACATAATCTTTGGTTTTGGGAGTTGGACCTTTCTAAATGTTCTGGATGATAGATGAAAAATCAGGGCAATCTACATAATAATCTTTCAATTGTTCAAAACCAATCACCTCAATCTTCAACACATTTAGCAGGTGGGTTCACCTACTCAATCCATCAGCAACTCGATTCTTGATTCCTCTTTTATGGTTCAGGAGAATGGTATTTGCATGGATGTACTCAACCCATCGAGAATGCCTATGATTTGAGTTTTGCTGTGAATGAAGATACTTCAACGCCTCATGATCGGAATAAAGAATGAATTCCTGAGAAAGCAAATAGTGGCGCCTGTGATGTAGGGTATAAAAATCCTAATCATAGGTAGAGTATATGAGTTTGGCATAATTTAACTTCTCACTAAAAAATGCAATGGGATGATTTTCTTGACTCAAGAACTCCAGTTCCTAAGCCGGATGCATCACATGCAATCTTAAACACTTTACTAAAATCTGATAAGTGGATCATGGGAGCTTGTGTCATCTTAATCTTTATATCCTCAAAGGATTTTTGTGCTAATGTGGTCCACTCAAAATGGTTACCCTTTAAGCATTCATTCATGGGTTCCATAATAGTACTAAAGTTTGGAATGAAGCGACGATAGAAAGCAACTAAACCATGGAAACTACAACTATTATGGACACTTATAGGAGTAGGCCATTGGGTGATGGCATCTATTTTAGCAGGGTCTACTGAAACACCTTGTGCAGATAACATAAATCCAAGGAATGAACATTTCTTCAGATGGGCATATAACTGTTTGGCCTTTAAGACGTCACATACTAGGCGTAGGTGATGGACATGATCGATCCTAGATTTACTATAATAGAGTATGTCATCAAAGTAAACAACAACAAAGTCCCCAATGAATTGTTCTAAGGATATGCTTTATCAGTTGTTGAAAAGTACTCGGAACATTTGATAATCCAAAAGGCATGACCTTTAATTCATATAAGCCATCCTTAATTTTAAAATCAGTTTTCCATTCATCTCCTGAACAGACTCTTACTTGATGATAACCACTCTATCGATCAATTTTTTAGAAAATCACTAAACCAGCCATGATATCAAACATATCATCAATCCAAGGGATTGGAAATCTGTACTTAACGGTGATCTTATTAATAGCTCTACTATCAATACACCTGCGCCAACTCCCATCCTTTGAAGGAGTTAAAAGTGCAGAGACTGCGCATGGACTAAGGCTTTCCTGAATGAATCCCTTATCCAGCAGTTCTTGGACTTGCCATTGAAGCTCCTGATATTCTGTGGGATCCATACGATAGTGAAGAAGATTCGGTAAGGATGAACCGGGAATAAAATCAATAGCATGCTGAATATCGCACATAGGTGGAAGGGCGTTGGGTAAATCCTCGGAAAAAATGCGCCCAAATTCGGCTAGTAATTTAGAAACCTCCGTGGTGGTGGAGTGAGATTTTTTGGAGAATGATCAGGAATCATAGCTAGACAAATGGACAGCTAAGTATCTAATTCCTTTTGAAATTGATGCCCATTGAAAAGACATAAACGTAATGATGTAGACTTTGGTGCAGGGCTCTTAGGATTTTGGGTATAAGGATGCCATGTGATTTTCTTGCCATTATCAATGAAAGAACAAGTGTTACTCCTACCAATAATATGCACGGAATTATCATAAATCCAAGGACAACCTAGGATAATGCTTCCGACATTCATAGGTAACACATCACATAATACCTTTTCCTCGTATGATTGCACTTTGAGGGGAATGAGGCATTGATTCTTCACAGTGATCGAGGTAGCATCGATTCATGATACATAATAGGGATGAGGGTGATCAATCAAAGGTAACCCCAAACATGAAGTCACGACATCTGATACTGCATTGATACAACTACCACTATCTATCATCATTTTGCACATCTTATCACCAATCTTAAAGTAATATGGACATCTTCAATGCAGAATCATTTGTAGAAAGTTGGGTAAGGGTGCAACAAAGAATACCTCTAACTGAAGTAGATGGATCATGTCGAGGAGGGGATGGTAGGCAGTCAGTGATACCAATGAAACTCACCAAACCATCGTCGTGCACAAATTCATCTACTACATAGCTCTCTACCCTATATTCTTCCTCACCGATGGGTTGTTCTTTCAGGGTAGGTTCAATCTCAATAGGCTCCTGTCCTATGTGTAAGGCTCGAGAGGGGAACAGCGAGGCTCTATGGCCACATCCCTGGCACTTAAAATAGGTCAAGCCGGATGGGTCGAGTTGTGCTGGGTTAGGTTGAATTGGAGCCCTTGTGGTAAAATCGAGGGAGGAAGAGGTACCACTATTGTGAGGTAATGACTCAGGAGTGTGCAGTGTTCAGGAGTACAGTGTTCAGCAGGAGTATGCGTCGGAGTGGGGATGGCTGCTAGAAGAGCTAGAGGAGGCTTGCGTGGAGTTGATCTATTGGAGTAAGAAGGATAGGTGTGATTGCTAAGAGTGGGACGGCCACTAATGATAGGGTTATTGTAAAGCGTTTGGCAGAGTTTGAGATCCTCGACAATCCGTGCAGCCTTTCGATCAAGTAATTCTGTCTCCAAGTATGGATTAAGTCCGGTTTTAAATTTGGATATGACAGCTTGAGGATTCTCCTTGAATGGACAACTTATCTAAATTCTTCGAATTGGGTGATGTAGTCTACCCTGTTGTAGCTTATCCCATTGATCTAGGAGATTATCTAAATAAGCAACATGTACATATTTCTCACGCGACTTATCTTTCATTTGGGGCCACGTGTCTATGGGTGGCTGTCGTCAGTTATAGATTCAAAATTCATGGTTCTCCCAAAACATTTGCTTGACCCCCTGATTTCATTTTGGCGTAGTAAACTTTCTGCATCTCGAGCATATCATATCATTTGAAATAACTGCTAAATTTGGATTCCCAATCAAGGTATTCCTTAGGGTCTCTAGATCCCTCACAATACGAAATATCGACTTTGACACTCCTCTGAATCTGTTGCCATTGATTGTCAAGATCCGAATGATGGTGATCACGAGGTTGTACCCTATCCTCGGGAGGATAGGGGTCATCTTGTCCATGACAATTCCTATTCCAACCTTGATGTCTATCCTCAGGCAGATAGGGATCATTCGGTGGTGGATGATTCCTATCACGTCCTGTGATTCTATCCTCAGGCAGATAGCAATCGTCACAGGGTAGATGATTTCTATCTTGTGGATGTCGATCTTCTAGTGGATAGGGATCATTCCATGGTGGATGATTCCTATCACGTCCCAAGGTTCTATTCTCAAATTGATAGGGATCATCATGACGATTCCTATCGCGACCTAGGGTTCTAGCATCGAGAAGGTTCAGATCGTCACGCTTAGGATGATTCTGATTACGACCTCTAGATGTACTCTCAAGCCGATATGGATTATATTTTCAGGATGATTTCTATCGTGCTCTGGAGGCCTAGGATCGGGTGGGTACGGGTCATCACAATCACGTTGATTCCTTTCATGACTGCGAGTTTCTAACATGTAAGTTTGCTAACTAACCACATCAATAAAATTTGTTAGACGGTTGTCCATGATGGTTAGACGTGTGTTAACATCACGAAAACTATTTTGGACAATGTTCAACATGCGGTCGACATCCCCACGTGATGAGGATGGTGGAGCAAGTGGAGACGAGTCTTGGATCGGGATAGAGACCTCACGGTCATCTAGGAAAGGATCAGTCATTGCGGAGACGACAAGTTTGCATGAACGAACATGCATGCAAATGAAATGAAGATGGATGATGTCTACGAATGTGAAGTGCGTAGGCTGACACAGGTTAGGCTCTAATACCAATTTGATGCAGGATGATAGGACTAACAAAGGTGGGATGGCTAACTTGGCTAGGATTGGATGAATCAGACCACAGTTACCCATTCAAATTCGAAAACATGAGCCCGATGTAATTAATGATGGTGCAGCCTCTTTCCTTATTGGAGGACGGGGCCACTATCTTACAACGACCATAGTGAAAAGAAAGCAACAATTTCAAAATATTTGAGCGGTCGATCGCTAGAAGATTCAAAGGCCTAATCAACTAATTGCTAGAAGATTCAAAAGCGAAATCTGATAATCCGACGATAGTGGATAAACAACCGAGGAACATTAGACAAAGAACATGAACACCGAAGAGACAGGAAGTTGAGACGTTGGCCAGTGAGGGATGTGTATGAAGTTGATGGAGCGTAAGGAACAGTCGTGCACATGCGCCTAGAACAGTCGTGCACATGCGCTCTTGGGCCTGAGCCGCGGCTGGGACCATGCAGACGCGGGCAGTAGTTGTGCGCCCAAGGACACGATAGTGGTGATAACACCATAATTTATGTATTTATTTCATGTTATTAGCACGATTTTATGCATTTAAAGAGCTTAAAATGGGGTTGTTATCATATATTTACATGAAAATAGTGTTTTCAAGTGATTTCTGATTTTTCCCTAATTTTCTATTAATTTTATGAATTTTAAAGGACTTATTGAAGCTCAAAATAACTATTTTTGAATGAAAATGGCAAATTTAATATTTCATTGCGACATTCATCAGCATGGGGATGAATGAGTGAATTTTCTAGAATTTTCTAGAATTTTTTACGAATTTTTTGGATTTTTCTGAGATTTATTTGAAGAGGAAATGTATTTATTCTAAGGAAAAAAGGTATATTTATAAGAAAAAAAAAGTATTTATATAATTTTCGAACTTTGAAGGGCCTTTTTGCAACGTTTCATTGCAAAAAGACCCTGAAAACAGCTCTCGGTCGCCACTACAGGCGTAAAGATCTAATTTAAAATCTTCCAGGGTTCTATTGCAAATACTTTATTTATTGTTTTAATGTTTCAGAAGAAAAGCGGAGGAGAGAGAATGCGGGAAGGACAGATACACAAATACTTTAGGGCGGCATTCACTTGCAATTTTTCATTTTATAAAGGGCTTCGTCGGGAAAAAGAGCAAGGAATCTCTCGCGTGTCGACGTGGCACTTTCATGGCCGTCGGATTAGAATCCGATGGGGCGTGAAGAGGGAGAAGCTCCGGGAGGTAAGTTCACCACCTGTGCGGCACATGCGACGCGCACGCACGGGCGGTGACGTGGAGCATGCGGATTCATCCGTACGGTTTAAAAACCATGCGCCACGTGCAAGCTTAATGTATACAAATAGTTTTCTTACCTTTCTATTTCTATTTTTTCTTTTTTTGCCAGGGAGTACGTGGCGCAGCGAGGAAGCACCCGCCTGAAGAAATTGAAACGGCGTCGCCAATGAAATGGCGACACCTCAGCGTGCGGTTAGGAAAAATAAATAAATTAATAAATGAATTAATCCAATGGCTCACATTGGTTTAAATTCATTTATTCATAACTTTTGATCTAGAAGTCTGATTGCAATGATTTTTTATGGATTTGCTCGTATTGATCCCCTCTTTCTATCTGTATGGTTGGATCATTGAGATCAAGCCAGTATTGATAGATATTAATTAATTACTAATTAGGGGTAAAATAGTAATTTATTCCATTTTACCTAGGTACAAAAGCCGAATTTCGAGAGGAGGGGATCATTCTTGATGGTTCTCTATCACAGCTGCAAGACGGAGAGGAGCCCCAGCCTGGATCAACTTGTTTGGTACTTTTCCCTTTCATTGTATTTGGATTTTTGTGCATTTTGAATGAAATTAGTTCAATTTCTTGTTTCTTCTTCTTGATTCTGATCTGAACTTCTAAATCGCTTGGCTTGAGTGGCATGTACAAGCCCTGATTAGGATTGAGAGGAGAATTTGAGGGATTTAACTAGGCATTCAACTGCATTCCCATAGAAAAACTCTAAAAATTAGATTTAATTCTTAGGAGATTAAATTACCCACACTTCATTTCTGAATTATCAAACTTGCAAAAACCAACCAAACTCAAATCAAAAATTCCTTCCAACCTCTCTAGTTGAACTCTTTGACCATTTTATTCGGATCAAAGAAGCCAATTTAGAGCTCCCCATTTCTTCTATTCATCTCATCTCTTCTACCCCCCCCCCTTTTTCTAAACTTCTCATTTAATTAGGATGATTTGATCTTCATTCAAGATCAAATTAACTTTAATTAGTGTCAAATTATTCAAGTTGATCATCAATTGAATTAACTTACTAGCTTCCCTTGGACGACACTCGTACTTATCACTATACATCTTAAGTAGAGTTTTTTATAAATTTTATTGCATAAGCCAAAATTCACAACGACAAGGGCTAAAAACTCATAATTTCTACCCCTATTTTTGGCTTATCAAGTGGCCAGGACTGAGCGAGCGCGGGCAGCGGCCGTGTGCGCATGGGCATGCAATCATGGTGCAAGTGACAACGGTCCTGCACTCGGCTGAAAAAGGAAAAGGTTGTGCGCGCGTAGGCATGAACGCCAGTCGAGGGGTGACCTTTAGTTAACGACAGCGGTAGCGCCAAGAAGAGGCAACGGCGGCTCGAAAAGGAAGAGGACTAGGGAAATTTTTCCTTAATAAGAAAAAAATTAAATTCTTAAAGAAAATTCACCAAGTGTTTCTTACAATATTGACCTATGTATAGGTGTTAGGCCCCTAACTAGGCGGCATTCCCTGCCTAGAGGCCTGCGTGCTTATTGGGAGGGCGTGTCCGCGTTTTCAGCTCACGACATTAAAGGACTGAGTCATTATGGGTAGTGATGCCCAAATACCTGATCTTTCAGGCCATTGCCCCTGTACGTGGTGATACACTACAGACGGTGCACGTGCCCGTCCACGCCCAAGGTGGGACGGATCAGGTACGGTCTGCGTGTATAGGGCATGCGGGCTGACAAGCGTGTGCGTGCGCGCGCCAAATGCTATGCGCTAGAGCCAAGCGCCACGTGCAGGTGCCAACGCTACGCGCGAGCGCCATGCGCCACGCAGGAACGAGACACGCGGTGCGCAGTGCAGGATGCACAAGCCGGGCGGCATGCCATGGGTGCAGCACGCGGAGTTGTGCGAGTGCGCCGTAGCGTCCGCGTGGGCAGTGCGCGCATTGGGTGTGCAGGGTGCGGGGAAGGGAGACATCCCGGCTAGGAGACTAAGGCATGTGGTGCATTGAGACCGCCGGGATAGCACAGAGGATGCGTAGCGCTCCCACGGGTAGTGCTGGGTGGGCAGTGCCCAGCTTGGGGGCGTCGAATGCGTCTGGGCCGTGGAGAGTGTGCGCGAGGTTATTGACACGGGTGCTGGTGGTGTGTGTGATCGTCAAGGCAGAGGTGGTGTGTGTGATCCCCACACCCGCAGGCGCACGGTGCCCGGCCCAAGGCACTTGTGTAGCGGCACAGTGGGCACACGCGCACGAAGCAGCGGCCTCGAGGTGGTGCGGCGACACTGCATAGGCACAAGAGGCCTCGTCTCGTTCGTTGTATCACCCCTCGTCTTCCCCAATGTAACGATCCCAATGTTGATGTACTCTTTTATGAAATTAATGCGACGACCCTATTCCCTGACATGGTGCCTCCCCATCCTCTCCTCTAACCCCTTACATGAAATCTTAAGCATCTGCAAAGATTTCCGCTGCAAGAGATCACAGCTGCTCAGTGTTTTGCACCGAACATAAAGGACAGCACATATAAGATTTAACCATGTGATAATAGGCCTTAGAGGAAAGAGAAACTACGGTAACAATTAATTTAAAAATCTAATGTTTAAAAGAAAATGGTGACGTGTTGACATGACACACAAATGACTGTTCTGAAGCTAGCATTGAGGACGTGTCATGACGCGGGATGTCTCAAAAGAAGGTGGAGGCACGTCCAGTACCGGTGCATTATCGTGGTCGCCATCACTCTATCTCTATCTATATCTCTATCTCTATTTCTATACATATCTCTCTCCTTTATTGTATCTCTATTTCTATACATATCTCTATCTTTTACTCAATCTCTATCTTTTTTCTATCTCTATCTCTATTTCTATCCCTATCTCTATCTCCATCTCTATCTCTATCTCTATCTCTATGTCTATGTCTATGTCTATCTCTATATCTATCTCTATCGCTATATCTATCTCTATCTCTATCTCTATCTCTATCATTATTCCTATCTCTATCTCTATATCTATCATTATCTCTATCTTCGTCATTATCTCTCAATTATTATCTCTATCTCCTTAAAAATCTCTACTCTTTCTCTATCTTTTTTCCTATCTCTATCTCCAACTCTACCTCTACCTATATTTCTATCTTTATCTTTATTATAATCTCTATCTTTATCTCTACACATCTCTCTCTCTCGAGCTCTTCCTTTATCTCTATCACTATCTCTAGCTCTATCTCTATCTGGATCTTTACCTAGATCTCTATCTGAAACTCTATCTTTATCCCTATCTCTTTCTCTATCTCTTACTCTATCACTACATGTCTATCTGGATCTCTATCTCTATCTCTATCTCTATGTCTATCTCATTCTCCCTCTCTATCTCTATTTTTATCTCTATCTCTATCTCTATCTCGATCTCAATCTTTATCGCTATATCTAACTCCATCTCTATATCTATCTTTATCTCTATCTCCGTCATTATCTCTCTATTATTATCACTATCTCTTTATAAATATCTACTCTTTCTCTATCTTTTTCTCTATCTCTAACTCTACCTCTATCTATATTTCTATCGCTATCTTTATCATAATCTCTATCTTTATCTCTATACATATCTCTATCTCTCTCCAGATCATTTTTTATCTCTATCTCTTTCTCGCGCGTGGTATGATATTTGGCACGCCGACGCGCCACTTGCTTCCCATCCTCAGTTTGTACCACACCATGTGCGCCTCACTATAGCCCAGTTGCTTAGAAGCAACACACCCCACCTCTGGGAGCAGCACGGTCTCCCCTTGGACGCCTTCCTCGAGGTCCATACAACGCCCCTCGACCCTCATTCTGATGATGCTATCTGGACTCTCACACCCCATGGCACCTACACTTGTCGCTCCTCTTGGGAGCATTACCACGAGAATTTCCCCCCACAGGCCTGGGGTCCGCGCATCTGGCATCCAGCGATTCACATGCGAGTCTCCTTTTTCTTTTGGAGACTCATACACAGAGGCCTCCCGACGGATGATCGCGTGACTCGCATAGGCTATTCCCTTAGTTCACAGTGCCATTGCTGTCCCACCCACCCTCACGCGGAGACGGTTGACCACCTCTTCTTCCACAGTGAGACAGCAGTGTCATGTTGGCGTCTCATTACCGATCGCCTTCGACCTCTTACCCCGTCTGAGTGTTTTTGCAAGTTTATCCTCTCGCCAACTCGCTCTATAAGGAGCCCCATCCTCCCCATCACCATAGCTTACCTTCTATGGGAGATTTGGAAAGGGCGAAATTCCTCTCGTTTTGCAGGTACACCCATGCGTGCAGCGGACATCATGAGACGAGTTCAGTTGTGGCTTCGGCGGATTCATCCTCTTCTGCCCCCCCGAGTCGGCCGATCAGAGTTTGCGTGTAGGCTCCTCCGCTCCATTGGGATCTCGGTAACCCCCGTTGTGACCCGCATCCAGTATCGAGTTATCCATTGGCGTCCACCGTCCATAGGCTACCTCAAACTAAATGTAGATGGTGCGGCGAAAGGGAACCCGGGGCCCACCGGAGGCGGAGGCATCCTCCGAGATCACACAGGGAGTTTCCTTTTTACCTTCTCTTCCTTTTATGGTGTACAAACTAATACGGTAGCCGAGGCTATGGCGATACGTGACGGTCTCCTCCTCTGTGAGGAACAGAACCTTCATAATATCGTCATGGAATCGGACTCACAGCTATTAGTTGATATGTTTCGTACAGGCACATGCTCTCAGTGACGACTACATCGAGCGTGGAGAGACATCACGCGGTGCCGCTCGCGTATCGCGTGCTTTCGTCATCAGGTGAGAGAGGGCAACCAAACAGCTGATGCCCTCGCCAACCATGCGGTACAAGCTTGCACCCCCCACTTCACTTTTCTATTCTTGGCAGGAGCTTCCACCCATGGCCCGAGGATGACATCGGCTCGATCGTCTTGGCCTACCCTCCCTCCGCACACGCCGCCTCTACGTGAGGACAGGCCCGCGAGATTGGAGGATTGTCTGGAGCGCTGGCGTACGAGGCGTGGACCGCGCTTGCCCCGACTAGAGCGTCACTACGCACTACTTCCAGCACACATGACGACGGCAAAGACCCACCCCCACTAGAGCGCCGCCAAGCGCTACAACGACCTCGTGCAGCCGCCCTAGAGAGACGCCGACCTACACTCTTCCCCGAGCGTTCGTGAGGTACCACGTATGTATCTTTTCTTTTCCCTAACTATGGCCGTGGACGAGTGGGATCTGCGTGTAATTGGGATATATATACTCGATCCACGCCCACAAACATTGAAAAACACTACACTTTATAAATAAAATCTCCCTGGGTGGCATCCAGGGCACGGATGGATCGGAGTACTGGCACAACCTAGGGTTACGTGCACTCTGCACCGTGATTTTTGCTAAAAACAAATATATATATACATAATATATATATATATATATATATATATATATATATATATATATATATATATATATATATATATATCTCTTTCTCTATCACTATCTCTAGCTCTAATCTCTATTTGGATCTTAACCTAGATCTCTATCTGAAAGTCTATCTTTTTCCCTATCGCTTTCCCTACCTCTTCCTCTATCACTACATGTCTATCTGGATCTCTATCTGTATCTCTATCTCTATATCTATCTCTATCTCCCTCTCTATCTCTATCTCTATCTCTATCTCTATCTCTATCTCTATCTATATCTATTTCTCTATCTCTATCTCTATCTCTATCTCTATCTCTATCTCTATCTCTATCTCTATCTCTATCTCTATCTCTATCTCTATCCCTATCCCTACTTCTAACTCTATCTCTATCTCTCTCCGTATCTCTATCTCTATATGTAGAGATAGTATTAGAGATAAAGATAGAGATATGGATAGAGATCGAGGTAGAAATAGAGGTACAGATAGAGATAAAGTTAAAGATAGAAAAATATAAATAGATAAAAATAACAATAAAACTAAGGATATAGGTTAAGATAGAGAGAGAGAGAGAGAGAGAGAGAAATATAGAATAAGAGATACAGATAGAGATAGAGATAAAGATAGAGATTAAAAAAAAAGATAGAAAAATATAAATAGATAAAAAAAACAATAAAACTAAGGATATAGGTTAAGATAGAGAGAGAGAGACAAAGATAGAATGAGAGATACAGATAGTGATATAGATAAAGAGAAATACAAACATAGATAGAAATGCAGATTTTTTATCCAGATAAAGACAGACATAGAGATAATGATAGTGATAAAGATCCAGATAGAGACTGACATAGAGATCAAGATATGCATGTAGATAGAGAAAGAGATAGATATAATGATAACGATAGAGATAGAGATAGAGATAGAGACAGAGATAGGGATAGAGATAGAGATAGAGATAGAGATAGAGATAGAGATAGAGATAGAGGTAGAGATAGAGATAGAGATAGATATAGCGATAGAGATCGATATAGAGATAAAGATAGCGAAAGAGATAGAGATGGAGATAAAGATAGAGATAGAGAAAGAAATGCATCTAGAGATAGAGATAGAGATAGAGATAGAGACAGAGATAGAGATAGAGATAGAGATAGAGATAGAGATATAGATAGAGATAGAGATAGACATAGAGATAGAGATAGAGATAGAGATAGAGATAGAGATAGAGATAGAGATAGAAGATAGAGATAGAGATAGAGATAGAGATAGAGATAGAGATAGAGATAGAGATAGAGATAGAGATAGAGATAGAGATAGAGATAGAGATAGAGATAGAGATAGAGATAGAGATAGAGATAGAGATAGAGATAGAGATAGAGATAGAGATAGAGATAGAGATAGAGATAGAGATAGAGATAGAGATAGAGATAGAGATAGAGATAGAGATAGAGATAGAGATAGAGATAGAGATAGAGATAGAGATAGAGATAGAGATAGAGATAGAGATAGAGATAGACATAGAGATAGCGATAGAGATTGAGATAGAGGTAGGGATAGAGATAGAGATAAAGACAGAGATAGAGATAGGGACAGAGATAGGGATAGAGATAGAGATAGAGATAGAGTTAGAGAGAGAGATAGAGATAGAGATAGAGATAGAGATAGAGATAGAGATAGAGATAGAGATAGAGATAGAGATAGAGATAGAGATAGAGATAGAGATAGAGATAGAGATCAAGATAGAGATAGAGATAGAGATAGAGATAGAGATAGAGACAGAGATAGAGATAGAGATAGAGATAGAGATAGAGATAGAGATAGAGATAGAGATAGAGATAGAGATAGAGATAGAGATAGAGATAGAGATAGAGATAGAGATAGAGATAGAGATAGAGATAGAGATAGAGATAGAGATAGAGATAGAGATAGAGATAGAGATAGAGATAGATATAGCGATAGAGATAGATATAGAGATAAAGATAGCGAAAGAGATAGAGATGGAGATAAAGATAGAGATAGAGAAAGAGATAGAGTGAGAGATAGAGATAGAGATAGAGAGAGATAGAGATAGAGATGGAGATAGAGATAGAGATAGAGATAGATATACAGATAGAGATAGGGGAAGATGTAAAGAGATAAATATATTCAAAGATAGCGATAGAGATGAAGATAGAGAAAAATATTTAGATAGATATAGACATAGCGATAGGGATAGACATATAGGTAAATATGTAGATACAGAGAGGGATATGGATTCAGATAAAGGGAAAGATAGAGATCGAGACAAAGATAAAGATAGAGATATATCGACATGTAGAGATAAAGATAGAGATAGAGACAGAATTATAGAAGGCGATAGAGATAGATATAAATATAAAGATCGACTTAGTGATTGAGACAGATATAGACATAGTGATAGGGATGGACATATTGGTAAATATATTGATACAGATAGGGATAGAGAGAAACATAAATATGTGGATCTAGGTAGAGAAATAGAGATACAAATAGAGATAGATTAAAATATATCGATACAGATAGAAATACATTTAGATTTGGGTATAGTGACGCGTTTAGAGATTTACCTGTAGATAAATTTAAAGATAGCCATAGAGATAGAAATACAGGGAGAGATAGATATAAAAATTGAGATAGAGATAAACAAAGTTATCGGCATAAAGATACATATAGATATAGAGATAGAGATAAAAATAGAGATAGAAATAGAGACAGAGATAAAGATAGAGATAGAGATAGAGATAAAGATACAGATAGAAATAAAGATAGATCTAGAGATGGAGATAAAGATAGAGACAGAGATATGGATAGCAAATAGACATATAGTTACATATAGAGATAGAGACAGTGATAGAGATAGAGCTCAAGATATAGATAACAATAGAAAAAGAGATAGAGATAGATATAGAGATAGTGTTGTGACTGATGTAGAGACAGAAATAGATATAGAGATAGAGAAAGAGATAGCAACCAATGTTGAGTTAGAGATCGAGATTGAGATAGAGATGAGATAGAGATAAAATAGAGATAGATATAGAGATAGAGATATAGATAGAAATAGAGATGGAGATAAAGATAGTGATAAAGATAGAGAAAACGATAGAGATAGAGATAAAAATGTAGATATATATAGAGATAAATATAAATATTGACTTAAAATTCATGATAGAGATAGAGATAGATATAGATATAGAGTTAGAGATAGAGATAGAGAAAAAATAGAGATGAGATAGAGATAGATATAGTTATAGAGAGAGAAATACAGATGGAGATGGAGATAAAGATAGTGATAGATATAGAGAAAAAGAAAGTGATAGAGATAAAAATATATATAAGAGATATCGATAAATATAGAAATTGACAAAACATTTATGAGAGAGAGACACATAGAGATAGATAAAGGGATAGAGATAAAGATATATATAAAGATAGGGATCGAGATTGATATAGAGATAAAGATAGAATGAGAGATAGAGATAGAGCGAGCAATCCAGAAAACATTAAAGATATCGATAGAGACAGAGGTTGAGATAGAGGTAGAATAGAGACAGAGATGTAGAAAGAGATAGAGGTAGAGATAGAGATTGAGATAAATATTACGATAGAGATAGACATAGATATTAAGATAGAGACAAAAGTAGAAATAAAGATAGAGATAAAGAAACAGATAGAGATAGAGATCGTGATAAAGATAGAGATAGAGATAGAGATAAAGAAACAGGTAGAGATAGAGATCGTAATAAAGATAGAGATAGAAATAGAAATAAACATAGAGACAGAGATTGAGATAGAGATATTGATAGAGATAGATAAAGAGATAGAGATAGAGATAAAAAAAGACGTAAAGATATAGATAGAGATACAGATAGAGATAGAGATAGAGATAGAGATAGAGATAGAGATAGAGATAGAGATTGAGATAGAGATAGAGATAGAGATAGAGATAGAGATAGAGATAGAGATAGAGATAGAAACAGACATAGATAAAGATAGAGATAGAGATAGAGATAGAGATAGAGATAGAGATAGATGATAACTTGCAAATTAACATGATTAAGTAAGGATCTTTACAATATGTTTATGTGTTTTAATAACTATATTTGCATGTTATCATATAAAAATGAAGATAGATCACTTAGCCTTTGATTTTACTATTATTTCTGATTTTGTTATCATTTTTTACATGGGATTTAACCTCATTTCAGTGAATAAATATTTTTTACCGGGCCTTAAATACTTGGCTAAATGTTGGAAAGGGCTTTCTTAATGTTTCCGGAATTTGTTCCATATTTTTATAATTTGTTGACCATTATATAGCCAAGAAATGATTTTTATATATTTAAATAATACGTATTTAATTTATGTGGTATTTGATAATATATTTATATATATATCAAGGGGAATCCACATCATTTGCCCAAAATTTTGGTGAATAAATGGATTTATATTATTTAAATAAAATTAAGAGAGAGAAAAAACATTATTGTCTCATTATGGCATCGCGAATCGCGATGCCATCATGAGCACATGATTCTATATATATATATATATATATATATATATATATATATATATATATATATATATATATATTATGGCGGAAAAGTTTGGTTTTGATTTTTCTTTATATATATATATCTACCACGTCGGTTAGCTGCGTGCATTAAATGCAAGCGGCAACCAACACATGTGCTCTCCTTTGCACGTGAATCGGTTAGCCGGTGCATTAAATGCACGTGGTAACTGACACGCACGTGCGCAGCATATTTTTTTAAAGTCGTTAGCGCGTGCATTTAATGCACGCGCTAACCGACCTATTAAATGCACACGGAAATCGACGCTGCAAAACATTAAAAAAAGCAAGACGGTAAGCTTACCATATTTTTTTATTATTATGGACGATGCATAAGTCCAACATTGCGGCTCCTTTTGTCGTTTCTGCCTATTTTACATTAAAAAAAATTAAACGAAGGGCTTTCAAGCCTGGCTGTCCGAATTGAGGTACCTACATCCCGATCGCACATGCATAATTCTATATCAGCAGTACTCACTAGCCACGCCACCACTTCTGTGTGGGCTGGTAGAGACTCTCGCGATCTCTCGATCCTGAGCTTTCACACTCATGGTGTGATTTATATGTCGAGCAGGTGATTATGGTGCATCCTATAAATTTTGTGTACTTTATTCTAGATAATTGTGTGAAATATGTTCTATGTATCTACTAAATGAGATAGATGATCTGGTAGACTTAATTATTTTTGTACTGCTTAGCCTAGTCGTAAATGATATTCAAATGTATCAAGCCCGAGGTGATGATGAGCCCTAAAGAATTTTATGTGAATGCCCCCCAGGCCCAAGGCATGGGAATAAGGGTAACAATGATATGAAAACAAAATTCATGATACTTTTTTATCCTCATCCTCCAAATTATTCCATAGATTGATGATGTCTTTCTAACCATCTTCTGCCCCAAAATAAGGATCAGTCAATTCTGCCCGAAGGGCAATCTCCTCTTCTTCTTAAACAACTTCAGCCTTCACATGAAGTTATCATTGGAATTAGTAGACCGTCTATGTTATTTTTGAAATCTTATTTATGGCAATATTTTATTTTTCAAATACTATTCAGTGTCCCTTTTTTTTCACATCTGTACATTACACACAAACCTTACACTTCACCCATTCAACTGCCATGTCAACGACGGAGAGCGCTTTACCTCAAATAGATGAGGAGTCGGCATTTGAGGAATAACCAGTAGAGCATACTGCTGATGTGTAGGAGCCCCATGGACGAGCAAAACGTTCACCCATTCTAAAGTACTTCACAGTTGTTGGGGATTCGACATACGAGTGTGAAATTTGTCGCACGAAGAATGAGACAAAGGCAGTCTATTTGAAGTGCCCAATAGAAGGTAGTACTAGTGTCTTTTGGCATCATTTCAATTTTATTCATCCGAAAGAACATGATGGGCTGAAGGCCAGCACTAGTACGCAACGATGTAAAGATGACTTAGCACGCGACAAGACATAAGGTCTCTTCGGCAGAAGGCGACCATTGAGGGGTCGAACAAGAGACCAAGACGCCATTGGTAGGCTAGTTTGTTGCACGGACTTGCCATGGCGTTGGGTTGATATAGATGCTTGGAAGGAGACATGGTGATTTGCGATAGAGAGTGAGGTACCCTCCCCGAGTGCCCGAGTCATGAAGGCATGAACGATGAAATTGTTTGAGAGAATGAAGACATAGTTCATTCGCACATTTGCAGATGTCGATAGTGTGGGGGTGACATCTGATGATTGGATAGTGGAAAATGGTTGTGGACTTTTGGGCATAACAGTTCATTGGATTGATACTCGTTGGACGTATCGTGAACTTACCCTCGGCATTCTCGAGTTCTATGGGAAGCACGATGGGGATTCTATTACAGAAATTCTTGTCAAGGTGCATCAAGACTATGGGCTCGACTCGAAGGCGAGTAATGTTAGGACTACTGTATTTGATACTTTTCAATGTACACTCTAACGTTTAATGTGATTTCCATCATCGTTATGTGTCATTACCACTGATAACGCATCAAGCAACAAAAAAATGATGGCCATATTAGGAAGAAGACTGTGTGAAAGGAGCATAGGGTTCAGTGCCAGGCGACACATTCCATGTGTCACACAAATAGTCCACATCTTCATTTACATTGCATTAAAGAGCTTTTATGTACCCAATACGACACCCATAGACAAGGAGGAGAGTAATATCAGCATGGCTGCTGATATATATGATAGTGAATCAGACGTGGAGGAGGGCGAAGAGGACATCTCATTGTAGTGACGTGACGGTTCACTTGGGGACATTTGACTAAAGTGAGAATAGTAGTTTGAGATATTCGTCAATCAACAAGCGACGGAGATATTATGTTGGTATATGCATGACACATAAATTAAAGCAAAGATCGCCCTCACTTCCCTGCCTGATACGATGGAGTAGCAAGCACGAGATGCTAGAAGAAGCTATTGTCAAAAGGGATGTGATTGATGCAAGGGGTTGCATTCTTCACGACAAGGGGTAGCCAGACGAAGATCCCGCGTGATGAATGAGAGTTGCTTATAAAGTTTTCCTTCTTACTGTTGGGTTGTAGAGACCTTGACATGGATGAATAAATCAAAATATTCCCCAGTGGAAGACTTGAACTGAATCGAATGGCATCATTAAAACCATGAAATGAAGTACCTTTGCACATATCAAATCCGTGATTTCTTCAATCCCGGAGCTAGACAAGTCGAGCTGCTCAAGTGTGCAGCCTCTAGACATATCCACATGATCCTCGGCACGTCGAATCTCCTCCTCTTTGAATAGCCCCATTCAATCTTAATTGTCATTATTACGTTGTCTCGATCACATTTGGGATGGAGAGGGACTGTGGGTAGAAGGGCGAAGAAAGGGAAAAACCCTCAAACAGTTCTAGCCTTGGTGAATTTCGTTTAGGGCCTTCCCCTATTATACTAAATGGATATTTTTCACAATAACCCCCAAAACTCAAACATATATTCTGACGTCTAAAAAACTATTTGTGGGTGACCCTTTAGGCCAGTGTATTAGTCTAGTTAACGACTTTAGTAGCCCAATAACCTTTATTGGCCTTCCAAATTAATTAACGATATCATCATATAGATTAATTAACATTGGATCTATTTAACCCAATCAATAGGTCGAGTCTCCAACACGTGGGGTGCCAAGCTAAACCTCGTGCTTTAGAAGATACAAAGGAATGTGTATCGACTCACTCTTGGAACATGTTCATCATCGTTACCTTGCACGTAGAATCCCTCATTAACTTGAGGCTCCTTAGATGACTTAGGGTATGGTCAACTGTCAAACCCTAATCGATCATCTGAGTTAGTACCGATGCGTTCAGAAATCATCGTAGAACTCTTCTCCAATATTTCACTACCTTGGCCAAGGACTTCATTGCATCGTCTTCCTTGAGTTGTCACCTCTTATATCGAGGGTGGACGATCCCATCTAGACCACTCAATCATCTTCGTGAACTTTTTTATGTACCTGAACTAAGATCGTTTAGAATCCCATGATTAGAGACTCGTCGACTGTATTCCTTGGTGTACCTGAACCGTCCATCTACAAGACATCTTTGGTGTCTCAAGTCTACGGACCACTTAATCACAACGTGAATCAACCTGATTAAAAGTTTGGTATAATATCATTTTGGGATTCGTACGAATCAATTTAGTGAATCAATTAAAAGTTGGTACAAAAGAGCACCCACTATTTATCCTTAGTGTTTCCACACTAATGGCTATGGGACCGGCCATATCATCATATGAGTGAGGCTATATACTGTTATTCTATCAGGATACTTTGATGTCCTTCTTGTGTATCCATCGAATAGGAATATCTAGAACACATACTTGAAAACTAGTGATTTTCCTTCTACGATCTCATCATAATTCATTAAGTCTGATCGTGTATTCATGGACTTCATTATAAGCATCACATGTGCACTATAATGAATATGTAGTATTAATGAACATGGAACAAAATGTGGAATGTGTGATTGGCTTGTCGATCACATATATTTTCATCACTTACTGGGACCTTTCTTGTACACAACCGATCATGTTAGCATATCTAAGGAGTCTGTCATTGGGGATGTCCTCCTCCTCATGCGGGTATTAGCACGACACGTGGAGGACCTCATGAAGCGGTTGTTGAGTCCACACTGTTCACCAACCAAAGACTGCCACAGGATGAACGCGCATCATTGCGGCACGTAGTTGTTGCCATGAGACAAAACTAGCCACATTTAAGTTGTTGTGGAACAATGATGCCATGCTAGCTCCCTCATTACTTGACCCATTTTGCAAGGGGTCAATGTTTGACAAGGCATCCTATTTGAAGGCCCTATCCTTTGTTCAAGGAATTCTCCCTACTACACTGACATTTTCCCATGATCGACGTGACACAACCATGCCCCCGCAACAACAACCATCAAAGGATTGGGTCTGTTAGGCCCTTAGCAGCGAACTGTCTATAAGAACAACCTCGCCAGCTTCCCCTTTGAAAGAAATGGAGACATTCCTACGTAGTACATACAACACATCAAGGAGGGGGAGACTCTATGATGGCGTAGCCCTCAAGTTATCTAGTTATTTTTTTTTTTTTTTGTTTTTCTAAGTCTAGGTAAAAATTTCCTGTTTTCGCTTAGGGTTTTTCCTTTGTAACCCAAGGGGCCTATATATAGGACCCCTAAGGTAAGAGTAAGAACAAGTCTAATTTTGAATTTTTGGAAAGAAAGATCCCGTTCCCGTTTTGAGAGAAGAGAGTAACAGAGAGGGCGGACGGACGGGCCGACTTTGGCCACCCGTCCTGCCTCCCCTCCTGTCAGGACAGGCCGACGGAACCCTAGGCGCCGCCGCCGGGGTCCCAGGTCGGTGGAGCGCCGCCGGATCGCGGAGCCGCCGCGATGAGGCGCCGCGCAGTAGCGCCGCAGCCGTCAGCGGCGCCGCCGCCGCCGCAGCCGCCGCAGCCGCCGCGGCCGCGGCAGCGGCCGGCCGCAGCCGCCCGCGCAGCCGCAGCTCGACGCGGCCGCAGCTGCCGGCCCGCAGCGCCGCGCCGCGCCGCAGCTGCGCAGCCGCGGCCGCGCCGCCGCGCCGCCGTGGGCGCGAGCCGCCGACGCCGCCGCGAGTACGGCCGCAGCCGGCGGCCGCCGCCCCGCGGCAGCTCGCGGCGCAACCGCCCGCAGCGCCGTCGGCGCAGCAGCCGCGGCCGCAGCCGCCGCCGCGCGAAGCGGCCGCAGCCCGAGCGCCACCGCTGATGCGCGCGCAGCCGCCCGCAGCGCCGCGGCCGCCCGCGGCCAGCGCCCGCAGCGACCGCCACGCCCTCGCGGCGCCGCCGCGCTCGGGAGCCGCAGCCGACACCGCCGGCGCCGCCGCCGCCGCAGCCGGCAGCGCCGCGCCGCCAGCAGCCAGCGGCGTCGCCGCGGCAGCGGGTCGGCGCCGCAGCAGCGCGGCCGCCCGCAGCCGCCCGCAGCCGCCGCGCCGCGTAGCGCGCAGCACCGAGCGGCCACCGCTGACGCGGCGGCCGCAGCGCCAGCGGCCGCCGCCTAGCGCGCGGCCGCCGCACGCGGCCGCAGCTGCGGCGCGCCGCCCGCCCTGCGCAGCGGCGCGCGCCGCCACCGCCCTGGCGCGCGCGCCGCTCGACGCGGCCGCGAGCCGCCGCGCCGCGCGGCGCCGCGCAGCCGCGAGCGGCGCGCCGCAACCCGCGGCGCCGCAGCCGCAGCCGCCAGGTCGGCCGCAGCGGCCGCGGCGCCGTAGCCGCCGGCCGGAGCGCCGCAGCAGCCGCAACCGCTGGAGCGCCCGCAGCCGCCGGAGCGGCCGCAGCAGCTCGCAGCTGGAGCGCCGCAGCCGCCGGATCGGCCGCGGTAGCCCAGCGGCAGCCGCGGCCGCCGCAGCCACCCGCACCGCCGAACCGCGCCGACGTTGCCGCTGCACCGAAGTCGCAAGGCGCCCTCGACGGCCGCCCGCCGCGCGCCCACACTGGTCAGTCCTCAGTCGCGACTCCGCCCATTCGCCGGAGCATTATGGGTCGGTGCCTCTATTCCGGTCCAAGGCCCACTCGATGAACTGCCTCCGCGTCGCGCGTGCCGCATCTCGCGCCTCAAAGCGCCGCCCCTCCGAAGTCCAGCCGCCAGCCTTCGCGCCTCAAACCACTCTCCGGAAGCCCAATCGCCATGCACGCATCTCGAGGATGCCACGACAGCTCTATGCCCGTTACGGGCTAACCTAATGGACCGCCACCATCTCGGTGGTCTGTTACCCGAAGCGAGGCCCACTACCGCGGCTCAATATCCCGGCAATCTCCGCCGCCGCGCGCGCTATATCCGGCTGCCGCGCTGCCGCCATCTTGGCCGCTGCCCACCTTCGGTCATCGACATCTCGGCGTCGCCGCCACCATCTTCGCCGCCGCCACTATTGCTGACCATCGCCGCCGCCACACGACGCCGCCTATGGCCGTCTTATGTAGCGGCTAGTTCGCCGCCGTCCTCACCATCCGGCCGGCTGAACACCCCCCCCTTCCACCGGTAGTCGGGCCCACCAACGCCCTAACGACTACCTGTGGAGCGCAGACCACGTGGAGATAGAGTCTACTTCGGCCCTCCAACGAATTGAGGACCCCAGGACAAGATCTTTCAGGGACACCCACCAACAAGGCGGGCGTGCCGCCCAAGATGAACGTCCCCGAGAGGGACGAACGGACTGCACGCTCCCGCCGCACGACGTCGACAATGTCCGTCCTGCATCACTCTACACATGCCCAATGTTTTTGTCTATGCAACACTATCAAAAATTGCATGTAAATCTCTATCAATGCCTACTACAAGTGCTCCCTCAGAATGGTTGTTCTCCGCTAGTAGAGCAATTGTCATTTATGAGAGATCGGGTTTGGACGCGATGAATATTGAGGCACTTGTCTGTGTAAAGTGTTGGTGTCGAGGAGGAAAAACTAAATGGTATGATATTTTCCATGACACTGAAATTGATGTTGACCCAAATACATCAGGTATGATTCTAATTTATCTTCAGTTATGTTTACATATGGATGGTCAATTGAGATGGGTTTTTATTTCAGATGTCGTATTAGCTTCCAAGTGGTAGGACGCCTGTGATGATACATTACATGGGATTTACGATGAAGTTCATGCAGCATTGTGAAGACAAATATAACTTTTCCAAAGACGGAGAAACACATTTTTCAGAATTCTTTTCTTACTACAAGTACATTGTCTATAGCTTTTTTGACATATGATACTTTTTTACTTTATATTTGCGTGTTACAATGAATATTACCTATGCCATATAGAGCATGACAGGTGCCATGACATCATGGTGGCGACGACGTCAACGCATCGACGCCAGACGCATCACCACCATCGTCCAAAGTCAACGCAACCGCTGCAGACTTGCCGCCATCATCACCGAATTAAGTCAACACGCCCGCATGATAAACTCAAATAAGGGTAGTCATTTTCATGCATTATTCATCTTAAATCTCCTACAAGTAAGCACAACATTGCCAAAAATGCTTATTTTGCATAGTAATGAGATCATGCCTTTTCACTTTCCCAATGATTAAAAAGCTTACATTTTCTACTTAATTAATGTTTCCATCAATGCTTTGACATGCATTTCACAAGTTATACAGTTTTGGGATTAACTTTTAAGCGGATTTGAGTGATATTTCTAACCCCTACTTGATCATTGAGTCAAGTGGAATATGAATCTAACGATTTCCCTAGTGTGTTGACTCTTCAGGTCAATGTAGACTTTTGATGGTCATAAAATTACGAAATTTTATGGGGAAGTCAAGACAGGAGTCTTGAGGCTTGGGACAAAATTTCAAGTCAAAAGGAGCAATGAAGAAAAAGATGCATGCTAACAAGTGGAGTTGACTCAATCAATAGGCTTGGTATAAAGGAAGCTTGAAGGAGACCTTCTAGAACATCCTTGGAGGCTTCCAGGTTGATCAAGAGACATGAGAGTGACTCCAGCTGGCAGATCCTGTTTGGAGGAGAGCCCAGAGTCGAGATCCAGCCCAGGATCCATGAGGTGGAACCCATCCACCCATCCATTCCAGCTCAAATCCAAGGGCTAGAGATGACTTGTAACAAACTCTAACCAACTTGTTCTTTTCCCTCCAAATTCAACCTGGAGGGAAAGAATCTGGTTGGTTGGGGTCTGATCACCTGGATTGAGGCCTCAAGAACTCAATCCTGGACGTTCATCCATGATCCAACAACCAAGAATGGTGGGAACAAACACATGTACCCCTATAAAAGGGCCCCCCTCACCCTCCTTTAGGGCATCCAAGAATTCAGTATTATTTTGTTCACTTTCTTTCTTTTCTGAGATTGTTCCTGGGTCCACCTTCATTTTGGAGGTGCAAGGAGTCTTCTAGGAGCGTCCTGGATCTCAAGCCAGTTGGTAGGGACCTGGAGAAACAACCTTGGGCCCTTTGGGGTATCACAAAAAAAGGTCACGTGCTTATTCTTATCCTATCTCCTCCTGGAATTTTCCTTAGCTTCTTGGCTATCCTTAAGCAGATAGCCAACGTCTCAAGCTTTCCAAAGCCAACTCACACGTGTCAAACCGATATATGGAACTCCATATATCATTGTTTTGGTCCACCGCACGTGAGAGGACCTCCGTGCGCGTGACCAGTGGCAGAGCGCTGAAGCCCAGCGCACAAACAACGCTTCCGCCCGCACATTCAGCAGCAGAATCTCTCTCTTACTCTCCTTTTCTCACTCAATTAAATTCAGAATTTTTCATCTCTCCCTTGAGACAATAAAAAATTCTGAAAAAATTCTCAAAAATCATTCTCAGTCTAAGCTTCCTACGGAAATTTTTTTACACTTGGTAAAATTCATATCATCTTTATTAATTGAACATAAACCTGCTTAATCACTAAAAAAATTACAAAAGAGGTTTATACAAATCTTGAACTTGAAATACTAATTGAAATTCATCCTAACTAGTTACCTAGCTCCCTGAGGGATCGACCCTTACTAAAATACTACTAGTAAGGAAATAAAATTATTATTGGTACTTAACTATCCTTACAAACGACTTATGATCAATTTTACCCCTTAGTTTGGACCAATCACAGCATAAAGCACATCTCCACCCATGCACGCCCCCTCACACGTCCTGACACGTCGCCAAAGGCAGATCCAGAACTGCCCCCTAACGTGACACAAAACCACGTCGCTAGTCACGTCGCTCGTCTTTATTTTTATTTCTTTAAACTATATTTTCTCTTTCCTCCAAGGCCTATATGTATAGGCCAATGTTTCAAGAAACAGTTAGGCAAGTTTATTTCAAGAATCGAGTTATCTTTCTATTCTTGGAGTACTTGGCCCAACCCTAGCCTCCCTATCTCTACCTTCATTCGTCGTCACCGCCGCCGCCGTCGTCGTCGCCTCGCGCCACCAGCTACCCTCTGTTCCATCTCGCCGTCACCGCCCGCACAAACAGCACTAGGCTGCCCACCCAGGGCCGCCCAAGGCCACCCCTGGGCCGCCCAAGACAGCCCGCCCTAGGCCGCCCAAGGCTGTCGCCTAGGACAGCCCAAGGCCGCCGCCCCGCGCCGCCCTAGGCAGCCCGCCCAGGCCACCCTAGGCCACCATAGGAAACCCAAACTGGGCCGCCCAGGACAACCCAAGGCCGCCACCCAGGGCCACCTAAGGCCACCCGCCCTAGGCCGCCCAATGCCCGCCCAGGACAACCCAAGGCCGCCGCCCAGGGCCACCCAAGGCAGCCCGCCCCTAGGCTGCCCAGGGCTGCCGCCCAGAACAGCCCAAGGCCGCTGCCCAGGGTCATCCACGACAGCCCGTCCTAGGCCGCCCAAGGCTGCCGCCCTAGACAGCCCAAGGCCGCCGCCCAAGGTCACTTGCCCTGGCTGCCCAAGGCTGCTTGCCCAGGGCAGCCCCAAGCCACCCAAGGACGCCCGCCTAGGGTCACCCAAGGCACACCAGTGCCCTCGCACGCCAGCCCTGTTTGTGTTTGCACTCGTCCGCCTCGCTCTTTGCCAGGGCCGTATAACGCGCGGAACGCCCAGACCCTCTCGTCTAGTGGGCCATTCAATGCCCGGAATCGCCCAGTCTCGTCATGACCAGAATTCCATGCAACCTCTTCACGCACTACGGTGCCGAGGTACGCCTGAACTCTTTGGTGTCGAAGTGTTCTTCGTATAGTGTTCCGCGAGAATTCTCCACCGCCGACAAATTTGATTTGATTTGGAACTCCCTAAAATTCTCTCTATTGTGAATTTCCCTCGTGACGTGAATTCGAGTATTGGATTTGGTGCTTCGGTATCGTCGCGATGCTTGAAGACAGTACTCCCGCCCTCAGCGAGGAACGGGGCTACACCACCAGTATTTCATCGGTTTTTAAGTTTCGAATTCGATCGTGTGGATTCGTGTAGCTTCCACCCGTCGTTGTCCTACCCATCCCCACAGTCGTCTTTTTCCCTAGTTGTCATGCATCACATCAGGTAATGAACCAGAAACACATTGACACCTACCATGTCGGAGTATGCATCTACTCATTCAACGCCTGGAGAAGAAACCACAAGACTCAACTATGCACGTCATCAGCTCTGACTCTCAAGATGACGACGATAGTAATGAAAGGTCTAATCAAAATAACGAAGACAACACTATCAATGCCCCTCAATTCTCACAGGAGAAAATTGAGTTGATTGATGCCAGTACCATATGAATCCTTGCAAGCGTTCACTTCATTCCAAGTGAGCCCATACCAGAGGCGCACATCCTAGTGAGCAGTGATCCATTTTTTGGGCCATGGGTATACCACACCTATTGGACCCGCTATAACTTTACCCTAGCAATGATTAACTTTGTCAAGTTTTTGGTCCCCCTAGCATCTATAAAAGGCAACATCCATCACCGAATAGTGACGGTGGGGGAAATAAATGGCTTGTGGAATGAGAACATATGATCAACATAATCCATTATCTGCAACAAGCAGTATACAACTTTCCAAAAATCGTCTCAAACTCAACAATGGCTTCCATACTTTTAACATTTAGTATGGTTTTTCCTATACAACTTCATATAATCAACATAAGTGAACCATGTTCGTAATCCGTTATCTGTTCTGATATCGTAGACGACATCGTATCTGTTATCTTCTTAACAATATCGACATCTAATATCGTTATCACAATAACAATGTCCATAAACATTATTCGTTAATTAAGTCATAACAGTATCTGTTATTGTTATCGATATCGTCATCCAAAAATTGTCACGTCCAGGAGTCTCGACGATTGACGAGACAAGAAACTGTTCGTTGTCTAGGGACGGGATGATTGTAGTGTGCATGACCATCCTGTCGGGGCCTTGGATGGCGGATGGGACGATTTATGCGTCATGTGGGAGTCAAGTATCAACTTGATAACTCCAGCTTAAATTTGAGACCTGCTAAGCCACGTGTCAATTTCTGAGTGGCCAAATGTACTGTCTTCTCCCGGATGTGAGACGGGACGAACTCTGGAGAGGACGATTTGGACGAACTTCTATGAGTTAGGACAATCTTCGTACTGTCCCGTCCATCGTCCCCGTCCTTAAAGATCGTGCACAGGCAGAGAGGTATAAATATCAGTTCAAGAGTTGTTGGTTTATATTTTTCTCTCAGAGGGGAAGCGCCTCCGAGAGAGGGAGCCATGGCGGCATATTCGAGCGTCATCGGAGGCCCTTGCCGGAGCCAGCCCTCCATCTGCTGCACCGTATCATCCTCTTCGGCCTCGTTCGGATCGCACAAGAGGATCGCGATGTCGTCTGCTGGCAATCTCAGGTCGAATCTGTCTTTTTCGGGGTCTGTTTTATGGAGCAAGGGAATTTACCCGTGGAGGCGGGGCCTGTGGATCACTCCGGAAGAAAATGGAGTGTATTCAGTATGCCGTTCCTCCAATGGCATGTCCTCGATGGACGGCGGCGAATCGGAGGTTGCTGTTGATGCTTTCATGTGGAATTTACATTTTCCATGCCTTCCTTATTTTTGTTTGGGCTTAGGCTTCCAATTCGATGTTCTTTTTGCCCGACGGTTGGATTTCTGTTAATTCTTGCGTCGACGTTGTATTTGAGTGCTCCTTGGTCGCCTTGGAATTGATCATGACTTATAAGTAGGGTGTGGATTCAGTATCCTCTATATTTTATCTAAAACTCGTCCGTACTTTTTCCCTAAGCTTCGTACGAGTTCTTTATTGCGAATTATTTCATGTTCTTCTATGTTGTCGACCATTGCACATAATTAACCACTCATGTAATTTAACAAAATGTAAACTAAGGATGATTACCGACTTCAAATAATTTGTTAAATCTCTTTCAGGCGTATCTAATTTACTCCCATCGATAGCCCCCAAAAAAATAGGTTTCTTAAGAGACACAATTACGTTTCTTCAACTCTGTTTTGAGGAATTGTGACCCTAAATTTTCACTCATGCTTATTGATTTCATATGAACGTAATTAATTCTTCTTCAACTTGTCGAAACTCCTTCGAGATTACTTTTTCATATCCTTCCGCTTTAACATTTTACCTCTTATTTTGAAATTGATGGCGAGAAGTTATAGGAAAACACAGTCTCTGTCATGAGTATTGATACAGACTCCAACCGTTGTGAGGAAGATATCTATCATTTCAGCTCCTACAGGGGCATTTTTGTCTTTTCTCCATTGCATGTCTTTCTTTTGGATTTTGAAATTTGAAGCCCGGTCTAGGATTTTCCTTCCTTGTCTGGATCCTTTCAAACCACTACGTGCCCTTGTCTTAAAGATCGATCTCTCTTATTTCCCAACTTAGATCTCTTCCTCTTCAGTCCATCTTTTTCAATCAATTGAGGTGATATTCAATATATTATTCGAGGTTTACCTTCCAATAGAACATTTTTTTGTATCACTGAGAAAGATTGATTGTTGCCGCTTTTTATATTCATTCTTCTCCCTAAACAATCACACGATACATTATTACAGGATGAATTGGATAGCTTTGGTGTATGCGATCCCTTATGTTCTGTGGATGACATCAGCTCGGAGGACTACAAGGACAACTATCAACCTAAAACTGACCTGCTAAAAGCTGCTGTTGTTGTTGGCTCAGCTCTAGTGGGGGCCATAGCAATTAATCATTCATGGGTAGCTGACAATCAGGTGTGATTCTGCTAAACTTGATTTATTTTCTATTTCATAAATTTTTTGTATGTCATGCTCTGCTCAGGGCTGCCTTGCTCCTACACTAACAAGTAGGGTTTTGGATAGAGAAATTAAAAGAACTCTAAAAATAGAGAAATCAAGCCAGCAAAGTTGCTCCTCATTACAATGTGGCACACTCATATTTATTGGCAAAGGAAGAAGCTTCTAAACTTCTATAAGTGATTCGGGCATGGATGACTTATATCATTCGTCCAATACCCTACTGTCATGTGGCATCCCCCGGTCCTGGAGGTCTGGAATCCAAATGGTTCCAAAACGGGTACCATTTGGGATGGAATCAGTATGGGACAAATTTTCCACCTTCAAGTCCATTCCATGGGGGTTGTGTGAGGGGAGGGAGTGACAGCGTGCAGGGGCAGCAGCGGATAAGAGGGCATGGAATCAGTGAGTCAGCTAGGCAGGACGAGGGAGGATGGCGCAGTGGTGCGCTGCTTTTTGAGTAGTCGGAAAGCAGAGGGGAGGTCACGGGATGACATAGTGCTGGAGCAGGCAAGTGAGAGGGGAATTCGTCCCGAACTGTACCTTCCGTTTCAGACCATCCTCGATCCTGTCTGAGGGTTGGGATGTAGGGTGGTCTTGAATGGTAACAGTTCCCAGACTGGTCCCATTTGGGACGGAAATGGATCTTTACTGGTACTCTTACCTCTCCTGTGGTCCCTCACTGGTACTCTTCAACTGTCCCCTGACCCTACATCTTGATTTCACTAGAACTTCCCTAGGTGCTTCTACAGCTTGCTATTCCAGAAACATTTACCAGAAATCTGGAGAACTTTGTAGACCTGGGTTCAACTAATATTTTAACTAGTCTTAATCTCAGATGTATGCATCTTTGTTTTACAAGATTTTATTCAACGACAAATAATATTTGTCTTTCCAAGCAGACCATTAATTTTTTATTTTTTTGGAAAGAAATTAATTTTGTTTTGGTATGCATGGCCTAAGTGCAGGATGCTGCCATGGCACTGGTGTTTGGACTTGGTTATGCGGGCATTGTGTTTGAAGAGTCCCTAGCATTCAACAAAAGTGGAGTTGCATTGTTGATGGCTGTTGTTTTGTGGACTATCAGAAGCCTTGGGGTGAGAAGATAATGATGCTTCTAATTATTGTCACGATGGATTCCTCTCTATTTCCTTCAGAATGTGCAATCAATATTCCCGTCATTATATTTCTGTATGTGTACGTTAATCTTTTTCCAAAGAAAAAGGTAGATGACCCAGGATATCTGTCTGCGTTATTCCAAGGATATTTCTCAGAAGCTCCATTCTGGAAACCGATCGACCTGTTGACTCGATGCAACTCAACCAAGGGAAAATATCACTCCAAGAAGATGATTCTGATGCTTTGACGCGACAGAGAGAGTTAGACAACAAACAACTCAGGCGTCCCACATTGGCAAACTCCCAGCCCCTCTGATACCAGCTGACCTTCACCCAGAGACAAACCTAAAAACACAAATCCCTCTTAACCCTTGTCCTCAATTTTTGTATAAGGGAAGGTTAATAGGCTTAACACAAGAGTTACAAGCACTCACATGCTGGGTCTGATTGGGCCCCTTGCATGGAGGGAATAAGTTATCACGACTCTGACTATTATCTATATCCATACATGTTACCTAGCTCTCCTCATGTTCCTTTTGATGGACCAAGACTTGACTTATTAAAGATTGTGCATTTAGAAATCTGCTTGAGATTATTGTTGCCAGGATCTGAGGTCCTTGAAAGAGATGCATTGTGTGTGGAGCATCTGAGGTCTAAAATGTGAGAAGAGATAATTGGATAAGGGAAGACTCAGAGCAGTTGCAAGAGCCAAGGGTCCCACCAGGCTAGTGTTTGCCCGTCCTGATACCGGTACCGGATGCCGGTATCGGGACGGATGCTGTACTGGATACCGGAAATTGCCTTTCCGGTATCCGGTTTTTTCGATATCTGGATACCGAATATCAGTATCGGATATCGGTTGCTACAGTGCCGATATCCGATACCGGTATCCGTCCGATACCGGCATCCGTCTCCGTTTCAGGGGGGCAGATGACGGTACCGGATATCGGATGCGAATATCGGTTTTCGATACCCGCATCAAATTATTTAACACTCTCTCTCTCTCACCCGTTCACTCTCTCTTCCTCTTGTTCTCTCTCTCTATCCGTCTCTCGTTCGGGTTCTCGCTCTCTCTCTCTTTTCTCTCCCTCTCGCTCTAGCTTTTCATGCCCCTCTCTCTCCAAAAAATATGAAACGCACATTAACCCCACATTTTTCTCTCCTAACATTTCGGACCGCTAGCATCTCACATTTCGCAGAGGAATAGCTATTATTATAATATATCTCAACCTCATTTAATATATACTAGTAAAATTTTCTAAAATCTCCCATGTGGGATAACTGGATTCAGAGTTTACGTTAACTTTGAATCCTGTTATCCCATATGGAAGAAAAAAAAAAATTTGCACACTATATAATGAGGGGCATTGAATATATTTCGAATTCAAATATTGTGGTCGATAGCCGATATCCGATATCGGATATCGGTTTTTCGATATCTGGATATCAGTTTTCCGATATCCGGCATCCGGTATCCGTCTCCGACATCCGGATATCGGAAAACCGATATCCGGTATCCTATACCGTTCCTCGTCCTCACCCCCCGATATCCGGTACCGATATCCGTCAACCCCTGATAGACGGATATCGCCCGATATCCGATATCCGATATCTGGAACCGTCCCATTTTTTTCCGGATATCGGATATCGGTTGTCCGATACCGGATATCGGACGGATATCGGGACGGCGAACACTACACCAGGCATAGAAAACAACTCAGATAGTTTCCCCAGGTATTCCAGACCCATTGAGGTATGATGGCCTTAATGTTCTACTTGGGGTCAATATATCAAACTTATTCAGGAAGGAAGGATCTTTTAGATCATCTTTATAATGCTTTTGATCCAATGGAAGAGAGCTACAAGGTTTTGAAGAAGGAAGATGCTTTGGTTCAAGCTTAGCTCTTGGGCTACTGAAGACTGCTAAGGAGATCTGGGATCAGGCCCATAAACATAGTTCCAAATGACTTGGTTGGTGCATTTACAGCCTTGTATCAAAAGTGGCTAACCTGGGGCAAGGAGAGAAGACTGTGGCTGCATATGGCAACCAACTGCAAGCCATTTGGAGAGAAATCAATCGCTATCGTCCAGTTAAAAATCAATATGTGGAGAGAGACTTTACAAGTTTCAGATGGGTCTGATTATGAAGAGTGAGTATCCAACTTTTGAATAGGGAGAAGTTACCTGATATAGAGTAAGCAATCTGTTGAAAAACAGACGAGATCCCTGAGATCCCACTTCCTTCTCTGATGATGCTCATCTCTCTGTTGGGCACAGAGAATACCTGGTGGCTAGGGTTTGAATAAACAAAACAAGGCACACAGTCCTTTCTTCCACGCTGGATTTAATACCAGCCAGTTACAGAGTTCATGGGGCCCACATACTTAAGTTATATGGGCCACTAAACACAGGTATGGGCCACTTATAAGACGTGGCCCATTTACATTACTTATAAAGGGAAAAATAAAAGGAAATAAGAAATGCAACTAAGATAGATAGCTCTAATCAACACAATCAAACATATGCATGAAGAAGAGGACAGATTGGGAGTGGTGTTGGAACCATCAGAGGGAGAATGGTATAATACATCGTGATCTAAGGAACAATGTACAAGATCCCCTTATGACTTAAGTGGATAACACATTCTACTGTTATAGTTATATTTGAGACATGTGGAAATGAATAATTCTGACGTCAATTGGGTTGCTGACATGACCTTCTTACTCAATTCACTAAAAAAATAAAGGAAAGAAGTGTGAACAGCTTATAACATGTGGCCCACTTACATAACTATTTAAACATGAAAGAGAAAGGAATACCAAAAATAGAAGACAGATAGGAAACAGATAATTACGCTGTGGGAGCCCCATGCCTGCAGCCCTATGCTTTTCATGCCCGAGTATTTTCTTTTCAGGGGGGAACTCCAATGTGGGAGCCCTGTGCCCCCAGCCCCGTGAACCCAGTTGTTAGCGCATCCCTTTGGGGAGAACTGGCAGAGATGATCTCAAAATTCCAGGGATTTCTACTGCTGTTGGGATCACTTCAATGTGATGCTAGCAACAGAAGACATACCTCATGGCGCAGGCTGATGGGACTCGGGATCTGAAGATTTTTTTGGCACTCATCGCAGGGGCGTCTCTGAAGGTAATGGAGCCGGTTGACTGTACATACACATGGAAAAGCTAGGCGGGCCCTACAACCATATAGTGATTGGACGGCATCCTATGTTTGATAGAGCTCCTCAAGCAATTCCCGCGTGTAGATGTGCGGTTGCTTTCCTTGACCTCTGTCAGATCACACTCCAAGTATGGCATTCACAGGAGAGATCCCCACAATCCACATACTTTAGGATGGGCAGATCTTGGCTCCAGGAGGGTTCCAACGAGGAAATACCAAAAGGGTGGACAGATGGTCTACGGCAGCGGTTGGCAACAGGAATTGAAGAAATCTCAAATTATAAAATAAATATCTAAAACTCTAAATGCCCCTTATTAATTTTCTACTGGTTGGTCCGTAAAGATAAAAAATGAAATTTGATGCAACTTCTCATCACAAATTAGTCAAAATGCCCCCCCCCCCTTCCTCCTAATTCTCAGAAGTCCACAGTTGATGTCCTCCAATACTATGAGATCCCTATATTGTCCTCCCCAATCACTGGTTATAGGGATCTTGACTTTGAGTGACTGGTTCTACATTGGTTGGTTTTAGGTAAATACTGAGATAAGCGGGTTTCTACTCAGAAGCAGACATTGGTCATCAAAATTTGATGGAAATAAAATTCTTTCAATTACTGTGGGCAGTCGTCTTTGTCTCTTCTCACCATCTTTTTTTACCTTTCAACCTTGTCCTAGATCTCTACCGCTTCCTAAAACTTTACCTCAATCTATGTTTCTGTTTCTTCCTCTACCGTAGGCTTAACCTCGTCCTAGATCTCTATGCTATATCAATCTCTATCACTATCTCGAGCTCCATCCCCAACTACATCTTGTTTTGTCTGTATATCCCTATCTCTCTCCGTTTTTCATATTTTCATGTTTTTTTTCTTGTTTTTTAACTTATTTAGGGATGTCTTAACCTGGTTCACTGCGAATTTTTTTAATTGCCTTGCAGGTCCCTGATTCAGAAATAGCTGTTAATGAATTAACTCATGCATCTGCAGAAGTAAGTGAGATAGTCTTCTTCTTACTCGGGGCAATGACAATAGTTGAAATAATAGATGCACACCAAGGTTTCAAGCTTGTAACTGACAATATTACCACTAGAAAGCCTCGGACTCTCCTGTGGGTGGTATGTAGTCTTTTTCCAGTCAGATAATTTGATCAACTTGAGATTTTCGCTGTTCAATTCTTGATTAAAATTTAAGAAATATTGAAACATTTTTGCACCAATTTGTAGGTGGGTTTTGTCACCTTCTTTCTCAGTTCTGTGCTTGACAATTTGACGTCTACTATTGTTATGGTTTCCTTGCTGAGGAAGCTGACGCCACCTTCAGAATATAGGAAGTAAGTCATTTTTTGGTGCTTTATGGGTAGTATGCTGGAGTTGGGCAAGTTAGATAACTAGAAATCCTAGTATAACATGACGGGAAAAGGCCTAATCTCTCAATTTTTAGGTGAAAACATTTAATTTGCAATTTGAGAACTGGTCTCATTTGATCATTGCGTATCAGTTATAAACGTTTCAAGATAATTTCCTTTTTGATTATCCTCCTTTTGATTCTGCTGAAAACAGTTAACTGAAACATAAGTATTCGTCGATTCATATCCATCACGAATTTTGTCTATAATCTCAACTTTTAGTTGAGTTGATGTCAAGAATTTGTAGAGTCAATCTTGCTTCGTATACTGCCATTCGTCCAAGTCAGGGTTCTTTATAGGACGATAACGGTTAATTTATTGCCAAGTAGCTGGTAGTTTGTTGAGGTGGACGGTCACTGTCTTTTCTCCTTGGATAAGGCTGGCTGCCCTTCTGATCAAGCTGTATATTCTCCAATATCTTCCTTTAGAAATGCTCTTATGTGCTTGATCCCAGATCACCGTGGTTGTCTTCATAAGTAGGAAATTCTTACACCCATTGTCGAGCGTGCTCCCCAGAAACCAAACTCGTATTAGGTCATCACCTTGCCTCCATGACTTGTACCCTGCACTGCTTGGGTCAACAATGATAAATAAATGTGTCAGACAGAGATGCCAGGAATGATGTCTATGTATTGGGCCCAATCCATCATTCTTGAGTGGTTCAGAGATGCCAAGAAAAATAAGTTGTACTGTCGGCTCGCAGTCTTGCAGTGATCTTTGATAATTACAAATCACCTTTGTCATCTCTTTGGCCATCCTTTCAACCCAGGGAGTCTAACCTCTTCCCTTGGAGAACCTTCTAGTCTCCTTCGAATGGCAGGTTGCATCCTTCCGAGATGAGAGAACAGAAGTATTAAACTATTGTGGGTATTGAGGTGCTCATCAAATGGAGTGATCTGCCTCCTTCCAAGGCCACCTCTGAGGCAGCCGGCTAAATTGGGTGATGATTCCCTCCGTTCCTCCTTGAGAACAAGATGGGTCTCACAGCCAGCATAATGTTTTGCCCCCAGTTCTCTACTACCTCGCTGGACAATGGTGGCATTGCTGTGTGGCGGGTTCCCTTGCAGATGAACCCGTGAAAGATCAAAGTGGCCCAAAAGCATCCAAAGTCAACTCTGCATTCTCCACCAAGAAAGCTGATCAGCTCAAGGAGTTTCTCCAAGAGCTTGGGCCACAACAGGGCAACATGGATGTGAGTGATCCAAGAGATAATCTGCTGTCTACATGTTGCAGGAGGACAGATATCAGACAAAGGAGAAATGTCATGGCTATCCGCCAAAAGACAAACATCATGGCAACCCAGGTGAAAGGAGAAGACTTCCTCAAACTGAAGTAGGAGATTGACAAACTTGAAGGACTAATAAGCTGTACACCCATGGCAAGGTCTTGCAACATTTATGCCTTACCTTTTGCTAAGATTCTCGTACACAGAGAGAATAGAGAAGAGGGGAGGAGATATAAGCTCTTAGGGCAACAGAAGCAAGAACACAAAAAGAGTTATTTCATTTCATAAAAACACGATATTTATACAGATGGCCGTGTAATGGCTAGTAGGGGCGTATCATGTGCAGTACTCACGTGATACGCTCTAACACTTTGTACGAAGTTATCCAATTCACATAAAAATTTTCTGGTTTCTTGATGCTGGGCGCAAAAGATCATGTCTCCAAGTAGAGAATGATTTGATATTTTGTCAGTTTATGATCCACACAAGGTACTGATTGCAGGTGGATGATTTCTTTGAGGATGCATTGGTGATGTTGAACTTAATGGATTATAACTTAGTTTGTCTTAATGTGCCTGGACTTATGGCACATCTCGATGACAAGTGTTTTCTGTATGACATGGTGTGGATTCTGAGGATTGGACATCATAGGCTAGATGAGGGTCTCCTACTCCTAGAGGATAATACTGTGACATGCCTTTCATCGTTAAGTTCCTTGAGCTATGGTGGATAGGTTCTTGCTACTTCACAATCATGTGGGACACCCCTCTAAAATGTAAAGAACTTGGTTTCACTCAGTTTCTAATGGGATTGTTGTCAACACCCTGTCGTGTGAGACTTCTCATTTAGCTAATATGGACATTTAAATTTCAGATGAAAGAAGTTTGCATCTTCCTGATCACATTCAAAGGGATCTATGAAGGACCATTCCCTACCTCGAGCTTATTCAGATGGAAATGATTTATCTTATTTGTGGATATTTAACTTTTTCTAGTTTGGGTTTTGTATGTTGGATGGTATAATTTGCATAGGTTATGATAAAGGAGAGATTCAGCTACTGAATGAAAGCCTATCTCAACAACTTGATATTAGGGGACTTGGTTGCATTAAATTATTTTATGGGAATTGAGGCTGCTTGCTCCGAGGAGGGTACTTTCATATCACAACATACCTATGTCCTTGATTTACTCCATCATAAATATAGAGCTTAAAAAAGCAATAAGACATCCCGCCTATGAACAAGGACTATATTCAGGGAAACTGATTCATTTAAATCATACTAAATCAGGTATATCAATTCATCTTATCATGTTTGCCTGAGATGGCAACATCTGCCGAGATATACTTTGATGCTAATTATGTTCAACTGTGGGTAGATGATCAACATCAGTTTATCGTGCCTTCACTGGAGGAAGCCTGGTCACGTATATTAGGATTCCAATCTGTGGTTCATTATATACGTGATGCATGGTAGGTGTGAGGGCTGTTAGAAGGTTTGAACTTGTATTCTCAAGGGAAATTAAGCAATGAGTCTGCTATATATAATACTCTCTACTCTGTTTAACATGATAGACCCAAGCACATGGTGATAGATAAATGATCAGTTTTTGGTGAATTAGCAAGTATCATTCTCTTTTACTCTTGAACCTCTTGTATTAAGTCACTCACCTCTCTAAGTGGTTACTAAGATTTTGTTTTAAATTTCACTTCCTCACATGGGTACCTAAGTGGGGCCGGACCCTCTCTTGCTTGCAGATCGTATTAAAACAAGAATAGGTCGTAAAATTGAAGTTGTTTACGGTCAAACCCTCAAAAAAAGATGTGCCTCGCAGGAGAAGGGCTCCGTTGTTTATACGATAAAAGGAGTTTTGCTAAAGGAGTTATCAATTGTCTAGAATAGAATGTGATGCGTTCTTCACAAGAACGTATCATCAGCATTCAAAAAGAGGAAACCCAACAGAACACATGCAAATGTTTGCACGTGTGAATCACTTTAAAAGGAGGAACAACCCGCACCAAGAGGAAATGGGCATTGTTCTTGGGAACCTTGCCGGCAATGGGAAAGAAGCACTGGAGGCCAGAGCAGCAGAGGATTCGTCCGCGGCTGGAGGTAACTTGTCCATCAAGGGCGGTCCATTTCTATCTTTCTTTTCGTCTCTCTCTCTCAAGACAGATTCATCAGAGCATTCTTGGACATTTCTTGATTTGATTGGCAATTGAGTTCAATCAAGTTATTTCTGGTTAATTCCTTTTTGTGATACAAGCTGAATGTGTTAGACTGTCTTTGTTGTGTATAGCCCATTAAGTTCAAGCTCTGGGATTGTTTATTTTTTTTTTTGAGGAAAATAGAGAGAGTCCCCCATAATAGGGACCCCCCGTTGCCATTGATATAATGACATAGAAAATCAAGTCATGCATTACAAGGGGGACGAAATCAGGGGGCCACAGCCACCTCTCTTCCAAAAATTTGCCAATCCCCTAGCGTCGTGCAGAATAGCATCGACGGAGGGAGGCCTCCCCTTGAAGATGACTTCATTTCGGTGTAGCCATATCGCCCAAAGGTGGGCGAAGATCCGTTGCCACTCCGGCTCCCGGCGGAACAGCCCACCACTGATGGAGTTCCAAAAGTCCTCTTCAGTAGCGGGGTCAACGCTACCCACCCCGGCCGCCTGCCACACAGCCTGGGCCGTCGGGCATCGGAAGAACAGGTGGCCACAGTCTTCCACCGCCCCGGAGCATAGGACACATTCGGCAGTATTCCCCGGGTACCAGCGTTGATGGAACTGTCGCGTCACCAGTCTACGCTGCAAGAGAAGCCAGCCGAAGATTTTCACCTTCAGTGGGATTCGCCGCCTCCACAGTATTCGACTTCGGGGTATGAGGGAGCGGTCTGCTGGACTCCCCTGTCCCCGCAGAATGCGGTATGCAGTTTGGCCGAAAAACTGGCTCCTCGCCACTCCCAGGTGTCCCGCGCCCCGTCTTGCGGCTGCAAAGAGGCAATCAATCGCTGTAACTGGAGGAAGTCTTCCATTCGTTGCTCGGAAAGATGGGCAGGTAATGTTGGGCACCACGCATTGTCCCACATCCCCCGAACCGGGGCACTGGGAGCGGGCAAGAGACCATATAATCTGGGGAATAGGTCTCGCAGGGGCCCAAGACCGGTCCAATCGTCCAACCAGAACCGAAGGCTGGTTCCATCCCCTAGCTTCGGCCGAAAGAGAGGCTGAGCCTTGGCGAAGACTCCCCTCAGCCCCCTGATGAAAGCGGAGTCTCCTCGGAGGGGTGTAGCCCATTGCTCCCAGTCCATTCCCCTTCTGTAGCTGTCGTGCAGGACCGCCGTGACCTGATCTGATGGAGGCTGCATCAGTCGACGTACCCATTTGATCAGCAGAGCCATGTTGGTGTACTGAATGTGCCTGACACCGAGGCCTCCCTGTGACGTGGGGAGACATACAGTGTCCCAGCTGACGAGGGCCACGCCCCTCGATTCCCCTTGACTGAGCCCGCTCCAAAAAAATCGCCGCATGCAGCTTTCAAGCCTTCTACGAACGCTCACCGGCATCCTGAAGACTGACATGAAGTGTAGAGGAATCGCGGCTAGCACAGCCTTCACCAAGACCAGTCGCCCTCCTCGAGACAAGAGACGACCTCGCCAGCCTCCCAGCCGTTGTTCAACCCTCTCCACCACCGGTTGCCATTCTCGTGCTCCAACTCGGCCATCAGTGAGAGGCAGGCCCAAATACCGAATGGGCAGGGAGCCAATCGGCGTATATAGAAGTTGGGAGCACTGACACAAATCTTCTGGAGATAGCCCGATACCGACGAGTGTAGACTTGGCCCTATTCAGTTTGAGTCCAGAGAAATCGGAGAAGATGTCCAGCAAGATCGAGAGGTTCTCAGCCTCCTCCACCGATCCCTCGATGAAAAAAGTAGTGTCGTCTGCATACTGAAGGAGTGGGATCCCGCTAGGCCAGCCAGGGGTGTGAAATCCTCTGAGCAGCCCCCTTGCACACAACCGTTCCGAGCACCGCGTCAAGGTATCCGCCGCCAATATAAATAAAAGCGGGGCCAGTGGACATCCTTGCCGGATACCCCTTTGGGGGTGGATCCAGCCCCCTTGAGGTCGGCCATTGACTAGGACTGCAAAAGTGCTGGTCGCTACGCAGAGCTTCATCCATCGCACCCAAACCTCCGGGAAACCACGCTTGCGCAATACATTCCAGAGATATCGCCAGTCAAGCGTATCATATGCCTTGGCAAAGTCCACCTTCCACATAAATCCGGAGGTGCCTGTTCGCCTCCAGGCCGCAAGAATTTCCTCTGCCACAACCACACTCTCCACCATGTGTCTACCCGGGACAAAAGCAGATTGAAGAGGGCTCACTAAGTAGCCGATTACCTCGCGGAGTCTGTTGGCAAGTACCTTGGCGATGATCAGGTATATCGAATTGGAGAGAGCGATGGGCCTGAACTCTCCCACTTGTTCAGCGCCCGGACATTTTGGGATAAGCAGGATATAAGCTTTGTTCAGCCGGTCCATCTCGCAGGTACCATTCCGGAATTCCTCCAAAGTCGCCATGACCTCCGGACCCACCATATCCCAGCACTCCTTGTAGAAGAAAATTGGCATGCCGTCCGGTCCCGGAGCCCCTTCAGCATTCAACCCACGAATGGCCAGCTGAGCCTCTTCAGTTGAGAAAGGCTCGATTAGCTTAGTCCGTTGCTCTTCCGAGATCCTGGGTGCGTCGGCTCCAGACCACTTCCATTTGTTACGCGGTCCCCAACGGTAGAAAGCCCGAAAGTGGTTAGCTAGGGCACGTCCAACCTCCGTCTGGCCGCTGACCACTGTCCCCTCCACCCGTAAATGGTTGATCTTGTTCATTCTTCGTCTCCCACTTGCTGCTTGATGGAAGAAGCGGGTATTTGCATCCCCTGCCGCCAGCCAAAGCTGCCGTGATCGCTGTCGCCAGTCCATTTCAGTCTTTAAATCCTCCTCAGCCACTACGTCCCGATGGGCTTGACGCGTCGCCAACTCCTCCGCTGATAAAGGCCGGCTATCCTCCTCTGTGTCCCATTGTTGTATCTCCGCAAGAGCAGCGTCCCTGGTTTGGTTCCGGTCCTCGCGAATCTTCCGGCGGAAGTCGATGAGGTGTCGGCGGAGCCCTGTCAGCTTAGTAGCCAGCCGTGCCGACGCTGATCCGATAGCAGGAACGGTACCCCACCACTCGGCAACTCGCCTCTTGAAGCCCTCCTCTCGTAACCAGGAACGATCTAGCTTGAAATAGGGGGGCTTTGCAGTTCCTGTTTGTGCCTGCCAGGAAATAGGAGTATGATCAGAAATAGGGCGGGGTCGGGACGTGACCTCTGCGAGCGGAAACATCTCCAGCAGCGCGATGGAGCATAGGAATCGATCGAGCCGAGAGCGCGCCAGAGGGCCTGCTGCGCTTCGCCAGGTGAATCGTCGGTCCGAGGGCCCCATTTCTTGAAATCCACAGTTGGCCAGTAGGTTCCTGAACTCCGCCGAACCTGGGTCCATCCCCCCCAAGCCATTCGGCCTGTCCTCGGCCGCCACAGTCACATTGAAATCACCACCAATGAGAATCGGGAGCTCCTGGAATTTGTGGGCAAAGGCGTAAATATCTTCCCACAGTTCCCCTCTTCGCGAGGCCGGTGGTCCGTAGGCCGAGGCCACCACCCATGTCCGCCCGTCCTCACGGTTGGACAAACGGGCCGCAACCACATGCCGCCCTTTCCACTCCTCCAGCTTATCAAAGTCCTCCGCCCTCCAAGCCACTGCAATACCCCCTGATCGGCCAATTGCATCACCGGTTACGTGTGCTCCATCACCCCCCCGGCCGAGGGCGCCCCACACTTGGGGTAGATCCTGCTCTAACATAGTCTCTTGGATGCACACCACCTTTGCCCCCCATTCATTGATATATCTTCCCACTACTCCTCGCCTTCGCTCGTCACGGAGGCCTCGCACGTTCCATGAGAGGCAATTCATGGGGAGGCTACCGTGGCACCCTCTACTGTCGAAGCCATCATAGCTCCTGCTGCCTCCGCAATCATTCTCGTCTTGGGATGTTCAACACGTTCTGGCGCTGTCCCCTGGGAGCTGGGCTCAGCCGCGATAGGGGCAGCTGGGGAGGTGGCCCCTTCGTCTGCCATGACACCTTCCCTTGTTGCTTGAGTCCATGCTTCTCTCCCCTCTGGGATTGTTTATGAAAGGTTAATTTAAATAAAGTTCTGTTAGCTGGCGCATTATATGTCGTTCTTTTTCCTTATATCTCTTTCTGTATTTGGTCCAATATGAGGCACATTATGTAAAACCCGTATACCCTAATATATTTAGGGTACACGGGAACAATTGAAGAGTAATTATTATTGTTTTTCTGTTCTTCTCGTGAGTTGGTCTCCTTCCACCCGTCGCCTTGGGTTTGGCTGGAGGAGAAGCTCTCAAGGGAAAGTTCACAAGTTCTATGTAGTATTGATGTTAAAGGTATGGTGAGACCTCTCCCTGCCATCAAATATCTTCAATATACGAAATTTGATGCGGTATTATTTCAAAAAAAACGAAACCTGCTGTGGTCATTTCTGTGATTGATCTGTACAGTTTAATTTGATAGTAATGGTCATTATTGTGCTGCTTATAATATGTTACTCAGATTGCTAAACTGATATGTTGCCACACGACGTATCGGTGCCCTCTTCCTCAAACTTGGTGAACTGAAAGCTATTACCACCGAAAGAGAGTTCAACGGCAGGTAGTCCAGAGAGGGAAGGGGAGGTAACAACTGAGAACAGAGATGGGGTGAGGGGAGGGAATAGATGACGGTGGAACGTCGCGAGGTGGCCGCTGCTCGTTGGCGATTGAGACCTGCAAGTGGAGGGAGGGTGAGGACGACCAGACGAAGGAAGAAGATCGGGAGCAAAGGGGAGAGGGAGAAGGGTTTTACTGACCAAGCACTTGTCTGCCCTAACCCTATGGCCGTCGGACCCTTCAAACTCCTTTAGCGGGCTGGGCCTCCCTTGTGTTCTTGGGCCTTCGTTTGCAAGAGATAGGGGGCAAATAAACCATACCGACTGTGAATTTTCTCTCTTTAATATATTCTGAACATTTGTGAAGCTCCTTTCCTACAATATTCTAATGCAGGCTTCACTTATTTTGGGACTGATTTATAATCTTCATTGTTGGCTGCGAGTACCTGAAATTGCATTATCCCATGAAAAATATTTATAACTAACTCTTCCCGACTGTATATGAAAAGAAAGGCCTTATCTACACTTACATTGCATGTTGGTTTCTCGAATGTCCCAGGTTTCTTGGTGCAGTGGTTGTAATAGCAGCAAATGCTGGTGGCGCATGGACACCAATCGGTGATGTTACCACAACCATGTTATGGATTCATGGTCAGATATCTACTTTGCAAACGATGCAGGTGGCGTTTTTAGTTAACCTTCGGTTTTCATTCTTATATTGCTTGTGTATATCTTGTTTCATTCCAACTTAAATTGGGAAAGTTAAAGACAGGGGTGAGAGGCGAGCAGAGGTTTGAGGGGTGAGCATCACCTAATGGTAGTTACGGCAGAGAGAGCACAGAGAGTGAGAGAGAGAGAGAGAGAGAGAGAGAGAGAGATGAGCATCACTTATAGGTATTTACGGCTGAGAGAGCGGCGAGAGAGAGAGAGAGAGAGAGAGGTGAATGGTGGGGTGGCGTATTTAAGTGGTAGTCTCCTCTGACGTGAGGGAAGGAATCCTTTATTTACTCTTTTGTGTTCTTCAATCTGTTAATTTTTCAGTGGGTCGCATCATTCTTATCCGCTTGAAAGTGTAATACGGCATGAGAGTTTAGCTTTCCTTAGAAAGAGTTAGTGGATGTACTCCACTTTTCTTGCGACTTTCTGTTTATGGGTGAAAAAACTACAGGAAGTCCTTTTATAAGAAACTGCAGAAAGTCGTACATAATATTTTTGTTGTTTTTGGGCTCTCTGCATGGTTGTGCCAACTTTCTTTTCAGCGCATCATTCTTTTATAAGGATCCCACTTGTCTTCCATTATCCATCATTAATTTCAAATGTATCATCCAAGAACACAACCAGACTGATGACACCGTGCATAGATTTGTCAAGTTTTGATTAAACCTGTCATCATTCTATAAAGAATGATCTCACGTTCACCCATAATTAATTCAAAAAAAGACTGGTAACTTTTTGTTTCAATTTGAATGATTTAACGAAGTGAATACCATGCATTTATCTGTCAACTTTGTCAACTTGTCTCCATTTCGCCGGAAATCCAATTAGTTTCTCACTTTGACGCATCATCCACATCATTTAATTTTAAAATAAATAAAGAACTGACTTGAATGATTTTTTTTCCGGTTGGGCTGTTTGCGTAAGTATGTCAACTTTTGTTTCAACTCATCGTCATTTGGAGAAACCCAGTTGTATCACATTGACCACATAATCCGTATACCTCAATTTTTAAAAAAAACTGGTGACAGCTTTTCTTGACACTGGTCCTCTATATACCTGTCCCAAAGGCGAATCTAGTTTTTGCTAAGGGACAGCTATTCAACGTGAATCTTTTTTCTCCAATGAAGCAGCTTGGTTAGAGATGTCAGACTTATTATGCTTCAACACAGTATTGGAAACCCGGATAGTTGTCTCACATTGGATTTCAAGATATAACTGATGACAACTTTTCGAGTTGAATGTTTTTCTTCTTGATCTTTAAACCTTTTGACATATATCATCATTCTTAAATACTTCTATATTAATAATCCGTTACTAAAAATCATTTTTTTCCTGTCTGCCAGGGCTTGTTCATTCCCTCAGTCATTTCCCTGGCTGTCCCTCTTGCCCTCATGTCCCTGACCAGGTAGTCTAAACTCAATCACTAAACGCACACGACTTCCCTCCCACCCGCCCTCCTAACATCGCCTCCATTTACCCAAACAGTGAAGTCAATAACAACGGCCAGAGTTCTGAGGACGTGTTGGCTTCGGAGCAGATGGCCCCCCGAGGGCAGCTCGTCTTCGGTGTCGGCGTCGGGGTGCTAATCCTTGTTCCTGTCTTCAAAGCTGCGACCGGGCTTCCTCCTTTTATGGGTATGCTTCTAGGTCTTGGGGTGCTCTGGGTATTGACAGACGCCATCCATTATGGAGAATCAGGAAGACAAAGGCTCAAAGTCCCTCAAGCTCTGTCCAGGATTGACACCCAGGGGATCCTCTTCTTTCTTGGAATTCTTCTCTCTGTGGGCAGGTAACCTCTCCGACGGCCTCTTCTTTTCAATATTCAATAGAAGAAAACTTTCTTTACCAGTTTGAAAAAGAAGTCTCTTCTTTTGTGGCGGAAGAAAGTGTTGGATCGATCCTCTCAATGTTTGCGTGAATAATGGGTCATTATAAGAGTGAAGAGGATTGATTCCATAATTTTCTTATGGTAGAAGCCATATAAAAACTAGACAATGTTAATATATTTTTGCACGATAAAGATTATCGTAAATTTGAAGATTGAAAAGGATTCACCCCAAACTTTCCTCTGGAATAAACACCGTAAAAAATGTGCACTGATTTGGATAACATTATTTTTCATTATTTCTCGACTATTCATGTAGCTATTTTTACTCCACATGAGACCCTCTTCTTATTGATGACAAAAAAGGGGCTCGCTTTTGCTTAATCTAAAGTGATATTAAATTTCTTTCTCTTAGCATGTTGGACCAAGATGGACTTATATTTTAATAATGAAATTTCTCCTTGTAATCAAGAGGATCAAACCATTTATCCCTACTCATTTTCAGAGAGTAAATCCAATAGTTTGAAAAGCAGTTGGGAGAAATAGTTCGAGCCTCTTGATTATAAAAAGAAATGTAGCCATTAAAATTTATATATATTCCACCTTTTTCGTACACGCTAAGAAACAGAAAATATCTCTGTCCACCCTGTAATCTACCTTTTTCCTTCTTGTTTTCTCCCCAAATATTCACCCTGGAAGCTGCTGAACTGCTCAGAGAAGTTTGCCCAGTATTTAGATACGCTCATATTCCAAAAATACTGAATGGCGCACAGTGTTAATTTTCTAACTCCTTAAAAAAAGTCTTTAATCGACACTATGTTCTTCATGGTTGTTCTTTCCGACAGTTTAAAGAAGTGGGCATTAGATGCCCAAGATTCTACAATTTCTAATTGTAGACATTCTCAAACCATTTTTTTCTGGCTCCTAATCGATCTCATTCAAAACTGACTTGGCCTTAATCAAAGCTATTGTCTTTCCTGCCCTGTCTGAAATTTCAGCCTGGAGGCAGCCGGGCTGCTCAGAGAAGTGGCAAACTATTTGGACGCCAATATCCCGAACATCGAGCTGATTGCCAGCGCCATTGGGGTGGTGTCAGCCATTATAGACAACGTGCCCTTGGTGGCCGCCACCATGGGCATGTACGATCTTTCCGCCTTCCCCCAGGACTCGGAGTTTTGGCAGCTCATCGCCTTCTGTGCCGGCACCGGCGGCTCCATGCTCATCATTGGCTCGGCAGCCGGTGTTGCCTTCATGGGAATGGAAAAAGTCGACTTTTTCTGGTATCTTCGCAAGGTGAGAAATCCATCCATTCATGTTTCTACCACTTTGGAGCCTTTCTGTTGGTTTATTTTCCCCTTCCTTTGAATGGTACGCCTTAACGTTGATCGTTTCTTCGCCAGGTGAGCGGATTCGCTTTTGCAGGGTACGCAGCTGGTATAGTCGCGTTCTTGGCAGCTCAGAATCTTCACTTCTCGCTGCCCTCTGTTGCCCAGCTGTCATTCCTCCCTGGATTGTAGTAAATCCCCAGTGTATTGCGTATGGCACGTGGAAGGAGGCTGATTTTGGTGTTTCCCTATGGGCATTATTCAGATATGAAAGCTTCCAGGTTATTCATCAAATATTCTCCGACGTGCCATGTTTCCTTATTTTTATGGATTTTGAAGTGAGCATATTGAGCATTTTGAAGTGAGGACCTGATTGTAGACTAAGCAAAAAACCAACAGATGAAATAAAAGTTTATGTCATGTATTCATGAGTGGGCTAAATCTGGATGACAAACATCGTTGAATCAATCTTTATTCAAACATGGAAGTAAACAATCTTCAGAAGATGCAATCAATTGATTTTGAATATAGTGAAGAAAGATGTGATCACCTTTCAGAATTTTGAATACAGTGAAGAAAGGGCATGCAAAAATCATTAAAGTCAATCGTCAAACATGGATATAATCATCTTCAGAACATATAATCAATTGATTTGTTGACTAGAATGAAGTAAGATGCAATCATCTTCGGAGGACTCATACGGTATAAACATGGAACAGGGACTCACTAGACATTTCTTAACTTGTCGATGAGAGGGCGATATATTTCCCTTTTTCTCAGGGAGCCAAGAGACTTTGTCAGGGCTTGCCACCGAGCTGGGTTGCTTTGCCCCACAAGCTTGGACGGTGCCCTCAAAAGTTTCCTGCGCGTATACCATGAACCCCCTCGCCAACCCAGAGCATATCTGACATGGATAAAAAAAAGAGTACGTAAAACAAGAACATAAAAATATAAACACAATTTTTTTTAATCGCTCGATTTTGGCCGATGTTGGAGCATGATTCCAAGATAATGCTCTTGCGAACTTTTTCATTTCCTGATTATTTGTTGCGGCTTCTTAAGGCCCTGTGATTTTTTCCGGTTTTTATCACGGCAAAGTCAGCTTGTACAGAACTTGCAAGAAACATTGTTTTCCTAATAGAGTTTCAAAAATGACATCCATGGGAAGATTCTTGTCCAGATTCTTGAGGTTAAAAAATGACATCCAAGGGATTGAGTATTTCAATAGTCTGACATTATGGTGAAGGAAGAGTTGACTGTTTTGATGGAGCATGCTCCAATTCTTTAACAATGCTGGGCGAATCCAAGAACAAATAAACAAATAATATCTAATTTTCCGCCAAGAAATATCTGATTTCCCCATACACAAGTATTAATGAAATCAGAGGGCAATTGAAAAATTAATGAGGCAATATTCTAGAAGGTTCTGGCATTCCACTTGCTTGAGGGGATCACGGAGGCGAATAGGACCCCATGCCTGAGATTTACACTACTATTGACATGGAAGAAGATGACCCTCGAGAACCACACTTTGAGCTCTCGATGAAATCTGTGGTAGGACTCACGGCTCCTGGGTCGATGAAGCTTCAGTGTAACATTGGCCAGAGGACGGTCACAGTCCTCGTCAACTGTGGCGCTATGCATAATTTCTGGGCTCAAAAAAATAATTTTCAAAAAAAAAAAAAAATTTCTGGGCTCAAGATCTGGTGGACCAGCTGCTACTCCCCGTTTTGTCCACAGGGAATTATGGTGTCATTCTGGGCAATTTGGAAGCAGTGCGAAGGCAGGGCGTATGTCTGCACGTCAAGCTGACACTACAGGGGATTGACATTATTGAAGGTTACTTGCCAATTGAGTAGACGAGCACTGACGTGATCCTCAGGATGAAGTGGTTATACACTCCGGGAACCATCGCAGTAGATTGAGCATGACTGACCTTGACGTTCAGTTTGGGTAAGTCAAGGGTCACACTGCAGTGGGATCTCTCTGAGATCGTTTATGGTGGAGCTGCAACAGGACAGACCAGATGTCGTGGAAATAGTTGGTACTTGAAAAGGGATGTTCAATTTCTTTGATCATGGTTGGTAAATCAAGGGAAAGATGAGTCATATGTGGATAAAATGCCAGAATTATCATCCCTCTAATGTAGCATATGGCACATTCCCATGAAACCAATACATGTTGTCGTCGGGGGATGAAGGAAAATGTTAGGGCTCTCAGCTGTGTTGCAGAGAGCATTTTGATGAAGACAGGCATCACGAAAAAAATTCGTAGCGAAATAGGCATCTCTTAGTTATGTTGCTGGCGGCACTCTTTCATGACACAATAAATATCAAGGGATTGATGGGATTAAAGAACAAAGAAAAGGGGGGACCAAAACACCAGATCATTAGCTGGAATTAGGAGAGAAAAAATATTCACATTCTATGAGGATACTGATATTCGCATCCAGTCATTTCAATCTTCAAGTCATATTCTCTTATTTCTATCTAAATGCTAACGTAAGTTTAGAGCCCTCCTTTCAGAAAAACTTAAGTATAGAACATGTGTTCTGAGATGCCCAGAGGAAAGAGAGAAGTCCAGGTTATGCGTGCACACATACATATTATTTCATTAAAAAAAAGAACGGTGGCAAGGCCAACAGATTTTGATCTTAAGTTGAGAAAAAAAATAAAGAATGGCAACATGTGAGCACCCAAAAATTGGACTCACCCAACAATCAACGATGTCCATGCACTTGCCAGACAAGTTGCCAAGCTCACACCTCCAGAAGCGACAATCTTTCTCATCCCTTCATGGTTCACATCGGAACTGTTTCGCATCTGTGCATGTAAATATAAGTATTAAACACGGTATATGCAATAATCGCAGGGAACTTGCAAAGTCAGATTCTTAATTCGACGCAACCAACATAAGCAATAAATAACATCAAGAAAACAGTTGATCAACTAAGCACTGGCGCGATGATTTAAAACAGATAAAATAACCTCCAAAGGTCTTACAACGACTTGCTTCAAAGAAGTGGCCGACGGAGACCAAAAGAGAATGATTCTGAGAACAAGAGGGCAAAACCAAAAAATAGTGAATCAAGGAGAATATCGATGGCCCAAAGATCTTAAATTGACGTCAACCTTGAAAATCAACGTCATTCCATGTAGAAAGATTTGGAAAATGTCAAATATCCAGGTACGCAGGATGGAGAAAGGGAAGCAATTCGTAGGATAGAGAAAGAGAGAGGATAGTTTGGGGATCTCGATGGTCGAGCTTCCCTCCTGGATTGCAGGCCTGGTCCTGCTCCCCAGCTTCCGGCTGCAGTCTGCAAATGATTCTTGAAGAGAGGTATTCGATGCCCCCTCGCTCTTTGCTTGGGCTTTGTTGGAACCCTCACAGGCCTTCCCATTGGTCGAATCTTTATTTCCGTCTTTGGTAGTTCTTGGAAACAAAGTGTCGCGAATCAGAATCTTTCTTATAGAATTCACAAAAGCACAGATGAATACAAAGAATGTTTAATAATTTCTTATGTATCACATTTACTGCTTTTCCGTTCAGAGCTCAGGTTCCCCCTTAGTTCAACAAGGTGCTGTATGTGCCTACTGGCACACGCGTGCCTTCCTCTGATAGGTCTTAGGGAGGTTTGTATCATCATCTTGGGCCACGTAGGTCATTTGGTCACTAGCCAATTTGGGTTTGTTTCTCCCTTTAAAAAGGTATGTAGTCCTTCACTACGGAGGGTACCGAAGTTGAAGATGTGATATGGACTAAACCCTCTCGTCTCTTATGTGTCTCAATCCCCTTTCCTCCCCACTATGATTCTCTTCCCACACCCCCCCCCGCAAAAAAAAACCCTGCCTCCTCTGTTTGGCCGCTTCTCTTCCCTTTACCCAATAAATCAAGGTTCATATCATATTTTAGCAAAAGACATAGTTGAGGGTGAAAATAAGAGATTTCGAGCATTTTTATTGCGTAAATTAAAATCGGTTTGTCTCTAAAGTTAAGTGTTTCCAATCGGACAACAGATGACTGTATCTTTAGTTCAATACTCTATGTCTGAAGGCATAATTTACAGTTTCCAGGTACTTTGTACTCTGATAGGATCCTAGGGGTAATTTCGTCATGTTAGCCCACAGGGGCGTTCTAGTCATTTGAGGTTATGTATTTCCCTTTAAATAGGGATGCCCTCCCTTTAGGAGGGCAGCCAAGAAAGAAGAAGAATAATGAAGTAGAGCCTTGTCTCCCCTCTCCAAGTCCAGGTCTGGCCTCTCCTCTCCATTCACGATCCCCGTTCCCCGAGATCGTCTCTACCTCACCGCATCTTCACGCGGCTCGTTCCCGGCTGGTCCCTACCCACTCAGCTCGGCCTTTCCCCGACCATTCCCATTCCATTATCATTTACCTCAATGCCTATGGGTCGATATGGTTCTCGCTGCTTCTCTCCTCACTGATGGACATAGTAGTCTGATCGACCTACTGCTATTCATTACCAGCATTTTTCACAAAAATTTATTTGACTCCAAACAATCTTTCAGCGGACAGATTATGAGCACATCCATAACCCACAAAGGGTAAATAGATCCTCATTGCATCAACTGCCCCTTCGCTAGTTATTTCTCCACTTAAAAATTTTAAAAATTCACTCTTGTAGCAGCAATTTTGCGTCTCCACGGATGTAAATAACTCATTTTTCCTCTGTTGAACACCAGCTGTCGAGCTGTGGTGGCTAGGGTTTGGAAGAAGAACAAAACAACACTTCATTAACCTAGCGAACAGTGTTTTCCCCCATTTATGGGCTTACAAGTGGGCCCAGAAATTACAGGGCCCATTACAACATAAGTGGGCCCGAAAAATAAAGAAAAGAAACTAAAGTAAAATAGAAGAACAAATGGTTGCTTCCAACACTCCCCCTCAAGCTGGTGAGTAGATGCTTTGGACTCCCAGCTTGCTCAGCAACCGGTCAAATAGAGATCTGGACAATCCCTTGGTAAGCACATCTGCTGTCTGTTTAGTTGACTTCACATATTGAATATAAACGTGTGCTTGGTCCATCTTCTCCTTGATCCAATGCTTGTTCAGCTCAATATGTTTTGTTCTATCACGTAGGACTGGGTTATGGGCAATGTCAATTGCTGTTTTACTATCACAGTATACTACCGTAGGTTTGTTCGGTGCCACCCCAATCTCTGCAAGGATATTTCGTATCCATAGGGTCTCACTGATGCCTTTGACTAAGGCTCTGTATTCAGCTTCAGCACAAGATAATGCAATTACTGATTGTTTCTTGCTCCTCCGCGTAACCACACTGGTGTGTTCCCATTTCAGCTGAAGAAAATTCCATCACCTGCTGAGCCATTACATGGAACGCTGCCTGCAAATGAGACTGGCGTGTACTATCCATAAATCTGCTCAACAACCCTACTGCAAAAGCTATATCTGGTCTTGTATGATTCAAATAGATGACTTTCCCAATCAACCTCTAGAATTGCCCTTTATCCACTTGTACTTCCTCTTCACAAGGACCCAGTTTTGTATTGGGATCGACGGGTACAGGAGATGGTTTGCATCCACTGATTCCTGCTTCTTGAAGGAGATCCAGAACATACTTATGTTGTGAGATGAATATGCCCTGGGAAGAGTAAGCGACTTCAATACCCAGAAAATATCTTAGTTTTCCAAGACTTGATTTCAAATGTTCCAGCTAACTTGGTACTCAACGATCGATTCTCAAGATCATCATCACCTGTAATAACAATATCCTCAACGTAAAATAATAAAATCGAAACTTAACCAGAGGTAGAGTGCTTCAGGAAGAGTGAATGATCACCATTACGTTGCACATAAACCATGGACTTCATGCAACATGAGAACTTCCCAAACCATGCTCTTGGGGATTACTTCAGTTCATAAAGTGTCTTCTTCAACTTACAAACCTTTCCTGATTCAGACTCGTAGTATCCGGGGGGTTGCTCCATATAAATCTCCTCATTTAAGTCACAATGGAGGAAGGCATTTTTGACGTCATACTGTAACAATGACAAATCCAGATTTGCTGCTAGGGAGAGAGGGATCCGCACTGTGTTTATCTTTGCAACAGGCACAAATGTCTCCCCATAATCGATACCATAGGCTTGTGTATAGACTTTAGCCACTAGCAGGGCTTTGTACCATTCTAAACTGCCATCAGCCTAATATTTCACAGTAAAGACCCATCTGCAACCTACTGGATGTTTGCCAGGTGGTGTATACACACAAGAAGACTCATAAATTACTCCTTGTGCCTTGAAGTACTTGATTTTTCATTAATGAAATCCCTTGCATTAGCAGAACGCAGTCGTTTAATGGAAATATCAAACTGATTTTTCACCATGTGACATAACGTTTGAAATACAGCAGCAACATCTGACTTGGATTCAAATAAATATACCCAGGTTAGCCGTGTGCAATCATCAATGAACACAATAAAATATTGTGCACCTGTTAACACTATAGTAGACGATGGACCCCACACATCACAGTGAACAAGAGCAAATGGTACTTCACTTTGTTTACTTTTCCCATAAAAGATGCGCGCTTATGCTTGGCAAACTGACATGTATCACAATAAAGATCAACGACATTCAAGTCTTTAAATAACACTGGGAACATATGTTTTAACACTTCAAATGACGGATGCCCAAGACGACAATGCATCAAATTGATCTGCTCCATTCGTCCGCCCTCCTTTGGCTCTTGTGTAGTGTAGCACAATGTAGCATCTCCACCACCTTCACTGCTGACATACAAGAACCCATTCTTCACTTTAAAAGGTGAAGTCCTCTGGTTCTTTGCCTTACCATAAACAAACACATCATCAGTTGTCATAGAAAATATAAGATTCAAATCTTTGACAAATCTCTGTGGAGATATTAGTTGGGCTTTGAGGCCAGGGACATGTAGAACATGTCTAATAAGGTCAAGACCTGTAACTTTCACATCCCCCAAACCTGTCACCGGAAGGACTTCTCCCCCCTGCCGTGAACACCCTTTTTTCTCCTTTATAAAACTTAGAATAATTGGAAGTCATATCATCAGTTGCACCAGTATCTACTATCGAGTCAGATAAGATATGATCAGGATAGGTAGATAGTTCACCAGCTTGGGCCATGGATGTAGAGCTTATCATGGTCTTGATCTTCTCAAATTCTTCCTTCAGAGTAGCATAGTCTTCAACAGTAGTCTTAGAGGCAGTCTTCTTGGAGGCTTGTCCTTGCTCTGCTTCATCACCAGATTCACTTTCTCTGGTGTCAGAGACATAGGCTTGTGCAGGTTTGGAAGGACGACCATGTAGGATCCAGCAGTTGTCCTTAATATCATTCTTTCTCTTGCAATAAGAGCAATATAGGTTGAATCTACCCTGCTGTTTACTTCCTTGTCCTTTCTGCTCTGGAGCTTTCATCTGCCTGCTTTCCCTGATACTTTGTAGTTGTGCCTTCACGTTCCTCTGACGCACCCTTCTGCTGCTGCTTTGTTTTCGCCATGAGATCTGCTCCTGTTTCCTTCTTGTCATTTCCATAAGCCATTCGTCTTTCCTCATCTATTACAAGTTGAATGGCTGCCTCTAAATCTGGAAATGTTCTCGGTTGAGAATTTGACTCTGGAGTCCTTCATATTTCTTATTTAGTCCCATAAGGAATCTAAGCATACGATCCTGTAGTGTAGCCTGCCACTCATATGGATGATTGATTGGTCTGAGATGATCAATCTCTCGCCAGATTGCCTGAACTTCTTCAGCAAACTCTGTAACCGACATTCCTCCTTGCACCACTGTAGTTGCTCTGGTCACCAGCTCAAAGATCCTCCAGGCATGACTCTTTCTTACATTGCTCCTGTGCAGATGGTCCCAGATACTTTTAGCTGTCTTCAGGTACAGGTATTTCCTGAACCGATCTCCAGCCATACTGCCCAGTAACCACGCATGTACACCTGCATCCTCCTTCTTCCAGGCTTTATACTTTGGATTCTCTGGGTCTATCTCTTCCTTGAGATGATAGACTACTCCTTTACTCTCAAGGATTAGTTCAATATACTGGCTCCAATCAAGTAAATTGAAGCCATTAAATTTAACAACTTCAGGGACAATAGGGAAGAGTATTGATCTCAGACTCTTCAGTTATTTCATCATTTTGTAGGGTTTTCTTCATTCAGTGTTTTCATACAAGGACATTGTTGAAGAACTTTCTAGCCATTGTGTCACAATGCTATATATAATGAAAGAATTTTTTTCTCGCGTGAGGGTAGCACAGCTACTTCAGTTAATTTGACTCTCATTCTTGTCATCTATTTTGCGACTTCTATGACGGTCATATCTTAGGCCACCAAGCATCAGAAACTTAATAAGAGTACTTCTGAGCGACTTTTTTGGGAAGGTATGAAGTGAAGGATTCGAAACATATAAAAGAATGCAATCTTTGTTTAAAAAGCAGCCACATCTGTTGATACACTCTTGATAATGCAACTTCGAACTGAATCAAGAATTGTATCGAAATTCCAAGAATGTCCACGGAGAAGACAATATACAGATGAGAATGAAGTAATGCAGGTAGCAGATCTTGACGACTCTCTGGACGCGAGAGTTCCTTCACGATCTCGGGCGGCGACTCCCTCCTTGGGCGAAGCTCCTCCCTCTTGGCGGCAGAAGAACCTCTGCCTCCCTCTCGACTCCTGAGAGCTGACTTGGGTTACAAGAAAAGATGGTTAGCCTTAACCTGTCCGCCTTTATTTATAAGGGCATAGCCGACGCCCTTCCCTTTCCACCCCTTTGGTCAGTAGGACTGGTCAACGGGCCTGTGACCCGATCTAGCTTTCCTTCTTTGGTATTTCTTGTAATAGCGCTTATCATCTGTCCAGCGGGATTTCTCCGTGCCATTCTAATTTCTCATCAAATATGTTTGATTAATCTGGCAGGTGAAATTTTATCTCGTATTTGTGGATCTCCTTACGACAACAGTCACTTCATAAAACCACAACCTACTATTTTTTCACCAGTTTCATATTTTTAACTCTTTAAACCTCAATTTTGTCTGTTCACAGATACGCCCTTCGAAAGCACATATCCAGACTAAAACGGGGCAGACCCCCTAATTAATGGGGATCGTATGTCCTTCGTGACCTAAAATAAGGGGGATTTCTCCCAAATCTACAAACGCAACATCTGCTTTCACTTTCTTGTGTTTTTTTCTTCACCTTCTTTTCCCAGCGCTAATCTAGCAGGAGAACCAGTTCTGGAGATCTCCATAAGAAAAAGGAGGGCTTCAATCTGCATCAAAACCAACATATTGATCTCAGGGCTCTTTCAATGCCCAAGAAGTGGTAAATAGTTCCATGTGCAACTCCAAATAAGCTCTATATGCGACTCGAAGTCCAATAAGGCAACTATGACCGACAGGGACAAAATTTTCACCAGTTCCTTCTAGCTACAAAATTTTCCGTTCATTGCTGCGATCCTCTATTCAGCTGCTTTGTCACCCTCAACAAAATTGGTGCCTATTCATTTGTTATCCAGTTATCTACAATTTGTTGCATCTTGGACAAACTCACCCGGATGTTTTGTTTTTATCGCAATAAAGTACTAGAAGTACCAACGAGTAAAGTTATATGCCAGTAATTTAGGCACTGTGTCTATGGTAGCAGACTGAGGCTGTTTTGTTCTTTACCCAGGGAGGTCCCAATCGAGATACAATTTTCTCTACCAGACCAAGAGGGCAATATGATTGTAAGACATAGATATAAACTACAATATAGATCTTCAAAAACAAAAAAAACTGATGTTAAAGCAGGCGGGTAGGTACTAAAAACAAATAAAAAAAAACGAAATTGGAAATGAATCTGGAAATAAAACCCAATAAGATAAATACTCACAGCTTCTTCAATTGACTCAAGTCGTGTTTCAATGCTTCTTTGATGGTAGTGCCGTAAGGAATATCCTGTGCAATGAAAAATCTGAAAACATAAGTAGCCCGTGTCTGATAAGATGATTGGCTTCACCGCGCAATGGGAATGCTAATGGAGCAATTTGAAATAAATACAAACTTAAAGAAATCATCTGAATCACAGCAAAGTTCCACTGTAGAGCAATCGGTTCTTATAATACAACTGTGTTGAATAAATCCAACGAATTAGTTGTAATCCCGCTACTGTAGCTACCTCACCCTTTTTCAATTAATCTGATGATCCAGGAACTCCATAAACGAATGATATCATTAAGTAAATGATAATACTGTGAAGAATGCAGAGAATTCTGCCTTTGGGAACAGATAGGACAAATGAGGCTTTTTTGAGACAAATGAGAAAGATGCAGAAGAAGTTTATTGAGATTTTTGATACAGAGAAAAGGGGAAAAGCTCACATGTAAACAGGTTGGGAAAGACTTTCCTTTATAGGCTAAGTCCTTTCTCAAGATAGCCGTTGGGGGCAACGGTCATATAGCCGTTGCCCCAACGGCTATTTTAAGGGGCAAAAAGGTCATTCTTTGAGGAGCGATAGAAAAAAGAAAGATAAAAAGGAAAAGAGAAAGGAAAAAGGAAGAGAAAGTAGGAGAGAGATAGGTGGGCCATTTATAACTCATGGCCCACCTTTTTACATGTGTGTCAAAATAGAAAAGGATGAAATTAGATATTTAACAAATACCAACAGTTAAAATATGTTTTCTAGAGTTACAAGATAACAGAAATAACGTCCGAGTATGGAGCTTAAGATTATTGATCGTACATTTTATTTAAATTACAACTCCTAAAATAAATGACTTGGATAATTAAATTACGACTTCTTCAATTTAGACCTGAAAATCGCTGGCTTCTCAGGCTTGTCTGATTTCAGAAAATATGAGGAAACAGTGATTAATTGCCAAAACTGGACCCAGTCTGTTGTTCATTCAGCATTGCTGTATATGCATTTTCCAAAATTAATATTTTTCATTGTTAAGCCTCCTTTTGGTAATCCACCAAAATAAATGGAAACTTTCTCTTCTTTAAAAATCTTCTTCAGACTGAGGTTAATTTTTTAGGTTTTAACATTTACAATTTAGGGTTTAGAGTATAGAATTTAGGTAGATGGATTCACGGATAAAATGTAAACAAATCTAGCGGAGAAGATCAGTACTAAGACAAAGTATCAACACCTCGATCCCACATGAAAATCACAACTGGAAACCATTTTGTAAATCATTCCACAACGCTGCGTAATGGTCACTTCATTCAATTGTTCTCTATTCCTCACGAAGTGCTTTATAATCAACAACATCGAGGGGAAATAAAGGGGTAGAAAAGAAAGCCGTGTCAGATAGCACCTGCCCATGCGGTAGCGAGTGATGCCACAGAAGTCGAGATGGTGAACACGACTCGATGCCTCTCAAAGATATCCTGGGATCACGTTCAGGAGAAAGGCAAACTGTAAAACTCATTCCACTAAATGCGCGCACTGACTATCAAATTTGGGAACAAATTACTCTTTAGTCAGTTCAGAATCAACTTCACCAAATTATTCAGCATATATCTCGAATAATAGCAGAAATTCGCAAAAAAACAGGAGATCAGGAGACATTCCAAGATGTAAGGCTCGAATCAAACCTTCGTCAAGATGTAAAAATTACTCTTTAGTCAGTTCAGAATCAACTTCATCAAAATAATTTCAGCATATATCTCAAATAATGGCAGAAATTCGCAAAAAAACAGAAGATCAGGAGACATTCCAAGATGCAAGGCTCAAATCAAACCTTCGTCGAGAAGTAAACGTCCTGAACTGCTGACCAGGAGTTGGATGCCCTCCTCCGTAGGACGGATAAGGGAGCGCGTAAGGTAGGATGATTCCCCAATCTCCCGAACCAGATCAGATTCACCTTCGGCATCGATACTCTCGCCGCACCCCGCCAATATCATCGGTCCATGGCGGAATCAAGCAGAGAAAGTTGTTCGAATTGCGTCGCCCCGCTCAAAGCAAAAAATAGAGGAGAGATTCTTGGCCACGAAAATAACCTTTTATACTAATCCGCAGTGCTAAGCCGTCTGTGATAACGGTATCTGATTTACCATTTATCATATACCGTACGATATCATATATGATTACGATATACCATAATATCATATAACATTTGGCAATCGTAAATCATATTTCATATAACATCGTCAGTTGCCTTCAATCTAGTATTGATAAGGACTACGTTATCATCATCGATGATGATGATGAAGAGGTGGCTACTACAGATGATGATGGTGAAAAAGGAGTAATGAATTTGAGCATAAACTTTAGTTTAAATGAATTTTTAACAACGAATATCAACTTCCTCGTATCTCTTTCCCTTATCTTTATATCTATCTCTATAATCAGTATAATATCTTCATCTGTGTATTGCCTCTATGTTGCTCTCTCTCCCTATATCTCTCACATGATATTGAATCAGAGCGATGGAGATAGCCAGAGATGAAGAGAGGCATCATGCAACTTAATGTTCATAAACACACTATAGATGAAATATTTTATAAACACCTTAATTTTTATATCAGAATTAACGAACCATTATGAGAATACATGGCTTAATTTATAGAATTTTCTACTTTTTATTAGTGAAGCTTTGAAGTCAAGGGCAAAATTTATTGGCCTCTCTTTTTTGGTCAAATTAAACAACTTTTTTAAGAGTTAAATAACCAACCGTCATATTTTAAGGTATTGTTTAAGTACTGTTTTCAAGTAATCTCGGAAAAAAATGTTTAATGTATATCGGGCCATCTAAATGTAAAATCAAATCAAACATTGCTTTGAGATGTGAGAACGAAATATATCTTGTATAGCATCTCGAAACAGTTACAAGGGAAAACAATTCGTAGCACTCCACATATGTGGAAAGTCAATCCACTATTAGTTGGGTTTTAGAACTTAATTTAATTTGTATTCTATAATGAAATTCAAAAAAGGTTGAAACATAAATTTATAAATATTTAAGAATGCACATTCAATGTATTTTGGTATACAGCCTACTAGCCAAATAACAAACACCATTACAATATTCTACTCTAATCTTTTTTTATACACTCAATGTGAAGACTGAAAGAGAGAGAGAGAGAGAGAGGGTCTTTGCCGGTCGTCTCAGATACCTAAATAGAGCGCCACGTACCTTCGGATAGCCGCTGACCTTTCGTGGAATTGACCGTTGCCAGCACGAACTTTCGGCAAATAGAATATACTAGCCACCGGCGTTTTTACCTCTTTAATTGTCAGCGGGTACGTCGCCCGACGCAATTACCGTATTTGATGACGTTTTCCCTCTCTTTACATTTCACTAGAAGTTTATAAAATTCTAATAAAATAGAACGATCGACAAGAAGGCCCGCATTTGATCGGATCATCCAACCACTAATTATCAACAGATTAAAGAGAGGAAGAAGCAATCGCTATCGTTTTCCAGAATCAAATACAGCAAAGAATAAAGATTAAGATGGGCCTCGATTTCATCGGATCATCCAACCACTAATTATCAACAGAATCAATCAAACACGGCAAAGAATAAAGAATTACCTGACAGCGATTAATCAAAAAGATTAAGAAGTTCCCGGTCGACGATGATTGAGGCTAGTTCCCCGCCGGAAAAGCGCACGGACCGAACTCTGCCACCACAGCCATGAGATTCCGCGATTTTGAATCAACGATGGGAATTAGGAAGGTTTTCGATTAATAATTACCGGGCGGTTGACGAACGACGACGGCGGCGTGGTGGAAATCGCAGGCGGAGGGTTCCCGGCGGTTCTTCTGATAGTAGCCGTTGAAGGCGAAGGAGGCGTGGGCCTCGAGCGTGTTCGGCTCGAAGCACTCCCCCCCCGGCTCGATCGCCCCGCAGTCCACCCCACCATCTCCGCACGCGAAGTCCAGCGCCGCCTGCAACGTCGCCGGCTCGGCCAGCCCCGCCGCCACGCACCAGCTCGCCGCGCCGCCCTCGACCTGGTCCCGGACCGCCGCGGTCGCTCTCTCGAGGCGGAAAGCCACCTCGTAGACCCGGTCCTCGCTGGGGTAGAAGAGGCCGTAGTTCCTCTCCGAGCTCGGCCCCGGCTTGCTGTTCTCGTTGAAGAGCGCGAACAGGAACACGTCGAGCTCGGCGAGCGGCCGAGCCGGGGTTCCGCCATCGCCGGCGAGGATCCGATTCGCGAGGTTACCGTTGTAGGCCGCCGCGTTCTCCGGCGAAGCCCCGATCTCGCCTTCGTCGCCCTTGGACGGCCATCCCGTCTCGGAGACCACCAGCCGGAGATCGCCGTAGCCGAGCGCGGCCATGGCGGAGTACACCGCGTCGAGCTGCGCGTCCAGGAGGCTGTAGTAGAGGAGCCCGCTGGCGGGGTCGCGGTCGCCGGAATTGGGGCGGAAGAGCGCGTAGTCGATCGAGATCTCGCCGGAGTTGGCGGAGTAGGCGAAGAACGGGTAGGCGTTCACCATGAGGTACGATCCCGTTCGGCGGAGTAGATCCAGCATCGGAGCCACGATCGAGGTCGCGAGATCTGGCTGGAACGCTCCGGCGGAGGGAGGATACGAGGTTTGGAGCGCGGTGAGAGCCAGTGGAGAGGAGATTTTGACGGATCCGTCCAGATCGGCGTCTGCTAGAGCTCGGTGGATGTTTGCCATGGCAGGGACTAGCGCCGGAGTGAGGTTGGCGGCGATCGGGGAGGCGAAGACCTCGTTTCCCACCGCGATCGCGCGGATCTGCGTGTTCGGGAGCCAGGCGGCGACGTTGTTCTTCACCCAGTCTTGCGCGAACGAGGGATTCGCTGCGGTGGCGGTCAGGAGCTCGTTCGGGAGGGCGATTACGACGCCGATTCCGGTGCCGGAGAGCGCGCTGAGGACGGCCGGATCGGCGTCGTAGAGCTTGACCTGAGAAACTCCCTGCGCGACCAGTAGCTGCGCGACCTTCTCCGGAGGCGGCAGATCGTCCCCCAATCTGCCATAGTTCACTCCGATCGCGCCTCCCGCAGCAGCGCCTTCATCAAATCAAACCAGAAAAACCATCACAAATCGAAAATTATCCGCGATTGCTAGCCGATCATCGTTAAAACTCCTCAATTTGGCACCGACAAGCTCGCGATCGTTCGCGGAAATTCTCACCTGCGAGCGAAAGAAGCGTCTGCGCCACGAGAATGAGATCGAGAGGAGAAATCGCCATCGCCGTCTTCTTCCCCGAGCAAATCCGCAGCGTGGAAGGAAAGGAGAAGGAGAACGAAGAACCAAGTACGGACAAATCGTACGAGGTATCTCCGAATATATATACTATAGCCCGGACTTCAGCGAGAAGAGAGGGTGAGTGGGTGACGTGGCAGTAAGTGGGCCCTGGAGGGATCGTGTCAGTGCAGTTAGTGTCTGTCGTGCGCCACGTATCCGTGCTATTGCTAAACGGTATATTAGAGTGGGGCCCGCGGCCAGCTGGCTATTCGACCGTTGCCGGCACGCTCGCGCCGCACGTGCCTACGAAACAACGGCTATCTTGCCTCTTTAATTGTCAGTTTGTCACCGGGCCAGTCGCGACTCGGACTGGAAGAGGGATGTCCTAGTGACAGATAGTGGGTAAATAAAAAACAAATATTTTCAAATTGGGTGATCTATTATTCTTCATTAGAACGACAACGTCATTGGGAAACATTGGTCGAAGCATCGCTGACTTTCATCTGGAGAAATGTCAAATTATGTTGACTGTAATTTCTTTGTCAATGACGGCTCTCGACCACCATGTCAACAGGAGCATCATCAATGAGATAAATGTTGACTCTGGCTTTTCCCTGTTATGACATCAGTATAGTGCAGGATCGTCCAGGACGAAGATCAAATCATCCTACCTCCCAATTTTTAGAAGTTTGATTAAAATGTCACATCCAAGGTGTCTTGTCCCAATTTTTCGTCCACGTCCCATCCCCTTAAAAAACCATCCTGTTCAGGACATTCTCATCCCGTCTGACATCCAGAACGAAACAGTATGTGTGTGTCAGCATGAGGCCACTTAGAATTTGACAGCTGGGAGCCGGTAATACACATGACTTTATGCACCAGAAAAGTAGCAGAGAGAAAAGGCACAAAGAGAGAAAGAATGAGAGAGAGAGAGAGAAGTAGAGAGAGTAAGAGACAGAGTAAGAGGTATGTCCTAATTTATCTCCCTCTCTATCTTCTATATTCTGTGAAGCAACCTTGAACTACTTAGTTGCTCAGTTTTTCTTTGGATCAATCATCCTCATTGTTATTTTTTCGGGATTTACTCTCATATAATTTGCACTAACTCATTTGGGCAATGTGATAGTTCTCAAAACGAAGGAGAAGCCTCACATTTTGATTCTCTCTCAGAATTTATCTGTAATATTTACTAGGGTTTTTTTGTAAACACAAATTTTACTAGTAAATATGATGCAAGACAGCTACATGGATGTGGGAAAGATGCGTAACGACGACTGAAGGTGGATTAAACAAGCTATCATTCACAAAGATGACTTAGATTACCTAAATCTGAGGATATTGTGATGGCGACCAAGACAACGCACCAGTACAGGGCGTGCCTCCACTTTCACATGAGACGTCCAGCGTCATGACACGTCGCCAACGCCAACTTCAGAACTGTCCATTGGCATGACACGTCGACACGTCGCAAATGTCGTTTAATATTAGAAATTTTAATTAACAGTTATCTTATTTTCTCCTTCCTCCAAGGCCTATACAGAGGCCAATGTTGTAAAAAAAACTTGATAAATTTCTTTTGGAATTGAAGTTTCTTCTTCTAAAGGAAGTTTGCCCTAGCCGTCTTCCCTTCCCAGCCACCGCCGCTGCCTCTTGCAGCCGCCACCCCCGTGAGAGAAGACCACTTGGCCTCTTGCGCCCGTGCGCGCGCAGCCACCTACCCTCGTCCACCGCGCGCACACCCGCCTTCCTCGCCCGTCACGCGCATGGCCACCTGTCCGCTCCAACCGCATGCACCACCCCTCATCCGCACCCACCGTGCACACAGCCGCCCGTCCGCACCGGCCGCCCACCCGCGCCCGCCACCCGCACGTCCGCTTGCCCGCGCTTGTCGCGCGCACGTCTACCTGCTGCGCCTGCCACACAGCCGTCCGCCCGCGCCCGCCGCGTGCACGACTGCTTCTCCGCGCACAGAGCGCCGCTTCTTGCCCTCTTTGTCACCACTTGCAACCGCTAGCACCGTTGTCCGCCGCTTGGCCATCGCGTGCAACCGCCTACCCCAAGTTGCCCACGCAGCCATTCGTCGCCGTGCATACTGTTTAGGTTTCGGGGGGCGATTCTCCCCTTGACCCCCTGCCAACTGACCGCGCAATTGGATCCGTGACACCCTGTCTAAGTGCACGTCACTCGCCCCGCCCCGCCCCCCTCCCCGCCAACGACACGTCAAGAATTACCCCCACCACCACAGCACATTGCTCTAATGCCGAGGTAGATTCTATCCTCTTTGGTGTCGATGTTCTTCATCTAGTGTTCCTCAATTGTTTTTCCACCGATGTCGGGTTATCTGATTTGGATTTTGAATCTTCTAGTGATTAGTTGATTAGGCCTTTGAATGTTCTAGCAATCGACCGTTCGATTTATTGAATTTGTTGCTTTGTTTTCACCACGGTGGTTGTAAGACAGTACTCCCGCCCTCCAACGAGGAAAGGGGCTGCACCATTAGTATTTACACCAGAATTAAATTGATATAACACGATCAGCGCCGGGATCGAACGGCTCGTGTTACACCACAAGGAGGGCGAGTGCACTCATGTTATATAGCGGAGACAAGTAATGATGATGTCAGGTTAATGATAATGTGATAATTAAATCAATGAGAAGTATAAATCTGACGTCGACGGACACCAACGACCACTAGGCTACGGTAAGTGTGACCTGGGAATGCCACTAGGCTCGCGATGACCCGGACGACGGGTTGAGGGCGTACGGTGCGAGTACAACTATTGCCGCTCATGCGAGCACCGTTCAAAGAGCCAACCAAGATAGTATCAATAGAAACCTATTCCCACTTATGTTTCCTTTCTATCACTAAACTAACCCCGGCGGTGGAGACACGCTCGGGAGGCACTGAAAGAAATAATTGAATGCTTAAGAGGGATGAAGTGTGGGCATACTCGATTCGTGATGGCTGGGCTGACTTTTATTTGAGTGATAGGGAGTCCAGTAGGCGACCCCTGGAGAGCAGTCAGGCGATGACGAGCAACGACGAGGCAATGGCGAACGACGACAATGCAAGAAACAACAAAGGCAGTGATGTGCGTAGTGGCAACGTCGATGAGCGCGATGGTGGTGTCAATAGTGTGATAGCAGAGTGGCGCGGGCTTGGGGTGGGGCAGCCGGCGCACCGGAGTAAGCAGCAACAGGCGTGGCAACAAGTGCAACAGTGGTAGGGCGCGGCGGCGCAGACGCAGTAGAGTGACGTGGCGTGGAGGCAAGGAAGTAAGTAGGGCGCGATGGCTAGGCGACAGCAGGGTACTACAGTTGTGGCTGCGAGGGGCTACGGCGACCACGGGCTGTTGCAGCGGCCAAGGGCAGCAACGACGACTCTGGTGGCTGTGGGCTGATCTGGCAGCCAAGGGCAGCTATTGCAGCTCCGGTGGCTGCGTGCTGATCTGGAGGCCAAGGGCAGCCACAGCGGCTCCCGTGGCTGTGGCGGATCCGGCGGCCACGAGCTGTTGTGGTGGCTGTGGGCGGCTAAGGGCAGGGGCAGCTGTGGGCAATCAAGAGCGGCTCTGACTACGAGCAAAGGTGGCCGCAGCGCCAATCGTCGAGCTGCCGAGAGGCGGCTGCGACGCCAGCCACGAGGGCGGCCGCGGGATGACCTGGCTTCTAGACCATGACCAGCGCCCGCGGGGTCGGCCGCGGGGTCGACCGCGGGGCGGCAGTCGCTGGATGGCCGCGGGATGCAACCAAGGTTTGAGGGCCAAAGGGTGATGGCGGTTGGAGTTCTAGCGAAGGCTACGGCGACAGTGATTTTCGGCGCAGGCAGCAGCGGTTCTCGGCAAACTCTAGGGTTTTTTTTTTTTTCTCTCTCTCTCTCTCTATTTTTGTAGTGGCATTTTCGTAAATATGATGAAAACTAAAAAACACTAAAAAATCAGGAAAAATCACGGGAGCAGTTTTTCTACAATCTTTCTTCTCTTCTCTTCCTATGGGCGGGCCCCACTTTTTATTAGGGAAAATATGGGCCTCCCCCTTAGGAATGAAGGGGAAGAAGGCCTAATTAAAATTAATTAGGTCCCCCAATAAGAGAGAGAGGCACACGAACATGCCAACACATGTGCTGACATACGCGCAAATGTTTAGGTCCGTACAACGGTCAAAACACATGTGAATAGGCAAGAAATAAACACATACGCGGCCGACATACAAAGCCGACTTAACAAAAAATATATATAGAAAGATAACGTCAAAACTTTGAGGTCGTTGACGAGGCTGGTACTCCGAAGGATGGTCTCACGCATGAGCTCTCACTCGACGAACTGGTTTGACGGGGTCTTCGAAGCTGGATGGTCCCCCATCAACAGAATAATTAAAAACCTTTTGAAAAACGTCCACAGTAAAATGAAAGTGTGATGTACCTATATAAAAAGGAAATAAGCCCCATTGGGAGTTTCATGGCTTACATACTGAGAAGTCTTATCTACTTCTAAACATTATGTTCGTCTTTTGACTTTCATCCTCACCAACAAGCAAAGTTTCAGCTTCTCTAACATAACCTAAAAACAAATGATAGAAAGGTTTTATGGGATTCTCACAACTAAAGTCTGGAAACATCCCAAACAGTTCCTTCGGTAATAAGACATATGGAGTAAAACACACAATTTTGAAACATGAAGCATAGTGAGCTCAAAATATGCTATAAAATGTAAAGTAATAATAATAATCTTCAGGACTCTTATTCACAGAAGACTCATATTCCTGAAAAAAATTGTCCTCTTCTACCTCATCCTCATAAGGTGAAAAAATTTGCTTCTTGTACAAAGCCTGAAAGTGAATGATATTCTTAGAAACATAAAAGAGACCTACGGATTCAGCAAAGAATGTAGGCACATCCCACCCTTACATCGACCTTCTAACTTTATAAATAAAAAATTGGCCTTCTGATATTCAGAATTATTATATGATTATAAATTCTCCATCTCATCTCTATGGATCCTCTGAGTTGTAAAGAGCTATCATGCCAAAACATACAAAATAAAATAAATCAGTACATTGAGCCCCGCCATGTCATATCCAAGTATAACATCATATTCTTCATTAGCTTCAATCAGATTCATTAATATTGCTACATGAGTATAATATCATGCTTCTGTACTTCAGGTATGATATCATACTCCACATCATATTCAATGACATACAGCATTACACAGAAAATGTTTTGGAAAGTAAGCACTTTTGACCTAGAATGATACCTCTCAATGGCTTCCATCGCTTCTAAATTTTGGCCCAATATCTGAGATTTAAAAACTGAACTGCTGATGGTGTCAGATTCTTTCTTTGAAAAAAATTAATAAATAAACACAAATTTCTTTTGAACTTGATATGCGATTCTTTCAAAAAAATATGATGTGCAATTATTAATGTTTCCAAACATTTAGAGGCAGCAACCGGAAGATGATTTCGAGTTTCATGTTCTTTATTAAAAATATAAAAATCATGAGATAAATGTAACAATTAATGTGTTGTCAGACCCCTCAACTAAATTCATTGCTAGTCCCATAGCAATGCCCTTAAATTTTCCTTGGATCATCCACTTACCTTACAAACCTGAGCGCATGAGTATATAGTGTTAGAAGTATCAATTACACCTCTAAGTACGAATAACCCCATGAAATACTAGAACCCCATGATCAACTCCCTTGAGGTTTTGGAAAGAGCTGGTGGTCATGAGGAGTGAAGCTTACTTCTCGCAGGGTATGATACTATAATCCAGGCAGTGATCAAACATTTCTCTCTCTCTATGTCACTCTCTCAAATATGGTGGCTAATTAGTGCTCGGGATTCCCCACTAACCTTCTTCCTACCTGAAAGTGAAGGATGACCATTCTTCTCCTCTTGTTTGAGCACAGAATATCAAATGTGTGTCAACGAAATAAGGTGGTGAGGATAAAATAATAGGTCTCTATGGTTAAACACGGAACAGAAAGGTGGAATGGCACAAGAGAGGGGTAAAAGGTGGATAACAAGAAATGAAAGATGAACAAAGGGCACATATTACTTAAGATATCCTACTCCCAAGATCAACGAATGTGCAGAAGAGGTATAGAACGAGGCGACGATGACTTTGCATCCTCAAGGATGAAGAAAATATTTTCAAAGTAAGCAATGAACACATGTAAAACATCAGATGAGGGAAGATGACGATGAACAAATATGGTGATATCCATGCAAAAATAAATAAACTACAACAAGCCCCCCACGAATTTTTTCTTTTGCTTCTCGGATTTTTCTTGCTATTGAGGACTTCCATTTTTTTGGTTTCTTTTTTTTATTTCTTATTTTTCTGCTTTCTTGCTTTTTCCTTTTTTTGCTTGCCTGCTTTTTTTTCTCGTTGCTTTTTTTCTTGCTTGCTTTTTTTCTTTTTCTTTTCTTTCAAAAGGGGCAGAATCAAATATATGAAAACAATCAATCCTACTTAAACAAAGAAAACATCACACAAATGATCTCCCTAACACGACGAACATGTCTCACAAAATAATAAAGGATGATAAATAACTAAAAAGTGATGACACCTCACTCCCATTCAAAGCGAGAATAGCTGGTGATATCTGAAGTAGAGAAGAAAAGAAGAAATAAGGAGGGAAAGAAGGAAAGATAATAACCGAGAGGGAGGAAAGAAAGGCTTGGGATTTGGGCATATCTTAAGTAATACGAAAATGGGTTCAAGTTGGGTTCCTATAAAAGATATGGTGTGGTACACATGGGTAGTCAAAGGTGAGATGGAGATGGTAATGAGGCGTTTCAAATTTTGGTTTTAGGTAGCTCAAGGAAAAGTGATTCTGTGCTCGAGACTTGAAGAAATGACCACCCTTACCCCAAGTAAGATTCCATTTAATGGAAATCCAAAACAATCAAGTAAGTTCTGCTAACAGAAGGTGGTACAATGAAGTTGTTCACTCAGCACTCAACCTAGGAAAATAGTACTTCAACCCCTTGATTTTCATGTCTGTTCGTCACCCTACCAGATATCCTAACAACTTAGAAGCTTAACATGTGAGTCTAGACCCATGGCTCATACCATCAAAAGGTACACTTGATCTGCTACAAGAGCTTAACTTTTGTACACATGCTTCTAAGGTGTAAAGTAAATGAACTCTCCAAGGCGGGTTTGATTAAATTCATGAATGAAAATTTTGAAACAATTCAATATCTTACACAAATTATTTCCCCACCCAATTTTGATTTGATGCGTGGAATTAAAAAAATGGATCTCATGTAATGGTGTTTTCTCATCCCCAACTTAAAACATGCACAGTACCTAGTGCAAGAAAAGCAAATAAATGGCAAACCACAGTTCCTTCTGTTCATTCAGCTTATGAAATGAAAATAATTTATCCTTGAATACTTGTGCTTCTTCTGCGTGCTTCCTCTTGATATCCTGGTTATTAAAAAAGTCAATCAAAAAGGTAAATATGAGATCACAGTAGCAAAGTCTCACAAGAATAATGTAGTGAAGATAAAATCTCGGACGAAACAGTGGAACTCGGTACTTTGCGTAAGCGGATGACTTCCCTGGTGAAAGCCAAGGTGATGTCTTTGGAAGAAAATAGATGTTTGAGGGAAATGAAGAGACTGTATTGGGACAGTCCTTCAATATTGATGAGAATAGAATCATACTCTTCCGATTGAAGGATACTCTATGTAGGTGCACCTTAGTACTCTATGTAGGTGGATGAATTCCCTAGAGAAAAGCCAAGGTGATGTCTTTGGTGAAATATGGATGATTGCACGATATCATAGTCTAAGATAACTCCCACAATGGCTTATGCGACTGGAAGACTAGGATAGGGTCGATCAAGTTCAGCAGGATGACATGGAAGTTTTGAGTCACAATGAAACCGTGGACTGTAATGGTGAGATTTCTACATGATAGATTTCCTCTCATCTTCATAACATTGCCCAGGAGAATTTCTAGATGGTGTGTCAATTCGCTGCGCATAAATAATGTGTCGCTTCGCCATTAGTGGGGACAAAAATGTTTTGTCATTCAGCTCGCCTTGGATTTTAAGCATGCCAATGGTGGTGAGGCCCACTGCAGATTCCAGAGAAAAAGGTCGTGTGTTTAGGCTCTAGGGATTTGCGGACTCCTATATTGTATGCCAAGAAGCTGATGGCCATAGGGCCCACAGTACAGATGGCAGGCAAATAACCCATTAGCTTTTTTCTTACTGTCTCTATCTAAACCCTAACCTTGGACTCTCGCCCGCTCCTTTATGTTAAAGATTCTTCACCCACTGCTCGAGAGAGGGAGTTCACAGAACTGGAGCCCCTAGTGGCTAGGTGATCCTGCTCCCCTCATTCTCTCCTTTTTTCCCCACTGGTGATTTCTTACGTCGTCTTGACAAGATAATTTGAAAAGTGCAAGTTCATTTGTAGGAAAGGGGTCTTACCATTTTGGTATTAGAGCTATACTCCAGTGCATGTCAAAGGACCTTAAACTGGCGCATATTGAAAATATTTGACAGGTTCAGCAGTTGACCATGCCTTCTAATAGCACATTTGCGACCAACACAGGACCAGTGACGGGAACCATCCCTGGCTGCCGCTACCAATCCTACCGACATATCGGTATACAGCGTGGACACCCACTCTATGTGGTAATCTGCTCAACGAAGATGTTAGTTTCGGTCAGGGACGTCAAGGGGATCATCAACATACATACGGCAAAGGAGACCATTTATTTTTAGGGTAGATTACAGAAGGGTGACTCCAGCTTGTCAATCAGAATTTCCATCTTCACCATATACTTGCGCATGAGAAGCTTCAGCTAGTAGCAATGCATCTAGACGGGAATGGGTAAGACTGATTTGGTTATCAGAATGATCTCTACTGGTTTTTGGACAGGGACAAGTATTGATGGCGATTCTTTTTTATTTGAAAACGTATGAGACAATCACCCACCTGACAAGTACATGGTTCAAGCCCTAGGGCCATATTACATGTATAAATTTTCCTCTTCATCTCCCGTCACGAGGAAAACCAAGATGCTATGAGACCTTCTATCTCATGTGCGAGCTCGTCTGTAGAGGCCTTCCCCCCTCGGAAGATCACCTCATTTCTGTGTAACCAGATTCCCCAGAGCACTGTCAGGGCTCAGCCCCCCACTTCTCTACGTTTGGGACCAGTCCTTTGCATGGACTCCCAAAAGGCCTCCTCTGATGACGCGTTCACCACCAACTGTGCTTTGGTGGCCCAAACTGCGCGTGCAAAAGGGTATCCAAAAAATGAATGATTGCATTCCTCATTGTCTCTCATGCACAACATGCGTACCGTCGGGGCATTTGGATACATCCTCTTGAGAAAGACGCGGGTCACCATTCTCTTTCGCAGCAGAGCCGCCCAAAAATCTTGACCTTAATCGGAACCTTAAGATGCCAGATGGCTCAACATGCCTGGATCGTATTGATGGTGAATCTATAAGAGCTTTGGGTATTCGACCGAGGAAGCTTACCACTGCCTATTCAAACTAGAGCAGCAGGGAGCCGTGGAGGAGATCATAGCAGAGATCGAGCAGACCCCGGATGTGCTTTTTCCATAATTTAAAACATGCTCAGGAAAACTTTTCTACGGGCAGTGCATCGTGAATTCAAGCCAAAGTCCAGCGTTAGAGGCCTCAGTCCTTGGATGAGCTCCAAGAGTATGCATTGGAAGTATTGGTTATCATCAGTTTTGTGGACCTTTGTTCAGCCTTGAAAGAAGTCATCACGTGCCTGTCAGGAAAGATGATATCACCATTTGGAGGGAGCTGGAGGCCGACACAACTCTTTGGAAAGTAATGATAGAAATCAGCAAGAGATCAAGGATCAGTGGGTACAACATCAAAGAGAAGTTTCTGGTTTTCAAAGGCGCCTCGTCCTCCCTTCCACGTCCACCCTTATGGAGGAGGATATCCTACTTGATTTCTATTCTCAAGCTATAGGGGGCCACACAGGATTCTTGTGCGCCTTCCAACAGATCAACTAGCAGTACTTTGGTAGCGCATGAATACTGGCACAATATAATATATCAGTATCACAAATGCCTCACAAAGAAGGCATGATACTGACTACACAGAATCTCAAATGAAAAATTCTGCAGACAAGCATTGGTGGACATCGCCTTTGAGGTAGATGTTCTGTGCTATATACATATATATAGAAGAAAGGTGGTCTGTATTATGTAAGCTGCACCCTAATCCGAAGTACTTAGTGGCTGACGATTAAACAAGAAATTGAGGCCCTCTGTACTTTAGTCCAAATTGCATTTTTTACCGGGGGAGCTGTGAAAAAAGCTTGAATTTCTGGCCCATGCAACAATTCAGCCCCTGTTCCATGCCTCTCAGCTTTGTAAAGCGATGGGCCTGGATCGAACGTCTCAAAAAGTGCCCAAGGTGCTGTCTAAAGATCTGCTATGGCAGGTCAAACCCAAGGTGCTGCTCCCCAATAAACCCATTGTAACTGGCACACATGCAATTCTTAAGTGGCCTCATCTACCTGATTTTGAATCAACATGAAAGGATGCTATACAGATCGAAGGATGCTATGGCAGCTCGCAGACAAGTTTGCTCTCCAAGAGGGAGAAATTTTTTGGAACTCATTCTGGGTCTACTGTAAGACGGGCCATGACCATCCAAGAACTGGAGGCCGGGCAGAGGAATCCAACAATTCAGGCCCATTAGGGCGAATATTGTGGGTTTGATAACTGGCCTAAATGGAGAAGGCGAGAGGAAAACAGCCAGCAAAATGGTGGAGCCTTTTAATATCCCTCTCTCTCTCTATGTGTGTGTATGTGCGTCTCTCCATCACTCTCTTGTCCTTCTCTAACCAGGTGGATCGACTTTCAATGATCAAGTCGCATGAGGACAAACTCGCTGCTGCTCTGAGTGTCCACAAGCCCCTTTCCTTCCTTGTTCCTCAGAATGTAATGAACATGGGTTGACATTGAGTTATACATCATCTTGGTACCGGCTGCCACATGGACTCTATCAAAATCTAGTGTCTTAAATAGCCAATTGCATCTTGGGGAAAGTTAAATTTCTTTGCATTGATCCATAATTTGTTAGCATGCAGGAGTTTGAACACTACTTGAAGTCGTTGATCATGCCCGGTCTAGTTCTTACCGTAAACTAAGAAATGATTGAAAAATGTGAAAAAACATTGATGAAGACATGGTCTTAAAGTTGAATTCATGAGAGCTTGAAACATAGTTGGCATGTTTGATGAGGAGTTGTCATCGTCCTTGTGATTCTTCCACGCCAGGTAAATTCATCTGTTTTCCTGAAGACTAAGATGATGACATGTCAACATCTATCATCCTTCTATCTCTTGAATGAGATAGAGAACTACTCACAATCGAAACTCAAAACTATGATGTTAAACTCGAAAGTCACTAAAAACCAAGTGATGAACAATTAATTAATCTTGAATCTCACAGAAAAAGGTCTTGATGAAAGGAAGTCACGATTTTTTGTGAAAAGAAGTTATGATGATGAAAATCCAGAATAAAAACGAGCTTGACCTCAAGAGTAGCCTTGGCTATGCAAGTTAAAGCTGCTTTCACGTATGATATTCTAGCTGCCTTCGAGTTAAAGCTGTCTTCTTCAGCATTAGAGCTTACTATAACTGCACGTTCTTTGTGTTGCTGAGAAAAAAAAGGAAAACATAATAAGAATATAGACAAAAGCAATACGAGATCGTCAAAACTAAGTTAGTAAAGACATAACGTAAGCTCTAAAAATCTTTATTTCCGTGCTCAACATAACCCAGCCCATGATATCAACCCGATTAATCTTTTCCCTCAAAGAATTCTTTCTCTTTCTCGTCCACTCATTAAGTAGAACACCAAGGGTATCGAACAGCACTTTGACAACCTAATAAGTCTGGATCGATACGATTGCAGAAAAATTAGCAAATTTTTGTCTCTTCTCGGAGGATTGTTGAGAAACACGAGAGTAAACAGTTAATTCCCGCCGAATCGACAGTCGCAGTGAAAAGCAGCCATTGCGAGAGTTCTAGCGGCTTCGAGCAAAAGGATGAAATGGACAAACGGAAAGAGGAATTTGAAGGCAGACCTTGTAATGTAGCAGGAAAGGAAACCCGGAGAAAATCGAAACCCCGAGAAAATCGACAATCTCTCTGGAAATCGACAATTTGAAGGCAGACATTGGAATGTAGCAGGAAAGGAAACTCGGAGAAAATCGACAATCTCTCTGGAAATCGACGATTTAAAGGCAGACCTTGGAATGTAGCAGGAAAGGAAACTCGGAGAAAATCGACAATCTGTCTGGAAATCGACAATCTTTCGAAGAAAATCGAAAAGGAAGAAATCGACAATCTCTTTGGAAAGGAAACTCGGAGAAAATCAAACAAACGGAAAGAGTAATTTGAATGCAGACCTTGGAATGTACCAGGAAAGAACACCGCCATGGCGCTCCCGCTCTCTCACACAGACTAACCTCTCACAGAAGCTTAAAATTCCATCAGATGAAATAGTGGCCCCCTCTGCAAGAAAATAAATCCTCCGCTCTCAACTCTGGTTAAACCAGTGTTAACCGGATTGGTTAACGGGATTGGAACACGTACCCCACGTATGGGAGTAAAAATTCATAGACGGCTAGGATTATTTGGCATCGAGTTGTAATCACAACGGCTCTCTTTTAACCATACATTTAACCCAGGACTGTAGTCTAGATCGGACATCCCTCTTACCCTTTCACTGTTTCTTACGCACTGTACTTCTCTCTCTCTCTCTCTCTCTCTCTCTCTCTCTCTCTCTCTCTCTCTCTCTCTCTCTCTCTCTCTCTCTCTCTCTCTCTCTCTCTCTCTCTCTCTCTCTCTCTCCCTCTCTCTCTCCCTCTCTCTCCCTCTCTCTCCCTCTCTCTCTCTCTCTCTCTCTCTCTCCCTCTCTCTCTCGCGCTCTCCTTCTCTCTCTCTCTCTCTCTCTCTCTCTCTCCCTCTCTCTCCCTCTCTCTCTCTCTCCCTCTCTCTCTCCCTCTCTCCCCCTCTCCCTCTCTCCCTCTCTCCCTCTCTCCCTCTCTCTCTCTCTCTCTCTCTCTCTCTCTCTCTCTCTCCATATATAAAAATATATATATATATATATATATGTGACTCCTCAATATCACAATCCTTATCTCATCTGTTGAAGATCTCTTTCTGTCCCACATTCACGAGAAAGAGAGATAAGAGTGAGAGTAGGAAAGTGAGAGAAGGGGATGAAAGCTACCCATTTACTGGACAGATCCTTGTCCTTCTGTAGGAAGTAGGGATCGGGGATTCAAACTGATTGTTCAAATGTTCGATTGGATCAGGCATTTGAACAATCGAATTTGAACCTCGATTAGACACAATTTAAATTTGATTTGAACCCGATCTTTGCATCGAGTTCGGATCGATTTTTTCAAACAGCCCAATGTTCGGATCGAATAATCAAATTTGATCCAAGAGACCTTTTAAAATGATTCAGATCCTCTAGAAGGGCACTAATGGGCCAATGGGCTTGGCAGAAATCTCACCAATCATTTGATCCATTATATAAGGCAGGCCTATAAATGCTTTAGACTCCTTAGTAAAAGACATCCTGAATTTTCATTTGGAATTTTAGTGAAAGTGTTAGACGATTATTTTTTTTCTCTCTCTCTCTCTCTAGAATTCTGAGAGTTAATGAGGGCCAAGTGGAAGGTGAGCTAACAAGGCCTAGGTCGGAGAGATAAGTCCTCTCTCAACTCCCTCTTCTAAGGGTTCCCTCCTCTCTCTCTCCCTACATTGGAGCTACCAAAGGATCCAAGACGTGAAAAACGTCCAGAGTTTGTGGAGGTGGAAGGAGAGGCCAACCATCTAGGGTAAGCCAATTATTTATGTCTCTACCCTTCTCCTCCTTTTGACTAATATTGATTTCTTAGGGTAGAAATCAAGGTTAGGGGTTCTTTCTCTCTCTTGACCACATGACTTTGTGGGAATTGGGTGTTCTTGGCCGAACATACCCAATCCACACACAACACAAGGCAGATCCAACAAGTGTGGGGTGGAACAACCTATCTTGCAAGTCTTGGTCAAAATTACATTTTCGACCAAGATTTATTCAGTTAAGAATAAGTCTATTTTGAATTTGTTCCTGATTTATTTCAAACAAATTAAATAAAAAAATATCTTAAAAACCTAAAAATCACAAAAACGTGTTCTGAAGTTACCTGAATTTTTTAACACTCATTAAAAATCATTTCAATGGGTAAATCCATAAGTTTTACACCCCATTCAATCAAAATAAACTTGAATATAATTCCTAAAATTCTTACACAGATTTTAGCTTAAATCCACTCAGATTTTAGTCCAGTTGCTCTATGTGGTTTGACCCTCACTCCCCTATCAATGAGAAATATAAGTTTATTGATAAATCTATGGAACTGCTCACTCGACCTAGTTTAGTTATACTTAGTATAAATAACGTGGAATCCTAGTTCCTACATTATCAGAAGTTAGGGCTGAAAATGTTTTAAAATGCAGAGCAGAGATTCTTCTACTAGGAATGAATGTTTTAAAGCAATGGACTGATGATAAACTAAATATCAGAGCTAGTGTGATGGCGCGACGCAGACCCCCTCATATCTCTATTTTGTAGTTTGAAAAGGGGCCCCATCCACCTCTCCCCTATAAAAGGGAAAGAAGGGAGGAGGGAGGAGAAGAGGAGCAAGGAGGAAGGAGGGTGCCGCTGCCGTCGTCCAGCCCGTGCCGCCGCTGCCGCCACTGTCGCCGCGCCGCACTGCCACTGCCGCTGTCCAGCCATGCCGCTGCCGCCCGCGCCGCACTGTCGCCGCCGCTGTCCAGCCCACGCTGCTGCTGCTGTCCGCGCCGCACAGTCATCGTCGCAGGAGCCGTGCGCCTCCGCTTCGCCGTCCGGGGATCGCACCGCTGTTGTCGCTACCTGGCGCCTCGCTTGCGGGTCTCCGCGCATCGCTGCGTGCGACTCTCTCGTGCGACAAGCCGCCACACCGGCCGCCACCGTCCGCGCTCGAGGCCCACTACCCACTCCTGTGCATTCCCGGCCGCTTGAGACTCCAGTCACAACCTATGACTGCCACTCGCCGCCCGCATCCTCGTCCCCTCACCTGCACCAGTCCAGGCTGACGGAGCCGCTAGCCACCCCCCTTTGTGGCCGCCGGCCGCCGCCCGCGTCACACTTCCTGGCTCGCACGAGGGACTAGCCGCTTGAGCCGCCAGCTGCAGCCTACAGCCGCCGCTCGTTGCCCACGCCATGCCCCTCGCCCGCGCACGCTTGGGCATCTAAGCTGCTCATGGCCCCCATGGGAGGCGAACAGTGCCCTTGCGTGCCCGCTCGCGCTGCCCCGGCACACAGTCCTTGTGGGCTCTCTGCTTGATTGCCCGCGCCGCACCGGAGCCATCGACCGTCGACGCCCCGTGCCGCACGATCCACAGCCGCCGACGAAGCTGCAACAGATTGGCGTGCTATATTGAGAGGGACATGTTGAGAGAACAACAGAATAGTATAGTGTCCTACCTGTTTGGTGTGACGAAATCCAGCGGGAACCATCCCATTCGGGTGCGTAGTCGTTCTTGACTCGTCGGACGAGGTTCGAGAGGTCTGACCTACCCCCCCTGGGTGACTCCGTCGAGGCCTGGAGATCGGCACTCACCTCGAGTCGGCACTTGCACATACTGCAATTAGACGCTCACGCATCTCATCGTAATTCGTATCTGCCTAGTATCATTATTGGACAATGCCTCAATCGTAGTCCGATACATGCCTCATTTCGACATCGAGCCGACACCCTCGGTGATGACCGGACGACGTTTTGACGACGTCTGACATCATAGTGTTAACATGTATAGGTTGGTCAACCATATAACTATTTCAGTAACTACTTTAAAAAATAATATTTAAGTGGATATTTAGATTGAACATAGATATTTTGTAAAAAGAATTCAGCAATTAGTTTGAGAAAATGTGAGCAGAGAGGGGCATACCTTTTCTCACTTTATAATGTTAGAAATCATAACATAAATAGAAAATTTAATTAGCAAATATTTTGTGATGTCAGCATGCCCAAATTCTTTAGTACTTTTTTATTTATATAGTCACTATGGAGGGAAATGCCTCATTAAACTATGTTTTGTGGAAGAAATTTGTCTAATGTAGTATAATCGTGCAGAATGGAATTATCGATTATAGTGTGGCACTCTGGAGGTTTCGCCATGTGGGGACTTAGTGTTGATCCATGGAGGCATGGTGGTTCAAGATGGCAAGGTTCTCTTGAAATTAAACTATATTTTATTTCATATCCTATTGTCCTTGTGAGGTCACACATAGTTAGGGGAATAGTCAAAGAACTCTGGTTGGGATATCCTTAGTTTTGGAGAAAGGGACTAGCCATACCAGAATAAAATTGTGTATCATCCCTCTGATCTGCCTCATTTGACACTCTTATGGCATAGCGTACTTAAAGAAACCAATTCACCAACCTAGAGAGATCACATTGATTAATAAAAAGTATATTCATTATTGTGGATATAAAAATAGATGGATGCTTCAAGATATATTATAAAGGCTCTTTACCTATCTCACAATCTTTTTTGCTTTGGCTATATCTTTACCACTATTTTATTCTCACACTACCTTTGGTTCTCTCTCAAACTCTCTTTCTTGCTACATCTCTTACTCTCTTGCTTCTTTATGTTCCCCTAGTTATTTCTCTCTTCTTTCTGACTTTTCACTCTTGTTCTAGGTCTTTCTCTCTCTTCTATAGCTCTTTTCCTCTCACTTGAGCTCTCTCCCCTGCTCTTGGTTTCTCAGTTTCTCTTTCTCACTCACTTCATATCTCATTATTTCCCTTCTCTCGCCTTCTTGCATTCTTTATCTCTCTCCTTTCTTTAGGTTTCATTTGTAAATAGGGTTTAATTTTTTACTCTAACACATCAGACCCAACATCAAACCACACGATCAAACATAATATAAGTGTTGTATTAATGTATCACATGATGGATATTAAGTGTGATGAAAATATATGTGGACGGAAATCCAATCACACATTCCACATCACGTTCCATGTTAATTAAAGGAACATATTCATTATAATGCACATGCGATGCTTATAATGAAATCCATGAATACATGATCTGACTTAGTGAATTATGATGAGATCGTAATACGAAGATCACTAGTCTTTAAGCATGTGTTCTAAACATTCTTTTTCGAAGGATGCGTGAGAAGGAAATCAAAGTATCCGGATAGAATAGTACTATCAAGCCTCACTCATATGATGAGTATGACCTATCCCGTATCCATTAATGTGGAGACACAAAGGATAGATAGTGGGTGCTCTTTAGAGGAAAGAGTTCACTGAATTGATCCGTACGAATCCCTGAATGGTATTATATCAAACTTTCAATCAGATCGATTCATGTCACGGCTGTGTAAGTGGTCCTTGGACCTGAGACATCAAAGACGTCTTGTGGACGGACAGTTGTCCTTTGACTATGGCCAACGAGTCTTTAATCATGGGATTCTAAATGGTCTTAGTTCGGGTGCATCAATAAGTTCACGAAGGCGATTGAGTGGTAAAGATGGGATCTTCCACCCTCAAGGAAGACGATGCAACAAAGTTCTTGGCTAAGGTAGTGAAATATCGAAGAAGAGTTCTCTGATGATTTGCGAATGCATCAGTACTAACTCGGATGATCGATTAGGGTTTGAATGTTTACCAAACCCTAAGTCATCCTAAGAACGTCAAGTGGATGAGGGATTATACATATACAGTAACTGGTGATAAACATGTTCCATGAGTGAGTCGATACACACTCCTTTGTATCTTCTAGAACATCAGGTGTAGCTTGACACCCCACGTATTGGAGACTCAGCCTATCGATTGGGATAAATCGATCCGATGTTAATTAATCTATATGATGATATAGTTAATTCATTGGAAAGTCCAATAAAGGTTATTGGGCCATTAGAGTCGTTAACTAGACAAATATATGGGCCTAGAGGGTCACACGCAAATGATCTTTTGGACGTCGAAAGATATACTTAAGTTTTGGGGGTTTTTATGAAAAATATCCACTTAGTATAAATAGGAGAAGGCCCTGAACAAAATTCAACTAAGCCAGAATTTTTCAGGGTCCTTCCCTTCTTCTCCCCTTTCCCATCACCCCTCTTCATGTCTGATGTGATCGGAACGGCGTAACGACGACGGTGGAGGTAGAACAGAGCTTGTCAACGACAAGGAGGAGATTCAACGTGCTGAGGATTGCGCATATACGTGTAGAGGCTGCACACTTGAGCAGCTCGACTCGTCTCACTACTGGATCCGAGAAATTACGGAAGCGATTCGTGCAAAGGTACTTCGTTTATCGATTTTCATGATGTCTTTTGATTCTGTTCAAGTCTTCCACTGCCAAATATTTTGATTTATTTATCCATGTCAAGGACTCAAGAACCCAAAATTGTGGTTGTCAAGCCAATCACACCACCATGTTTAGTTAAGTTCGTTATTATTTTGGTGTGATGTTTATAATAAAGTCAATGAATGCATGCAATGACATAGTGAATTATAATGAGCACCCACGATTCGTGCAAAGGTACTTCGTTTATTGGTTTTAGTGAATTATACGTGCAAAGACGAATATCAAATTATCCAGATAGAATGGCATTGCCTGATCCTACTTATGCGAAAAGTATAGCTGATACTAAGACTATTAGTGTTACCACACTAAGAACTTTTTGTGGGTGCTCTTTGGAGAAAGAGTTCACTTAATGTATCCGTAAAAATCCCTGAAGGGTATTATACCTAAAGGTCAATCAGGTTGATTCATGTCACGGTTGTATAAGTGATCTACTGACCTGATACACCAAGGACATATCATGAATAGACGACTATATTTTGACTATGCCTTACGAGCCTCTAATCATGGTATACAAACAAGTCATAACTCAGATGTAGTAATAAGCTTACGGAGATGATTGAGTGGTCAAGATGGGATCATCCACCCTCGGTATAAGAGGAGATTGATTTAAGTAAGACAACGCATAAAATCCCTAGCCAGGGTAGTGAGGATATTGGAGAAGGCGTTCTCGAATGATCCCCGTTACACATCAGTACTAATCAATTAAGGGATTAAGTTTTGACAATAAAACATACCCTAAGTCGTTCGAGAGTCTCATGCGGATGATGGAATATACATATACCGTAACCAATGGCACTAAAGGTTCCATGAGAGAGTTCAACACTACTCGGTAGCTTCTAGAGCATGAGGTGTAGCTTGGAACCGCAAAGGCTGGAAACTTAACATATCGATTGGGTTAAATTTATCCTTATTAAATTAATATGTACATTGATATACTTAATTAATAAGTTTGGTCAATAATTGTTATTGGGCCACTAAAGTTATTAACTAGAACGATACATGGGCCTAGAGGGTCACACGCATAAGGTCATAAGGGCATTGGTGAACATATTTTACTTTTTGGGTTTTTGAGAAAAACCTTTAAGTAAAATATAAAGAGGGAGAGGGCTTTCATTTCAAGCACCAGGCCACCCATATTCGATAGCCCTCCATTTCACCACTCTCTTCTCCACTCATCAAAGGAGAGTGTCTTGATGGTGAGAACATCTTCTAGATTTTCAAGAAGCGTTGAAGAAGAAGATGTGGAGATCCAAGCGTCGAGTGATCACGTAGATACTTCTTAGAGGCCGGACGTGTGAATGACTTCAGAGCAATCTCGAAACGACAAAGTCAAGGGTGGAATGAGTTCCTCAAAAGATACATTCAATGTTTGTTTAAAGATCGATTATGAATTGATCAACGCGCTTCCACATTCATGGAATCATGTTTTCCATGGACGAACCAAACCACAGAACTTCAACGCCACATACTCCTATGCCTTATATGAGATTAGATGTTATGATGCATTATATGTTTTAATATCGACCGTGCGAATTAAAGACAACAGGATGAAAAGATAATCAGGAGGAATTAACTTATGGTTATAATTAAATACCATACTGATTCCATTATAACATTTATGTCACTTGGTTTTATATATGCACCGACATAAATTTACATTCTCTTGAGAGAATACAATGATTCAAACTAATGTTCATGTATATGCTTCATTCTATTTTCTTTTGTGTATCTAAATTTCCTCATGTTCTCAAATGCTTCCCTAGTTTATTTATGGTATCACAGCACATATAATAACATTTCTGATTGAACATCTGTCTCCTAATCTGTCATTGCTAGGAATCAAGCAATGGAAACTTATATAAGACAAGTCCCAACAATGCTTCAGATTGGATATAGTGATGGCACTCAAGCTCGCCAGAAACAGCTATCAGTCTTGGAAGAGTTCAATTCTACCATTACTCAACAACTATGATCTAATCAAATATATTGAAGGAACTCCTCCATCCTTGTCTATTTCATATTAATATGGAAATATTGTAAAAAATCCAAGCTACAAATTATGGTGAAAGGTGGATCAGTAAGTTTTTGAATTACTTGATGTAACCTTATAAGAATATAGTATTCCCAATAACAATAGAGAAACGTTTTAAATGAAGTCTGGCAGAAACTATATAATGCTTTCTCAAGCAGAAATAAATCATGAATAATGGATCTTCAAATACAATTTCATAACATGAATAAGTTGGTGGAAGGTAAATCTTTTAGTCTCCACTCATATCATCGCTAAATTGGCCTCTTCATCTTATAATCTTGTTCTTCACAAAGGACGTAATGGTTTTCACTTTGTAAAATTAATTACTTTAGATAATTTTATTTGTAACAACATGGATATCCCATAAATCTATCATCATTAGAAAAATCATGAATCATTTTTACTATAGATACTATATTTAAAAATTTATTGCGATATAAGGAGTAATGATCATAGTTTATATAAACCTATAATACTATGGGAACCTAAACCTGTGAAACATTATCATGAATATATAACCTATATTACTATGAGACCTTTTACATGTTCTGAAATATGTATCTTCAACAGATTAAAATTTTTTGATGTGCTCCATAAAAACTAATTAGAACGGGGAATACTATGGAGTGGAGTATAATAATCAAAATTTAAAATTTAAATATCATAAGTATTTTATGAGTTGACCGTGACAGAACCAGCACTTAAGTTGCCGCTAGGTGCTCCAATTGAAGCTCCGCTCTGAACCTCTCCCGCCCTTAGTGCATGAGCAAAACCCCCCAGTGGCGTGAGTTTATGAGCTGGAGTGGGAGGAAAAGAACTGGAAAAAACAAACATAAGAAACAAAGCAACTAAGTACTACCCCATTGTTGTACTTTATTTAAATCTCCCCCTGAGTTATTTAGTAAGTATTGGAGACCTACGGTTCAACTCTCTTTCATTTTTGTGTTGGAAAGTGAAATTAATTTAGTACGAGATCGCTTCACACCTCGCAACTTTTCACAAAGGTTTAAGAAAAGCTTAATGTTGTGGGTAATAAAAATTTAAAAACTATTTAGGAAAAAATCAATGACTAGAGCTATCAATTAATTACATTTCTTTCAAATTTTTATTATATTATTTTGATTGAATATATAGTTTATTGTTGTGAAATATTTATGAGAATATTCAAAACATTTTAACCAAATGGTATACTTTTAATATAAATTGTTTGAAATGACTATGTCAATATCATTTATTGGTATGGTTTATAAATATGCATGTAATATTTATGTTTTTTAGCATATCCAAGTTTCATATTATTTATATTATTTTTAAAGTACGTTTTTTACCTTCATAAAATAGGTATAAAAGAAAAATGTCAATTTTATGTTATTCTACATAAATTCATCTGTAAAAAGATATAAAAATTGAATAAACCATATTAAAAAGATATGTTTTTCCTTGGGCCTACCAGGTTTCCATGTCTGTTGACTCGCACGCACACACGCACGTGGAACTCCTTAGTCCGTGGATCAAGCTCTCTTATAAAAAATGAACTGCCCATATATTCTATTCTGTCATAAAAAAAATTAATTTCTATCAATAATGATATCCAAAGTAAGAGAAACGCTATGCTTAACATTGATAGAACTTAGATTTTCATGAGAGTTTATATTACGTATAGATTCATCCCATAAGAATTTATTGAAATTCCCACAATGGAAATTCCCACTTCAACGCTCACATATTCTCTAATAGTCAATCAAATTATATCGCTGATATCTTCTTATTCACAATTTAGTTAGATGACACCCTCTTTCATAAAGTAAAAATTTTATAAAGTTGACCTCCTATGGCCATGAAACAATTATTTTGTACTTTTATTAGAGAGTCGACGCCAAATATTTTAAATGAAATTTGAATAACTATTAGATAATGTACGTCAAATAGATCAGCCACAGCGCAAAATTTCCAACGAATTGTCTTGATTGATTGCCATCTTTAATACGACTTGACTAGGACGAGAGAACAAAAAATAATTTGTGACATCGTCTGAAAACAGTGAATATATAGATTAGAGGCAACAGTTGTAGAGGGTAACTTCGGCCACCGTTTTCGTTCACCCTTTTTTATGGGTTAGAAGATACCACTGATTTATGAATCATTGATAGATAAGGCCGATTAGTGACTCATCCATTGACTTGACATGAAGAAGCCAAAAATCTCTGATTTACTTGGTAAAACAACGGGGGAAAGATTAATAAGGTAGAAGGTAATATGGGGAAGACTTCAAGAATTAAGGTGGGTTTCGGAATAGTGAGGGCAACCAAACTAAAATACAGGTGTTGTGCCACAATCAATTGCTTTGATAACACCCCCAAAGCAATTGATTACTATTACATTCTATCAAGCCGATTCTTTGATAACACCCCCAAAGCAATCCTATTACATTCTAACACAGAGAATTATCTCCTTCTTTATTCGAAGCCTCTCTCTCTCTCTCTCTCTCTCTCTCTCTCTCTCTCTCTCTTCATTGCTGTTCTTGCTAGTAATGTTGATGTAACCATCTAACCGTTCATCGATATTTTTCTATATAATTAATCAGTCGGGCTGCCCGCATATCTACTTGTTTCCAGTGCTTGAATCCAAGAAGATATCAATGGTGATAATTAAGTGGGTAAGACTCCTCTGACCTCGTAATATGTAAATGAATGATCATATTAATTAAAAGATAAACAGCTAAATTAGAATTGTATGAGAGTTACGCCGAGAGTAAACGCGATGGACAGAAATAATATTCTTATATTAAAATAGTACAAGTGGATTGACCCATGTTTAAAGTAGAAAACGAGTCGTGAATTAGTTGTGAATGAATACGGGTGTTTGGCTTTTCCTCACGTACAAGCTACGACGGAGGTGCGAGATAAAGTCAACGCGCTTCGCTGTTTCCTCTTCCAGTTCCTAATAATTTCTCTTCGGCTTGATAGAATGTAATAGGATTGAGGCTCATGGATGGGAGCCCAAGGTTGGCCGGACGGATGAGGCTATGTGTTGGATTGGCAGCGTTGAGAAGGGACGTCTGGTTAGCAATTTTCTGGGTGATCTTGGTTGCTTTCTTCATTTTGGGAATTCTTCATCGAGCGCAAGTATCAGCTCCCTTTTCTCCTCATGCCCTCGACGATGCCAAGTTCTCGTTGCCGCAGCGGCCACCGAAGAATGGTAAATAGATAGATAGATAGATAGATAGATAGATAGATACATAGATACATAGATAGATAGATAGATAGATAGATAGATAGATACATAGATACATAGATACATAGATACATAGATAGATAGATAGATAGATACATAGATACATAGATAGATAGATAGATAGATACATAGATACATAGATACATAGATACATAGATACATAGATACATAGATACATAGATAGATAGATACATAGATAGATAGATACATAGATACATAGATACATAGATACATAGATAGATAGATACATAGAACAAAACTTATACGAGATGGTTGCGAAAAGTAGATACATATACATGTGTTATTACATTTTTAGGTTATTATTTTGTAGATAGTCTTGGAGAATAGAAAGAGAAAAAATAGAAATAACAATGTGTTTGAACCTTGCTCTCTCACTTCAGCAACTCACACAGAGAAGAGAAGCACAGGCCCTCACTCTTTTGATCTCACACAGAGAAAAAAGATAAGTTTTCACTTTCTTGATCTCACTCAGAGAAGGAAAGATTAAGCTCTCACTCTCTTGATCTCACACAGAGAAACAAGAAGAAAGAACACTTTGAGAGAGGAAGGAACTAATTGATGCACACAACATAGTAAAACAATAGAACTCATACATATTTATAGGCACTCCCCCATAACTGCCTATGGACTTAAACAAAGCCTAGTGATCCATGCTAACTTAGCTTATTCCTTGATTTATTCAAACTTTAACTCGTAAAAGAACAGACTCAAGATTAACTATCCAACACAATGAACAAATGCAGGTTTTCCAAGGAGCCCTGGGAGAGAAAGATTCGTCACCACACAGAGAGACGTGTTCCTGGGGGGGCTTCTCGCCAAAGGAATCAACATTGCTTCCTGCCGTTGCAGATACGAGGCAGTGAAGTACCGTAACCCTTCATCCTACAAACCTTCACCGTACTTACTAAAGAAGCTCCGGAATTATGAAGATTACCACCGTCAATGCCAACCCTTTTCCCATGGCTACAACAACGCCATTCCCTCCCTTCTCAGCAATAATGGCAACACCAAAACTTCAACTGACTGCAAATATCTTCTGTACACGCCAGTCTATGGTCTAGGAAACAGGATAATCACTCTTGTATCTTCCTTTCTCTACGCTCTCCTCACTCGTAGAGTTCTTCTGATTGACAAGGCCGGAAGTTTCTCCAATCTCTTCTGCGAGCCGTTTCCTAATTCCAGTTGGATTATCCCGGAAGATTTCCCTTTGAAAAATCTCTATTTCAACAGAGATGACCCCCACAGCTACGGTTCGTTGGTTAAGGAGAAGGGTAATTTAAGTTCGCTGCCTTCTTTCGTCTATGCTCACTTAGAGTCTAATTATGGAGAAGAGGACGCTAAATTCTTCTTTGAAGAGGATCAGAGAGCTTTGCAAGAGGTTACATGGCTGCTTATAAGATCAGATATTTACTACGCAGCGGGTTTGTTTCTGAATACAGATTTTCAGCCAGAGCTTTTTAAATTGTTCCCAGAAAAAGCAGTCTCTTTCCATCATCTCATCCGTTATCTCCTTCATCCTTCAAATAAAGTATGGGATATGATTGTAAGGTACTATGAAACTTATCTTTCTGCCGGGAGTGAAACTCTGGGCATTCAAATAAGGCTCATCGAGCAGTACAACGTTCCCTTCGAGGCCGTCTCGGAGCAGGTACAGTTTTTCTAATTTTTTATGTAACAATATCCTGGACCCGCTGCTTGTTTGATTTTAATTATACTTAATTGTTTTTATATTTTTTTCGAAGCAGGTACTTAACTGTACGTTTAAGGAGAACTTGCTGCCGGAAACAGCAAAAGATAGTGCACAGAAGGTAGTAGAAAAATCGAAGAAGAAGATTAAAAACGTTGTTGTAACAACATTATTTCCCGGCTACGCTGAAGTGATTAAAAACATGTATTTGGAGCATCCGGCGGCGAGCGGTGATCTGATAAGTGTTCATCAGCCCAGCCAGGAGCAAAAACAGGTAATGGGTAATGAACTTCATGATATAAAAGCATGGACGGAGATGAATTTGCTGAGCTTTTCAAATGCTCTAGTGACCACTGCTTGGTCGACTTTTGGCTATGTTGCTCAAGGACTTGGTGGTCTTAAACCTTGGATTCTTCTTAGGCCTGAGAGATCTTCATATCCGGACCCTACCTCTTGCTACAGGGATATATCTATGGAGCCCTGCTTTCATCAGCCACCAAAGTCTCTTATTGAGAAGATGACGAGTGGGGGAGACAAGGTTGCCCGTTATGTTGGGCAGTGTATTGATGCAGAGGGAGGAATAAAGGTTTATGATCTAGAAATTTAGATTTATGATGATGATAAACAGAGGTTCTGAACCGAAGGCAGTGAAAACAATTCTCATGATGCATTGGATACGAAAGGGAAAATGGAAATGAGAGAATTAAATAATTTCTGGAATAATGGGTACTCTTGTTACGTCCTCATGACCCATTTTCATTATATTGAACAGTAAGTTTTCAAGAAGAATACAGTGCATGAGTCAGAAAAGATGTTTGTCCGATTTACTGCTTTAATCCTCATTTGATTTTTTTTCATTTTATTCCTCAGTTTTGTGGGTCATAAAAGGCACTTACAAGTAAAGTGAGGATTTAATAGATAAGAAATAAATACCCCATAATGAAATTGTTTCCATGTCTCCTTATTATTTTTTTATTTAATTCAGCCTATTTTAAAGAAAGAATTATTTAATTGAAAAGTTTCTTATGTGAAAGATTCTGTTGAAACCACATCAATTCTTGGATATATTTTTTAATTTAATTTTATCCTATTTGTATTTTATGTTTTTGAGTATTTTTTAGGCCTCACTGGATGTAAAACTGCAGTTGATCACTGAAGATAAACAATATAACAGAAGAAATAAGGATTTTTAGATGAAAAGAATAATCACATAAATTTTATCTCTATACTGAATCAAACTTTGGTATGTAACATCATAGTTCCTTTTTAAAATTAAATTTCATGTAACTATGCCTGAGTCAATTGTTCTGGTACTTCATCACGCGGATGTCATTATCTTTGAGACAAAAGGAAAGCATAATGCTCAAGGCACGCTAATGTAAATATACAGATTTTAAAATCCAAAGTTATAAAATAGTATCATTTTAATACCTTTTTCTAGCGTAAGGAAATTGAATATTCAAATTGTGTAAGCCAGAAAGAACTGAATTGTTTTAATTGGTTGGTTTATTAATTTTGCACGTAGCAGTCATATGGTAATTATATAGATTTTTGTAACTATAATTCATTCTTTAATGATGATTAAAAAGTAAATGGAAAACATTTTAAGTTGACTAATAGAGAGAACTGATTGAGTGGTAAAAATTAGTTTGATGGTGTATACCTAACTCCAGACTTTTTTCACAACTTAATCACTTTGGGTAAAATAATAAAAATATGGACGAATATTATTTTAACAAGTGATAAAGTCAGATAAAATCATTAGTAGTTATACTATTACTTTTTTTTTCAAGAGAATTTTTGTCTAAATTAATTTTAAGAATTATAATGAACCTAATTTATCCCTTTGTTCACACCATTTTCCTGTTTTTTTATATATTTAGTATTATTGAAGAGTATTTATCATAAAAATTTGTGAATTTTCTTGATAAATCTTTGAATTTTAAGTAAGAAAAATCATTATAGTTTTTTTATTGCCTTTAATCCGAATTTATTGTTGTTTCAATGAGCCAAAGACTTTGATAATATCTGATTTGACATGCAAATCAGGACAATCATATTTTAAATTATATTTTTTCATATTCTTAATCTATTTTAAATTTAAATCTAGTTTTTTCTATATTTGATTAAAATATAGGCTAAAACACAAAATTTCTTGAGCATTACATGCGTTTAAGTTTTCGGTCAAGGTCAGATTGCGAGCAAAAGCAAGAGCGGGAGTGAAGCGACGGTGCCTAGGAGCGAAGGTTATGATATTTTGAACATAAAACATTATCTTTAGATAAGTTGAAAGCAAAAGAAAGTCACATTTTAACAGTATTGACTTATAAGGGATACTTGTTAATGAAATATAACTTAACTGCAATAAAAATTACATACTTTGTGCAAAAACAATTCACATAACTACATAGTTTAGACTTGAACTTGTGCATGTGTTTCAAGGCCTGCATTTCATAGGGATGTATGGAGCTCCCGTCGATGATCGTTTTTCACTATGATACGATTCATAACATGAATCTTGAAGACAAACTTTAGATTCATTGATCTCTTTTTTTACTACTAAAAAGTAGCGTCAATAGGCCCACCCAAGCTCATCACTCTTGGTAGATTCATATAGATGAAGAAAATGAGTAGTAAATTTGGTGGTGTGAGAGAACTCGTAAAAAGAGTAAATTAGTGATAAAAAGAGTAGAGTAGTCATAAACCTGAATTTGGGTCAAATAAGTCTTTTTAGGGCTCTGATTTATGCAACAATATTTGTAAAATTGTCCTTACATAAAATTGGGTGAGTAAGGATTAAATCCACAAGGAACAGGTAATTGAAAATTAAATTACATTTAAAATATATTTAAAACAATTATATTGTATGTGATTTATATTTTTCTCAATTTTTAAGTATTTTATAAATAAGAAACTGAATGAAATAAAAGAAAACTAGTCAAAACTATTTTAAATAGAATAACATACATGTTTATTTTATTTTATATAAGCTTTAATAATTAAATATGATTTTTTTAGGAATTATTGGGGTTTTTTAGGGCAAATAATAATTTTAATGTTGAAGAAAACCTTCAACCATAGTTTGTAGGCGGCAGCGCTTCACCAGGTGGGTAGTAGACTAAAAATGCTATAATTTTTACTATATGAGGAATTTTTCAATGCTATTTGATGCATGGGAAAGCTTGGAGTCTAGGATATCCATTGGAATGTTAACTAGATAAAAAAGTGATAAAATTTAAATAAATCATTCAGGAGATTACACAAACCTTGTTGTCACTTCCCCAAGGCCAAATGGTGATCTTTCTCCAAGAATCTTGATCACCCTAGAACTCTCTCTTCCACACTCGTGTAGAACAAGAATGGATCAAAGAAATATGATGTACTAGGACTCCATTTACAAGTTGGGAGCAGAAATCTAAGATAAGTGATAAGTCTACATGAAGCATTGTAGATGGAAGGTAATTACATCCGTTTGCGACAAAGTTGACCATGTTTGTGCATGATCAACAACAAAATGGGATATATGTCCATAACTAGCGAAATGTAATGAATGCTCAACTTTTATGTTTAAACTAATGGTTCTTTTTCTTAAAAGCACCACAGATGATTATTCTATTAAAAGGAATATTTAGCAGCTACAAAGCATCATGAGTGGAAAAAAAATGAATTAAATAATAAAACAAAATGACTATTATTTTCGGAGCAACATATGGAGCATTAGAGTTAAGTGTTTTCATTACATAGGCAGTTCCAAAACGTGGTGTCCAATTTTAATATATTTTGGTATTTTCAACAGAGCACTTGCAAGGAGTGCGACCCGACGAGTAGAAGGAATTAGTGCACACGACAAGAAGGGACACACTAGTTCAAGACTTACTAAGTAATGGTTGGCGGCACTTGTATTCCCACGCGGAAAAGAGAATTATTCCATATGGGATACGAAATATGAGCGTTAACGTGGCAACGTCCAACCAGATGACTCCAAGAAGACAAATCACTTTTGGGGAAAACAGAAAAAAAGAAGTGGGAAAAAAAAGCACGAGGAGTCGTCAAGAGGGGAAATAAGAAACGAAGAGAAATCGAGGGGGAGGCCCCAAAAAAATTGGAAATGAAGAATCAAGAAGAGGACGCGAGAGCGTGAAGAAGGAGAGGTAGCAACCAAAAGCAGAAGGCACGAAGGTGGAGCAGAATCTTCAGAGTAAACTTCTTCCAATCTGGTAAAAAGTTTCATTTTTGTGTAACTCGCCCAACTCCAAATGATATGTATGGAGTAATGAAACGAAGTTTGATTTTGGAGCATCACAAAGGAGAGGAACTTTAGCTTTCATTATCAACAGTGGTTGTGAGTCAAATTTACAATTTGACTAATGTTAGTAATCATTTTAATTTTCCTTGTGTAGGAGACAATACAGTTAGCTATTCTCATAAATTGAATATTCAGAGTGGTTGTTGGATTGAGTAGTTAGTACGTGTAGAAGAACTTCTAATTATTAGTTAAACTGTTAGCCTTTCCCAGAGGTTTGATACCCCACTCACAAGCTATACATTAAGTCTGATATGAATGTGATTAGGGAATTACTTTGTAAGTTGAAATGAGCAACGATTAATTTAGCAATCCTAAATTCGGCTTATCAATGAGATACAAAGAGATTGGACAAGAGGATAAATAGAATGTCCTAACTCTCCCAGCTATTGGATTTAATTCCAAGGGTTTGGAGTGCTAGGATTTATAGATTTCCAGCCTTGACCCAGATTTGAAAATACGTCTTTCAAATTCAAATTATGGGTTAGTTCCACAATTATTGAATTTAGTTGGCCTGGTCTTTTAGGATGTTTGAATGGGATTCGAGCCTGGGTGTCTCGTGTATTGGGCCTCCTCTTATATGGCTTAGGTTTCAAATTTCCTACCATTTGTATCTCAAAATAACCATTGTATTTGCCTAAGTCCTGTTTTTCATATAAATCTCCAAGAAGATATAAAACTCCAAGAAGCTATACATTCATATCAAAATAATTTAGAAATTATTGATAAACTTTATTATAAAATAACCGTTGTAACTGTTTTTCATATCTCAAAAGATTATGTTTTTCATATAAATCATAAATTCCTCATTTTATTCTTAAATGGTGAAAAATGCTAGTAAAAATTTAAAGTTTATCGACCAAATTTGATGTTATCAAGTAGAAAGAGGTCTCGTGGAAATATGGGAAGATAATAGGAGGATATAAGGGTATAGCATGAAAGATATAAATCAACATACTATGGATATGGAGGAAATAGTTACTTCGCCAATTCCATGTGTCACAACCTTACAATCTGATGCTAGGGAAAATTTTTTAATCATTCAGGTTCTAGGAACAGCCCATATCGGACGCCCCAATTCAATGTGGAACAAGATAAAGTTATGTTTCAGTATGATATTTGATCAAAAGTGGAGCTCCATCCTTTGTTACATCGAAGAAATACAATATTATCATGGACCATCAAATGCGAGAATGCAATGTAGGAAGATGATTGGCATGACAAAGTGTTAAATTCAGTGTCGACCACGTGCATCAGGAGAAAGTCTTGCTCAGGGTGAAAATGATGCACAAATAATATTGTACTGCATAATGTTAGCTGTTTGGTTCCCATTGTGTAGGTCCTAATAAATGGTGATGAGCCTTCCACGCCACTTCCTGATGTTCTTCTAAAGGTGTCAAAGAAAACAATGTAAACAGGAATCTTTAAATAATATATCAGTAATCATAGAAATAGGAAAAAAACAAAATATTGTGTTTGTATGGCTTAGAGCATAATGTTGTCTCCGAGAAGTCCCAAGTTTGACTAGGAGCATTTGATGCCAAATGACAGTGCCCCAGAACTGTTTAGGGGAATGTCCTTTAAAATATTTTTGAAGATGAATGACAATAGTAGTTTCCTTTTAGGATTAGATCCATTTAGGTTGGTCTACATTTAGGTCAAGTTGAATCACTAAGGCATCATTAAAGATATCTAAGGAGAGAATATGCTAGTCCAGCAGTAATCTACACCCCTGCTTAAGGAGTCAATACACCTTGTGATAATGGGATGTAAAAATGTGAGAGCTGGCCAATTGTGTATCACTAATGTTAATTTCTTTCACCTATTGGGTCAATTACTTAAGCAAGGGGTAGATTACATAAATCTACTAACTTATCCATCTCTGGGGTCATCAAATACCATCCATATACCAACCCAACTAATCAAATTTGCTGAATCAAAGGAGGCTATGGTCAAGCACAATACATAAATCTCATTCTACTATTGTAGGCAACATAATCCGTATGTGGAATCAACTTTACCATACAATACAAAAGTACTATTTGTTACAGTGGGCCCATCAACAGTCTCCAGTGAAAGAGGTCCAATGCAGTATTCTCCTCATAGGCAATTGCATTAAAGCTCAAAATAGACGCTATATTTACTTCCCCTTCACCAAAATATCTTTCTACATCATCATGATATAAGTCAAGAATAGGCGTCAGATGATCACTGTCATGATATTAAAGAGTCAAAGATGTAAAAACTCCCATAGACTCATCAATTCGTTTGTCTATATGATCATCATGGTTTTTTTAGGACTGATGGTGATCACTAAAGTTGTCATCATGATCGTCCATGCACAGTCAGAGCTCAAGATTCTTGGCCCATTCTGGAATTGATGGATGTACTATGTCTCCAATGTCCGCTTCATCTAGTGATGATGTGGTTTCACCAATATGATGAGATTCTAATGCATCCAGTCTAGTCATCAATTGATCATTTCTGTGGTTGATCATTAACATCTTCTACATCATCTTCATCATCATATCCTCCATAGAATAATTGGTAGAAGGTGACTGGGCATGATTAGGTGCATGCAAATACTCATGACTGGGAGGAGAGAGATGTAGTTCAGGGTTCCTCTCCTGCCTGAATGGAGTAAACATATGTACATAGGGTGAATTAGGGTACCTAATACATCCAGTTGACCTTCCTTTAATATAAATAGGTCTCTTGGCTGACTTTGGTCTTGGATTTCCATAGTGCCTCCATAAGGATGTACTATGTCTCCATAAGGGGTGTCCTCATAGGCATCCTTAAGGTGTGAACGATGAGTGTATTTTCTACCATGACACTGGTATTTTCACAAAATTTCATATTAAGTCTCTTCCCACTAATAAAATTATTTAGTTAGATCTCTAAACAATTCCCCGGCTCGACCTTTAAAGATGATGTGACATAACCTCATTCGAGCTATAATAAGTGAGACATGATGAAAGTGGTGTTTGTCACATACATGGGGGAAAACCCAAGATGCTCACATGGTTCTTACATGAGATATCCCTAAAGAATAGGTCGAAGGCTTCATAAATGACTCTACCCTAAAGACTTTGCATCCATCAAGGAGCACATCAATCCTAATGGCATGCATAAAAGACATTGATATTTAATCTTCTCCTGGTCCTGCTCTTCCATTGGATTTATAATTCTAGTACAGGTGGTATGGTTCAACAAGCTCTCCATGGAAGCATCCAAAATGAGAGGTGTCTCCGTAAGGATGATTTTGGTCAACATAATGAATATAAGCAGGGTGAAAATGATTTTTCCTAATAAAATAATTATTTTTTATTTTTCCTAATTCCTCTATCTAACCAAGTACTACTATTTTCAAAAATCACACTATAATCCTTATAAAACTATGAGTTACAAAATAGGGTAAAATAGGGTGGAACCAGTATTGAATATAGAAAGTACATAAATTCTCAAAGACAAATGTACCTGACTTCTCTAAATAAAATACTTAGTGGTACCAAAACAAAGTCTACCTATAGTGAGTAAAAAATTCAAACCAAAATACAAATTTACTTTGACATTTTCCAAAGATTTTTCTACTTTAAAGCTATACCAAAACTACATCATATAGACAAATTACAATGTATTCCTATTGAAATCAATTTTTTTTCGCAACTAAGATCACAAATGAAAAAAGAAAATAAAAGCTGATAAGAAAATAAATCCAACTAAAAAAATGAATCTACTCCAAGGTACCCCAATTGCTGGCAACGATGCCAGTTTGATGAAACAAAATTAGGGGTACCAATAAGTCATTGTAATTAATTTTACTCAACAAAATGTTTATAAAATTTTAATCTCACTCACTGATGTAGCAGAGAGCCAGGTCTATCCTACTGGATTTTAGAGATAAAGGGTTTGCCATACTACTTCAGGATGGAGGATCAGGTTGGAGTAGATAAAGGGGCAAAGTAAGAGTAACATGTTAAACAGGGGACATTACTAATTATGTCATGTATAGATAAGTTCTATATGAAGCTGTCATATCTCAAAAAGACCCTAACTAGAGAAGGGATCTTGCCTATGGTTGTCTGAATGGGGGTGGAGTCCTACGTGTGGCTTTCTAGGAGCCGAGTCCTATATGTGGGGTGATATCAAGTGGTGGAGGTCCTATAAGAGTGCATAATGGCGGGATCTAGTGCGTATCTATTGTCTCCCACCACACAAATCCCATGATCTAGTCGATGAGGAGCTAGAAGATGGTGTCCCATAAGAGGGCAGAACAATGGGAGCATCTAGAGCGTATTTTGGTCAAACAATGTGTCTGGTTGTTCAAATGTGTTTCAAATACCCTTCTGAATGGCAAAGCCTTGCGGATGATTGGATCAACCCCGTTCTTCACCCATGGGTGAGTGGAGGTGGAGTCCTAGTGCGTGACATTTTTTGGGAAAACTAATTGAACTGAAAGGAATTTTAGGATTACCATATGATTCCAATAATTAGAAATATGTGTGACATGCATGCCAATTTCACATTCCACATCTTCTTTTATATCCATTGATATCATATATATTCATTTTGATGCACGTGTGATTCTAATAATTGAAGCTCATGAATGCATGCAATCACTGAGTGAATTATGATGATATCATGATATAGATATCACTAGTCTTTAAACATGAGTTCTAAACATTCGTATTCATAGGATACTCAAAAAAGGACATTACAATCTCTAGATAGAATAGGACTGTCTAGTCGCACTGAAAAGTGATGAGTGTCGCCAATCCCATAAACATTAGTGTAAAGACATTAATGATTCATATTGGATTCTCCTTAGGGAGAAAGTTTGTTAAATTGATCTATATGAATCCTTGAATGTTATGGTACCTCTCATCAATCAGGTTGATTCATGTCATAGTTGTGTAAGCAGTCCTTAGACTTGAGATATCAAAGACACCTTGTGAATGGACGGTTGTGTTTTGATTATGAATTACAAGTCTCTAATTAAAGTATTCCAAACCATGCTACCTATGATTCATCTAAAAATCCACAAAGGTGATTGTGTGGTCAAGATTGAATCGTTAGACCTTGATACTAGAGGAGATTAACTCAAGGAACATTGTGTAGTTAAATCCCTGGCCAAGGTAGTGGAAATATCAAAGAATGTGGTTTGTGATGATGTCATCATGCACCAATAGTAACTAGAATGACTATGGTTTGACGATAAACAATATCATAAGTCATGTTGGAGTCTCGTGTAGATGAGGGATTAAATATACAAGGTAAATGGTGATAGTAAAGGTTCCACAAAAGAGTTGATATACTATTTCATCTCTTCACGGGCCTGAGGTGCATCATGGCATCCCACATGCTGGAATACTTTAATTAACCTATATGTGGTATACTTAATAATGTTAGCCAAATAATGATTATTGGGCCAATTGAGGTTATTAACTACACTACGACATGAGCTAGAGGGTCACATGCACTAGGTTCGCGAACTTTTGTTAATTTTCTCAAGGATATGGACTTTTATGAAATTTACACTACACAATATACATAAAGCGCGGCACCCTCATTTGATACTCATACAAGTTAGTTTATGTGCCTACTTCTTTATAATCTTCCTCTTTCTCGAGTGCTTTTTAGAATGGGGAATGAATGGAAAGGAAATCAGATTTCCAACGATAGAGTTCATGGAAATAAGATGAGACCTAGTGCTCTAAAGATCACATGGATAGGTCTACAGTTTGATCATCTCAAGGGCTTGAAGATGATCATTTGACGAACCACAAAATCATTGATTCTATCTACAAAATGGCTATGTATTTGTTTTTCTTTTGTTCTTGATATTCACATCCACTTTCGACTCAATATTGTGTTGCACAATGGAATTGGAATCTTCTCGATCAAACCCAAAAATTTCCCAGCACTGTCTAGCAATAGACACACATAACTAAAGGGAAATATATGAGTAGATGAAGCAAAATCACTTGGGAAATATATGAGCAGATGAAGCAAAATCACTTGAGAAAGAAACTCTAGCTTAGTAACATATTTTGAACCTCTGAATTTAATTTTTTAAATTTTATTTCAATATTTATTCTGTACTAAATTTTCATTTTTTGGTCTTTGACTTTTTTCATATATCATTTTAGGTGACACCAGATCAAGGAACGACTATGAACCTTAGTTTTAGTGACAAAATATTATGCACATGATGGTGGCCTCTGTTTTATAGACTAATTCCACTTTATGTATTTGATGCAGTTATAATACAAAAATTAATATATATATATATATTGTAGGTACTCTTGAGGTTTTTCTTCACTTATATAAACAAGCACATTACATTAAAGATGATCTTTCTACCTTTTCGAAGACACTGATTTAAATTCATCGTATATTATACTGATCTTTGGAAGCTGATGGTAGACTTTTGGATCTCATCATCTATGCCATGGCTCATGAAAATATTTTGGTAAAATGATTAATAAATTAATGATGTCATCTTTTCTATCTAAACCATGGTTTTTGTTCAAAATGAAGGTCACAATATTTAAAATTTTTTAATAAAATTGCATTTTCAGCAACAAATTATGAATTTAAAATTCACAATTTAATGATTAAAAATTAATTTATGAAATATTAGTATATTAAAGGAATAATTCCTTCAATGCTAGAGAAAAGGACAATTCAGAAATAAAATATAATAATTATAAAACTAATTTTATAGTTATTATAAAAATTTTAAGTAATTGTATCAGATAGTCGGGTCTCACAGCAAGAGATGTCTTTGTTAACCCCAAAGTATAGTCAAACAATAGACTTTATTCAATGAAATGAATTGCTTAATTTCATGACTGGTATGTGTTCTTAAGTACATTTTTTGGACTTTTTCACAAAAAATAATTATTAACTGAAAAAATATAAATTGTGAATATGATAATTTAAATAAAGCATTCAATAAACTGTTTCACGAAATATCTTCTTTCTTTTTATTACATTTACCTAGGGTATGTGTATGTTTGTTTCTGAACTTTATGGGTTAAATAGAATTTACTCCATGAAATGAATTGCTTAAATTCAAGATTGATATGTGTTTTTAAGTACCTTTATGGACTTTTTCAAGGAAAATAAGTATTCTCTTAAAAAAATCTAAATTGTGAATATGGTAATTAAATAAAGCATTCAATAGATAATTGTTTCACGAAATATGTTCTTTCTTTTTATCAAAACTATGTAGGGTATGTGCATGCTTGTTGCTGAACTTTATGGGTATTAATAGAAGTATGGGGAAGTAGGGGAAACCCTCTCCATAGGAGCAAAAAAAATGGTTGTTGAGCTCGTGAGGGGTGCAAACTCTAACCACTAAAGTCCACATATTACAAATCCAAGCTTTTGGAAAGTCCTCTAGATCAAATCAAATAGTAAGGCATTTGTAGTATTGTGCTTTGATGACCACTTGGCACTTGAAGCGATCTAGAGCTAGGTACCTCTTATCTATGTCATATCTAAGAAGTCATTTCGAGAAACCATCACACAAATGTGATATAAAACAGTGATGTCAAATGCAAAAACTCTCTGGAGGGTGAGTAATCCTTGAGCTTTGTGGGGATGTCGTCATGGATTGTATCCCTATCACCATTGGGCCAATGGCATGAACCATTTAGAAAATTAATTTGATGTTACCGATATAGTTTCTCCCTCATCATATCTTCGTGACTTGGAAAGTGGGGGACTTAGCTGGGACCAATGGTTACTCCTATATTAGGTTTATCTTCTGATCCATCCTCGATAAATAACATTACAAGGAAAGCAGATGCATGCTTATCCATGCTCTTTTTTGCATCTTTATCATTAATTTGAATTTGGTGTGGATGCGTCAATGTTCATGGGAGAGAAATGTGGAAATATGATCCAAAAAACCTATTTATGTAAGGTATGCTTTCCATCTAATTGAAGTCACTAGATATGCTCAATAAATGACAATCGAAATGCATCGTTGATAAATTCTTGAATACATTAAAAAATTGTTTATATTCATGGTAGATAAATCGTTTGGATGATTGATCTGTGTTTATATTCAAATCAACAAGAATTTTGTTATATAGAATCTAGACCCCTAATAGCTAAAAGTTATAATGCATCATCTTCTTGCAATGATGCTTTCTTATAATTATTCAAAAACTATAATAAAGTGCTCATACACATTCCCTATTCAAGGCAATTGTCAAATCGAGAGCCTCAACCTACCGTCTATTCACTCACAATGAAACCTCATACCTGACAAATATCTTGATTGGAGGATCACAAGGAGCGTTGGAAGAGAGTGTACATGATGAGTTACCTAGGCGATATCCACATCATAGAGTTCTTGCAAAAACATTCAATGAGGTGATGATGGCCCCTCCTACTCAAGCACTAACGCTTCGGGGCTGATCCCTTACTACTAGGATCCAAGGACTCCTTAGTGATCTGCTCTTGTACCACACTATATATCTTCCCTTTGTGTGGTGGGTGTGGACAAGTGAGGTCCAAGTGATTCAAATATTTATGTTCACTACACACCAAAAAACTCTTGCAAACACTAAACCAGTACATATATAAAACTTCCCTTGGTGGCGGCTTGGGCACGCCTGGATGAGTTTAAGAATGCGACCTTTGAGTTTGTCCTACCCTCCACCATCTTTTTCCATTAGAAAAACAATGCAAAGTTTATGTTTTGTGCAGTAAAATAATTATATATGCATGTTATCCAACTTAAAATGATAAAATCTAAGTTTGGAGAGATATTCCATTTTTTGTGGATTTGTTGGTATATTTATTGACTTCTCTAATATCATATTCTTAATGAATATAATTTTCTGAGTTGGACTATATTGTTTATGAATTTATGGAAATTAGATTCAGGAACATATAAATATTCTTCGTCAAAATCTGTATTTGTGTATTTTTATGACTAATTGGATTTGAAAATAATTTATTTAATATTTTTGGTTTTAAAGTCATGCCTTGCCACCTGTCTCCATTTGATTTGACCAAAATGGTGGCTAATCAACATTTTATGACAATTATTAGTGAAACTACTCATTACAAAAGCTGTCACGATGGCACCAAAAATTGAGATGCCATAGGGGCCAATTGATTATCCTAAGCCATTTTATTTTTTAATTCGTAGGGGTGATGGGAAAAAATAAAAAAGATAATATTGACATATTAACAAATGCGCTAGCCGAGATTGAGAAAAGGTGGCCCACTAGCGTGGTGCCACATCAACAACAAAAGACATTGACATGGCACATAAATCCGCATCACCACATGTCACGTGGTCAAATCTGGAGCTAAGAACACTGTTTTTACAGAACATGCGTTGGCCTCAATGCTTGGGCAAGATTGTTGAGCAGCCTTCACTTCTGCTGCATAAGTCTCTTTGAAGTACTTGAGAGTGCTTTTCTTTCTTGGCACGTGTATCATTTTAATGGATAAAGCATCTAAAATCCATTGTAGCAACTCAATAATTCACATGTTATAAATAATTCTATTCCAATTTAGGAATTTTTTCCACCTGCAATTAATGATATAAGAATACATGGCTGACATGTATTGGAAATGGATCCCAATTTAGAAAAGGAATTAAGTAAAAAATTATATCCATTTGCCAGTGATTGATGATGGGGATGGCAGGTTGTTGTATACCAATTTTGGAATGCTTTCTAATTGCAATTAGAGACCTCAGAACACATGCTCTAATTGAAATTTTAGAATACAATTAAATAATCTTAGATTTCTATTTAATTAGTGATTGATGACAGGGTAGCAGGTTATTTGTATGCCAATTTTGGAATGCTTTCGAATCACAATTAGAGACCTCAGAATACATGGTTTACGTCTAATGTGAATGGATTTCAATTGAGGAATAGATTCAAATAAACTTAGATTTCTATTTAATTACTGATTAATGAGAGGGCTAACTGGTTATTGTATTCCCATTTTGGAATGCATTAGAATTGCAATTAGAGACCTCGTAACATAGTTTACGTGTAATGTGAATGGATTTCGATTGAGGAATAGATTCAAATAAACTTAGATTTCCATTTAATTACTGATTAATGAGAGGGCTAACTGGTTATTGTATTCCAGTTTGGAATGCGTTAGAATTGCAATTAGAGACCTCATAACTAGGGTTTGACGTTGTGGACCGGGGACCGGTCGGACTGAACCGAACTGGGACCGAAAAAAGACCGGACCGGAAGTGGACCGAACTTTAGGTAAGGTTTAGGTCCATGCCAAAAAACTGGACCAGACCGGACCCTATCATCCCACAAGAACGAGCAAGACTGAGCTGGGACCGACCAAGACCGGACCGGAACCGGACCGAACTTCAGGTACGGTTTAGGTCCATGCCATAAAACTGGACCGGACCGGGACCGTCAAACCCTACACATAACACACGGTTTACATGTAATGTGAATGGATTTCAATTTAGGCATACAAATAAAGGGTTAATAGCAATTTAGGCATACAAATAAAGAGTTAACCTTAGCTTTTTTTTTGGCACGGTATATCCCAAACTCACTAAGTCGTCTGCGATATATCGCGGTAATGACGTGGAGTCCATCGTGGCTGCCAGGTGGATGTCTGGCCAGATTTTTACCTGGCGGAACCCACCTGGCCGCCATGCTGGATTACACGTCATCACCGTGATATGTCTATCTGTCAAGGGTTTAACTTAAAGAGAGAGAGGCATTCTAGAGAGAGAGGGAGAGAGAGGCGTGCTAGAAAGAGAGAGAAGGAGAGAGAGGTTCTAGAGAGAGAAAGAGGTGTTCTAGAGAGAGAGGCATTGTTCTCTAGAACACCTCTCTTTCTCTCTCTAGAACACCTCTCTTTCTCTATCTAGAACACCTCTCTTTCTCTCTCTAGAACCTGTCAAGGATTTTGTGATAAGAGAGAGAGGCATTCTAGAGAGAGAGAGGGAGAGAGAGGCGTGCTAGAAAGAGAGAGAGGTTCTAGAGAGAAAGAGAGGCGTTCTAGAGCGAGAAAGAGAGGTGTTCTAGAGAACAACGTCTCTCTCTAGAACACCTCTCTTTCTCTCTCTAGAAAACCTCTCTCTCTCCTTCTCTCTAGAACTCTCTCTCTCTCTCTCTCGCTCTCTTGGCAGGTAGACATATCACGGTGATGACGTGGAATCCAACGTGGCGGCCAGGTGGGTTCTGCCAGGTAAAAATCTGGCCGGAGATCCACCTGGCAGCCACGATGGACTCCGCGTCATTACCGCGATATATCGCAGACGACTTAGTGAGTTTGGGATATACCTGCCAAAAAAAAGCTAAGGTTAACTCACAGACTTTGGACATGGTTTGGGATGTACCGTGCTGTTAACCCACAAATAAATAAGCTTTTATTTCCATTTTCTCAGTGACTGATGATAGGGCTAGGAGGTTATTGTATACCAATTTTGGAATGCTTTTGAATTGCAATTTGAGATCTCAGAAAACATGGCTTACATGTAAAGTGAATGGATTTGAATTGAGGAATAAACTCAAATAAAACTTATATTTGCATTTAATTAGTGATTAATGAGAGGGCTAACAGGTTATTATTGTATTTTAGTTTTAAATCGACTTCCTGTAGATATATTGTCCAAGCTTGAACACTCTCAAAACCCTAAACCCCATGGCTACTGCAGCCATGGCGAAGTCGGGGAAGAAGAAGAAATCGTCGGCGAAGCCGGCGGACATGGACGGGCTGCTCTCCGAGGTCGCCTCCTTCGCCTCCTCCATAGGCCTCTCGTCTTCCATTCCCTCCTCTGGCTTCGACGACTCCGATTTCCGCAAGACCGGCGCAATGATTCCTCCAAAACCAGACCCCAAACAGCCGATTAGCGTAGCGCCAAGGCCCAACAAAACCGGCGGAGACATGCCCGTCAAGCCCAAAAACAACCCTCTTGATCGCATTGATTTGTTCGACGGAGACTCGAAGATGCTTGTCAAGGGGAAAAAGCTGGCTTTGATGATGGCGACCTCGCCGTTGGGATCTTGGTACGAGGAATCGAGTGAATTGGAGGCGAGATTGGGTAAAGAAGTGAACTTGACGGCGAAATCTTCGATGGGTTTGGATGAGGTTAAGCGGGTTGTGGAGTCGAAGAAGGAGCTTGCCCGGAGATTGATGATGCAGTATGCCGAGGATTATGAAGCTAGGACAAGGCAGGGCGAATGGAATCTTGTTCGGACTGCGGCCAAGTCGGGCACGACTAATGATAAGGTTGCTGCTCTGGCAACGCTGGTGGGTGACAATCCTGTCGCGAATCTTAAGTCTCTTGACATTCTTCTTGGTGAGTTCCTGTTGAATTGCTTCATCTGGCCATTTTTTTCTGACGCCAGTTTCTGGAAACGTTGACAATTTCTTTATTTACTTTCAAGCAGTGGGGTAAGCTTGAATTGTGGACTGTAAAGGCAGGCTTCTTGATTTAAAAATTTGTGTCGAATGAATAGTTAACATTTTGTTTTAAAAATTCATGTGTAGTGGTCAATCTCTGTCTAATTAATTGAATATGTTTTGCAGGATTGGTTAATGCGAAGGTGGGTAAACGCTATGCTTTTAAAGGATTTGACCATTTGGCTGAGTTGTTCAGAACCAGGTCAGTGATGGGATGTTTGTTTATTATTTCGTAAAGTAGGTTGAAATTTACTGCACGTGGGGAATGTTACCTCATTGCGTAGATTATTATTTTTGCGTTTTGTTGTAGCTTCAACTTTTTGGTGCTTCCTTCGTTTGCTTTCAGTTGTGACGTGAATAGTGGGATTATCAATGCAGGTGTTAGAATTGTGATGGTGTTGTGTAAGTTGACGAAACTTACACATTAATGTTCCTTGTGGTTAAACTCATATATTTTGATGACGCTACTTAAAATGTAAAACATCTTCTCCAATGAGTTGGCAGTTTACTTGGCCTATGTCTTTTTATATTTTCTTCTTGTCAATTCATGAATTCAAACTTTGTCTTTTTTTGGCATTGGTCTTGTTGAACGACGGAACCAGGTATTTCTTTGAGAAGGAACCAAAGAGTCAAGAAATTTTTTTTTGTTTTTTTCATATCTGTAAAAATATCCCTCTTTTTCATAAAATACGTTGTCCAAAAGGAATTACTTCTTTTAGTTTCTTTCATCTGAAAGGTTTTCTTCTTTTAAAGTGCTCTTATTACGAAATAGTGCTTTGTGCCTGAGAATCAAGGCACCCACTTTTGTGGATTCAAGGGCTGAACTAATCTTTTCTGTGGGCTCAGAATTAAAAACCTTTTAAGCAAAGTAAGGTTTTGACGTCTCAAGGCCAACTGCAAATTAAAGTGATATTGATTTGCGTGAACACCATTACCAGACCGCAAATTGAATTCATATTGATTCCAGTAAGGCTGTGGTCAATTGATATTGACCATCAATATTCCTGTAACTTTGATGACAGGTTGCACTCAATGTTCCCTTTCTTAAAAATCTTGAATTATTTGGTAATTATTGGTGGCTCCTGCTTTACTCTGTGTACTAATTGGGAACTTTTGCCATGGTATTAACTTTTCCTTGTGCTGGTGCGACAGGCTTTTGCCCGACCGCAAATTAAAGTGCCTTTTGCAACGTCAGGTTGATAAGTTACCTGAATCAGCTGACGGTCATTCTTTATTACTCTTCTGGCACTGGGAAGAATGCTTGAAACATCGGTATTCCTCCTTCTTAATTGTCTAGATGAACTATTTTATTCCGTTTTATTGTCGAAATGCCTAAATATTCATGGCCATGATTCATGGTACAAATTCGCTAATCTTCTGTTGTACCAATTTCTAATAGTCCTGTTCGGTTTTTTTGCTAAAAACATTAAGCCCCCTTCAGGAACTAATGCAGAACGATATTCCTTTATCTGCAACTTACATTTTATATTGTATCACAATCAACGTAGAAATCTTTGAGAAAGTTGGGAATAACTCATACTTTGCTTCCCTGTAATCATGAAAACAGATCCCTTGGGGCATTGTCGAGCCCTCTGCTCTTCTAATTCGAAAGGCAATATAAGCTCAATATTCCTTTGTCAAGATGTCAAGTGACCTAGTAATCAATGTGATGCTCTAGTGATGTTACTCAATATTTCCGTCTTGTTTGGGCGTGAAAAAGTGAAGTCAGTAAGGAGAACCGAAGAATGCTGAGGGGTTAGGCTTGGAGATGATTAGTATGACCTAGGAATTTGAGTACAATTTTGTTAAGAGACACGGTGTAGCAGGGTCTTCGACTAGGTAGTATTTGGAACCTTTGAAGTCCGTTTACAGGTAATTTTAGCCCTCCATGTGAGATCTCTCCTCTTCTACTCTCTGCTTTAGCCCTCTTCTCTTATGACTTTTCTTCTTCCTAGAAGAACCTTAGCATGTATGTGTCGACTCTTGGCTGAACGGAAGAGAGAATAAGAGGCAGGGTGGCGGGAGGAATTCCACCGCCCTGGGAGCGGGGGAATGAAAAACCTAGAAAAACAAGTGGAATTGCTCAATGTCATTCATGTTCTATCTGCCTTAAATAGGGAAATAGAGTTTTACACTCTTACACAAAACCCTTTGAGAATCTAGGGAAAGACATTTTAACCCTACAATCTAAAAGTATTAGACTTTTCTTTGTTACTTAACTGCGGCATGTGATGTTTGTTCAGAGATTTTCATATCGTTTCTCCTTGGTGTATAAAGTGTTGAGCCGCATGAAGTTTGTTGACGTTGATAAGGCACTCCTTTTTTGCGTGTCATCTGTCGGTTATATATCCTTGAGGGTTTATTCAGACTCATAACCAACGGAACCCTTGCATCATTAGTATATCAGTATTCTATGGGGATTATTTCTTAAAAAAAGTATCCTATGGGGATTATTTCTTAAAAAAAATATTCTATGGGGATTCTTTGTTGAGGTCCTAATATGTCTTTTGACTCAAACCCATTTTTCCTTCAGACATATCGGACCACAACTTATTCTGTGTTTTGAATTTTCCATTCCCTCTTTCATCGATTCCTCAGTAGTTTTTTAAAAACAGATTCCTAATGTAAGGAGAGCCCTTGGAAAGATTTTCATTGATTATTTATTATTTATGCACTCTACATGTTCTGGAAAATTAAAATTATCTATCATCTTATTCCGTGATTAAAATTTTAAATGTAGAAAATTGATGCATAGGTAGATGTGATGGAAGAATGGCCGTTTCTGCCCTTTTTCATGTCCCGAAGCTTTTTTCATTCTCTGGTTGATAACCCCATTAGCATTCACAAAGAACAGAGAAATGAAAACACCGGATGATCCTTAATCAGCAGCTAACTTTACAGGTTTCTTCATATTTTTTTGGGCATGAACTTTCAATCTTTAGATTTAACTTTAAAAAAGCAATGAAGTAGAAGCATAACATGTGAAGCACAAAGACACAAGTACTGCAAAGTGTTGACACACAACCAAACTTGGGGGTGGACGAATTCATAATTTAGCAGCACGCTGGCCTTGATCTTAGTCACAAAGTCAAGCAGCGTTTGCAATCGCAACTGAAGTCTTCGAATATATTAGAGTTGAGTAGTGGGGTCTGCCCCTTGAGAGAGAACACAATGTGCTATATTGCCAAGAGAATTTACTAAGTAGGCTGCGCAACCTTGGTAATCTGACACTTGGCTGATACATCAACAATGGCGGGTAGGCACCACGCCTAACCCACTGGATCATCTCACCCACCCACGACTGGAATGTTGATTCCACACTGCACGCTTGTGGTACTTTGGCAAAGGATATGCCTCAATGCTTACTTCGGATGTGACACACTATGTGCAGGATCCAGAAGCTGTGGTAATGAGCATGAATTCTCCTTCCCTGCGTCGGTGCCACCCCTGGTTAGCCAATGCTTTGCACAAAGACTGGTATTGACTCTGCATAAATCGTCACCAAAGAGTACGGCAGGTGTCGCCGTCCAATGGTGCACAGAGGGTGCGTGAACGGCACGCGTAGGTTCATTGTTAGTTGTGGCGTGTCCACTGTAGCAGGAGCGATCCGGGCACATGTGCAGACCTGCCTTCAAGAGCGCATGTGTGGCGTGATGTTTGCTGTCACTGCCTTCAAGAGCGCACGTAACAAGCTGGCCGGTCTGTGTGGGAAGCCGCCAAAGCGCACCTAGATGGGGCCCTGCCACCATGCACAACACAGCCAAGGTGGACTCCCCAGGCCTACGCTTGGCAGCCACGCTGGTGGTGTAGATGTTGGGTGCACGGCTGCTGCTACATTAACCCAAACAGATGGGGGGCCTCACTAGTGTGTCCCGAAGAAAGAGAAAGAGCCTATTATTTCCTTCTTCCTCTTGCTAGAGAATTATGTTTACGAATAGTGAAAGCTCAGGTTGACAAACCCTAGAGGGTTTGGAGGAGAAGAAGGGTCGATGGAGGTTGAGAAATGAGAGAATAGATTGACATAAGAGAGTAAGTGGCTTACATTGGGGTATTTATACCCTATGAGAGAGAGGAAATAAGAGCTCCTAAAGGGCTTATAGAATAGGGCCCAATAGGAGGATAAGCACTTAACTAACACCCCCCCGCAAGCGAAGTATGGATGTCGTCCATATTGAGCTTGGATACAGCACGTTGAAGCAGCGGCCGGGGCAGTCCCTTGGTGAGGACATCCGCTGCCTGGTCAGCAGAGGAGACGTATTCGAGGTCGAAGAGGCCCTCGTCCATACGTTCCTTGAAGAAATAGCGGTTGCGCTCCATGTGCTTGATGCGCCCTTGCTGTCCGGGGTTCTTGGCCAAGGCGATAGTGGATTTGTTGTCACAGAAGAAGTGGATTGGTCCCACATACTTCACGCGAAGATCGGCGAGGATGTTGTGGATCCACTGTCCCTCGGCTGCCCCATCAGCAAGAGCACGAAATTCGGCCTCGGCACTGGAGCGGGACACCTTGTCCTGCTTGCTACTTTTCCAGCTGACGAGGCTGCCAAGAATGAACGTGCAGTACCCCGTGGTAGACCGACAATCCACAACGGAGCCAGCAAAACCGGCATCGGTGTACACCTTCCCCGCCTTGTCCGAGCTAGGAGGGAAGAGGAGTCCCTTGCCCGGCCAGCCCTGGAGATACGAAAGTACCCGGTGGGCGGCTTGACTGTGGATCTCCCTCGGTGAGTGCATGAACTGACTGAGCAGGTTGACCGCGAAGGCAATGTCGGGCCGAGTGTGAGTCAGGTAGAGGAGTTTGCCCACCAACTGCTGATAGCAGTGAGCATTCGTCAAAGGAGAGTCCTCGCCCTTGCCCAACTTGACGTTGGGGTCGATAGGAGTGCTCACTGGCGCACACCCGGTCATTCCTGTCAAAGTCAGCAAGTCGACGGCGTACTTCTGCTGTGAAACAAAGAGGCCCCGTGAGGAGTACGCCACCTCAAGGCCGAGGAAATATCGGAGAAGGCCAAGGGCCTTGATCTCAAATTCCTTGGCCAGGGTGGTGCTAAGACGAACGGCTTCAGCAGCATCTGATCCCGTGATGAGGATGTCGTCGACGTACACAGCAAGGATGGAGATCCCGGTCGGACGGTGGCGGAAGAACAAAGTGGCATCTCCGTTGCTCTGAGTGTACCCTTCGGCTTTCAGAATAGCGGAGAACCGGCCGAACCACATGCGCGGAGACTGCTTTAGTCCATAATGGGACTTCCGCAGTCGGCAGACGTGGCCAGGGGGGCCGAGAGAGTAACCCGGCGGCTGCTGCATGTACACCTCCTCCGTCAAGTCGCCATGCAAGAAGGCATTCTTGACGTCGAACTGTCGGATAGCCCACCGGAAGTGAGCCGCGAGGGCGAGGAGGAGGCGAACGGTCTCCATCTTCGCCACAGGTGAGAACGTCTCGAAGTAGTCCACTCCGTAAGACTGGGTGAACCCGCGAGCCACAAGTCGAGACTTGTAGCGCTCAAGGGTGCCATCCGCATGATGCTTCTTGGTGTGGACCCACTTGCAATCCACCGCCCGCTTGCCAAGAGGGAGGGGGACGATGTTCCAAGTGCGGTTTCGGAGTAGAGACTGCATCTCCTCGTCCATCGCCGCTTTCCAATTAGGAGAAGCGATAGCATTGGCTAAGCGGCGAGGGATGGGATCCGACTCGATGCGAGCAAGAAACAGCCGGTCGAAGGAAAGAAAATGCGAAAGAGGATAACGGGGCGTCTGAGTGCACTGACGAACCCCTTTCCGGAGGGCAATGGGCCATCCCAACTGGTCGTCATCGTCGAGAGAGGTTGAGGATGGCTCGGCCAACGGAAGATGAGCGGAAGCAGTGGGGGAGGGGGAGTCCTCGGGGGGAGGACGAGAAACCTCCACGGGAGAATCAGATGACGGAGCAGGGGAAGAAGACTCGTCATGGGAGGGAAGGAAAGGATCATCAAGGGGAGGAGGCGCAACGGGAAGCGAGGAGGATGACTCGAGAGGGGACTGATCGGAGGAAGGAGGAAGAGGAGGAGCATGCCGGATGGCGGGAAGCGAAGATGGGGAGGACAGCACGTCCAAAGGCCCCTCGGGGTCACCGACGGAGAAGAATCAAAGGAGAGGGATCATGGAAGGAGGAAGAAGATGCGGAGCGGTGGGCTCCAAGAGAGGAACAGGCCCCAAGTGGGGAGCGAGGAGCCTCATCCAACGGGAGGCGGGATGAGGAAGAGTGGGCCCCAAAATAGGGTTCATGCTCGGCAAAGGTGACAGTTGCCGAGATGAAGTATCGCCGAGATGGCGGATGGTAGCACCGATACCCCTTCTGAAGAGAGGAGTACCCAACAGCACGAGCGTCAAGCTTTGTCCGGCCCGGAGACGTGTCGTGGACATATGCCGTGCAGCCGAATATCCGTGGCAAGAGTCCCGTCCGCCGGCACGCGTCGGGGAAGGCCGCGCTCATCCGGTCCAGGGGGCTAGAGAACGCCAACAGCTGGGTGGGAATGCGATTGACGAGATGGGTGCTCGTCAGAACGGCATCGCCCCAATACGGCCACGAGGCCTTGGCGTCGATAAGGAGCATCCGGGCCGTCGAGGTGACATAGCCGATGCGGCGTTCGGCTAGTCCGTTCTGCTCCGGGGTGGCAGGGCATGAAGATTCGTGGAGGATCCCCCGGTCGGCGAAGAAGGTGTCGAGGTCGTTGTTGAAGAAGTCGCGGGCATTATCCGAGCGAAACCGCTGGATGCCCCGACCAAACTGCGTCGCCACCATCGCACAAAAATGACGGACATTCTGCGCAACTTCCGACTTCGCGGTGAGGAGGTAGACCCACGTATAGCGAGTTGCCTCGTCCACAAGTAGAAGGAAGTACCGATGACCTTTCAAGCTAGGTTTCGGGGCAGGTCCCCACACGTCGCTATGCACCCGGAACAGCGGGACAGATGTGTGAGCCGAGGACGGAGTGAAGGAAGAACGGCGATGCTTCGCCAACTGACAAGCGTCACACACCAAGGTCTTAAGGTCCAAGCCAGAACATAATTCAGGGGAAAGACGCTGAAGAGTCGCAAAAGGCGGGTGGCCCAGCCGCTGGTGCGTCATCAGGAGTCGTCCCCACCGCTGCTCGGCCCCCGTCCGAAGTGTCCGGTGCACCGCGAAGCACTGCGACCGTCCCCCATCATCCAGCAACAGCAGCCCGTTCTCCCGCCTAATCCGTGTAGTCCGGCCGACCTTGTCAGACAGAAACATGCCGTCAGGTTGGAGATGAAATGAGCACTGGACGGCATCAACAAGGCGTTGTGGTGACAGAAGTACAGCCCGCAGGTCGGGAACGTGGAGGACGTTGCGGACCACACCAAGGCCGTCCACATAGACTGCCCCGATTCCAGCCACACGTAGTCGTCCACCCCCGGCCGTGAGAACAGTACGTGCACCACTATGCCGGACGTAGGAGACGAACCAAGTGTTGAGGGGGGTCATGTGCTCAGTGGCCCCCGAGTCAAGCACCCAAGTCGTGTCCGATACGACCGGCGAGTGAAACGCCGTATGGCCGCAATACCAAGTGTCGGCAGGGGAGGAAGACGCACCAAATGTGCCGAAGTAGGCGGTCGAAGAAGGCTGCATGGCTGCCACCTGATCACGGAGCCGGGCAAGCTCGGCTTGGATGCTGTCCAGAGCCGTGGTAGACGTGCTCGGGGCCGGGGAAGATTCAGATTGGGCCAACATGGCCTTGCTATCCGCCTCTTTCTTCTTTCGCCAGTCGTTGAGACGTTTAGTGCACTTGTTCTTCCAGTGGCCCGGCTTCCCGCAATAGGTGCAGACGGGTGTTTTTGCAGGGCGGGCAGCGGCTGCCGGAGTCGGTAAGAGGGCCGAGGACTGCCCAGCAGCGGCAGCAGGTGCTGCCAGAAGAGCAGAGGACTCAGCCGGGTCGGAGGTGGGAGTCCCATGGAGAAGGAGATGACTCTCTTCCTCCTGGAGCTCCTGAACCAACGTCTCGAGATCCGGAGGGCCATCTTTGTTGTGCAGGGCCCGACGACGAATGGCCTCATATTCCCGGTTTAGGCCGTTGAGAAACCCCATGATGCGCAGGATAAGCATGTTCTGATAGGTCTTGCACTTGGGGTCGTCCGTTGGCAGGTAGTGGTCCACTTCATCCCACGCCTTCTTGTGTGCGAGAGCATAATCGGAGATCGACAGAGAGCCCTGTTTCAGGTTGGAAGCTTGAGCAGCGAGGGCGTAGATGCGCCACCAATCATTCTCCCGCCCGCAAAATTTCGTGGCTTGGTCCCAAAACCCTTTGACCGTTTTCTGATGGGGAAAGCGGTCGCGGAAATCGGGGGCCAATGTGAACGTGGACAGCCACCCAAGAATGAACTGCTCCTCGGCGTCCCAAGCCGCATAGTGAGGGTGATCGGCGGTCAAGGGATCCTCGGTGCAGTGCTTGTACAGTTGACGGGATTTGAGGGTGGTCTCGATGAAGCGAGACCACTGCAGAAGATTCGGGCCGCGGAGAAGAGTTGATTCCGGGACCAGAGGCAACGGATGAGTGATCTTGTAGGAGAGCGGCTTCTCCGCAAAGTCGGTCTCTGTGTAAGGCATGGTTTCCTCAAGAAAAAAAAACTGGGGGGCGGCGGCGGCGGCTGCAGCGGACGGAGCGGAGTGCGAGGACCTTCACAGCAACTGACTGGCTGCGGCTTGCTGTGCGGCTGGCTGCGCGGCTGGCTGTGAGGCTGGCTGCACGGCTGACTGCTCGGCTGGCTGCGCGACTGGCTGTGCAGCTGGCTGCGCAGCTGGCTGTGCGGCTGGCTGCGCGGCTGGCTGTGCGGCTGGCTGTGCGGCTGGCTGTGCGGCTGGCTGCGCGGCTGACTGCGCTGCGGGCTGCGCGGCTGGCTGTGCGGCTAACTGCGCTGCGGGCTGCGCGGCTGGCTGCGCGGCTGAGCGGGCTGCGCGGCGGCTTGCTGCTGTACGGCTGGCTGGTCGCGCGGCGGCTGGCTGCTGCGCGGCTTGCTGCTGTGCGGCTGGCTGGTCGCGCGGCGGCTGGCTGCTGCGCTGCTGGCTGGTCGCGCGGTGGCTGGCTGTGCGCGGCGGCTGGTCGCGCGGCTGTGCTGGCTGCGAGGAGGCTGCTGCGCGGAAGTCCTCAGGTGAGAACGTGAGATCAAACCCTAGAGATCAAACCAAGAAGGCTGCAGAGAACAGCCTTTCTAGGGTTTCAAAGGAGAAACCCTAGAAATGAGGAAGGAGGGAGGGAGGGTGAGATCAAGGGGATCTCAAACCCTAAAGGGTGATGTCAAACCCTAGAGAGGAGAGGGAAGATCAGGAGCCCTAGGGCTCTGATACCATGACAAACCCTAGAGGGTTTGGAGGAGAAGAAGGGTCGATGGAGGTTGAGAAATGAGAGAATAGATTGACATAAGAGAGTAAGTGGCTTACATTGGGGTATTTATACCCTATGAGAGAGAGGAAATAAGAGCTCCTAAAGGGCTTATAGAATAGGGCCCAATAGGAGGATAAGCACTTAACTAACACAGGTCTTTTCCATCTATCCACACAATTACTTATGTTGTCAATCAAAGTTGAACTCTTGTCTGGATGATTATATACATTCAAATCTTCATTTTTATAATTTTGACGCCTTAAAATCTCTTGTGGCTTTAGTTATGAGAAATTTGTTGCTGTACTTGAAGAAGCTTCTAAGGACATGCTTCCAAGTTTAAAGGATCTGGCTATCAAGGTATCCCTTTTAGTGCGATTGAAGTATTTTTTGCATTTCTAGACTTTCTCTGTTTTAGTCCCAATGGCTTGAAGTCGCTTTTATGTTACATTTATGCAGCTGCTGTATGGTCTACTGAGAAGCAAAATGGAGCAAGAACGCAAACTGCTCTTTGCTCTTGTTAACAAAGTGAGTCGTCTCTGCATTTAGCCTCATTTTGTTCCTTTTTTGATAGGATTATCTATGTTCTGGGATACAAAAGTATGAGTTATTTTTATTGCTACCTTTCGTGGAGACATCGTCTTATAATTGATCCAGGATCGCTGAATCTCATTATGATTATGCCTACATTTCAAATGCAGCTGGGAGATCCAGTTCGAAAGGCTGCATCTTCTGCAGGGTATTATCTTACATGCCTTTTATCTGAGCACCCGAATATGAAGGTAATGCCACTGTGTCAACCATGTTCTGTCGAGCTGCACCTGCCCGTGTAAAAATTCATCAGTTTTTATTATCTTACTTTTGCTGTATCTAGATGCCAACAATGTTGTGGTAAAGCCAGTAATAGTTTCATTGAATTGATGGAGCCAGCCCTTCATTTTATGTTGATCACGTTTGTGCTTTTGTAATGGCTCTGAATATGATGACTCGATTGAGCCTCTAACAGTTAAGATAGTTCCAGAAATCAACAAGAAGATACAATCTCTCTCAGTTTTAATTCGGGGAAAAGTAATCAAGGACAAGGTTGCATTCAAGGATGGGGTTGGGGAGGATTGGGAATGGGAGAAGTTTGAGGGATGGGAGGTGAAGAAACAAGGGGGAGCACCGGATTGTTGATTCTCCTTCTTAAAGAGAATATCTCTCAGCTCCATCCGCGATGGGTAACCAATTTTTGATTGTTTAAAAGTTTCGCCGGCTCTTTTATAAGCTCAATAATGGCCAGTAAGGGCATTTGTTTGAATGATCCACATGTGAGTAAGATGCATGTGGTTGGTTGTTTCTTAGCACCCTTTTTGAGTGATGAGTCGTGGGAAGGACCTTATCAACTTTATCATTGATTATTAGTTTGTGTTCACTTGTGGACCCCATATGGTCTCTCTTTCTTGTACTTTCTTTGTATAGTTTGCGTTAGTGGGCCACGTGCTAAGTGGTCCACATATCTTTCCTTCATTTGTTAAGGATATGTATGGGAGGTCGCATGGTATAAGTGACTAGAGTTGCCTATTTCTCACAGTGGACATATGTGACTTAACCAGGTGAATCAAGATTCAAGATTAGGTTTTTAAGTACTCCCTTTTGTCTACCCTTCACAGGACAGATGGTGGCAGCTGAAGAGGAAGACGAAGAGGAAGAGGGAGATCAAGTGCACCACTGTCAATAGTGCTTCGCCCCAGAGAGACTTCGGCACAACTTGAAGGCGTCCCCGACGCATGTGGAAGTCCCTCTATGGACTCAAGCAGTCCCCGCGCATGTGGTTTGGGAGGTTCTCCTCTGTTCTGAAGACCGAAGGGTACACTCAGAGCAATGAAGATGCCTCTCTCTTCTTCCGTCACCGCCCGACCGGTGTCTCCATTCTTGCCGTGTACGTCGACGACATCCTTATCACGGGATCTGATGCTGCCGAAGCTGTCCGCCTCAGCACTGCCTTGGCTAAGGAGTTTGAGATCAAGGCCCTAGGCCTTCTTCGCTACTTCCTTGGTCTTGAGGTAGCCTACTCCCCCCGTGGGATCTTCGTCTCGCAACAGAAATACGCCGTCGACTTACTGGCACTGACAGGGATGACCGATTGTGCGCCGGTGAGCACTCCCATTGATCCCAACGTGAAGTTGGGCAAAGGGGACGATTCGCCGCTGACGAGTTCCCACCGGTATCAGCAGCTGGTGGGGAAGCTCCTCTACTTGACGCACACTCGGCCCGACATCGCCTTCGCCGTCAACCTGCTCAGTCAGTTTATGCACTCCCCACGGGAGATTCACCATCAGGCCGCCCACCGGGTCCTTGCTCTTCCCTCGCAGCACTGACCAGACAGTGAAAGTCTACACTGATGCTGACTTTGCCGGCTCCGTTGTGGATCATCAGTCTACCACGGGCTACTGCACATTTGTTTTTGGCAGTCTCGTCAGCTGGAAAAGTAGCAAGCAGGACAAAGTCTCCCGCTCTAGCGCCGAAGCTGAGTACCGCGCACTCGCCGATGGGGCCTCTGAGGGCCAGTGGATCTACGGCATCCTTCACGATCTTCGCGTGGAGTATGCTAGCCCGATTCCCTTCTTCTGCGACAACAAGTCGACGATCGCGTTGGCCAAGAACCCTGGACAACAGGGCCGCATCAAGCACATGGAGCGCAACCGCTACTTCTTCAAGGAGCGAGTTGACGAAGGGATCTTTGACCTGGACTTTGTTGCATCCGCCGACCAGGCAGCGGACATCCTTACCAAGGGACTCTCCCGCCCTCTTCTTCAACGTGCTGTCTCCATGCTCGGTATGGAAGATATCCATACTTCGCTTGCGGGGGGGTGTTAGTGATTGACTATCCCTCATGGGCTAATGGGCCCTATTCTATAAGCCCATTAGCCCTATTATCCTCTCTCCCTCTTAGGGTACATATACCCTTACATGTACTCTGTTCAAGTTATGTCATTATCTTCTTCTTCTCTTCCCCAACAAAAGGATGTCGTCGACGTACACGGCAAGAATGGAGACACCGGTTGGGCGGTGACGGAAGAAGAGAGAGGCATCTCCATTGCTCTGAGTGTACCCTTCGGTCTTCAGAACAGAGGAGAACCTCCCAAACCACATGCGCGGGGACTGCTTGAGTCCATAGAGGGACTTCCGCAGTCCATAGATGCTCCATCAGAAGGCGTCCCCGACGCTGCTCAGCCACCGAGAGAAGAGTCCGGTGCACCATGAAGCACTGGGAGCGGCCTCCATCGTCCAGCATCAGCAGTCCGTTCTCCCGCCTAATCGGTGTAGTCCGGCCCACCTTGTCAGACAGAAACATGCCGTCAGGTTGTAGGTGGAAGGAGCAGGAGATAGCATCAACTAAGCGCTGCGGAGACATAAGCACGGCCCGCAGGTCAGGGACATGGAGAACGTTGTGGACCACACCGAGGCCGTCCACATAGACTGCCCCGATTCCGGCCACACGGAGACGTCCACCCCCGGCCGTGAGGACAGTGCGGCCACCACGATGCCGCTCATATGATACAAACCGGGCATTGCTCGGGGTCATGTGTTCGGTAGCCCCCGAATCAAGGACCCACGTCGTATCGGAGACGACAGGTGAGTGGAAGGCCGTATGGCCACAGTACCATGCATCTGAAGATGAAGGAGGGGAAGACGCACCAAAGCCGCCGAAGTAGGCCGTGGACGGATTCTGCAGGGCAGCCATCTGGTCACGGAGGCGGGCCAAATCTGCCTGAAGCTGGTCCATGGTCACTGCAGAGGGGCTGGCGGAGGAGGAATCAGAATGGGCCACCATGGCCTTGCCTTCTGCGGCCTCTTTCTTCTTTCGCCAGTCATTCAGGCGCTTCTTGCACTTGTTCTTCCCGTGGCCCGGTTTGCCGCAATACGAGCAAATCGTCGTCCCAGCTGGAGGAGCGGCGGAGGTGGGCGTAGGGAGGATCGACGGTGCCTTGCCGCCTGAAGAGAGGGCAGAAAGTAGTGCGGTCGACTCACCCAGGGGCCGGAGGAGGGAGTCCCATGGAGGAGGAAGTGGCTTTCCTCTTCTTGAAGCTCCTTCACCAACTCCTCGAGGGCAGGAGGACCTTCCTTGCGGTGCAAGGCACGACGACGTACGTCATCATACTCGCAGTTCAGGCCGCTGAGGAAGCCTATGATCCGCAGAAGAAGCACATTCTGGAACGTCTTGGACGTCGGATCGTCGAGCGGTAGGTAGTAATCCACTTCATCCCACATCTTCTTGTGGGCAAGTGCATATTCAGAGATCGTCAACGACCCCTGACGGAGATTGCTGGCCTGACTTGCAAGGGAATAAAGACGCCACCAGTCGCTTTCCCGGCCACAGAAGGAGCGCACCTGATCCCAGAAGCCTTTCACCGTTTTCTGATGCGGAAGACGGTCGCGGAAATCTGGAGCCAGGGTGTACGTATACATCCAGCCGAGGATGAACTGGTCCTCAACGTCCCACGCTGCATAATGTGGGTGGTCGATGGTAAGGGGGTCTTCAGTGCAATGCTTGAAGAGCTGGCGTGCCTTCAAGGTGGTCTCGACGAAGCGCATCCACGGGAGTAGATTCAGGCCCCGTAAGAGTGTCGTCTCGGGGACCGACGGAAGCGGATGAGCCACCTTGTAGGACAGTGGCTTCTCCAGGAAGTCGGTCTCGGTGAACGGCATGGTGCTGTTACGGTGATGCTACGGCAGTGCTGCGGCTGCGGCTGCTATGCGTGCGCGGCGGCTGCGGGCTGCGGCTGCTGTGCGTGCACGGCGGCTATAGGTGGGCGATGTCAAACCCTAGGGAAGGAGGTCTGGAGCTCTGATACCATGTTGGGGAAGAGAAGAAGAAGATAATGACATAACTTGAACAGAGTACATGTAAGGGTATATGTACCTTAAGAGGGAGAGAGGATAAAAGGGCTAATGGGCTTATAGAATAGGGCCCATTAGCCCATGAGGGATAGTCTATCACTAACAACTGTCAATAGTGCTTCGCCCCAGAGAGACTTCGGCACAACTTGACAAAGGAAAAGAACCCTAACAGTGTCCATATTATGTCTTATGTTCCTCTCAGTAACACCATTTTGCTGTGGGGTGTTGACGCATGATGATTCATGGATAATGCCCTGCATTGGAAGTAGGTCGTCAATGTTCAATAGAAATAATCTCTTGCATTGTCTGACTTGAACTTCCTCACTTGAACGCCAAATTGTGTCTTCCCAGTGAGAGAAAATGCTTAACAACCTCAGTGACTTCTGACTTATTCTTGAGGTGATATTTCCATGCCATCCTGCCTGTTGCGGTCATCCGCTAGTATTATAAACCTCCGTGCCTTGTTTAAAGACAAGGTAGCACGCGGGCACTGTCCCCATACATCGGGGCGTACAAGATGAAATAGTTTGACTTGTTCTACAATAGAAGCACTGTCTTCTCCTACTTATTCCCCACCTACCATCAGTGCAGTGGTCACTCTATCATCCACGTTCAGCAGTCCATGTTTTTATATTGCTCTAATCCTTCGTTTGAACTTTGTAATGCATATAAAACCACTAGTGGAGTCAAATGTTAGTGAAAGGCACACATATTTTACCAACTTCTGAGGAGAAATCAAATGAGCTTTCAATTTAGGTACATGAAGAACTTGTTTAAGAAGACTGAGGCCTTTGATTCCTGTACCAATGAGTGTAACTTGGAGTATTTCTCCCCCTGGAGTATTCAACGAATTTGGATAAGACCGATCATATGATCTGTTGGCCCAGAGTCAATGACCCATTCTGACATTTTGTGTACATGAGATGTGTTGAAGGAAGCAATATACTCACTAATGCATGACATAGATTTTCTGGGTTTGTTGACTAAGTTCGTCTTGTCCAGCACTTCCTTCCAGCGGAGGAAATCAGGAAATGAGATTTGGGGTCCATCATCTGCTCTTGTGGCTGGTTCATTGCAATGACTCCTGTGTAGTTGTGACATGTGTTTGGCTTTGACGAGGTGGTTAACCATGTATATCCCAGCTCCTGGCTTTGACGAGGCGCTCCTTTCTTGTATAGTTGTGACATGTGTCTGGTTCCAGCGCCTGCGAAGTAGGCTTGGACCTCTGCAGTTTTGGTTATTCATCTCACACGATGGGTCATGGGTGCTGGTAAATTTTCTGTCTTGATTACAGGAGCAGTGCTCGCCTCCACTGTCACTGCGTTCTCCTTGCATCTGGTGTACAGTGTCCATGACTTCCTTCAAAAATGATCTGGATGGCCTTCTCCAGACGTGGAACCTTCTCCTGATTGAGGATTTGATTCCGCGAGGAATCATACTCAGCATGTAGCTGCACGAGGAACTTATATAGGCGATCTTGCACACCATACTTTTGACATGTGCATGTTGTGCCAAGGACGGATCTTTAGGGGTCAATTTTACGCTGTAGGCACTCAAGCTTGTTCACGTATTGTTGAACATTCTTATCTCCCTGCTGAGGCCGTGCCTTGGTAATCTTTTCTATAATCTGCCAGGAATTAGTCTTCTTCTAGCAGATTTTGTGTACTTGGTCCCCAACATTTTTTGTTGTTTCTAGGAGATACTTTTGATCAAATCTCCTCTCAAACTACCTAGAAGTGATGCTTTGACTAGATCATTATCCAACTTCCACTCACTATATTTTAGATCCGATGGTTTCACATTGTGATATGATGGTTCAGCCTTCGTCCTTCAAGAATAAGCTCCACATACTTGCTCCATGGTATGAGATTGAATCCAGTATGCTTCATTGACCCAGGGATGCCTTGATGTACCAATGCTGTCCTCACTTGTCCTTGCTGCTCATGTTGAAGAGCAGTTTTCAATCCATCCTCCATTTCTCCGAGAACGTATGTCCAACAGCCCGACCACACTTTGACAACAACCCGCAGCACGTTCTTTTGCATGTCCTTTCTCGTGCACCGCCAGCGAGATAACTGATGATACTAAACTTTGTTGGTTGATTGCAATATGGGGTTTTAGATGCAACTCCAGATGCGGCTCTTTGAGCATTAGCTTGCCGGCACTGTTCCATGCTCATCACAATATGTAAGATACGGCTACGGACAGGGGCGGTAGCACCTATGGAGTTCTTCTCCCCTCTTTGTAGGTTACACTCCCATGCAATCTGATACCATATCGTTCAAGAACAAGAGAGAGGTAGAGGAACCCTGAACAAGAAAGCAGAACAATAGAGCACAACGACTTTTTTCATTTTCCGTAAAACCTGGTTTCAATACCAGGTGTCAGTACAACATGGACAGGATAATGGGAAGACCCATTATCCTGGATCCGCTAAAGTGATCCGATATTCCGTGTTACAATGCGATTGGCTGACAGAGTGTTCTCGATCACTCTAAATATATTTATATGATGATTATACCTTCCAAGATCTTGGCCAACCAGGTGGTGATTGGCGACCTAGTAGGACCTTACAGATTTGACTTTTTTCCAAGAAGATAACTGGTTGATGGCTTAGTTGTAGCAGCCGAGATTATGATAGCGTGTAAAAGAAAGAAGGTTGTGGGGTTTATGTTGATGGTGGGATTTGCTAGAATTTACGGCTGACTTGAGTGGGATTTACTGTGGGCATCTTTTCAATGTCAAGGCTTTCCATGAGAATGGTGGGGTTGGGCTAAGAGATGTATTACATCCCCCTCTTTTCAATACTGGTGAATGTGGCCCATGAAGAGGGATGTTCTCAATTGCTAAGGGGGGTCAGACAAGAATGAACACTTGCACCAGTGCTTTTTGTCTTGGCTGCAGATGCCCTTGCTATAAGCACAATGGGATTTCAGACCCCTAGCTCCCCAGCAGGTATCCCTCTGCTAATAATCTTTCCACTCTGCTGGACCTGTTTGGAGATTGTTTAAGACTTCATTTTAATCGTGTCATGTGAGCCTTTGTTGGCTTTAGGTTATTGCAATGTGAGGCCCTATGTTCCAAGGCTTTGGGGACACCGATTAGGACAGTATCCATGCAATATCTGTGCTGCTGTTGACAGTGTTCATCTCAAGAACACGGATTGGTGGCAGGTACTAGAGAAGGTGGAACAGTTGTTAGAGGGATGGCAGATCAGAGTGCTGTCGAGAGGGGGGCACTTGGTGTTGCTGCTGCACGTGCTCTCAGCTATCCCCATGTTTTACTTCTCAATTTCAGCATTTCTGGTGGGGGTTGGCCGACGTCTAGAATATAAGATGAGGAGATTGCTATGCAAAAGTTCTAGGTCAGTGGAAGGGAGGGGAATGGCGCTGGTATCTAAGGACAAGGTCTGGAGGTGGATATGTCTCTACAGTGTGGAACTAGCATGGACTGGAAGAAGCACGCGGCTCCGGCACTAGTGTTGCCTACGTTATGGTAGGGGCTTAGGCAGATTTTCCATTAAGTCCTGGATTTCTTCTGTGCCAAGGTCTGGACAGCCTTCTGCTTTTGGCCTGAGGACTGGTAGGCTTGGGCACACTAGGGGCAGAATGCCTGTTTGCCCTTGCACAGACCCCTCAGGCCACAGTTGGAATTGCTGGGATGGTGCATGGCGGACACCTTGTTCAACCAGAGGCTCGAGGACTATACAAGTATGCTGCAGTCCATAGTAGACCTATGTCCACTGAGAGGAACACCAGAGGGTTGGGTTGGAACTACACATCCTTCTATGTCTGGGGGGGTTACGCAAGGCTGAGAATCAGAAACATAAAGGAAGAACCAAGGACCAAACCACGTATGGCATGCCATGGGGAAACAAAACCCTTCTAAATGAACGGTTTTTGGTTAGCTGCTCCTTTGTCAAAGACTCTGAAATAGGTCGTCCAGAAAAGCTGGCTCCGGGAAGCTTCGGTGGAATGTATTATGTGCGTAGGACATGAAGTAGACTGTGCCAATCTATTCTCCGAATCTCCATTTGCTGATCAGTATGGGCTCACCAGCCAAACACAGGTGTGGGTCTCTCCTCAGAAGGGACCTGGCATTCTATACAGGCCGGTGCACTCGGGAGAAAGCTGTGCATAGTCGACCATTTGCGGTTTTCTGGAAAATATGACTGCTGGGAAAGAAGGTTATCTTCGTGGAGACATCACTGGATGGTGTTGTTCAAGTAGTGGCAAGTATTGCCTCTTTATGGTTTTAAGGACCGCAGCCACAAATGTTGTGACACTTTAGGCCTTTTATGTACTTAATTATCAACTCTATTTCTCTCATCAGGAGGATTGCCGATTTTAGGTTGTCTTCCTTAATGTCTTCGAAAAAGGAAAAAAAGAAAACCTACTTGTTCATTCCTCTAAATTCCCAATATTTACACTTGGTTTACATTGGGTTGGGTGTCAGTGGATCTGTTATGATGGATCTAGTCTAATCAGATATTGTAAGGGTATTAACGCTGTACTGAATAGTTACATGTTGCTTGACAATAAGTAAACTGATAAACAATAGGAACATGAACTTGCGAATGCTGGCATTTGCACTCTCCCAAGAAATATGCGAGCAGTTATCCAAGTGTATCTCAGGGGCCTGAAAAACAATCTTCAATAGCTTATCCTGCTTAATGATCTTTTACTTTCGAATGGATAGAAGTTATTTGAGATCCTAGACTGTTGAAGTTGCTCATTATCTGAAAATTTCAAACCTAATCTCTTCTTTGCAGCTTGTTGTCATTGAAGAGGTTGATGCCTTCATATTTCGACCTCACATGGGATTGCGGTCAAAGTATCATGCGGTAAGTTCCACTGTCATACAGCCATGATTTGCCTATATTTTTGGTGTATACCTTTTCTACATTTTAGCTTTGTTTCAGCTGCCACTCTGGTGTATGAATAACATTTAGCATGGATGCTATTTTATTATAGTGTTAACGAATAGCCCAAATAACAAGTGTGTTGCTTTTGTTTCTTGTTTTCCACTCTTCATATTTTTTTTTGAAAACATATGGGGCTTTCACCCGAACAAATCAGTAACCACCTGACAAGTTCATGGTTCGAGCCCTAGGGCTCTATCACATGTTTCCACTGTTCATGATACTTGAACTATATCTTCCTCAGCTCACTATTAAAATCTTTCAACTATGCCTACTTTGAGTCTGAGAATTTTGTTGCTTTTTCTGGCATGATCTTTATCTCGTATCTTACTGATACACCTTGGTATAACTGTATCCAGGTCAATTTTTTGAGCCAAATTCTTCTGTCGAGAAAAGGTGATGGTGCTAAAGTGGCTAAGCGCTTAGTTGACATCTATTTTGCGTTATTCAAGGTAATTAGCAATAGATTAGGTCATCTTTTTGCACTGTGCTAGTTATTGTAAATTTTTGCATATCATATAGGTAAGTTGATATTGAAAAAAAACCAGATAGCTAAGTTGATTTTCTATGTGATGAACAGTTGCCTCAGAACGTATCTCACAAAATTCTCATTTTCTCATTTGTTTTATTATTTAGCTTCTGTATAATGGCTCAGTGGGAGTATTTTTATTCTCCATTTCTCCCTGTTTATTCTTACTGATGTTTTTGGCATTTAATCAGTTTTGTGAGTTCTGGTGAACTGGAGCCCTAGCCGACTGGTGGGAGAAAACAACAGAATACTTTATTAATTCTCACTACATACACGTACCAATATGGGCTACATATTAATGGACCTATTATAACAACCATATTATAATAGAAGAAAGTACAAAAAAGAAAGTACACTCTCAACTTCTATCTGATCCTGCAGTTGTGGAGCTTCTCCACCTGTTCAAACCCTAGCCGCCAGAGAGAGAGAAAGGAAGGGAGAGACAGATTCAACAAAAGAAAAGAAACCCTTAACGATTCAAGAAGGTTTCCCAGTATTTAAACTGGGTTTACAGTTATTGGGTCTCGCAGACCCAATACGATGGATCCGCCATCATAAGGGTATTTCTACAGTACCAAGACTTATAGGGTTTTAACAAAAGAAAGAAAAATAAAATAAAATTAAAAGACTGTCTGCTGACATACACAAAACAAGAAATGTAGATAATAATAGTTGACTGCCAACTAACATCCCTCCTCACGCGGGTAGGTAGATGCTTCTAAGTCTCTGCTTGGACGTGTGTTGCTGAAAGATGCTTCCCTGTAGGCCTTAGGTGAGTAGATCTGCCTCTTGTGAAGTGGTGGACACATACTGCAGCTGAATCATCTTCTGATCTACCTTTTTGCGCATGAAATACCTGTTGATTTCAATGTGTATTGGTTGATCATGTTGCGCTGGATTGTGAGCTATATTAATGGCTGATTTACTGTCACTGTATAACAACATTAGTTACCCATATTGTACTAAAAAATCATCCAAAATTAATTGTAGCCATATCCCTTCAGTTGCACCCTCTTTCAATGCTCTGTATGCAGCCAGTGCACTAGATAAGGCAACAACAGGCTGTTTGTTACTATTTCATGTAATTGAAACTCCCCCAGGAATGAACAGCCCTGTAGTCGATCAACAATGATCGTGGATCCTCCATAGTCTGAGTCTGTACTGATGCCTCATTCAACCATGTTTCTTGAAAATTAACCTATGTTCTGCGGTAGCTTTTCTGTAGGAGAATACTCTGTATGCTGCCTGCTAATGATGTTCTCTGGGGGTATGCATTGATTGACTTAGAAATTCAACAGAAAATGCAGTGTTTTGCCTTGTATGATTCAAATAGATAAGTTTTCCAACTAATCGCTGGTACCTCTCCGAATTCCATGAGGTGATTCTTCACTTAGAACTAACTTTGTATTAGGTTCAAGTGGGGTTGCAGATGGCTTACAACCACTCATCGCTGTCTCTTCCTATAAATCAAGGATGTATTTCCGGGGAGAGATAAAGGTAACATCTTTTGAGTATGTAACCTCAATACCCAAAAGAATCTTAACTATTTCTGAAACTTGACCTCGAATACTTCTGATAGATATCATCCAAAGATTCCATTTCTTCCTTGAGGTCACCGGTGAGGAATGTATCATCTGCATACATGAGATGGATTGCAATGCATCCAGATGACGACTGCTTCACAAACAAAGTATGATCATGGTTGCCCTGAATGTAATCCATAGCTTTTAGTGCTTGAGAGAACTTTCCAAACCATGCCCTTGGAGACTTTACAACCTGAGAGACTTTACAACCTGACACATGTATTCCAAGATTTCTGTGATTATACTAATGTCAAACAAGTAAAACATTTTTTCGCACTCCTAAGTTTTCTATCGTTCTCACTACCAAAACCAGTTACGGGTAGTGCTAGGTTCTGATGTCGTCCCTTCTTCTTGGTGACGCTCTTGAATGGCCAGAGTGAGCCTGACTTCTCGGACGTTGTTCATGTGGGTTCCCGTAATTCTTCTTTGTGTGGCCCTTCGTTTACAGTGATGACATACTACATTGCTCTGATAAACTTTCCTCTCTGTCCTTTAGGTGTTGGATCAAAATTCCGTGTAATACTGGTTCATGTCACACACTTGCTCCCTTGTCAGTTGTGGTTTTCTGTCCCTTCAACCTGTTCTATTTTCCTTTTTATGTGCTCCTGGAATCAGCTGTAGGCGACTATTGGGTACATTCTCGTGATTAAGAATTTGACTTTTCAATGCCTGGTATTTAGTATTTAGACCCATTGAAGATTAAAACATCTTATTTCTTAGAGGTTATTCCCAGTAATTTTGATTAAGAGTTTGTCCGTAATAGTCCATTTACAGCCAAATAGCTCATAATTCATTAAGACTTTTATGAAGCACATTTTTTGTGATGCTTCCCAACAGGAACGCATAGACATTGTCATTATCGGGTTTCCACACCTTATATGATGAATCATCTGGGTTAACATCAGTGATCGAGTGATCACCCAACAGTCTCTTGAGCAGAGTGAGTTCCACCATCTGACCCCACTGATCAAAATTTCGGGCATTGTATTGAAAGCTTTCTGCAATAGCAGGAATGAAACGCATTACCTTATAGGAAATGTGACTCAGATCTCCTTGTGTACCCTGGCATTACCTTATTGGAGGTAGCCATCCTCAATTGGTGCATGCATGTACAGAGTCACCGTTAATGGCAAATTTCTGGTTTCTACTACAAACTGTTGGACTGAGTCGCCGGCCTTGTTGTCGTACGCAGATGTGCTGCCTTGTAAAGCACTTGGTCTCAAACATCGTTAACCAACTTTTTCAAGATGTTGGCAGACTGGATTGTTTGGACCGGTATGGCCTTTTGACAAACACCTTGTCTCTGACCTTGTCAACCTCCCAGTGTTGAGCACACAAGATACTAAGGGTACATCAACTTTTGATGGCAACACTGGTGATACAATGATGATATCCGCCCAGACGGAGACACTGGGTCCAAATCTGTGTAATCTGACGACATTATCTGATGATGAAACTGAAGGAAGTTGACAGAGACACTCGCTGGCCGAATCTCATGACGACAGCGTGCGCTGACTTCTTCGGTCTCATACCATATGAGGTCTGGAGAACTGTATCCCACGCCTACAGGTGAAAGAAAACAATGGAAGACTCAATAGTGGGACCAGACTGATTGAGTCCTGGATTACAATAGGGAGAGAGTTCAGCGGATCAGATCTTTGTAGACCTGATTGGTTAACATGAGAAGAAATCCGATGACGTAGGGGCTGAGTAAAAATGAAGAAGAATTTATGGAAAATGACTATCTGACCGAGGATCATGCTTAGAAATTCCCCAGAGGGCTTCTCGATGCAGTACCTGATATTGGGTCCAGAATTATGCTTTTGAATATGTTAGGGTGAAGACTTTATCCTTTCAAACTTTGTATCAAGAGGTATTGAAATTAAAATCATGCTATTCCTGTTGTCATACTGGAATATCACATGTTATGCTTTGATTTCTTAAAAAAATGATTATTTTCTTTGATATCTTGTTTCCTTTATTAATTTATAATAAAAAGCCAATCAAAACACCAAACATCTGCCCCTTTAAGATTTTAATCTAAAATAATATTTCCATTTAAGCAGCTTAATTTTTTACGGCTGTGTCATCATATAAACAGACTAAATTCTAACGACATGATGATATTTAAATTCTCTTATGGACGAAGTAGTATCCTTCCATGATTGGGAAAAAGCCAACAATAAAAATATGCTTCTCGAATTAGACAAGTCTCCTAGATGAGGAAAGATAGAGAATGGATAACAATGGATGGAAGTCCGGATGCCTGAGAATAATGAAACATTCTGTCCTGAATAACGTACAACTTCCCGAGTCAGCTGCCTGACCTTTCTGGATATCAACTTCATGAAATCTCGCTACCCTACTTATTTATATTGCTTGTAAGATGTGCTATTTTCATCAATTCTAGTCAAGGAAATACATAAGAAAGAATAAATAAAGAGCTGTCAATCGCCGCTGAGCGTATGTGTTGACCAAGCAGGACGGGAAGAGACATAACCCTATGAATAAGGGAAGCGGAGATAGGGTAAGGCAGTCTTTTCTTTTCTTGGAACTCGAGGGCGACAGTTACACCGTCAAAGGTCCAGAGTAAGGGGAACCAGCCTGCTGATCTGGATGGAGCTTGTTGTGATCGAGGAGTTATTCAAGATCGAGGGCGGAGCTTCGCCAAGGGAAGGGTGCCATCCAGATCTTCTATTCTCAAAATCTTGTCACCGAGCTATTCAAGATCAAGGAAGGAGCTTCGCCAATGAAAGGGGGCCCGTCCAGATCTTCTATATCCAAATCTTCTCACCGTACCCATTCATGTTCAAACTTGGCCTACATTGGACAGTTATATCGACTTCCTGAATTTTCGTTAGAACTATTCCATTGATACTACATTGGCGTATGATATCACTTACTGGCCTTGTTAGTGTTTGGACTTAATGTTCTCACTCGCTTTCTTTATAGTTTCGACTATAGATCCTTCCATAAAAGGAAAAAGACTATGAAACTTATAAGTTCTTTTTTCTAAAGAAGAACTTGTAAAGTCTTAACTAAGGCAATTCTTTTTTCTAAAGACTGTGAAACCCTAACCTAGGTTAGGAGGAAGAAGATGAGATTGAGAGAAGAAGAATAATCCCATGATAGTGAAGGTACATGAGTTGGGTATATATACCCTAGGAGAGAGAAACGAGAATAAGAGGGTAATGGGCTAAACATAGAGGCCCATTACCCATACAAGATATATCTCACTAACAGCCCCCCGCAAGCGAGGTGTGGATGTCGTCCATGCCGAGCTTGGAGACAGCACGTAGCAGGAGGGGGTTGGAGAGGCCTTTGGTCAGAACATCTGCAGCCTGGTCGGCGGAAGGAACAAACTGGAGGTCAAAGATGCCCTCATCCATCCGCTCCTTGAAGAAGTAGCGGTCACGCTCCATATGCTTGATCCGACCAGTCTGGCCAGGGTTCTTGGCCAAGGCAATAGCCGACTTGTTGTCGCAGTAGAAGTGAATCGGGCCGGTATACTTGACGCGAAGTTCGCACAAGATCCCGTAGATCCACTGGCCTTCCGACGCCCCATCGGCAAGGGCACGGAATTCTGCCTCGGCGCTGGAGCAGGACACCTTGTCCTGCTTACTGCTTTTCCAGCTGACAAGGCCACCAAACACGGCGCAATACCGGTGGGGGATCAGCAGTCGACGACGGACCCAGCAAAATCAGCATCCGTATAAACCTTCACAGTCAGGTCATTGCTCCGTGGGAAGAGTAGGCCCTTCTCGGGGCAGCCTTTCAGGTATGCAAGGACCCGATTGGCGGCCTGGCGATGAATCTCATGCGGAGCGTGCATGAACTGGCTGAGAAGGTTGACGGCGAAGCTGATGTCCGGGCGAGTGTGGGTCAAATACAGAAGCTTCCCCACCAGCTGCTGGTACTGGTAGGGGTTGACCGGTGGAGAATCGCCCCCTTCGCCCAACTTCACGTTGGGATCAATGGGCGTCCGGAGAGGAGAGCAATCAGTCATGCCCATCAGTGCCAGGAGATCAACAGCATACTTCTGCTGAGATAGGAAGATGCCGCGAGACGAGTAGGCAACCTCAAGGCCCAAAAAATAGCGGAGAGGGCCGAGTGCCTTAATCTCAAACTCCCGAGCAAGAGCGAGACCGAGGCGAGAGGCTTCAGCAGTGTCGGAGCCAGTAATCAGCATGTCGTCGACGTAGACCACCAGGATGGCAACCCCGGCCGGCCCGTGACGGAAGAAGATCGTAGCATCACCGTTACTCTGAGTGTAACCTTCAGCGCGCATGACGGAAGAGAAGCGTCCGAACCACATCCGCGGAGACTGCTTCAGTCCATACAAGGACTTCCGCAATCTGCAGACTGTGCCCGGAGGACCGAGGGGATACCCGGGGGGGTGGCTCATGTAGACCTCCTCCTCAAGATCGCCGTGGAGAAAGGCTTTCTTCACGTCAAACTGCCGGATCAACCACCCATGATGAGCGGCGAGTGCCATAAGGAGACGGACGGATTCCATCTTTCGCCACGGGAGAGAAGGTCTCGAAATAGTCGATGCCGTAGGACTGCGTAAAGCCCCGAGCGACAAGCCGAGACTTGCGACGCTCAAGTGAGCCATCCGCACGGTGCTTCGGGGTGTGAACCCTCTTGCACCCCACGGCCTTCTTTCCCTGGGGGAGAGGAACGACGTCCCAAGTATGGTTTTTTTCCAGAGCCCTCATTTCTTCGTCCATAGCCGCCTTCCAATGAGGACAGGCAAGGGCATCGGCCAGGCGGCGTGGGACAGAGACCGAAGTAATGCGGGTCAAGAAGAGACGGTATGAGGGACTCAAGCGGTCGTAGGAGAGGTAATGAGAGAGGGGGTAGAGAGGTGTGCGGGTGCACTGGCGGACGCCTTTGTGAAGAGCGATCGGCCAGTCAAGAGAGTCATCGTCAGCACTAGAGGGGGCCGACGGAGAGGGAGAACCAACGGGAGTAGGAGCGGAAGCAATGGAAGTGGGAGAGGACGGCCTGGCAGGAAGAAAGGACTCGGGTGGAGTGGGAAGCAAAGGAGAGGGGTTACTCGGGTCCAAAGTGGAAGACAGCTGAGGAGGGGACGACGAGGGAGGAATCACGTCCGTAGGGGAATGACTGGCTGGGGACGCAGCAGGAGGAAAGGGATCTAACAAAGGGGATGGGGAAACCTCGCCAAGCAGAAGGCCGGAAGAGGAGGCGGCGAAGAAAGGTTGAAACTCAGCGAAGGTGATGTTGGCAGACACGAAGAAACGACGAGTGGGAGGGTGATAGCATTTGTACCCCTTTTGGAGAGAGGAGTAGCCGACGAAGACGCACTTGAGGGCACGGGCGTCAAGCTTCGTCAAAGTGGGCGCCGTGTCGTGGACGTATGCCGTGCACCCGAAGACACGAGGAAGGAGGCCCGTTCGTAATGTCACAGCTGGAAAGGCAGTCGACATACGATCGAGCGGACTACAGAACTGAAGAGTCTGAGATGGTAGCCGGTTGACGAGGTGGGTGGCCGTCAAGACAGCTTCGCCCCAGTATGTCCAAGGGACGGAGTAGTTCACGAGCAGAGTGCGGGCGGTAGATGTCACGTAACCAATCCGACGTTCTGCCATGCCATTCTGCTCCGGGGTGGCAACGCAGGACGTCTCATGGAGAACACCACATGTAGCAAAGTACGAGGTCAGCTCCTGGTTGACGTAGTTGCGAGCGTTGTCCGAGCGGAAACGTTGAATTGGGCGGCCAAACTGAGTCTGAACCATTGTGCAGAACTGCTGAACGGTGGCGGCGACAGCGGACTTGGTAGGCAGCAAGTAAGTCCACGTGTAGCGGGTGGCTTCATCAACAAAGAGGAGAAACCAGCGGTGCCCCTTCAGACTAGGCCGCGGAGCCGGGCCCCACACATCACTGTGAACACGATACAGCGGCACCGTCGTATGAGAAGTAGATGGAGAAAATGACGAACGTCGATGTTTGGCTAACTGACATGCCTCGCAAACAACGGTCTGAAGGTCCAAGCCCATACATAAGGACGGAAGCAAACGCTGTAAAGTAGAAAACGGCGGGTGGCCGAGGCGCTGATGAGTGAGCTGAAGGCGGTCGCGGCGAGAGTCAGCCGTGGTGTGAAGGCTGCGCTGCACCATGAAACACGATCGGTCCCCATCCTCGAACAGCAGCAATCCCCGATCCCGTCTAATCGGTGTAATCTTCCGCACCTTGTTAGACAAGAAGATCCCATCAGGTTGGATGTGGAAGGAACACTGAACCGCATCAACAAGGCGTTGCGGTGATAGAAGCAAAGCTCGAAGAGACGGAACATGGAGAACGTTGGGGATGAAACCAAGACCATCCACGTGGATAGTCCCGATACCAGCCACTCAAGACGCCCGCCCGGCAGTGAGGACAGCCGGTTCCCACCATGCCTCTCATAAGATACGAACCGGTGATTGAACGGGGTCATGTGTTCCGTGGCCCCCGTATCAAGCACCCAAGTGGTATCCGACAGGAGAGGAGCGGTGAGAGCCGTATGTCCGCAATACCACGAATCAGAAGTAGAGGCAAGAGGCGCACTGAGCGTCCCGAAGGAAGCCATAGGCTGAGTCTGGAGGGCGGTCATCTACACAGACAACCGAGCAAGATCCGCCTGTAACTGCTCCATGGTGACGGTGGCACTGCCAGTCGAGGAGAGAGCCGGGGCAGGGACAGCCGCAACATGAGCTTTGGCATCTTTGGCAGCTTGGAGATCAAACTGCTTCTTCCTGCACCGCTTCGCCGTGTGGCGGCGCTTGCCGCAGTAAGTACAAACCAGTTTGTCTCGCGGGTCGGCAACCGAGTCCGGGGGAGCAGAGTGGGAAGGCACCGGTGGACGCGGCAGTAACCCAGGCGAGTCCCCAGAGCGGGAGACTAATGCAGTGGAGTCGGCCGGGTTCGCCATGTCGGGACGATCACGGCGAAGACTGCTCTCCAGCTCAATCAGGTCCTTGACCACGGCATCAAACTCCGGGAGAGTGCCCCGGGTGTGCAAGGTGCGGCGACGCACCTCGGCATACTCCGGGTTGAGGCGATCGAGGAAGGACAAGAAGCGGAGACGAAGAGCATGACGCCGGTCCACTCCGTGCGGGTCACCAACCGGCATGTAGTAGTCAACCTCCCGCCACAGGGCATTGTGAGCCAAGCTGTAGTCCATGATGGACAGCGTCCCTTGGCGGAGAGCCTTCGCACGCTCCTGGCGAGAAGATGCGCCAGTGGTCGCATCATGGCCACAGTACTTGTGGGCATAATCCCAAATCTCCTTCGGGGTAGTCAAGTGGAGGAACTTATCGTAGACCGAAGTAGACAGCGTGTGATTCAGCAGCCAGGAGTGGATGAAATTTTGCTCAGCATCAAAGGCACCATAGTGCGGGTCGGTCGGGGCAAGCGGCGGGCATATCAAATGTTTGTGGAGAAGCCGGCCTTTGAGTGTCGACTCCACGAACTTGATCCAGGCCAACAATTGAGGAGCGCTCAAGCGACAGCACTCTGGAGCAGGAGGAAGAGGGAGACCGATCTTCGGAGAAGGGAGGTCTCTCCCGAAGTCGGCCGCGGTGAAGACGGGAGCCTGCACCGGGGGGTTCTCGTCAGACGAGGACCCTGAGTTGACGGTAGACATGAGGGGCAGGCTGGCGGCTGCTGCCTGCGGAGAGCGGGCGACGGCGGCGGGCGGCGGCCGAGGGCTGCGGCTGGCGGCTGCTGCCTGCGAAGAGCGGGCGGCGGCCTAGGGCTGCTGTTGGCGGCTGCTGCCTGCGGAGGGCGGGCGGCGGCTGCGGGGCGGCTGCGGGCGGCTGCGGGCGCGGGCGGCCGAGGGCTGCGGCTGGCGGCTGCTGCCTGCGAAGAGCGGGCGGCGGCCTAGGGCTGCTGTTGGCGGCTGCTGCCTGCGGAGGGCGGGCGGCGGCTGCGGGCGGCGGCCTAGGGCTGCGGCTGACGAATGCTGCCTGCGGAGAGCGGGCGGCGGCTGGCGGCTGCTGCCTGCGGAGAGCGGGCGGCGGCCTAGGGCTGCGGCGGGCGGCTGCTGCCTGCGGAGGGCGGGCGGCGGCCAAGGGCTGCGGCTGGCGGCTGCTGCCTACGGAGAGCGGGCGGCGGCTGCGGGCGGCGGCCTAGGGCTGCGGCTGGCGGTTGCTGCCTGCGGAGGGCGGGCGGCGGCTGCGGGCGACGGTTGCGGGCGGCGGCCTAGGGCTGCGGCTGGCGGCGGCTGCCTGCGTAGAGCGGGCGGCGGCTGCGGACGGCGGCGGCTGCCTGCGGAGAGCGGGCGGCGTCTGTGGGCGGCGGCCTAGGGCTGCGGTGGCTGCGAGACGGATCACCAGAAAGGGGAAAGAAGGGAGAAGCAAGGCTGGTGAGTCTGCAAGGCAGACAGTGGCAGCCGAAGCAAGGAGGAAGGTCTGGATCAAGAGCTTTGCTCTGATACCATGTGAAACCCTAACCTAGGTTAGGAGGAAGAAGATGAGATTGAGAGAAGAAGAATAATCCCATGATAGTGAAGGTACATGAGTTGGGTATATATACCCTAGGAGAGAGAAACGAGAATAAGAGGGTAATGGGCTAAACATAGAGGCCCATTACCCATACAAGATATATCTCACTAACAGATATCACTTACTGGCCTTGTTAGTGTTTGGACTTAATGTTCTCACTCGCTTTCTTTATAGTTTCGACTATAGATCCTTCCATAAAAGGAAAAAGACTATGAAACTGATAAGTTCTTTTTTCTAAAGAAGAACTTGTAAAGTCTTAACTAAGGCAATTCCTGAAAATGCTCTCATGAACTTGTTAGCAGTTTTGTACTGAACATGCTGATCTCTCATTTAATTCTTTATGCTGGTTTCATTTTTACAGGTCCTTATATCCTCAGGGCTTGACAAACCAGAGGATGGTAGTGCGAAGAAGACCTCTGGAGCTCTTGTTAAAGGCGGGAAGAAAAATAACCGGGACAAAATATTGACATCCAAATCAGTCAATAAAGAAGAAAAAATGGAGTCTTGTGTTGAAATGGACTCCCGTCTTTTATGTGCCATTTTAACAGTATGTCTACAAACTTTTAAAGTGCCATGATAAAGCATCATCATAATTTCTCTGTTGACAGTAGCTGAGTATAGTCGCAATCATTGTTCCTCGCAGCTAATGCAGATGCCATCGTCTGTCTATTTCATTACATCCATATATCTCAAGTTTTTTTAGCCTGAGTATCATACTGGTTTCTACTCTTTTATCTCGTTGATCTCAATGAGAGTATTTTCTATTTTTGGCAATATTTAATCGGAAAGTTTTAATTTTTGGGTACTTTTAATCGCAAATATTTTCAATTTCCAGTAGTTATTGCACAACAGACAAAATAGGTTTCGCCAATTTCCTGCTCTTTTTAACTGATAAATATTTTAATGTGGGCAATTCTTTTTCTCAACCAATGGTGCTCATTTTGGGTCACAGTTTCTAACAATATATATACATAGTTTTTTATCAGTTGTCGCTTCAAGAAAAAACTTTGAAAAGAAGTTTATGTTTAGAGTGAGGAATCATCTATTTTTATCCAATGTTACATTTGGTGCCTTTCGGATTCACAGATTGCTAATGTTCTCTTTTAAAAAAATTATCTTCTGTTAGTTGAGTGTTCTTTAACTTCTTTGGTTTTTCATTGATTGTGTTGGTTCTGGAAGCAGCCATACATAAAGCTAACTAAATATTTATTTTATCTTTGAAAAGGATCTGAACGTATGCCAAATTTAAAATTTTTCTTTGCTTTACGCTTCCTGAATCCTTTCTAAAGCTCTGTGCTGTGCTGTTCTTTGTATGCTTCGCAGGGGGTCAATAGGGCATTTCCATTTGTTGCCAGCGATGAAGCTGATGACATAATCGAAGTCCAAACGCCTGTACTTTTCAGACTGGTAATATTTTTAATCTTCTGTGTTTTAATACATTGGCGTGTAGTGAATAACGTGATAATATATATGGATTGCAGGTCCATTCAAAAAATTTCAATATAGGAGTTCAGGCATTGTTGCTTCTATATCAAATTTCTTCTAAGAATCAGATCCTTAGTGACCGCTTTTACCGTGCGCTGTACTCAAAGCTTCTTGAACCAGCTGCCCTAAATTCTTCCAAGGTTATACCTGACTGTTCCATGAATCGGTTCTTTATTTTTTCCCGTCACCATTGATATTATATAATCGTTGAAATGGATGAATTGAATTAGAGACCCATATCAGGATCACTGATAACATGAGTTATCCTTAGACCAAATAATGGTGTGAGCTATTGATCTTTAAAGCAGTTGGTAATAGCTGTCGCAAATGCTCTTAGTTTGCACTTTTTTTCTTGGAGCTGAAGTTTTCCTTCTTTTTTAAACCCTCTCATTGTCACTATTATTTCTGTTTAACAGTACATATCTTCCAATTTGTCAATTTTTTTTGAAAAGTGATTTAAGTTGGTCACCCGACAAAGCTGTAACCACCCAGAGTTACATGTGGAGATAGTTAAAGCTCTCCTCCCCGCCTGGCCAACCCCTCTCTTAACTGATTACCCCTCTAGCGAACCAGCATGCCATGAGGCCCTCGACCTCGTGGGCTAGCCCGTCCTTGGATACCTTGGCCCTCTAAATACCACCTTCCTTGGATATCTTCCAATTTGTCAATATGGCAGTCAATCTGTGTCTCATTTATGGATTAATTTTTAAAATATCAATTGAGTAAGCCTTCATAATGAATAGAGTCTGCTCATAGTTCATTTTCATCAAGCTAATACTGACGAGTGTTTATCAGCTTTTTGTGTTGACCAAGCGTGATACGAATTTATGGAAGTTCGTCTCTAGATTTTCTTCATTGTTTATGTCACAATGTGCCCATCTAATCTTGCCAGTCATTGAATTTTTAAGCAATGAAACGTGGTAAAACGGGAGGCGAATGTCCTAACATGACAGTAAATCAGTATGACGGAAATAAATATTCCACGTTTTTGTCGTCAGCCTTTTCCAATATTTTTTGATTCTTTAGTAGGATTCTTCATATGTCTTTGGATCACCTGGTGCTTTTTTCTGCTAACGGATGGACATTCAAAGGTTCATTGACATGTGTAGACCTGTAAATGTGTTCAATATTACCTTGTACATGGGCAATAAAAGTGTTCTAATTTTCTTTCTTTGATCAGCATGAAATGTTTCTTGCACTACTGTTTAAAGCACTGAAGAGTGACTTGAATTTGAAACGAATATCTGCCTTCTCCAAACGACTTCTTCAGGTGTGGAAATAACCTCATCTCTTATTCAATCCACAAATAGCCATTTTAATAGCTCTTTTACAAAAACCTTAAATTTGCTTTATTTGATTTTTAAGTTTTGACTGCGGACACAGTATTTTTGTTTAAGTAGGCGTCGTATTATGTCCAATTTTGCAAAAAAGTTTACCCTCTATTCCTGTCAGTTTATGTATAAAATGATATTTGATTTCCATGCTTGAAATAGTATAATTTTCTCCAACAGATCTCCCTGCAGCAGCCTCCACAGTATGCATGTGGATGCCTTTGTCTCATTTCTGAAGTCCTTAAAGCAAAGCCTCATATGTGGTGAGACCTGATACTTTTCACTCATTCAGTATTCTTCAAACCCCAATTTGCTTGCTATTTTCTCTAAATGTTTGTACAGTCTATTTAGATGTGCTCTAGAACTTCTGGGGTTGTGTATTCTGCAAAATGGTTTTACTCCTTTTTTGTTCATTTCTCACCTTGGTCAACATAGCTGGTGTTGTGTTCTAAGTCAGGTCTTTGATGTGGTCTTTTTCCTCTGAAGAGTCGATAATGTTAATTGATTTGTGTTTTTCCAATCAAAAAAACCGTGAGGTATTATTGTGAGTCGTTTTCCTATTTATCTCGCAACTCTGCAGGAGTATGATGCTTCAAAGTGAGTCCGCTGACGAAGACCTTGAACATTTTGTTGATATACGGGAAGATGAAGAAGAGGTGGCTGATCCCGCCACCGAAAGAATCGATAGAAATTTGTTAACTGCGGAGAATTGTGAACTTAGCTCCAGCGATTCCAAGCCTAAAGCTACAAATCCGTCTGGAGATGGAACTATTGATGCGAAAAATGAAAGGCTGAAGTCGGACAGAGAGGCTGCAGAACCTTGCATAGTGACTTCTTCAACTGTGAGATATAATCCCCATCACAGGGAGCCCTCGTTTTGGTATTTTTCTCAAACGTTTTGATTTGTTTATTCCCATTCATAAATAATTGGTGTCTCGTCTTTCAATGTAACAAGAACATAGCTCTGTGCCTTTTATTCTCCCTTTAATCCACGTCGACTTTAAGGGTTAAGCTCTTTTTTTTTGAAAAATAAAAGGGAGGGTCTCCTGCGAATGGTGAATAACCCAGATATAATGGCATATGTGCACGTGGTGAGTACCTGACTGATCAACTTGGCCCCTTTACTGTCCTTCACCCCCCGACCAACCAGTAGGAGACAGTAATCTCCACATCATGCAAAATTGAATCCATATAGACTAGCCTTTCCTTAAAGACGATACCATTACGGTGCCACTAAAGCACCTAAGGTACCATGAGGATCCTTCAGCCCGATCGTCCTATGCACGCATCTCCCCAGGGGAATCTGCAACATGCTTCGTCAAATGTCACATCCACCCTGATAGGATGCTGCAAGCTCAAAATGGCTCGGGCAAACAGACATTCAAAGAACAGATGTGAGCAGTCTTTCTCTCCTTGTGCGCACATGGCACATACAACTGATGTATTTGGTATTAGGCTCATATGTAGGACCTGTGTCATCAGTTGTCATCTAAGAAGTAGCCACCGAATCTCTTGATTTTAATGGGACCTTTTGCTTGTCTAGCTGACGACAGGTAGTATTCCCCTGTTGCATTCCCTCTGATTCATTTGTGGGCCTCTTGAATTTAAAATGACACGCTGCTCCACGTCCAGCCATTTGTGGGCCTCTTGAATTCTTGAATCACATCTTGTGCCTTAAAATACGAGGAAAGGTTCTCATTAAAGAAGTCGACTGCATTGTCCAAGCCAAATCTCGTTATAGAAATATCTAACTGATTCTTCATCATACGGAAGAAGTCCTAAACTACTTTCGAGAAGTCTGATTTAGATTTCAATAGCTATGCCCATGTTGACCGTGTATACTCATCAACAAAACTAATAATCCATCTGGCTCCCATTACGGTTGTAGTAGAGGATGGCCCCCACACATCACAGTGTATAACTACAAACAACAAATTACCCCTTCACTTCTTCCGCTGAAGGAGGTGCACTTACGCTTAGAGAATTGGCATATTTCAAAACAATAGAAGAGATATTCACATCTTTGTAAAACATATGGAACATGAGTATCAAAAATTCAAATGAAGGATGCCCAAGTCAAAAGTGCATAAGGTTGATGTGATCCACTTATCTGCTCCACTCCGAATCTTGTGCAGCATAACAAGTCGTCCAACCATCACCTTCCAAATCGTTCACATACAGGAGCCCGTTCTTCACCTTAAAAGGTGAAGTCCTCTGGTTCTTTGCGTTGTTATAAATAAGAATATGATACAACCCCGACATATCTAGGCCCTTTTCATCATTTAGCCCAATAGGGGCATTTTAGTCATTTGGACTTCTGTAATCCCTTTAAATAGAGCAGCCTTCCCATGAGGAGGGCGGCCAAGAAGTATCACAAGAATGTGTTTGGTTCTCTCGGCGACATCCATTCTGCCAGACCCCTCTGGTAGGCGACGCCCACTCCGCCTGGCCCACCTGCCGTAGTCCATCCCAGCTCACTGATGACCATCCCGGCGCCTTTTCCCTCCCTTCTCGTCTTCTCACCGATACGAACCAGCAGGTTCGTATCAGAATACCCTCAGGAGCCACATAAAAAGCAAAATTTAAATCTTTATCAAATTTCCGTGAGGATATATGCTGCCCCCTGAGACTAGGTACATGTTGGACTTGTTTAATAAGACCCAGGCAAGATATTTCCGCATCTCCAATACCAGTGACAGTTAGACTCTCACCCCTGCTGTGAATACTCGTCTATCTCTCCTGAAAGGAGTGTAATTGTAGAACTTGGAACGATAGGGAGTCATATGGTCTGTTGCACTGGTACCAATGATCCAATCAGATAAAATGTGATTGGGATAAGTTGGTATCTCACCTGTTATTACTGTTAGCAGAGGAATTTACATTTGTTTCTTCTAGTTTTTTATTTTTCCTTCTTTCTTTCTTTGTTTTTCTGTAAATGTTGGCCCCATATATAAGAGGCCCACTGACTCCCCAATCCGCTAGCGCATTTACTTGTGGGCCCAGCCCTTTTCCTTGTAAGTCTCTCTGGTTTAAACCAGAGAAACCCTAGGGAATAAGTTGATGAGGTTTTCTTTTTCTCCCGCCTCCTTCTCTTGCTCTGACTGGCGGGTAGGTCAAATGCCGACCAGCCATGGAGCGAGCTAACATGGTATCAGAGCCGGACATGGGAAGCTCATTGTCAATGGAAGAAGAAACCTGATCTATCTCCTTTCGATCCTAGAAGAAGAAGAAACTTGTTATTCCAAGGAAACGAGAAGGGTCTCCTAGATCGATCATTGGAATCTCTGGGCTTTGATAATGGCCACAGAGATGATGAAGGCGAGTTCCAGTGATTCTGTATTATTCCATGATCATGAAAGGATGGTACAACACACCTTTCCAGGCATTTCTGAACCCCTCAAGTAGGATGGGTTGAATACACTCCACTGGGGTGAATACGTGGAGATCATCCTTGAAGGTAGATCATCCTTGAAAGGAGATCATCCGTGGATACGTGAACACTGGGGTGAATACGTGAATACACTCTGATACCATGACGACTTTGTAATACTTGAAGAGTACAGAAGGGAGAGAGAGAGCAGCAGCAAGAACAGTAGAGAAAAATCTTATTAGAAAAAGGTAAAAAAACATATATTACACACATCCCTTTTATAGCTGCTGTCTAACGGCTAGTCGTCTAACGGCTAGTCGCCCAACGGCTGGTAATTACTAGCCGTTAACGATGGGACCCACAGAACCCGATAATGGGTATAGTGGGCCCAATGTATCTCCTTTATGTATTACAATCATCTTCTTGGGCTTGGGCTATTTTCCTTATATCTTTAACGCTCCCCTCAAGTGCAGGAATGTAGGTTCCTCATTCCAAGCTTGGATCTCAGATATTGAGTTTGTTTGATCGGTAGCCCCTTAGTCAAAATATCTGCACATTGTTCTTCAGAGCTCACGTACTCAGTCTTCAAGATTCCTTGTTCCAAGTGATCCTGTATATAGAATCTGTCAATGTTCACATGTTTCATCCGGTCATGGTCAACTGGGCCATGGGCTATACTGATAGCTGATTTGTTGTCTCAGCGGATAATTATTGGTTTTAGAAATGTGATCTTCAAGTCTTCCAACAGATTCTTGATCCATATGGCCTTATCAATTCCCTTTGATATGGCTCGAAATTCAGCTTCTGTGCTAGACTTTGACACCACACTCGGCTTTTTACTCCTCCATGTAACCGAATTCCCTCCTAGCATCGTGCAATACCCCGTGGTGGACCTGTAATCAAGCCGAGAGCCAGCAAAGTCAGAATCAGCGTATACAATAAGATCAATCTTACCTGTTCTCCTATGTGCAATGCCCAGTCCTGGAGTCCCCTTTAGGTACCTGAGAATTCTGTTAGCAGCTTGAAAATGCGAAATTCTAGGTGAGTGCATGAACTGACTTAACACATTTTGTCAGCCGCCTATGATTTTATCATGTATCTGTATTTGTACTTGTTTATATTTCCTGTATACTTATGTCCTTATCGGATATAAGTGAAGCGGATCCAGGCTATCGGGTCCACGATAGCCTGGATGCCTGAAACGCCCAGGTTACTTATAAAGAAACCCTAGGGCGCCGTCTAAATGTATGGGGTTCTATTACTCTTTTCTTAATGTGAGTTTCTCCTCCTTGTTCTTCCATTCTCTACCCTAAATCCGGATTAGGGTTAGACCTTGACATGGTATCAGAGCAGAGATCACTGGAGACCTTGCTCTCGGTCGGTTTCTAGCTGGCGTTTTTCTTTCTGCTTTGGGAGCTTCTCAACATTGAAGCTCGTGGGTTAATCTTCTGGTGAAGGCTTGCGAGTTCCACAGTCTACAGAAGGGTTGTATTTCAGATGGCGGCTACAACATCTGTTCCAGATAAGAGCTTGCAAATCTCGGAGACATCTCCTCATCAGTTGGTGATACAATCAGTTCCGGAAGCAGTGAAGTATACTGGCCTCAATTTACTTCATTGGAGCAAGTATGTAGAGATGATATTGGAAGGAAAAGGTCTGAGTCATCATTTGACCAAGGAAGCTAGTTCTTCAGATGCGAATTTCTTACAATGGAAAGCCAATGACGCTGCTATTCGTGCGTGGCTCCTTAGTAGCTTGAAGCCTGAATTTTTCAACAAGTATCTACTTTTGGGTTCTTCAAAAAAAATATGGGACACAGTCCATAAGAGTTGTCTGCAACAAAGCAATGAGTGGCGTATTTACGATTTAACAATCAAGATTGCTATGGTCAAACAAGGAGATCTAACAGTCCAACAATATGTTTCTGAACTTGAAGGTTTCTGGCAAGAACTTGACCATTTTAGAAGTGGAACCTTGGAAAACTGTGCTTGTCAGCAGTATATGCAGAAAGATCGACTTTATCGTTTCCTTGGTGGTCTGAAAAGTGATTACGACTTCCTCAAAAGTCAAATATTGAATCGTGAGCATGTCCCAACTTTGGAACAAGCTATTCAACAAATACTTGAAGAGGAATGTCGACTACACACCAACGAATCATCGGAGGATCTTGGCACTGCCATGGCAGCAAAATTCAAAACTCGAAAGTCTGCACTTCCATCTTCGGGTGATCAGCCCCGGGAGATAGTTGTATGTTCACATTGCAAGAAAAGGGGCCACAAGAAAGAAACTTGCTGGGATCTTCATGGGAAACCACAAGAGGTTTGGATCTGTTCACATTGTAACAAGAAGGGCCACAAAAAGGAGACTTTCTGGGATCTCCATGGACAACCAAAGAACTACACGCAAGCCCATGTCGCCAAGGATGTAAAGGCTGAAAAAGGTCAAGAAGCTGTCAGTGCCTCCGAAGTGTCAATGTCTGAATTCCTTCAACTCAAAGAAGAACTCGAGAAGTTGAAGAACATGAACTCTAATGCACCGAGCTCATCCATGGCATGCTCTGGTAAGAGCGTTGCACTCCTCGGATCTACCTCTATTTCTCCGAAATCGAGTTGGCTTTTGGATTCTGGAGCATCCAGCCATATGACTCCTCATCGATCTAATTTTTCGATATATTTTCCTAGAAGTAACCTACCTAAAGTGTTTACAACAAGTGGTGACAGATTACCCGTAACAGGGATAGGCACTGTTTCTATTCATGGGTTGGGAAAGATACATAATGTTCTTCATGTCCCACAAATTCAAGCTCAACTTTTTTCTCCTCAACGCTATGTGAAAGATACATCAACTATACTAACTCTGAGTTCTGATGGTTTTTTTGTATGGGACAAGAAGTTGAACCGAAGGATTGGCTCAATTGAGGAGTGAGATGGCCTGCTTCACGTGGCAGATTACTCGCCTACTGGATTGGCTGTCGGGGAATCGCATCTGTCGAACGACACTGAGCTGCCAGTGTGGGAACAAGTTAAATTATTTCATTCTCGTTTGGGACATCCATCTTTTGACCTTTTGGGAAAGATTTTTCCATGTTTTGCGAAGAAGTGTGACCTTTCTAAAATAGTCTGTGATGCTTGTCAATATGCAAAACATCGCCGAGCAACTTTTAATCGCCAGAGTAAGCATCAAAATGTACCCTTTGGATTAATCCATAGCGATGTTTGGGGCCAAGTCCTACGATCTCTCCAAAGGTTGCACGGTGGTTTATTGTTTTTGTGGATGATTGTACTCGTTACACGTGGGCATACCTGTTGAAGCATAAATCATAAGTAACTGATATAGTCAAAAGTTTCTGCATCTTAGTGCAAACTCAATATCAAACACAGGTTAAGATCTTCCGATCCGATAATGCCAAAGACTACTTCAACAATAGCCTCTCCAAATTCTTCAAGGAACGTGGTATAATTCATGAATCATCGTGCGTGTAAAGACCTCAACAAAATGGTGTTGCAGAACGCAAGATTGGTCATATTGTTGCTAAAACTCGTGCTCTTCTATTTCATCAATCGGTGCCAAAATATCTTTGGGGTGAGGCCTTATCAACTTCAATTCATCTTATTAATCGTCTCCCATCCAAGGTGCTGGAATTCAAAAGCCCAATTGATCTGATGTCCCAATCATTTCCTAATGTGACGTTTCATACTGGACTCAAGCCAAGGGACTTTGGGTGTGTTGTATTTGTCCATGTTCATGATCCGTTAGTTAAATTAAGTCCAAGAGCTTTGAAGTGTGCTTTCGTGGGCTATTCCTCTACACAGAAGGGATATCGATGCTATCATCCTCCAACAAAACGGTTGTAGGTATCTCTTGATGTTACTTTCCAAGAACAAGAGAGCTATTTTGGTGATTCTCCTCTATTAGAGGAGTGGTTAGTAGATACAGAAAGTACAGACCAGCCAGTGAATAAAGACTGTCAAGCTATAAATATGAACTATTCAATTCCATCCTCTACTATTCAATCTTGTGCAGAAGCTGAAGTCTCATCTATTCAGGCACTACCGGAAGTAGGTGACCGGATGGGAGATCCTCCTGAGGGGGAATCAAGTACTCCTGATGAAACGATGGAAACAACTCCTTTCGTCTCTGGCGAAGATCTAGAATCAGATTTGGGGTGGCCTATAGCTCTCCGGAAAGCACGGCGAGCATGTACTCAGAATCCTCGGTATATATTCTCTAACCTCGTCACCTATGAAAGGATACATCCTGAATACCGAGCGTTTTTAGCTGCAATTGATAGTGAAACCATATCAGAGACGTGGAGTGAAGCTTCACGTGACCCAAAGTGGCGAGAAGCCATGGATTTGGAGATGGAAGTGTTGGCCCAAAACCGGACATGGGAGATGGTGCAACTGCCGGATGGAAAGGAACCAGTTGGACGTAGATGGGTATATACCATTAAACACAGGGCTGATGGATCTGTTGAGAGATATAAGGCTCGCTTGATGGCAAAGGGATACACCCAAACGTATGGTGTTAACCCTAGGAGGGGGAAGTGGATCAAGAGAGATGGAGTGAGAAGGAAAATAGAATCATGTACCAAAGATGTTACAAGAAGAGGGTATATATATATACCCTAAGTGAGAGAAGAGAGATAAAGGGCTAATGGGCTTATAGAACAGGGCCCATTAGCCCGATATAGGAATATATCACTAACACCCCCCCGCAAGCGAAGTATGGATGTCTTCCATACCGAGCTTGGACACCGCACGTTGGAGAAGTGGACGAGAAAGTCCCTTGGTGAGGACGTCCGCCGCCTGATCAGCGGATGCAACAAAGTCAAGATCAAAAATCCCTTCGTCAACACGCTCCTTAAAGAAGTAGCGATCACGCTCCATGTGCTTTATCCGTCCCTGCTGGCCCGGATTTAAGGCCAGTGCAATCGCTGACTTGTTGTCACAGTAAAAATGGATGGGACGGGAATACTCCACCCGAAGATCGTGAAGGATCCCGTAAATCCACTGACCTTCGGATGCCCCATCGGCGAGCGCGCGGAACTCAGCTTCCGCGCTTGAGCGGGATACCTTGTCTTGCTTGCTGCTCTTCCAGCTGACTAGGCTGCCAAAGATGAACGTGCAGTACCCGGTGGTGGATCGGCAATCCACAATCGAGCCGGCGAAATCTGCATCAGTGTACACTTTCACTTTTCTGTCCGAACTCCGAGGGAAGAGCAGTCCCTTCCCGGGGCAACCTTTTAGGTATGCAAGTACCCGGTGGGCGGCCTGGCGATGAACCTCTCGAGGCGAGTGCATAAACTGACTAAGTAAGTTGACTGCAAAGCTGAGGTCGGGCCGAGTGTGTGTCAAATAGAGCAATTTCCCCACCAGCTGCTGATACTGATAAGGATTCACCAGTGGAGAGTCCTCCCCTTTGCCCAATTTGACGTTGGGATCAATGGGAGTGCTCACCGGAGCACACTCAGTCATACCAGTCAGGGTGAGCAGGTCAACGGCATACTTCTGCTGCGAGACGAAGATCCCCCGGGGGGAATAAGCCACCTCAAGGCCAAGGAAATATCTGAGGAGGCCGAGAGTCTTAATCTCAAACTCCTTGGCCAGGGCAGCACTGAGACGGACAGCTTCGGCAGCATCGGAACCCGTGAGCAAAATATCATCGACGTACACTGCCAGGATAGATACACCGGTCGGCTGATGACGGAAGAACAATGAGGCATCACCGTTGCTCTGAGTATACCCTTCGGCTTTCAGAACGGAGGAGAAACGGCCGAACCACATCCGAGGTGACTGCTTCAGTCCATAGAGGGACTTCCGCAATCGACAGACGGTGCCGGGAGGACCAAGGGTGTACCCCTCGGGCTGCTTCATATACACCTCCTCCTTCAGATCGCCATGTAGGAAGGCGTTCTTCACATCAAACTGCCGAATCCCCCAATGGAAGTGAGCTGCCAATGCCAAGAGAAGACGAACCGTTTCCATCTTCGCCACCGGGGAAGAGGTCTCAAATAATCCATTCCATATGATTGGGTGAACCCCCGAGCGACGAGGCGAGACTTGTACCGCTCCAGGGTGCCATCCGCATGATGTTTCTTGGTGTGGATCCACTTGCAATCCACCACCCTCTTGCCAGGAGGAAGGGGGACCACATCCCACGTGTGGTTCTTGAGCAAAGATTGCATCTCCTCGTCCATCGCCGCTTTCCAATGAGGAGAAGCGATAGCATCGGCTACACGGCGAGGAATGGGATCCGACTCGATGCGAGTGAGAAACAGCCGGTAGGGAGTACTCAGCCGGTCGAATGAGAGAAAATGAGATAGAGGATAGCGGGGTGTGCGAGTGCACTGACGAACCCCCTTCCGAAGGGCGATAGGCCAACCCAGCTGTTCCTCATCATCGATAGAGGGCTGAGCGGAATCGTCCGACGGAGGATGAGCGGAAGCGAGAGGTGGGGAGACAAAGGTGCGGAAAGGGAAGTGGAGTCACCCGCACAAGGGAGGATAGGATCATCCTCGGATGGGAAGAAAGAAGCCAACTCACCGGGAGGAGAGGAAGAGGACTCACCCGAAGAGGGGAGATCCTGTGAGGACGGAGCTGGAGAATCCTGGCCAGTGAGAATGCCCGGGGGAGGAGGCGGCAAGGGTGCCGGAAGCGAAGGAGGAGTGGACAGCACGTCCAAGGACCCCTCAGGTGTCACCGACGGAGAAGAAAGGACATCAACGGGAAAAGGATCATGGAGAGACGAGGGTGGCGTTGGAGCAGTGGGCTCCACACTCGGAACAGGCCCCAAGTGGGGAGCCGAAGGAGCCTCATCCAACGGGAGGCGGGATGAGGAAGAGTAGTCCCCGAAATAGGGTTCATGCTCGGCAAAGGTGACATTTGCCGAGATGAAGAAACGCCTTGTGGGCGGATGGTAGCACCTGTATCCCTTCTGGAGGGATGCGTAGCCGACGAAGATGCACCTCAGAGCACGAGCATCGAACTTCGTCCGTGATGGAGAGGTATCGTGGACGTAGGCGGTGCAGCCGAAGACCCGAGGAAGGAGACCCGTCCGCAGAGAAATATCCGAAAAAGTCGCATTCATCCGGTCCAGGGGGCAGGAGAACTCCAATGTAGGGGAAGGAAGACGATTGATGAGGTGGGTACTCGTCAAAATCGCCTCACCCCAATACTGCCAAGGCACCTGGTAGTTCACCAACAGCGTCCGGGCGGTGGAAGTGACATACCCAATGCGGCGTTCTGCCATACCGTTCTGCTCCGGCGTAGCTACACATGAAGTTTCGTGGAGGATTCCACGATCCGCAAAAAATGAGGCAAGTGCGGTATTGACGAAGTCGCGGGCATTGTCCGACCGGAACCGCTGGATACCACGACCAAACTGAGTCTGGACCATGGCGCAGAAATGTCGGACGGTGGATGTGACCTCTGACTTCGTGGTCAGCAAATAGACCCACGTATACCGGGTGGCCTCATCCACAAAAATCACGAAGTAGCGGTGCCCCCTCAGACTAGGCTGCGGGGCCGGTCCCCAAACATCACTGTGAACCCGATACAGCGGACTCTTCGTATGCATTTCAGAGGGAGTAAAGGAAGATCGACGATGCTTGGCCAACTGACAGGCTTCGCAAACAACACTTGATAAGTCGAGTCCAGTACATAAAGAAGGGAAAACTCGCTGCATAGTAGAAAAGGAGGGTGGCCAAGCCGCTGGTGAGCCAACTGGAGACGTCCTCTACACTGCTCGTCGGCTGGTCGAAGTGCCCGGTGCACCAAGAAAGTAGAAGAGCGCCCCCCGTCGTCCAACAGTAGCAGTCCATGTTCCCGCCTAATCGGTGTAGTCCTTCCCACCTTGTCAGACAGAAACATGCCGTCAGGTTGGAGGTGAAAGGAGCACATAAGGGCATCAACAAGACGTTGGAGACATGAGAATGGCCCGCAAATCAGGCACATGGAGGACGTTGTTGACCACACCGAGGCCATCCACAAAAACTGCCCCGATTCCGGCCACCCAGAGACGTCCACCGCCCGCCGTAAGAACGGTACGGCTCTCACGATGCCTCTCGTACGATACAAACCGGTCATTGAAGGGGGTCATATGCTCGGTGGCCCCCGAATCAAGAACCCACGTAGTATCAGAGACGAGAGGTGAGTGAAGAGCCGTATGACCACAGTACCACTCAGAGGAAGGAGAGGGCTGAAACGCACCAAAACCGCCGGCGAGGACGTGGACTGGGTCTGGGTCTGAGTCTGAAGGGCAGCCATCTGGGACTCCATTTGGTCACGGAGACGAGTGAAGTCAGCCTGGAGTTGATCGATGGTGGAAGCGGAACTGCTCGTGCTGGTGGACGTGGCGGCAACCAGGGCCTGTCCGTCGGCGACTTCCTTCTTCTGCTTGTGCTGGAACTTCGGGGGAACACCATGGAGTTTCCAGCAGCGGTCACGAGTATGCCCCACCTTCTTGCAGTAGGTACAACTGGGGCGAGTCGTGGAGTCGGAAGGTGTCGCCAAGAGGGCCGCCGAGTCAAGGGCCGGCGCCGACGGAGTCCCATGGAGTGCAAAATGACTTTCCTCCTCTAGGAGTTCCGGGAGGAGCTCGTCGATGGTCGGGAAGCCTTCTTTGCGATGTAGGGCGTTGCGGCGAATGTCATGATACTCGCGGTTGAGGCCATTGAGGAACCCAATGAGTCGCAAAAGAAGAACATCTTTCCAAATTTTGCACGTCACATCGTCAGGCGGTAAGTAGTGATCCACTTCGTCCCACAATTTCTTGTGGGCTAAGGCATAATCGGAGATGCTCATTGTGCCTTGACGAAGGTTGTACGCCTGTCCCACTAACGCAAACAGTCGCCAGTAGTCGTTGTCTCGACCACAGTACGTCTTCGCTTGATCCCAGAACCCCTTCACCGTCGTCGGGTAAGGAAAACGCTGCCGAAAATCATGGGACAGCGTATGCGTGTAGAGCCACCCCAGGACAAACTTCTCTTCCGCATTCCACGTGGCGTAGTGGACATGCGTCGGTTGGAGCGGAGCCTCGGTGCAGTGCTTGAACAGGAAACGTGATTCCAGGGTGGTTTGGACGTAGCGGGTCCATTCCAGTAGATTCGGGCCCCGAAGAAGAGTAGATTCGGGGACCGCTGGGAGGGGACTCACAATTTTGTAGGAGAGAGGCTTCTCGAGGAAATCGGCATCTTCGAACGGCATGATGTCAAGTTTTGGGTGCGGGACGGCAACCGGTTAGAGGGGCGACCGGCGTCGGAGAGGCAGACGGCCAGAACAGGGCCTGGAGGACGTAATGGGGCCGTCCAGGGGGCGGATGACGGAATGGATGACGAAAAACAGTCTCGGGATGACGCACAGATGAAGAGGATGACGGAAAAATCGTCCGGATGACGGTTCGGACGGGATCGGTTGACGGATCGACTCGGGATGACGCGCCGGGATGACGGTTCGGCGCTTGCTGCGGCTGCTTCGGCTGCGGGCTCCGGAACGGCCGTCAGACGCCGGAAATCGAAGGAGGAAGACGGTATGGAAGATTTTGAGGATGAAAATCGGAAGAGGAACGATTTTAAACCGAAAAAATGACTGGAATGAAGAAGAAATTGCGGAAGCGGAAGGGGAAGTTCCGCAAGAGAATGGAGACGAAGTTCCGCGTGACGAAGATAGTCTGCGCGGGGAATGTTCGTCCGGTAGAGGGATCTCACTCCTTAGAGAGCCATTGGCTCTGATACCATGTTAACCCTAGGAGGGGGAAGTGGATCAAGAGAGATGGAGTGAGAAGGAAAATAGAATCATGTACCAAAGATGTTACAAGAAGAGGGTATATATATATACCCTAAGTGAGAGAAGAGAGATAAAGGGCTAATGGGCTTATAGAACAGGGCCCATTAGCCCGATATAGGAATATATCACTAACATATGGGATTGACTATGAGGAGACCTTTGCGCCCGTTGCAAAGTTGAGTACTGTTCGTATTCTTGTGGGGGCTGCAGCTACCTACAATTGGAAGTTACATCAGTATGATGTTAAAAACGCCTTCTTACATGGAGACCTAGAGGAGGAAATATATATGCAAATTCCTCCCGGATATTATTCTAATTCCCCAAAGGGGTGGGTGTGTAAACTCAAGAAGACATTATATGGGTTAAAACAGACACCACGAGCTTGGTTTGGGAAATTATCCCAAACTATGTTGAAGCTGGGATATGAGCAAAGCAGTGGGGATCATACACTCTTTGTTAAATCTAATGCCAAGGGAAAACTTGCTGCCCTTCTAGTATATGTTGATGATATTATTATCACAGGAGACGACGAGGCTGAGATACAACGATTAAGTCAGAGGTTATGTGAACATTTTGAAATTAAATCTCTTGGACTGCTCAGATATTTCCTGGGTATTGAGGTAGCTTATTCTCCTGAAGGTATCTTTATTTCGCAACGCAAATATATTTTGGATATTTTACGCGAGGATGGAAATGGAAGACTGCAAGCCTTCAAAGATTCCTATTGATCAAAATGTTGCGCTGGGACTGTGTGAGGATTCACCTCTGGTTGATCCACTGAGATATCGAAAACTAATTGGGAAATTAATTTATCTGAATCACACTCGACCAGATATCGCTTATACTGTTAATCTATTGAGCCAATTCATGCAAAGTCCTCGAGAAACTCATCTGAAAGCTGCTCATAAACTGTTGGCATACTTGAAGGGGACAGCTGGACATTGCTTATTTTTTCGACGTGGAGGGCAACCAATCTTGGAAGCCTATACTGATTCAGATTATGGTGGTTCAGTGGTAGACAGTCGATGTACTGGTGGATATTGTACGTATTTCGGTGGAAATCTTTTTACATGGAGAAGCAAGAAACAGAGGGAGGTATGTCTTTCAAGTGCTGAAGCAGAGTTTCGAGCCCTACTTAAGGGGATTTGTGAAGTTATCTGGATTTAAGGCATATTGGAAGATCTTCATATTCCACAAAAAGCAGCTACCACAATCTGGTGTGACAACAAATCAGCAATTGACATGGCTCATAATCCTGTTGTACCAGATCGGACAAAGCATATGCGTATTCGAAGACATTTTGTTCGACAGAAAATCGATGACAAGGTTGTGCAGATCAAGCATGTTCCATCGGCAGATCAAGTAGCGGATATTCTTACAAAAGGACTATCTGGAAAGACTTTTCAGCGGCTATTCTCCAAGCTGGGGATGTGGAGCATCTACTTACCCGCTTGAGGGGGGTGTCAGCCGCCTATGATTTTATCATGTATCTGTATTTGTACTTGTTTATATTTCCTGTATACTTATGTCCTTATCGGATATAAGTGAAGCGGATCCAGGCTATCGGGTCCACGATAGCCTGGATGCCTGAAACGCCCAGGTTACTTATAAAGAAACCCTAGGGCGCCGTCTAATGTATGGGGTTCTATTACTCTTTTCTTAATGTGAGTTTCTCCTCGTTCTTCCATTCTCTACCCTAAATCCGGATTAGGGTTAGAGCTTGACACATTTACAGCATAACATATATCTGGTCGCGTGTGTGACAGATACAGAAGTTTTCCTATTAGACTCTGATATGAGCTAATTTCTACTTTAGGGTCACTTTCTCTTAGAGTTAATCTATGATTTACTTCAATAGGTGTCTCATTTATATGACAGTTCATATGTTTTGTTTCATTTAGAAGATCTAATATATATTTTTGTTGTGTCATTAAGTTACCCTCACGTGATCTTGCAAACTCTATACCTAAGAAATACTTTAGAGGTCCTAAGTGTTTAACTTGAAAATTCCTGTTCAAATGTTCCTCAGGTGTCCTTATTTCTTCCTGATTGTTACCCGTAATTATTATGTCATCTACATATACTATCAAAACAGTTAGCAGATCATTTGAATAATGTTTAAAAAACATGGTGTGTTCTCCATTGCATTGACTATATACTAACCCCTTCATTGCTTGGGTAAATCGTCCAAACCATTCCCTAGGTGATTGTTTTAACCCAATAATGATTTTCGAAGTCTACATACTTTTCCTTTGTTATGTTGGTTTTTCATATCCTGGAGGGATATTCACGTAGATATCTTCTTTCAAGTCTCCATGTAAAAAGGCATTTTTAATGTCATATTGGTTTAATGGCCAGTCTAGATTGACTGCCAAGGATATGAGGATTCTAATAGTGTTAATTTTTGCAACAGGGACAAAGGTTTCTTGGTAGTCGATTCCATATGTCTGAGTGTACCCTCTAGCTACAAGTCTTGCTTTATACCTTTCTAAACTCCCATCCGATTTACACTTTATTGTGTGAACCCATCTACAACCCACAGCCTTTTTATCTTTGGGTTTATCAACAATCTCCCAGGTATTATTTTGTACTAAGGCCCTCATTTCTTCATCCATCGCTTCTTTCCAATTAATATCATTCATTGCTTCTTGGGGGGGACCTTGGAATAGCAATTTCTTGAATTTTTGTCAGGAATGCTTGGTATGTGGGTGATACTTTCTCATAGGTCAAGTAGTTTACTATTGGATATAGAGGGGCTTTCACACATTCTCTAGTACCTTTCCTTAGAGCGATTGGCCAATGACCTTCTTCAGATTCTATTGGACCTTCAAGTGCTACTCCCTGCTCAGTGGGTACTACTCCCCCTTCAGTGGGTACTACTCCCCTTCAGTGGATACTACTCCCCCTTCATATGATGCTTCTCCCCCTTCACCCAAATCCATGACTTCTGACTGTCTATCCTTTTTCTTCCTTTGATAATATTTAGGATATGGAGTGATTCGAGATGATTCTCCTTTTTTTTCAGTTGCACCCACTGTCCTTGAATCAGATTCTGTTCTCTGTGTATTAGCGTGGGGACTCATCCCTTCTCCACTGTCAAATACTTGTAATCTATCTGAAAGTTGTGTAAGTTCATTGTCATCTTCACTTTGTGGCTCAAATCTTGTATTTCCAATGTTGAGTATAGGACTAGTGTCTAAGTATGATTCAGTACCTCTTGGTTTGTAATAAAAACTTTTTTAATCGAACACCACATCTTTAGTAACTAAGTATTTGCGAGTGATAGGATGATAAAATTTATACCCCTTCTGTGTGAGAGAATATCCCACAAATATACATTTGAGTCCTTTGGTAGACCACTTGTTTTGTTTGTGTGTATGATTATACACATAACCAACAAAACTGAATATTTTTGGGGGTAAGCCAGTTTTCAGTCTTACTTTTGGATAATATGTCTCATTAAGATCAAGTGGACTTTTGAAAGCTAAGATACTCGAAGGAAGTCTATTTATGAGATGTGTGGCTGTCATAACAGCAAAACCCCATAGATTTGTGGGAACATTTCCTTGGATTAGGAGTGTTCTTCCTTTGTCTACAATGTCCCCTATTTTCCTCTCTGCTACTCTGTTCTGTTGCGGGGTGTATGGGCATGAGGTTTCATGTTTTATTCCTTCTGACAAGAGGAATTCAGTAAGTTCAGTATTGAGAAAATCCTTCGCATTATCTGTTCTTAGTCCGTTTGATATGATTACATAATCCCTTTATGTTTTTGGCAACCTCATACTTGTGTTTTTGTAAGAAAATCCAGCTATATCTGCTGTAGTCATCTGTGCATACTAGGAAATAACAGTGTCCTAGTATGTCTGTTTGGGGAGATGGCCCCAGACATCACAATGGATAATCTGGAAGGGCTTCTGCATTCTTGTAGAGCTAGGCGGGTATGTTCCCCTCTTAAACTTCCCTAATTGACATGCCTCACAAACCAATTTTTCAATCAAAACATCCTTAAACAAGTTTGGGTACAAGTGTTTAAGTAGGTGATAGGATGGATGACCCATTCTTTGGTGAGTCTCCATGATTGTCTCCTCAGGATAGCTTCACTGCTGCAACTTTTGTTTTATCTCCTGGGTATTCCATGGGTAAGTAGTAGAGCCCCTGGTAAACTCTAGCTAGTCAAGTCCTCCACCCGAGCTCCTTGTGACATAAATAAGCATCAAAATTATCAAATAGTATATTATACTCCCTACATTTTGCTAGTTGTTGTACAGATACAAGGTTCATAGACAATTTAGGAACATGCAACACTTTTTCCAATTTACCAATATGTTTAATGTTCAAACTTCCAATGCCAATTACTGGTAATAATGTACCATCAGTGATTTGAACGTACTTACCTGGGTGCACTTCTTCATATGTCATAAAGAAATCTTTTCTAGATGGTCCATTGCACCTGAATCTAGGATCCATGCATCTGATAGATTTTTAGTAAGTAAAGTAATGTTGTGGTTTATTTCTTCCTTACCAGAATTGACGAGTGAAGTAGAACCAATGACTGCTCCAGAGTTGATAAATGATTTTATACTTTGCAGTTCTTGCATCATCTTCTGGAAGTCTTGAACTGAAGGAAGAGTACTAAAAAAATTGAGTTTCTCCACCTTCTCCTGGTTGCATCATAACATGAGCTCGGGCAATATGAGGTGGTTTGCCACGAAGCTTCCAGCACTTGTCCTTGATGTGCCCCTTCTTCTTACAGTTGTTGCACACAAGATCGTCTCTGTTTGGTCTTTCTGAGTCGCCCCTTTGTTGATTCTGAGTTTTGCTGCATGGGCTGTGCTTTCAATGGCTCCTCTAGCTGATTTGAGTCTGCTTTCTTCCTGCATGACTTTGGACACAGCTTCATCAAACGTAGGTTCTTCCTCTCTATTGTAAAGTTGGCTTCTAACCGTCTCAAATTCTGGCCGAAGTCCTTGCAAAAATTGACATAGTCGATTTGTTGCCTGATGTGCCCTTGCTACTGGATCTGTAGAGGGTGGTCTACAATGATCTAATTCATTGTGGATATCCCTCAGCTTGTTTGAGTAAGTACATCCATATCTCCTTGTTTAAGTGTATAAGCTTGTATGATAAGATCAATAATTTTGGCTTTGTCATTCTTCTTGGAGTGGCTTCGATACACAGCTTCCCATAGCCTTTTTGCAGTTCCATTGGATGAATATTGGACTAATTGTTCTGCAGATATCGAATCCAACATCCACCCAAACACATACTCTTCTTCAACTATCCATCTTGGGTAATTCGGATGAGTATCAGGTGGACAAACCTCTGTAAGATGGTGCACCAGCTTTCTAGGCTTTAGAGCAGCTTGGATCGTCCTCTCCCACAGCAATAGGTTCTTGCCATTGAAAATATTGCATTTCGCCATCACCGGAAGTGTAGCAATTCATCTATCGGTAAGTACCATCTGACTTCCCGATGATGGCATTACTCCTTCAGTCGAAGTTTTAGCCATGTCTTCTGCCATGACTTATGTGGCTTGACAAAAAAAATACTGACCTCAAGCTCCTTAAAAACTCGAAAATGAGTCCTCCCGTGGGATGACCTTGATGCCAGAGAATTCTTCCAGGATCACTTGGTAAGCTCTGATACCATGACGACTTTGTAATACTTGAAGAGTACAGAAGGGAGAGAGAGAGCAGCAGCACGAACAGTAGAGACAAATCTTATTAGAAAAAGGTAAAAAAATATATATTACACACATCCCTTTTATAGCTGCTGCCTAATTGCTAGTCGTCTAACGGCTAGTCGCCCAACGGCTAGTAATTACTAGCCGTTAACGATGGGACCCACAGAACCCGATAATGGGTATAGTGGGCCCAATGTATCTCCTTTATGTATTACAATCATCTTCTTGGGCTTGGGCTATTTTCCTTATATCTTTAACAGGGATCCTAGCATTGCAGGGTACAAAAGTTGGAAGCAGGATGATGCCCTATCCCGAGCTTGGCTTCTTGGAAGCATGCTTGGAAATGAATGCAAGAATTCTCTTCTTCTTAAGACCGCCAAGGCAATCCGGGATCATGCACCCAAAGGCAGCTCAAAGGGGAAGGATTGGAGAATAATATATAGCATAATTGCTAAGGCAGCCAATCTGGTTCAAGGGGACAAGACAGTTGGTGTATACGCCAATGAGCTACAAGCTATATGGCGAGAAATTGACTACGATGGACCTATCAAAGACCCTGAATTAAATGAATGGCAATACACAAAGAAGGATAGACTCTACAAGTTTCTGTTGGGTCTTAATGTGGGGTATGAAAGTATGCGGAGTCAACTGTTGAATCGAGAAATAGTACCTGACCTAGAGGAAGCCATTAGACTGGCGAGAGAAGAAGAAGAAAGACTGGGCGTGATGTCGGAATCTACCGAAGGCGAAAGTGGAGCCGGATTACTGGTGCAGAGGTCTCAGAAGTCTCAGGCAGTTCAAGGGGATCAGCGGAGTCAGAATTGGAAGTCACAGCCTCAGACACAGTCACAGTCCCAATCACAGGGGAGCATGTTCTGCAAGTACTGCAAGAAGTGAAACCCCAATATCAAGCAATGTTGGCAATTGCAGAATCGACCTCAACGTCAGGGTCAGGCAAATGCAGTAACAGTCCAAAGCAGCGCCCAGGAAGGCTGTAAAACAGTTGTTTCTGAAGAACCAAAAATGGTGCCCAAGAACCCAGGGGAAGTAATATCTGTTCTTAGGGAAGAAGTGGAAAGACTCAAGTCCCTGTTTGGATCTGCCTCCATGACTAGATCAGGTGATTATTTTATTTCTCATGCCTTTCATACATCCGTTCTGGGAATGAATTGGATTATTGACTCAGGAGCAACAGATCATATCACCCCTGATCACTCATATTCATATTTATTCATATTCTTGCTGTGAAAATCAGAGAAAAGTGATTACTGCTGGGGGGGGGGGAAATCCTCCAAGTGGCAGACATCGGCACGGTGCACATTAGAGAATTGGGACTTCTCAAAGGCGTTCTCCATGTGCCTCTGTTAAAGGCACAACTGATTTCTCCACAGCGACTAATCAAAGACATTAATTGTTCAGTTGTTCTAAGATCTGATGGGTGTTTCATGTTTGACAAGGTACTAAATATGAAGATTGGATCAATTAAAGAGAGAAATGGGCTCCTCCAGCTGGATGGCAGCACGGGAAAAGTGATGATGGTGGCAGGAACAACGTCTAGAAAGCTGGAGCAGCTGAAGATGGTGCATTTTGACATGGACAACCCTCTTTTGATGTTTTGAGAAAAATGTATCCAACTTTTGTTGAACATCTGGATGTTCCTAAACTAGTTTGCGATTCATGTCACTTGGGGAAGCACAAATGGGCATCATTTAAAAATGCTAGAGAGAGAAGCTCACTGCCCTTCACATTGATCCACAGCGATGTGTGGGGGCCCTGTAGAATCCCATCCATTTCAGGCAAAAGATGGTTCATTGTCTTAATTGATGACTGCACCAGAAGCACGTGGGTACACCTGTTAAAAAATAAGTCAGAAGTACCTGATATCATTCAGGGATTTCGCCACATGGTGAAGAATCAATATGGAGTTGCCATAAAAAAATTTCGGTCAGATAATGTGAGATTTCTTTAACCGAGAACTATCAAAATTCTTTTTCAATCAGGGCATAGTCCAAGAGTCATCATGTGTGAACACCCCACAGCAAAATGGGGTAGCAGAGAGGAAGATAGGTCATGTGGTTGACACCACAAGGACGTTGTTTATCCATGCACGTGCACCACAATACTTGTGGGCAGAAGCTCTCCTTTCAGCTGTCTATCTAATCAATCGATTGCCTTCCAGGAAACTGAATTATCAGAGTCCAATAGATATGATGCCAACCTTCTATCCTGACCAAAGGACAAAGAATGAATTGTCAATCAGAATATTTGGGTGTGTAGCATTTGCACATGTACACAGTCCAGGTAGTAAACTCAATCCAAGGGCAGAAAAGTGTGTGTTTGTAGGCTATTCCTCAACTCAAAAAGGATACAGATGCTTTCTCCCTGATCAGAGAAAAATTATTGTGTCTGTCGATGTGACGTTTAATGAGCAGCAGATGTTCTATGCCGAGTTGACAGAGAAAGTTCATGATAATTTGACACAATGTTGAGAAAATGTTGAGTGTCAGTTATGGGAAGAAACTGCCACCAAGAGAGAGTTGCCAGTGGAAGAACATGAGCAGACCAGAGACAGTGAAGATCAGAATGAGGAAAGGCTGGATACTGGAATCAAGAGCAGAGGAGACTGAGTTAAGACACCAAGAAGACCTAATGCAGGAAATGGAAGACTTGAGTTGGCCAGTTGCATTGTGGAAAGGGAAGAGAACCTGCACCCAACGTCCAAGATATCCTATATGTAACGTGGTTAGCTATAGGAAGTTGTCTTCAGAATACCACACCTTGCCAAATTGGATGAGATAATTTTACCACAGACTGTGGAAGAAGCTGTAAAGGATCCTAAGTGGAAGTCATCTATGGATGCAGAAATGGAGGCCCTCAGGAAAAATGAAACCTGGGAGCTAACACCACTTCCACAGGGCAGGAAGTGTATGGGGTGTAAGCGGGTTTACACCATAAAATACAATTCGGATGGCTCACTGGAGAGGTATAAGGCAAGGCTTGTAGCTAAAGGGTATAGTCAGTCATATGGCATTGACTATACAGAGACCTTTGCACCAGTGGCGAAACTCAACACAGTTCGGATTCTAATTGCACTTGCAGCAAACTCCGGGTTGGATCTGAACCAGTATGATGTCAAGAATGCCTTATTGCATGGCGACCTGGAGGAAGAAATATACATCCAACCACCTCCAGGATACTACTCTTCTCAGTTAGGCGATAGAGTCTGCCGGCTGAAGAAGACTCTCTATGGGTTGAAACAATCACCACGTGCTTGGTTTGGGAAATTTTCACTGGCCATGAGAACTATGGAGTACTCTCAGAGTAACTGGGATCACACCTTATTTGTCAGACACTCCAAGTCAGGGGGGGTCGTGGCATTGTTGATCTATGTATACGACATCATAATTTCTGGAAGTGATGGAAAAGCTAGTCAGGAATTGAGTAGACATCTGTCACAGCTATTTGCCATCAAAGCTTTGGGGCACTTGAGATACTTCCTAGGAATTGAAGTAGCTTTCTCAAGAGAATGAATATTCATCTCTCAACCCAAATATATACTTTATCTCCTAAAGGATACTGGGATACTGGAATCCAAGCCCGCCTGTACTCCAATTGATTCAAACTTGAAGCTAGGGGCATGCAAGGATGACAGTTGAGTCAGCAAGGAACAATAGCAAAGATTAGTTGGTAAATTTATCTACGTGAGCCATACCAGACCATATGTAGCCTTTGCCGTTGGAGTATTGAGTCAGTTTATGCATGACCCAAGAGAAACACATTGGCAAGTGGCTCATAGAGTGCTAGCCTATCTGAAAGGGACAGCTGGACATGGTTTGCTATTATGAGGAAAAGCGATTATTCTGTAAAGATGTACACTGATGCCGATTTTGCAGGGTCAGTAGTAGACCGGAGATCAACATTTGGGTATTGCTCCTTCATTGGTAAGAATTTGATAATCTGGAGAAGTAAAAAGTAGGATGTTGTCGCCAGATCCAGTGCAGAGGCAGAATTCAGGTCGGTTGCCAAAGGGATATGCGAAGCATTGTGGATCAAAGGGATCCTAGAAGATTTAGGTTTCTCTCAAGACTCTCCGATCATCCTGTACTGAGATAGTAAATCTGCAATTGATATTGCACATAACCCAGTACAACATGATCGAACAAAATATGTGGAGGTCGACAGACACTTTATTAGAGAGAAAATTGACTCCAGAATCATCCAGATGAAGTATGTTCCATCATCGGATCAACTAGCTGACAATTTGACCAAAGGCCTTCCTGGCAATAACTTCCAGCAGATGACATCCAAGCTGGGCATTGACAGCATCTATGCATCAGCATGAGGGGGGGTGTTAGCGGAGGAACTTACATTTATTTCTTCTAGTTTTTTTATTTTCCCTTCTTTCTTTCTTTGTTTTTCTGTAAACGTGGGCCCCATATATAAGCGGTACACTAACTCGTCAATTTGCTAGCGCATTTACTTGTGGGCCAGCCCATTTACTTGTAAGTCTCTCTGGTTTAAACCAGAGAAACCCTTGGGAATAAGTTGATGAGGTTTTCTTTTTCTCCCCCCTCCTCTTTCTCTGACTGGCGGGTAGGTCAAATGCCGACCAGCCATGAGCAAGCTAACAATTACCATGGAGGTGGATCTTATCATGGTTTTGGGTTATTAAAACTCATTTTTCAGGCTGATATATTCTTCTTCAGTGACTTTGGGAGGCACATTCCCTTCACATCAGCGGTCTTCTTTTGAGTCACCGACATAAGCTTGTGCTTATTTGGGGGCCCGCTGATGTAGGACCCATGTCGGACCAGTGTCTTTGGTTTTCTTTTTCTCCCACCTCCTTCTCTTGCTCTGACTGGCGGCTAGGTCAAATGCCGACCAGCCATGGAACAAGCTAACAATTACCATGGAGGTGGATCTTATCATGGTTTTGGGTTTTTAAAACTCATTTTTCAGGCTGATATGTTCTTCTTCAATGACTTTGGGAGGCACATTTCCTTCACATCAGCCGTCTTCTTTTGAGTCACTGACATAAGCTTGTGCTTATTTGGGGATCCGCCGATGTAGGACCCATGTCGGATCAGTGTCTTTGGTGTGATTCGGTGTTTTGGAATAATAGCAGTGTAGGTTGGATCTGTATTGAGCTTTACTCCTTGACGCCATCCGGTCAAGACCTTCTTCACCCCGTCTTCTCTTTTTCCTTGAGGCTCTGCTTTTGCGTCCATCTGTCAAGTTTTTCTTTGATTTAGCTGTAGCAATGAGTCCTACCCAGCGTCTTCTTTTTCGTTTACATGAGTCCTGCACCTTTCTTCATCCTGTACCAGTTAAATTGCTTTTTCCAAGTCTGGAACCCGTTCTTAGTGGAGGATTTGGCTTCGGAGTCCTTCATATGCTCTGTTTAGTCCCACGGAACCTAACCATGTAGTCCTGGAGTGTAGACTGCCATTCTTCTGGATTCTTGATAGGTCGCAGATGATCAATTTCCTGCCATAGTGCCTGAAGTTCTCCCATAAAGTTTGTGACTGACTTATCTCCTTGTACAAGTGTGGTGGTTCTGTATAGTTGATCCCCAATTCCCTTGGCTATCTTCCGATATAGGTATTTCCGGAATCTGTTGCCTGCCCTGCTGCCCAGCAACCATGCATGGACACTGGCATCTTCCTTCTTCCAGGTGCTATACTTCAGACTGTTTGGATCCACTTCCTTGGTGAGATGGTGAACTAACCCTTTACTTTCTAGGATTAGTTCAACATATTGGCCCTATCTTTCAAGTTGACACCATTAAACTTCACATTTTTGGGAACGATGGGGAGGATTACCTGAGCCATTTTCTCCTGCTCTTCCCCCCGTCCACCTTCGGGACTGCTGAAGGTTTGATTTCTGCCATAGTTATTACGCAATCTTCCTCTGCCATAGTCGGTCAACAATCTTTCTCTGGCTTCAACCTTCATAAATCTTGGTCAGCATTCTGTTTCTGTCATCACCAAGTTATAGGTTCCGCAAACGGGCAATCCCTGTAGTTGGCCCCCAAAATTTCACTCCAATGCCACCTTCAACAAGCTTGGTCGTTGCCAAATTGTAGGTGTTGCAGAAGACTGATTCACGTGGTGTATTTTCACCTCTTCAGCCTCTAATCCTCTCTCAACAGTCAGCCCTGACTTGTCAGAGATAAAATCCTGGTCACTGGTATTCGCCCACATGCCATGAGGTCCAGCTGACTTCAAAACCTTAAGTAAGATTGAGATAAATCAAGCAACAAAGTAGCCTAGGTGCTCTGATGCCATGTCAATGGCCTGATCTGTCTCTTCTCCAGCTGGAGGCCAGCTTTGCAGAAACTAGGGTTTTGGGTGCGAGAGAATTTCAAAGAAGACAAAAATCAACTTCTTAGTTCTTCCCATACTTATGGGTTACAAGTGGTCCCGAATATTATTAGGCCTATTGGATTGCGAATAAATATAGGGGCAAATAGGTAAAAATGGAAGACAAAGATACAAGGACAGTAAATAAGGAGAAATAAATACGGGAAACTCTTCGGACTAACAGATAACAGAAGCCCTGCACAGATCCTCAAGCCCTATCTTTCCTTTATCTACTTGCACTCTACCTGTAGCATATGGCTGCCAGAAAACCAAGAACCTGTTGAAGAATATGACCAATCAACTCAAATCATTTTCCCTGGCATCCTAGAGCAGCTGTGATATGGACTCAGTGGATTGCATTGCAGTCAGTACATTGAACTTATCCTGGAAGGTATGGATATCTCTGAACACCTATTTGTGTTCAGGAATCCTACAGATTCATTTTACAGAATTAGGAAAGTGGAGGATGTACTGATCCATGGATGGCTCCAACGAAGCATGGCTAGAGAGGAGTACAATTTTCTGCTGCCGAAGATGAGAAAAAGCTATATCGGATCAAGCACATCAAGAAGCTCGAAAGGCTGAGATTGGGAAGAATATAGTCTCTGTGGGATGGTACCCCCCCATCTTATGTAAATTATGTAAGGATCTCTCAAAGCTATCGTGCACTCTTTACCAAAATATATAGTGAAATCATGCCAACCAGTGTTGAAGAGGCAATACAAATACCACGATGGAGGGAGGCAATGGGAACAGAAACGGAAACCTTACTAAAGATAACACATGAGAAGTGGTTTCGGCTCCAAGAGACCAGAAAATAGTCAGCTGTAGGTGAGTATATGCAATCAAATATAATCCTGATGGTTCAATTGAGGCCTATAAATCTGATATACCCAATCCTACCCTACGGCATTAACTACAAAGAGATATTTGCCCTGTGGTAGAATTGAATTCAGTACTAGTACTGATAGCAATAGCTGCAACTTTGGGATGGCAGATGCATCAGTTTGATGTTAAGAATGCATTCCTACATTTTGACTCAGAGGAGAAAATATTTATGGACTTGACGCTTGGATATAATGCTGAACAGGGAGAAAAGAAGGTACGTTGGTTGAAGAAGGCCTTATGCAGGTTAAAGCAATCACCCATGGCCTGGATTTGGAGGTTTTCTATCTATGTGAAGGAAATAGTATATAGATAGAGTACTTGGGATCATATCCCATTTATCAAGCATTTTAACGTTGGGAAAGTTGTGGCCCTCTTTGGTTTATGTTGATTATATTATCATCTCAGGTGACGATGATAAGAAAGAGATCCAGCACCTGAGTGGCCACTTGGGCAAACTCTTTGATTAGAAATCACTGGGTCTTCTGCAACACTTCCTAGGAACTGAAATCATCTATTCTCAAGAAGGGATCTTTATTTTACATTGGAAATAGACCTCCTACTGGAGACAATGATGACTGAATGGCTAGCCATCAATTGTCACAATTGATCCAAATGGCAAACTTGTGTGTGAAAGGACGACATCCCAGTCAACAAAGATAAGTATTAATGCTTAGCCGGCAAGCTTAAATATTGAAGTCATGTGAGGATGACAGCCTGAAGGAACCAAATATGATTGCTGCACACAGAGTTACAGGTTATTTGAAAAGGACAGCTGGACAATGTCAACTCTTTCGAGAGGAGGGAAACATTTCCCCGATAAATGTTCAATAATGGAGACTATGGAGGGTCAATTTTGGACAGAAGGTTGGCATTGAGATATTGTTGCGTTACTGATAAAGGCATTATCAATATAAAATATGTCCAATCAGCTAATGCCTATCTGGAAGTACCTTTCACAATCTGGTGAGCAAGCTGGGGATGAAGAATATATATCTCCCGGCTTGAGGGGGGTGTCAGCAGGCACTTTTCCTCTCTTTATATTCTATTCTTTATTGCTAAAGCCTGTGTTCATCTTATTGCATAACTACCCAAATGAGTGAAACCCAGTGCTTATATTGGGTAGCCCTCGTTATTCATCAAAAGTGTATTTTATTATTCTCTCTTTTATTATTATTCGTTAGGGTTGCTACGGGTGCATACTGACTTATCAAAAGGAGTATGATGTTAAAGAGGATATAGGAATCAGTAAAACATTTGCATCACATGAATAAAAATCAGGAGTGTAACATATTTCTCAGTATAGCGTGCTATTGGGTTTTTAGAACACCAACATGTCTATTTCACCTTTGCAGTTGACTTATTATAGTATTTGACAGCAATGCAGAAACAGCAGGTTGGTGGGAATTAACACTTTTGGCAGCGCACGTACATCCATCGGTTGGGGCCATGGCTCAGACACTTCTGTCTGGCGTCAACATTGTGTACAATGGAGATCCTTTGAATGATCTCTCATTATCTGCTTTTCTAGACAAGTTTATGGAGAAGAAACCAAAAGCGTCTCACAGGGGAGAAGAAACGTGGCATGGTGGTTCTCAAATTGCGCCAGCCAGAAAGGTATGGGGCACCCAATTGATTGTTCCAAATCGATTTCCTGAATTTCCTGTTTTGTGCTTATTTCTGTCATGCTCCTTTTGTATTTCTCTATTTAGGGTGTTCATTACTTGTTTTGTGTCATATAGTTGTAGTTACGTGAGATTTGAAGTCTTTTGTAGATTATCATTTGGCCAGGCAACAGTTCTTGGAAAGCTCTTTGAATCTCCATGGGATTCAAAGATTCACTATCTTTCTTCTCAGGAAAAAACCATCTTTCTATTTAACGGTCTTGAGGTAATACATATTGCAATGACTAGTAAGCTTGCATTAATATTTATTTGTTGGTTGACTTGCAGAAGTTAGTCGATTCTTGTTGATAAAAGCTCTCCTCCTGCTTCACTGTGGTCACATGTCCTAGTAGGGTTGGACAAAAGAAAGAGACAAAGGAGAACGAAACAACAAAAAACCTGGATATTCGGCTGTTTTGGCCACTTTTTCAGTGGCTCACTGACACAAGTTGGAATAAGTCAGGCGGACCCCTTAGAACAGATGGCCCACTTACACAAAATAGACAAAAAGAATGATATGTGGATTAACTAACAAGATTTCTTTGTTGGTTATCTTGAAGAAGTTAGTCAATGCTACTATCGTAGTTGTGTTGCATGATGTTGAATCCTACTTCTCTAACCCTACTTCTCTAACAATCAAATAACTCAACATCCTAGAATTTAAAATTAAAAAATAATTTTCTATTTCATTCCTGAGTTTTGGAGCAATACCTGACTGATTCACTTATTTATGTTTCGATTGCCTTCTGCACTCTGTTTATTTCCTTTGTCTCCTTGAGTACGTCACTATTTATATCCCTATTAGATTCCTACTTCAACCTTTTTTGGGATTTTCTTAGATACGTAAAGCTGCAGGAAGATCCACATTTATCTTCTCATCCGGTTGGCTATGGATAAGTGCGTCTTAAAATATATTCCATGATTAATATGTTCTACAAGATAAAAAATGCACCCTCGACCCAGGGATCCTCATATCCTGTGTTCAATTCTCTCTAAACCAGACAGGGACTAAAATATCTGCATCATGTACTATGCCAACCAGTGATACTTCTCATCCTTTGAAAATGAGCTTGTTGCGGTGTGGCCAACTGCGGTCCCCGCTCCTGCCCCCTGGATACCTGATCCCGTAGAGTCTCAAAAGGCCTCATCTGAGGAGACATCCACCACTGTCATAGACTGGATGACCCACACAGGCCAAGCAAAGATGCATTCGAAGAAAAGATGGGAGCAGTCTTCTCCATCCCTGGTGCACATAATGCAGACTGATAAATTGTTTATCTCTTATGCTTTAGCATCCACTTGTAATGCAATCGATTCCCTCATTTTTCATGGCCTTCATGTTTTTAATAAGGTATTCGTTTTGATAATCTATTTGAACCGTTTACTCATTCATTTGTCCATAAATAATGACTAAATCGGTTTAACTTTTTTTCAGGGTGATCTAAACGCTGTCATGATCGGAGAAGAGATCTTGCGACTGGCTGAGAATGATGTTCCCCCTGAAGATATAATCTTCCATAAATTTTATGCTAACAAGACCACTTCATCAAAGAAAAAGAAGAAGAGCAAGAAGAAAGACATGGACGAGGATGAGGAACTGGCGCCTGTCGGAAGCGATGGCACTGATGGCAGCGATGATGAGGAGGTGGAAAACATGCTGGGTTTGGCACCGCTGGCGTCAAATGATATTGACAAAGGGTATGACTATGAAGATCTGGATGAAGTTGCTGCTGAAGATGATGAAGAACTCATTGGCGATGAAGATATCGATCTTGATGATGATGATGATTATGATGAGTTTGCTGGTACTGAAGATGATTTTGACTCTGATGAAGTAGACCCTGATGGCAATGGTGATGATTTTAGTGCATTAGGAGATGATGATGTCTGGGAAGATGGGTCACCACAGAAGCAGAAAAAGAAGAAATCCCACGTGTCGCCTTTTGTAAGTGTTGAAGATTTTGAGCGTAACAAGGATAAATACTTGGACGGCAGCGGAAGCAGGAAAAAAAGAAAATCCAGCCCAAAGCTGCAAAATGAGGAGAAGAAAAAGAAGGGGAAGAAAAAGGACAAATGATCTATCCACAGAAACATTGTTTCTGGAGTATTTACTCTTGGAGCTATTTACACTTGAAGCATTTACTCTAGGAGCTACGTTATTATGGCAATCTCAGATATTACCGGGAAAAAGTAAGTGATTTTATTGTGGAAAAGAAGAAGAAAAAGGGAAAGAAAAAGGTTATGATCTCATTTAGAATGCTTCAGTATGGGTGAGTTGTGGCCCAAATCTGTTCTAATCCTACCATCATTCTACTGTGTCTTTTCTTGAAATTGATATTGAAAATCCAATCGTGCGGACTATTCGGAAACTTTTATCTCCTGATTAATGGTGACCGTGGAGGTTTCATCCATGTAGCAGCTTGAACTCGAAGGAAACATAGTGCAACACAGTGCAAATATAATTGGATGAAACATAGTGCGCTTGTTGTATATTTGAAAGCTGTTCTTGAACTTGTTCATTTTTCTTGCAATATCAGAGTTTCCAAAAAATGAGTTTCCATTTTGGCTTGGGTTATCTTTGGATGACCCATCATTTTCAGCTTAACTGCTACAAAAGCTGGAGAGAATGTTTAGTTTCTTGATTCAGTGAGCCGAAGCCTACTGAATGTTGTTAAAGAAATCATGACTCAGAAAATCGCAGATTAAAATTCCTAAAGAAAGATGCCTTCTTTGACTCATCTTGTTTGGGGGTCAAACATCACTTGTTCTTCCAGGGGAGATGTCTAATCTGCCGAGTGTTGATTGGTTGGCGCCTGATGAAGTGGAGCTGCAGAAATAAGTTTACATTAAATCAGAAGAATGTCATTGAAATTTGCGGCGAAATATTTTCATGCATTATCCTACCAAGTGAATACATTTAGTATGAAGATGAGGGATGAAAAAAGTCCATTAGCAGAGCAATACTTAAGTTGCATTAGAAAACTGACAGGAATTATGTTGGGCATTTTAGTAGAGTAGATATGAATGAAATTACTTTTTCTGGAAGATTTTTCATTCATGATTACGCGACTAAGAGTAATCCATTTAGTTAGGAGGTTGAAATTAAATCAATTGTTATTTATTTGCGAGACTTAGTCCAGGTGAAGTAATATTTATGTCTACGGATAAATTGAATTGATTTGATGGGGAGATCTGGCATGTATGTTTGGCTATACTGATCTTTCAATTAATGAGGTAAATTCCTTGGGAGAATATTTCATGAACTTTTGGGGTAAGCATGAACCATATTTACGAAGCAAACTTTGTATGAACTTTCGTTCAGAATGAATCCTTTTAGTCAGATGCCAATGCATGACATACTGCTCATTAGAGTATGTTTTACATTTATCATTAACTTGAATAAATCTAATGAAATGACTAGAGTAAGGTTACATCTATCTCATAATATTCTCATAATGGCCAAACATCCATGACAGTGCAAATGATCCGTATGATCTGTAAGGTTCACATCTATCATCTATTGGAGTCCATAAAAATAATGTTCTCGTAATGACCAAACATCCATGAAAGTACAAATGATCAATATGATATTTTTTGGAAGTAAAATGATCAGTAAGGTATACATCTACTTGAGTTAGTACAAATCATATTTGTGTAATGGCCAAACATCAAAACCAGTACAATTGATCAATATGAGCAGAGTAAGGTTAGCACACATCATATTCTCGTTATGGCCGAAAATCCATCTACTCAAGCCAGTATATGAGACAATCTGCAAAGGCTGTCTGGCCACTTGGAGAGTGAAATATGTATTTGTGTTTCCAGAAGTGGAATAGATTAATTTGGGAGGTTTTGAAGACATGCGTCCTTCCCTGTGTTGTTTTATCTATTTTCCTTTTAATTAATGTCAGGCCATGACTAGGCCAGTACAGGATGACTTATGTTGTCTTCATTATTCTTTGCCCATTAGTGAGTTAACTCCAATGCTCCCTTCACCTATAACTGGTATTAAAGTTAGTGGTCATTGAGTGTCAAATTTGAGGTTCTTATTTCCAAATCCTAGCCTTCTAGTGTTACATCAAAAGGAACACTTCCCTAAAGCATTTCACAGGTCTCAGGTTAAAGGTAACACCCATATATGGCTGCAAGCGAACCTGTTTGCAACTCCAGAAGTACACTGCTTGCAATGTGCCTATTCGTTGCGTGTTTGTATGCTTTGTGTCTATCTACTGGTGTGCTACTATTGCTTCCCATCAGAACAGTGGGGCACATTGCTGTTGTGCATATGTCAACCTTGTGTGTTGCAGCAGGAATCTAACATGCTCTACATATTGTATGTTCAGATTTCTCTGGATGTTTGCTTTAAGATGCATGTTAAATGCAGATCGGGGATACTACTACTAGGGGAGGCGGATATGCTGGAGTTGTCAGCGGAGAGCCACCAGAGGAGTCAAGGGGTCTGGAGGTGTAGAAGAGAGATATTGCTCTACCATTGCCACTTGGGCAGCCTTCTTTTGAAATAATGTTACATTTACTTACCTCAGTATTGATTTATTGCGATATAAACTCCTTGAGTTGTGAAGCCTGTAAGTTGGCTAAAACAAAAGGACTGCTTTCAATAATTCGAGAGAGCCCACCTTGACTTTCTTTCATGTGCATAGGGATAGACTCCTCGAATTGTGGAGCCTAAAAGTTGGCTAAAACAAGAAGACTGTTTTCAATAATTTAAGAGAGCCCGGCTTGACTTTCTTTCATGTGCATAGGGATCTATGTGGTTTTGCTCCTCCATCCATTCTGTTGGGGACCAGTTAGTTTCTTATTTTTTTCCTATGACAGTAAATTCTTTACTTAGGTATACCTGTTGAGACCTTGTTTAAATTTCTTTCTGTGTGCATGGATATGTATGTGCTCATGCTCCTCTATTCAGTCTGTTAGGGAACAATTGGTTTATTTTATTCTCCCATGACATAAAAAAATTACTTAGGTTGGGTACCTGTTGAAAGCCAAATCCAAATTTGCAAAGGCAGTCAAACTAATCTGTTGATATCATACAAAATCAGTCTGACACCTCAATAAAGTGATTTTGGCATAACAATGCTGGGGACTACTTTCTTTTAAGGTGTCAAGCTACCTTGAACAGCATAAAATCCTCCATCAATCTTCATGTGTCAGCACAGCCCAATAGAATAGGGTACTATAATGAAGGATTGGATCTTTAATGACAATAACTAGATTGTGAGTTCTACACTGACATATTCCCAAGATCTATTCGGGAGAGGTAGCTTTTACGTGTACTCATCTCATCTTCCAAGCATATGAGAGTCCTCTGCACAAATTGGCCCAACTATCTTCCTCATCCAAAGTTGAGGGGGAGCTTGTCCTCAAGACTTTCCTATGACACACTAATGTTCATGACGCATCAATTTTAGTGGGAAAGCTTGATACCAGGTCTGAAAAATGTATTTTTGTGGCCTGCTGATCCCAGTCAAGAGGGCCACAAGTGTAACCACACTACATCTCGATGCTTATATATCTATGCTAACATCACATTGTGAACTAGAATTTTGGTAAAACCAGAACAGCCATAGGTCAGTTCAAACAGCATATACGAGGATTAGAATATTCATATGGTACCATGTTAATGAACAATCAGTTTTTGATAAGTATGCCCTGGTAATTGGCTCTCCTAAATCAGACCATATTGAGAGTTGACTGTAATGACAAGCACATTTTCTGAGCCAGTCATCCCAGGAGAATTGGCCCAAGGTTTGAGTATTGAACTGGAGAGGAGGTGCACATGGACAGATAGTTGTAATGGTCTATCACATTACACAGATTTCCAAAACTATACTAAAAGACACTGTTATTGAATCTCAATCTTCATATCCTATGGAAGAGTGCGCCCATTATACCAGAAGTTGTTGATTAATTTGGGGGCAGTTGACATTCGACGATCTGTAGAGAAAGACTTGGCCAATAAACCATGGAAGATCTAGGCAATGGATAAGGAATTGAAGGCCCTTGAGAGAAAAAAACCTCTCCAGGTAAGTAGGTGGTGGGATCCGAAGCACCGAGCTGATGGATCTTTGGAAAGACTCAAAGCTAAATCCTTAGACAAGGGTTTTCCTGAGTCTTAGAGCATGGTATCTCACCATGTTGCCTAATTCGGTGCTATTTTTGGTACTGATTCCTCTTGTAGCACAACTGAAATGAGATATGCAACAAAATGATGTTGAAAATGATTTTCTCAGTGTAGAGCTTGATGATTAAGTTTATATGCCCCTACCTCCTGGATCCAGGTATAGTGGAAACTAGGGTCATTTGTGTAGACTGAAAGACACTTTACTAAGTCAATGAAAACAAATGGGCTACAAACAAAGTATTGTGGATTATTCCCTCTTTTCATAAAGCTAGAAAAATCTAAACTAACTGCCCTACTTTTTTATGTTGATAAAATAATCATCGCTGGCTGCGAGGACAAGGAGCTAAGCATCTCAACATTGCTTTCCAGTGAGTTTGATACTAAATCTCTGGGAAGACTACACAACTTTCTGGGAATCAAAGAGGCTCATTCTAGGAAAATCATACTTATACCTCAGCATAAGTATTCCCTTGACTTAGGGAAGTTGGTCAACTTACTTGGGAAACATAGCCGTCAAGACCTCATATGGACCTTAATGAGAAATTGGGCTCAGGAGAAGCTAGTCCCATCCTAAATAGATTCATTTACCAGGTATTGCTGATTTAACAACACCACACACGACCCAATATTTGATTTGTAGTAAGTGTGTTCAGCCAACATATGCATGATCCCTGGGAGATGCATCTCAGTTCTGCCCATTGAGCCCTTGCATATTTGGAGGCACAAGTGTTAGATTTCAAGAGGAACTCAGATAGATGCGTGCAACTCTATGCCAGTTCCGAGTATGCAAGCTCAGTAACAGATATAAGGTCTACAACCGGCTATTTGCATTTGCATGTGGTAGTCTTGTCTTCTGGAATATCAAGATGCGACAAATAGTCTCTAAATCAAGTAGTAAAGCTGAGTTCAAGACATTGGCCCCAGGGATTTTGAAAGCATGTAGATCAAAGGTATCCTTTAAGAACTGAAGTTTCAGTATGATGGTCCAATCCACCTAAACCGTAACGAGTCAGCAATAGAAATTGCAGATAACTGGTGCAGCATGACCAGACTAATCTTGTTGAAATTTATTGCCATTTCATCAAGGAAAAACTAGCAATTGGTCCTGTTATCCTGCCCATGTTGTATCAGCTGGTTTGTTGGATGATATCTTCAAAAGGACTCCATCCATTAACATTCGACAAGTTAATCAGCAAGCTTGGCATGGACAAAATCCACCCACATTCATCCTTCTCTGTTGGGTATTATCTGTTTTCCTTATGAATGGTACTGGCCTAACTAACCAGGCCCATGCCAGAGAACTTAATTTATGTTGTCTTTTATTATTCTGGGCTCGTTAGTAACTTACTCCTAATGGCCCCTTCACCTATGACTGGCATTAAAACCAGTCGTCATTGAGTTATAAATGTGAGGTTCTTATTCTAAACCCTGGCCCCCACTGTTGCATCTATAAGAACACTGCCCCTGCAGTGTTTCACATGCAGTTTCCCAAATTAAATATCTACCATGCTTGGATGAAAACGTAAGAATTTTTTGTCAATTACACATTAAATGTCTTTGCGGTTGATAAAAAGAATGAATTCAGCAAAGATAACATCACCTTGTCCCCATCCTTCACCCCAAAAGCTTGAAGAGATATCTTGTCGTCGGTCATTTTTTGATTCATGTGGCAGAGGCAAAAATGCCCCCACACATGAGACCTGAACATAAGCTGACTTCACCAATAAAAGGTGCCATAGATCAAAAAATAGGAAGGAAATAAAACTCTCTAAAGATGTGTGGGAAAAGTTCTTATTCCATTCCCTAAAATATTTAATGACAAAACTTTCTTCGATCATCCTTGAGAGAGAAAAAGAGCGAATACCTAAAAATGATCGTCCTATTGCGGGAAAGCTTTCTACATCCATTTTGAAATTTTTTTAAAAAAATAGTTAAGTACTTGTGGAGACATTGACAAGCTGAAGGAGAAGTAAACATCTCAAAGAGCAAAGTATTGTTGAACTGGTTGCTCCTCGCGTTTTTGAAATCTCACGTTTTTTAGTTAGCGTTCATTCAATTATTGAAATCTTATAAAGGTTAATATATTAAGAAAAAAGTTCATGGTAGCACGCTCCAAACTTAAGGTTTCCAAGGAAAAAACATTAGAAGTGGATTATTCAACGTAATTCCTTTGATGGTAAATTTTTTTGGCGTGACTTAAGAAAAGGTTAAGATGTGCAGTATCCAAACTTATGAAATTTTTTTAGTTTCAAAACTCACAGGAAAGACTTCGTTAGTGCGTGCTCCAAAGAAGAAAATAAGAGAACCTCTCAAAACGATAGTATATCAAGAAAAAAAGTTCATAATAACACGCTCCAAACCAAAAAGTTTCAATGCTCAGTTTCCGAATCTCATGCATCTGAGGATGTAACTTTCTTATGTTATACTCCAGTAAATAAACTTAACCTACTTGAGGAGAAAACGCTCTTATGACATGCACCATTAAAAGGATTTGATGTCCAGATACTTTGCTAAATCTATTTAGGGTAAACTTTCTCATAGCATGCATGCTCCAAGAATAAGTTTCAAAGTGCATTATCCAAACTTGATACCCTCGAGGATAAAACATTCTTATGGCATGCTCCAAGAACAGAGTTCAAACTGCATTACCAAAAATTAATGCATTTGACCATAAATAGCTCTCATGAAATTTTCCAAATTTTAAACATTTTGTCTCGATTGATCCGAAGAACTGGTCGACGAACAGAAAATCCCAAGAATCATAGACTATATGTTATATATAATTACCAGGAAACATCTCCAGTGGATGATCCAGGCGACCCAGAGAAGATCTCCTCCACGGCCAGCTTCAGCTCCCCAACCGAGGCGCTTCTTAGCACTGTAACATCTTGGAAATGACGAACAAAAATAAGAAAAATGATAAAGAACTGGAACTAAGAAGAATTAAAGGACAATAGCATCGAAGAACTCAGAGCACAAAAATTCAGAGAAATTGAAATTCATGGGAAAAAAGCAAGACAAAGATGGAAAATGTACGAAGAAAGTTCGAAACTTACAGTTTACAAAAGAAGAATAAAAGGGCGAGGAATGCCGAAAAACATAAAAATCAAAGAACGTCGAAAATGACAAAGAATAGAAAGGAAAAAACTGAAAAGAAAGAGTAAAATAACGAGAGGATATGCGCACTTTCTCATATCCAGATCTTAATTGTCAAAAATTACAAAGAAATTGAAAGCCTCGGGGAAAAAAAGTTAAACAGAAGTAGAAGAAAGTACGAGGAAAACTTGGTCTTGATCGCCGAAAATTCGAAAAACAGCAAAATATAAAAGAAAAGACTAAAAGGCCGAGGAGCGCCAAAGAGCTTTAAAATCGAAGAACGTCGAGCAACAAAAAGCATAAGCCGAAAATGACGAAGAAGAAAATAAGAGAGGATCAAAGAAACAAAAACCAAAACCCCAAATCGAAGAACTAAATCGGAAGCCGACAAGAAAGAAAACTTTAAACAAAACAAGAGAAAGTAAGAGCAAAATTAAAACTTAATAACCCAAAAATAAAACAAAAAACAGTCCAGAAAGGACGAGGAAACGATCGAGCAGCGCCGAAGAACTTGAAAACGGAAGACACTTAAATCTTTCAAGTGAATTATCGTACCAAAGGAAGAACCATCAAGGCGAACAATTGATAAGCAAAGAAGCGGCTGAGGAAGACGATCATAAGAGAAGGTGCTCCGCCGAGCAAAGCCGACCTCCGCCGCCGTGCAATGGCGGCGTCGCCGGCTGCGTAGAAAGACAATCTCTCGCCTCGCCAGCTCGCCTTCTTCTGCCGCCGCCCGGTTAACGAAAGAAGATGAAAAAAAATTCAGATTATTCGTGTTAACTGTTTGCCGGCTTGGCGTTGATTTCGCCCCCAATTCCGCCAAAAGGAACGGAAAAGCGACCACCTGGAATGGAGATGAGTTGCAGAAGAGGCGCGTATCGTTGCGCTTGCATCCATGATCGTGTTCTTAACTTGTGCGCAAGTTTCGATCTTTGCATGGCTCGTTTATGCACGTCGTTTATAGAATGTGTGTTGCGGCAGCGCATACATTGTATGCACGCATATGCCTGTGTGCATGCATGGATGTATAGATGTATGCATATAATTCTGTATGTCTGTATCTATGTATCTCTGTATGCATGTGTGACTGTTTGTCTGTATGTTTGTATGTCTGTATGTATGTATGTATGTATGTCTGTCTGTATGCATGTCTTTCTGTATGTATGCATGGATGTATGCACTTATAGATGTATGCATGTATGGATGTATGCATGTATGCATACATACAGAAAGACATGCATACAGACATACATACATACATACATACAGACATACAGTCATGGATGCATGTACGCATGTATGTTTTTTATGTTTGTATGTTTGCTTGTATGCATGTATAATTTTTATGTTTGTATGTCTGCATGCATGTATGTCTGTCTGTAAGTATGCATGTATCCATGTATGTTTTTTGATGTTTGTATGTCTGTAAGTCTGTCTGTAAGTATGCATGTATGGATGTATGCATGTATTTTTTTATGTTTGTATGTATGTATGTATGTATCTCAGTATGTATGTATGTATGTATGTATGTATGTATGTATGTATGTATGTATGTATGTATCTCAGTATGTATGTATGTATGTATGTATCTCAGTATGTACGTATGTATGTATGTATGTATGTATCTCAGTATGTATGTCTGTATCTATGTATGTCTGTGTGTCTGTATGTATGTATGTCTGTGTGTCTGTATGTATGTATGCATGTATGTATGCACACATGTATGCATGTATGCATATATGTATTTCTGTGTGCATGTATGTCTGTATCTATGTATGTCTTTATTTTTGTATCTATGTATGTCTATGTGTATGTATGTATGTCTGTGTGTCTGTATGTATGTATGCACACATGTATTCATGTATGCATATATGTATTTCTGTATGCATGTATGTCTGTTTCTATGTATGTCTCTGTGTCTGTATGCATGTATGTCTGTGTGTCTGTATGTATGCACGTATGCATGCATGTATGGTATGAATGTATGAATGCATGCGTGTTTGTATGTATGGTATGTATGAAAGATGTTATGAAAGATAACGACAAGAATGGACCTCATGCGAGCTGGAAAATATCGTGAACGTGTCAACTAATCAGACCTGAAGGTCCCCTCTTTTAAGCCCACGCTTCCTTACCGCACGTTTGGTCCAGCGCAATCCCCCGAAGATATCTCCTGGTCAAATGGCAACCATGGGTTTCGGGAGATTCCTTATTAAAAAAAACAATAAACAACAATAAAAACGATGCATGATGAAATATGATATAGAAAGACTCTCAAAGACTTCTTCTTGTCCACGCAGTCACTTCATGTGAATTAAAGTCGTGGGCGATTAGAGTTAAAGAGAGATACTCCGCCTTTTAAACCAGATCGTCACGGGGTGCACTTGAGGGGCTCCACCTCTTATTTTCAATGGCTAATCATTTATCGCTTGTTTCTTCCTTGGAACCCCTTCCGGAAGAGGAAGAAGGCCCCAAACAGTGTACAGAGAAGAGGGAGAAAAACAGAGAGAGAGAGAGAGAGAGAGAGAGAGAGAGAGTAGAGAGATCAGCATGAAGAATAAGGTCCGCTTATTGTCTCTTTCCATTGACGACCTCCTCTATCTTCTCTCTCTCCTGGCACCCTCTTTGTTCCATTCGGCAACTACATGCTCTCATTCTTCTCCGGTTTGATCTTCTTCTTCTTCTTGTTCTTCTTATCCTAATTATTGTAATTGTCACTGTTATCATTAGTTTTCTATTATTATTCTGATTATTCTAACTATCATTATTCGCTTCCTACATCATCAACCTATTAGTATTACTCCTCATCTAGCTTCTACTTCATCATTTTCATCATCTTCAGCTTCTTCTTCTTCGTCCTCTTCTCATTATTATTGTAATTATTATTACAATTATTCTTTTTCGCTATCCGAGGATGCCCTGCTCGTTCCTCTGGAGCTTCCCTCTGGGGAGAAAGAAGAAGAAGAAGAGCCTGCCACACCCACTTTCTCCCTCAACCTTCGCTCCTTCTTCTTACTCTTCTCCCTCCTCTTCTGTGGGTTACGAGCCAGACTCTCCTCAAAGTGTGGTCGATGCCACGGAATCGTGGTCGACTTTACTCGAACCAGGTATGGGTTGAATAAATAAAAGAGAAACATAATAGACAAATATATATATCACATGATAGGCAAAGTTGATTGTATTATTCCTAAATTACTTCATGATATGTGTATTTATAGGTATTTTCTCAGCACCAGTTCCATTGAATCTCCAACGTTACTCTTTAGAATGAATCGTCATCGAGGGATTTATTACTGTGTAGTTTTTTTTCTATTGTTTAGATCATTTTTGTCAGTTGTGCGTTGTCCAATTTTGATTGATTGTGAGTTAACTCTGTTCTTATTTCATGGGCGTGTGATGTAAGTCAACTTACGTGTATACCAGGCTCATTTGAAAGCGCAGACTCGGCTGAATTATGGAAGGCAGATCTGTCGCAACTTCTAATCGGCCACATGTTCGCGGCTGGTTCACGAAGCAGGATATACCGAGGAATCTACAAGAACAGGGCGGTGGCGGTGAAGATGGTGAAGCCTTTAGAACATGAAGATGAGGAGATTCGGGCACTTCTTGAGAAGCAATTCACATGTGAGGTCGCCATGCTCTCCGGGCTTTCTCACCCTAACATTGTTCAGGTGAGTGAGTTTGAGTCTCTCTCTCTCTCTCTCTCTCTCTCTCTCTCTCTCTCTCTCTCTCTCTCTCTCTCTCTCTCTCTCTCTCTCTCTCTCTCTCTCTCTCTCTCTCCCTCTCTCTCTCTCCCTCTCTCTCTCTCTCTCTCTCTCTCTCTCTCTCTCTCTCTCTCTCTCTCTCTCTCTCTCTCTCTCTCTCTCTCTCTCTCTCTCTCTCTCTCTCTCTCCCTCTCTCTCTCTCCCCCCTTCTCTCTCTCCCTCTCTCTCTCACTCTCCCTCTCTCCCTCTCCCTCTCTCTCTCTCTCTCTCCATCTCTCTCTCTCTCTCTATCTCTATCTCTATCTTTCTCACTCTCTCTCCCCATCATTATCTCTCTCCCCCTCTTTTCTTCCCTCCCTCTCTCTATCTTTCTCACTCTCTCTCTCTCTCCATCATTATCTCTCTCTCCCTCTCTCTTCTTCCTTCCCTCTCTCTATCTTTCTCACTCTCTCTCGCCATCATTATCTCTCTCCCTCTCTCTCACACACTCTCTCTCTCCCTATCTCCCCGTTTCTCTTTCTCTCTTTCCCTCTTTCTCTCTCCTCTCTCTCTCTCTCTCTCTCTCTCTCTCTCTCTCTCTCTCTCTCTCTCTTTTTCTCTCTTTTCCTCTCTCTCCCTCCCTCCCTCTCTCTTTCTATATCTATCCCTCTCTTCATCTTTCTCACTCCCTCTCTCTATTATTATCTCTCTCTGTATATATATAAACATACCTATCAATGTACCTATGTATGTCGCAATCCACCAACCAATCTGCTTTATTTTCCTCATCTGTTTTTCGGCGCATTTGCCTATCTACTTTGTATCCACCGTTATGTTAATCGAAACATCGTATCTTCCTACACATCTTTCATGCTAAATGACCCATCTATCTTTCTATCCATCTTCCATGCCAAATTATCCATCTCTATTTCTATCCATCTTTCATGCCAAATGACCCATCTATCTTTCTATCCATCTTCCATGCCAAATTATACATCTCTATTTCTATCTATCTGTCATGCCAAATGATCCATCTATCTTTCTATCCATCTTCCATGCCAAATGAACCATCTATCTTTCTATCCATCTTCCATGCCAAATGATCCATCTATCTTTCTATCCATCTTCCATGCCAAATGACCCATCTATCTTTTTATTCATATTTCAAGCCAAATGACCCATCTATCTTTCTATCCATCTTCCATGCCAAATTATCCATCTCTATTTCTTTTCATCTTTCACGCCAAATGACCCATCTATCTTTCTATTCATATTTCATGCCAAATGATCCATCTATCTTTTTATCCATCTTCCATGCCAAATGACCCATCTATCTTTCTATCCATATTTCAAGCCAAATGATCCATCTATATTTCTCTCCATATTCCATGCAAAATGATCCATCTATCTTTCTATCCATGTTTCATGCCAAATGATCCATCTTTCATGCCACATGACCCATCTTTCTATCCATCTTTCATGCCACATGACCCATCTATCTTTCTATCCATATTCCATGCCAAATGACCCATTTACTTTTCTATTGTGCACGATCTTCGCAGTTCATTGCGGCATGCAGGAAGCCGCCGGTGTACTGCATCATCACCGAGTACATGTCGCAAGGCACTCTGAGGACGTTCCTTCACAAGCAGGAGCCCTTCTCGCTGTCCCTTCCCAGGATCCTAGCCATGGCCCTCGACATCTCTCGAGGAATGAAGTACATACACTCGCAGGGCGTCATTCACCGTGACCTAAAATCAGATAACCTCCTTCTAAATGGCAATCTACGCGTGAAAGTGGCTGACTTGGGAACTTCATGCTTTGATAAAAGACGGAGAGTAGCGTCCAAGGAAGGTAACCCCGGAACTTATCGTTGGATGGCCCCGGAGATGATAAAGAACAAGTCTTGCACTAGAAAAGTCGACGTGTACAGCTTTGGAATGGTTCTTTGGGAGCTCACCACTGCCCTCGTTCCCTTCCAGGAGTTGACTCCTGTTCAGGCGGCTTACGCTGCTTGTAAGAAGGTTCAAATTCCCTGCTTTTTTCCTATTTTTTGTTTTCCCGTTTTGGGTTTTTTTTTACTTTCTTGTTTTGCCGTTTCTTGCTTGGGTTATGGGTGAGGGTTTAAGATTTGTACTTCAATGAGGGTGAAAGTCAACTTCATCAGTTTTTTCTTCCCTTTGCTTTTTATTATTATCTGGGATTAGACTTTCAGGATTGTACATAAGCAATGTCAACATCCCCTCTCTCATTTTTATTTCCACTTTTTTTCATTTTTTGGTTGTGTTCATGCGATGATTTTGTTAAGATATAGGGTAGTGCTTGCATGAGGATTAACGCTGCCTGTGTTGCTCCTTTGTTTGATTTATTATTCTGCTGCTTGGAAGGATTTCATGTTTGTGTTCTAAGGATGATCAACTCCTCTCTTGTTTTTGTTTTGTCTATGGTTCCCATATTTCTGTGTGAAGCATTGTTTTCTTTCAGGACGGCCCACGGTCCCTCCATTTTTGTGTTGGGTTTGGGGTTTGGGTTTTGAAGAGGGTCCACATCTCCCCTAATTTCATATGGTTATTTGATTTGTTTGCTTAGCGTATTTACTTCTTGGAATTTGTTTCAAGTTTTATTTCTCTGATTTTGGGTTTTTGGCTTTTTCATATTAGAGTGTGAGATTTAGAACAGAGTTCTGTCTACTACTCACTTTGACAACTTCAGATTCAAGATGATAATATATTATGAGATTTTCCATCTTTACACATTCTAAATTACTCTATCAAGATGATAGTATATTGTTGAGGTGGCACTTGGAGCAATCATTGAGCATGGTGCATCAAAGTGATTTCTCCTAAAGATGTAAGGGTTTTCTAGGTACTGAGTTCTTACTATTCCATAATTAGGTGCGGTTTAAATTAATCTGTTACAGAGAGCCAGCTAGGGTACTCATTCTAAAATCGTTTTCCTTGGTTGAGTAATTTAATTTCATTACTACTCCTGCCAATGGTTTTTCCAATTATTTGGGTTTTCTGGCAGAAAAATCCAATACCTTTCAGCATTTATAGGTTTTTTTATTTTCTGCTACCGCTTTGGTTTTCTTGTTTTTGTGTTAGAGGAATTACAAAGTTTTTTCCTCCTCAGCTTTCTCTTTGTACTATAAACTTAAGCTGCTATGGTTTTAAATTTCTGTAGTTTGAACTTCAAAAAGATGAATGCCTAATGTCGATATTCTCACCAAGTCCTTTGCAGCTAAAGTACTTATGTTTTTCAAATATTTTTCTCAAAGGAAAGAATAAGATGTTTCATTTATTTATTCCCTTCATGATGAATTTACTCTACCTTCTTGACATGTTCCTGTCAAAACGGCAATGCCTCATGTTATTTTCAATGTTTTACTCAGCATTCTCTTTCACTTGTATCTTTTTGTCATTCTAGGTATATGAAGTGGAAATGATCATTGTTTTCATTTTCTAATATTTTGGTGTGTTCTATCCATGATACTTGCACATATTGGCATCTGATCCTAAATTTTAGCTGTTACTTAAATTTTATTCAATGATTAAGTTAATTTTTATCATTTTCTTGATGTAATAGGACCTTGAGTGACAAAAGGTCAATTCCCATTCTTAATTAGATCACAAGTCTATCAATACGCTCATGTTCTTGGTTTGGTGAACATGCAGAATCTGAGGCCTCCATTGTCAGATAAGAGCCCCCCAGTAGTCAACAACCTGATAACGAAGTGCTGGTCAATGAGTCCAAGGAAAAGACCAAACTTTGATTGCATTGTGGCCATGCTTGAGACCATAGACCAAAGCCTCCGTGAAGGCAGGCCCCTACCACCTACAACTCCAGAACATCACAGAATGTGTTACTGGTGGTGTGCTTCTAAACAATGAATATAAAAACAGATATAAGATGTAAATCAATAGTAATGGCATCTTAATGGGAGTGTCATCCAAAAAGTGTAGAGTCAAATTTGACTCATTTTTTTATGGAAACGTTTACAGCATGAGTAAAGGTAGCGCACCTTGTCAGTACTTATTTTCGAATGGGTTGACCAAAGGTCTCATATAAAAAATGATGCCTGTATTTAGAAAAGGGTTTATTCTTTGAGTAGAATGCCACTGTTCAAATTTGTAAAAGAGGAAAGACTAAATGCAAGTTCACGTTTAGTAAACCAAGATGTGACTTAGAGAAGAACTGATCAAAATTCAAATCAACACTTCTGTGATTTTGTGTATATTGACAAAAGGTCAACCACTTGAACACACCAATTGGTAAGCATTGACAAAGGGATTCTAAAGAGTAGTAACTCAATACCTTTGTCATATCCCCTATAATTTAGAGCCAAAATCAATGAGAGTCATAGTGAGATGCTATTGTTTGGCAAAGGCTGTCCTTTGGAGAGGACTAAAAATCTATGTTTTTGGCAAGTGACCATGGTTATTCACCTAATGATTTGGAAATGACCCAACAAAAGGGTTAGGTCGAGTGGGCCAGCCCTGCCAGTTTATACAACCAACTCTCTATGTCTGTATGTATGTCTACATGTCTGTATCTCTACTCGTCCATCTGTCTTTCCGTCTGTCTGTCTGTTTGTATGTCTCTCTCTCTGTCTCTCTGTCTTTTTGTCTCTCTCTCTCTCTCCTATACTCCCTCTCTCCCTCTCTCCCCCTCCCTCTACCTCCCTCCCTCTCCCTTTCCCTCCCTCAATCTCCCTCTCCCTCTCTCTCCTTCTCTTCCTCCTTCCTCTCTCCCTCCCTCCCTTCCTCTCTCTCTCTCTCTCTCTACCCTCCCTCTCTCTCACTAGTATCTATTCTCTCTCTCTTCCTCTCTCTCTAGTCTCAATTTTCTCTCTCTAATATCCCTTCTCTTTCTCTAGTCTCCCTTCTTTCTCTATAGTCTCCCTTTTTCTCTCGTTAGTCTCCCTTCTCTCTTTCTCTCTCTAGTTTCTCTTCTCTCTTTCTCTCTCTAGTCTCCCTTATCTATCTAGTCTCCCTTTTCTCACTATAGTTTCCCTTATCTCTTTCTCTCTCTAATCTTCCTTCTCTCTCTCTAGTTTCCCTTCTCTCTTTTTCTCTCCACTCTCCCTTCTCTCTCTCTAGTCTCCCTTATCTCTCTATAGTATCCCTTCTCTCTCTATAGTCTCCCTTCTCTCTCTATAGTCTCCCTTCTCTCTCTATAGTCTCCCTTCTCTCTCTATAGTCTCCCCTCTCTTTCTTGGCTCCCTTTTCTCTCTCTAGGCTCTCTTCTCTCTCTATAGTCTCCCTTCTCCCTCTCTATAGTCTCCTCTCTCTCTAGTCTACCTTCTCTCTATCTCTAGTCTCAATTCTCTCTATCTCTAGTCTAATCTCTCTCTAATCCCCCTTTTATTTATAATCTCCCTTCTCTCCCTAGTCTCCCTCTCTCTCCACTCTTCATTCTCTCTCGTCTTCCTCTCTCTACTCTGCCTTCTCTCTCTAGTCTCCCTCTCTCTCTCTATTCTGACTTCTTTCTCTCTAGTCTCCCTCTCTCTCTATTGTGCCTTCTCTCTCTCTAGTCTCCCTTGAATGGAAATATACGTTGTTGAAAGTTAATCCCACATTTCATATCTCATTCATAGTTTATTAATAGAATATATTTTTATTATAATTCACGTTTGATTCTTATGATTAAGTTGTTGAATACATGGTCAGACGTAATAAATTATGATGATATCATAATACTGAGATGACTTGTCTTTAAGTGTGAGTTCTAAATATCGTTATTCAATGAAGTTCATGAATATATGATCTTGATATTCATATTTGAAAGAGATTCAAGAAGAACATCAAAGGATATGGATAGAATAACACTATCTAGTCTCACTCATTTGAGTGGGTATGACCTTTCCCATAGCCATTTGTCGGAAGACACTAAGGAAAATAAGGGATGCTACGTAGGCGAAAGATTTCACTAGATTTATCTTTAATGAATCTCTTAATATTATTATACCAAACTATTAATCAGGTCGATTCATGCCATGGTCGCATAAATGGTCCTTAGACTTCTGAGACCAATGGTGTCTTCCAAATAGACAGTTATATTTTGATTATGATCTACAAATTATTATTTATGGAACTTTGAACCATCATACATTATGTGAAACAACACTTTCATGAATTTGATTGTGTAGTCAAGATGGGATCATCCACCCTCAGTATCCAAGAAGACAATGTGATGAAGTCCTTTGCAAAGGTAATTGAAATCAGAGAAGAGTTCTCCAAGTAGTATAGAATGTATTAATGCTAACTCGAATGACCAATCACAGTTGACCATTGATCATACCCTAAGTCATCTTAGGAGCATCAAACGGATGATGAATGATATGTACTCATTCATTGATGTCAAATAAGGTCCCATGAAAGAGTAAGTAAGCTCATCTATGTCTTCTAGGAAACAATGAGCGGCTTAACACCCCATAGGCTGGAAACTCAACCTATCGATTGGGTTTATATAGATCTATGATTAATTGACATGTATGATACAATAGATTACTTAGTTTGGCCTATAAAAGTTATTGGGCATCTAGAGCTGTTAATTAACTAATGCATGGGGCTTAGAGAGGTCATACAAGAATGGTCTTTTGGATGTTAAAAGATATACATAAAGTTTGGAGTTTATATGAAAATTTTCAATCAAGTATAAAAATTCTCATTAAGATATAGTTAAAAGGGAAGGCCTGAGAGAAAATCACACAGGCAAAAATTATTCAAGTACGCAATCTTCACTTTTGATGTGATCAAAATAGAGAAATGACAACAATCAAGTGATAATAGAGCCCATCAAGATAAAGGAAGAGATTCCAGGATGACTGATGAAACAGACTCAATATTTTTATAAACAGGCAAATAAGTGTCACCAAAATCATAAAAATAAAACAATATATGTGACTTATTTGAATTGCCTGGTTATGCAATCCGACCTAGTTTTCTCATCCCCAAACCAGCCCTCGCGTGAGTATACAGGCCCTAATCTAATTTAAGAAGCCAATTCCTGAATCCATAAAACTAGTGTGTTCAACACTTAAGTCTGCACAAGTCTTGTGCTTGACTCCTAAAGTATTAAAGCACTCTCTAGCAAGGAGAACACTAAGAGGGGAGAAATTCTCAAAAAAAAACTTCAAAGTGTCCTTGAAGGTTACAATAGGGCCTTATAAATGCCACTTTATACAGAGTGCCGTTGCACTATTGAAAAGACAACTTGAGACATTCGAGAAACAATAATAATAAACCCAATTAGAAGATCAACAACTTGATGGGCTTGATAAAAAATATTCTACAGATTCTACGACCTGTAGAATCTGAGAGAAGATTCAGACATGAGAAAACATATGATTTGTAACTTTGAAAGATGTAGCAAAGATTTGTGGAGACCTTGGCATGTGTACAATTGGTTTAAGAAATTTACCTGCTAGGTGATTTTCTGAAAATCTTGTCAGCTTCCAGAACATTTTCCACTGCGCACAATCATTAAATGGCTTCACAAAATGGGATTCTGGGGAACATCAATCTAAGACCCAAAACCTAAAAAAAAAAATTTAATTCATAGTAATGCCACTTAAATAAGTGCCATTTAAATACCACTTATTTCATTCTTTGATTTTGATAACATAGGAGGATGCTTTGTTGGCTTTATCAAACAGCTTAAGGGACTTCTTACCCATTTGAATTGAGGCTTTAATAGTCCAAATTCAACAGCATCCCCATTTGACCACCACAAAATCCACAGTAAATAATTCATGTGAGATCTTGATAAGCTCATCAGCAAGAAAATAAACATTTTATCAATTCCATTATGATTGAGCACGCCAGCTTACTCCATCGAAGACATCATCGGAGTCGCCATCATTGTCGTCGACAGCCCGCTGGCGTGTCACGCCCGACCGACACGCCAAGACGACGGTGAAGACGTCTGGGTTTAACACCCAGGGTGAAAAGCACGACCGTGCCATCGACCGTTTTGAATTTTTCGCGGGCTCGTTCTTGTTTTAGTCGTTTTACCATGCTCGTTCAGTTACGTGTTTACATTTTTGTGTTTTCGTTGTCATCGTGTTCATGTCCGTCATGTGTCACATCGTATTCCCATGTTGTTGCATTCATGTCGTCAAACACATGTCAAAATATTTGGTTTTGTATTAAGGGGGTCCTATGTATAAGACCCCCCCCCCCTAGTAAGGGCACTTGTGCCTTTACTAAGGGCAACCCTGCCCTTATAAGGGCCATCATGCTCCTATATAAGGGGCACAATGGAGCCCCAGCCAATCAGACCAGTTTATTTTGAGTTAAGAACTTTTGTTTCTTGCTGGTCTCATTGAGAAGAGGGAGAGGAGATGAGAAGACAAAGAGGGAAGAAGAGTGAGGGAAGCAAGGTCGAGCGCTGCCGGCTGCTGCCAGTCTCGCCATGACACCGTCCTGTTCGTGGGCTAAACCGCGTGCCTGGGCGTGACCCGTAGAGGCCATCGAGTCTCGCTCGACATAGTCAGATTCGCGGCAGTCAACACAACCGAGCGAAAGCGAATTGCTGCACCCGGGAACGACGTATCCCGGCTACTCGTGAAGCCCGACCCCTTGGTTGCCCTGCTGACGTAGCTAGTCGACAGGTTACTGTCGGCTGCAAGTCCACCATTCGGCCATCTGAAAACCGCCTACGGTTCCACTACCACAGCTGGAGTGGTTTTCGCCGCAAACATCCTCGCGCAAAGTTGCACCGCCAGACCCCGTTCCCTCAAATGCCTTTTTTTTAAGGCAAACGTTTCCGCAGTTAACTCTCTCGTGCACAGGTGGGTCCTCACACCACCCACGCGATGAGCTTTGAGCAAGGGCTCCACTTGGCGCCTGAAGGACTCTTTGACGCATCAGTCGACTGCGCCAACACAGGCATCCACCTTGCAGTTTGACTGTGCAATGCCTTTGACGACCCACGCGATTGACTCCATGTACCCACCGCCGATTGTAGCTGCTCGAGCTGCATGTGCCACCGCCTTGCCCCTGAGTTGTCGGTTGAGACGCCGTGCCACGAGGGCTGTGGTGCCGTCGATCATTCTGTTGTACCTTTCCCCGCGGTACCGCCGGCGTGGGCTACATCGCCGCTGAGTGCTGCAACGGTCGTCCTAGCTCCGCGTGGTGCCCTGTTGCCGCTCGCAACCACTGCCAGCCTCTGCTCGCGCCGACCACTATAAAGTCGCGCCCCCAGAGCACAGGTGTTCGTTTGAGCCGCCTCGCTGCTGATCTTGTCTCTCCTTGCCTCAGCTCTCCAACACCTTGCTCTAACACCACGCCATCGCCTGCTATCGAGCTATATTGTGTCGTCCCCAACACGCTCGCACCGCACGCGCTCGCCCCAGCCACACACCGACAAAGGCACCGACAATGAACGCCACCACCAACGAGGTACGTCGTTCCCCTTGCTCGCCAATTATATTACGTCTTTCAGTATATTTTTCGGTTGCGCTCCACTGCGCTCGGGTTAGAGATTATATCAAGAAAACTACGACCTGAGTGAATTCCCAGGTACAGGTCGATTCCGTCCGAGCCATCTGAAAGAAAGCAATATGTTTGAGTGATTTTGATTGATCATTTGGCCTACACGGCCATTTGGTCAATCCAATCATGCTCTATTTTGATTGATCATGATCGACAGATCATGCTCAACCCGATCCAGACATTCATTTGGTCGTGGATTGTCGATCAGATTGGACTGTATTGCACGATCATCAGTACCGTGAAATCTGACGACCAAGAAGTCAATCTGTTTGAGTGTTTCAACCGATCACTCGGTCTAGATCTCAATGGTTCTCAATCCGATCCAGGCAATCATTTGGTCTTGGATCGTCAATCAGATCGGATTAGATCTCACCATCGTCGGCACTGAGCAATCAGATGACCAGAAGTCAATCTGTTTGACTGATTCAATTGATCATTTGGTCTACATCTCGATGGTGCTCTATCTGATCCAGACCGTCATTTGGTCTTGGACCGTCGATCAGATTAAAATGTTCCTGGCAGCACATTTGTCCAATGAAAAGCTACCACATGTCAATGAAAAAAAATATGGCATTGGTAAATGAAAGAGTATCTAAGTCCTTACAGCCATTTCATGAAGATTTTGCGTCTCGCTGGGAGCTACACAGGGATCGTGCCAACTCGCAATTGACTACCTCGATCTATTTACCTGGCTCAATCGTGATAGCTGACGGAACCCACTGAAGATTGGCCAAATCATAGACCATTTCTGATCAATTGATTGAACAGACAGAATCCCTGAAATTTCACAGCCGAATAGTTTCTAGTTGTGCAAAGCTTAACAAATAACTTCCAGAATCAAAAAGTCAACGCCGAAACAATCTAGATATACACGAAGGATCTCGAGGGGGACAATGGTGAAAAGTCAACACTGATGTGGAAGGGGGCTTTGTGGAAAAAATTAGGAAAGCTGGATGACAAAAAGTTAAAGTTCGACTTAGATTGGAATGTCTTCCACTGGCATTTCCCAGTTGTCCTCTGCATCCTCCGACGCAGGTTTGGAACCCTCTGGCTTTGACGCCGCAGTAAAATTCGTCCTTGGCCCAGATCGCCTAACAAAAGATACAAAAATTACAAGAAAGAAAGAGCACTAATTAAACCAAAGCTCGTGCCCTCATACAATAAGCAAAGTTCCAGAAGGAGAAGGAAAAATCTATCATTTGGAAAAAAAATAATACATATAAAGAGACTAGGAATCAGTACTACCCAGACATAAACATGGTGATCACAGAGAGAACCCAATCGGAGGCCATGAAAATATATGATTGTCATGAAAATAGTGCGAGAAATTACTGAAAAGGGATGCTGACACATAAAATAGTCCTTGGTCCAGTTGAGTCCGCGGAAACAGCAGAAACTATTCAAAACCCAGTTGGAGTTCACTTGTGTAATATCCCAGGAGGCAAAGATAAGATGCAAACTCCTAAGGTTGCTTAAAATAGTATTAACTCTAAAGAGAAAGATAGGGAAAAATAAATAAGGAAGGGAGAAATCCAAAAAGTTGAAAAACTATATTAAAGAGATGTTGACAAATACAAAGAATGGGTAACCTAGGTATTATATCTGGTTAGAGATTTCTTCGAAAAAAATGATCTTGTCAGAGAATGGAAAGATGGGGAACAGAACCATGAAAATAGTGCAAGCAATAACAGAAAAATATGTACGTTCTAGCGGGACTGAAATTAAATACAAATAAGTTGGGGATAACAGTAGCCATCTAAAAATTATAGAAGACAAGCCGTCTTAGGAAAATAGAGGTTGTTGTCATGCAATAGGAAGAAAAATTATTATGAGAGGACAGAACAGAGGAACTTGATAGAGGCCTTGGTGTAAGTATCTATCAACGAAGGATCATGGAGGGAAAGAGAGAGAAAAATAGAAAGATAACAATGGCAATATGCCGGGATAAGTGCACACAACGCTCTTGAAAGGATCTCCGGAGCCAAGTTGGACGAATTCAACACATTCTTTACAGCCCTCCTTTGGCAAGTGAAACAGTGTAATTGAAGTGAAACTGTTCCAAAGGCCAATGGCGGAAATACCCCCGACAGGGATTTGGGATCCTATTGAAATTCCCATGTTTCTTAGGAATCCAAAACTAGGCGACCATGGGATATGGGATATAATCTGGTGATTAAACGTCTCTAGGAGGAAAATGAAAACATAAGTATTTTCTCATCTTATGAATTCAAGAATCCACAACACTAGTGCATCAGTGTTTTTTCCTATTCCCTCCCAGTTTCAGAGGAAGTAATATCAATCAAAAAATATGAATGTCAAGTAGGGCACAGCATCAGTCATGACAATGATATCATTGTCACCATCACCATCCTCCACCTGTTGATGACGAATCAATCATCTGGTTTTCTACGCGGCATCATTGTCATCATCATCCACCATCTAACAATCTGAGATAGAGCGTTTAATCTAGGCATTGCCATCTAGTTACCAACAGCAATCATTCTTACAGTCATTTATCTATTTTCAACAATAAGATAAAACATTTAATCATGTTGCTGCCATCATCTTCACCATTGCCATTCAGTTTCCAACATCCATCATCATCATCACCATTGTCATCAAATTTCCAACATCCATCATTGTCATTGTCATCCATCTGTTGACTAAGCCATTGTCATCATAATTATCATCATCCTTCGTCCAGCCCAAGCATGATGAAATCGCCATTGTGTGTCAACTCTTATGTCACATTTAGTGTGGATCTCAAAAAGTCCATCTATAAAACAAGTTGTGGCAATTCAAACAGAGTCCATAAAACCCTGTCGAAATTGCTTTCAGTTGATTCGGAAATTATTGGGCAAAAAATTCTTTCTTAGAGAATTAATCTAGGTCAATATCTCGGGACAAAAAGCTAGATCAGGGACATAGTGATCACTGGATAGACCACCATCCTTTAGGAAATCAGATCAAGGCTTCAGTTCATCAGAGACATGGAACCAAGATTTCGATTGGAGAACCAGAAATTTTGTCTAGGGCAAAGATAATAAAACGTAGCCATGATATGAACCAGTGTGGTTCCTATCGTGGATGGGATGGGAGGAAAGTCCTGCGGGAAGGACATCACCAAGACTCAGATACAACTAAATCATATAAAAAATCTTTTGGAATTTATAACTTGGGAAAACCTTCCTAATGGGGCAATACGATCTTGGAATATCAAGTTGAATTGAAAATGTAGCTTGTACAGTCACATGCGTAGATGAGAAACAAGATAAAAGTGATATCTCCCTCAAGAGGTCTCCCTCCTGGACGTTGTTACTCCCACTGCTCTGGTCTTTCGGTCACGCTGGACTGACTCTAACGACTTCTTGAAATATATATCCACTTATGTGTGAATTCTTAAAACTGGATGAATTATTTGAAGGTTCCCCCATATGTGTGAGTTTATCTGCATGTGAGTCCAAGTGGCAGCATTCTTCTTGAGCCTCTTGTGGTATGTTCTTCGAAAGAAAATATCAGACTCGATGACAGAGAAGATCGCCGAGTAGGCGTCGCCAAGAGGTGAGATCTGATGGGGTAAATGCCACTGATGATCTATGAAGAGAGCTAATTTCGACTATGCAAGGTACATGAAAGCTACATATTTTAAAAGGACATGCAGGAAAGGGGAAAAAAAGAAAAAATGCCTGTAGTCGGCTTAAGAAAAGATGGAGATCACATCACTACATTCCAGAGAAACTTCTACTGACAGCAAATAATCGAGAAAACAAGTTGGATGATCTGAAAGTGAATATAACCTACTCTAATGACGAGAGTGGTGTTTTTTTTAGTTTTAAGCAACAGCAGTCAGAACAACATTGCTTTTTGATCTATTTTCAAACTAAGAGGTGAAATCCTCATGTCCAACAGTGTTCAGTAGCACCGATCTGCTACTGAACTAGAGCAGAGAAATTCTGAGATTATATCAAAAGCCCAGAGAAATTCTGAGATTAGTTCAGAGAAATTTCTCTGAACTAGAGCAGAGAAATTTTGAGAGTATATCAAAAGCCCGCAAAGCCTTGCTCTCCACTTAATTCCCATAGACATAGATGAAATCCACAGTTGTAGCAGAGAAACGTGTAGTTCTGAGATTTTTGATTTTGGAGAACTAGAAATTCTGACTAGAGCAGAGGCAATCCAGAAGCATAGAGAGCAGATAATCGAGAAATCAAGTTGGTTGATCCCAAACTGAATATAACCTCTTCTGTCAGAGCGGCGCAATTTTGAGTTTGAATTGAACAACAAAAGCCAAAAAGACATAGCTTCTCGACATACTCTCAAAATTCAGACGCGACAACCAAAAACTGAGTGTCGTTCTGAGACAACTGAGTTTGGAGGACCATAGATTTTGACTAGAACAGAGACAGTGTTTACATCCCAGATAAACTTTAACGAATCCACCGGATACTCTAAAAATCAAGTTAAATCATACGAAACAGAAAATAAATTTGAGTTTAAGGCAACAACAACATCCAAAAAAGCACCGTTTTTCGATCAAATTTGAACATTCAGAGGCGAGAAGAAAAATAATCCTTTAAAGAAAACAATCAAAACACGAATTCACCTGCGGCGGTTCCTCTTCCCGGCTTCCCTCGCCTTGCGCTTCTTCTCTTCTTGCTTGTTTTCAAAAAACCTCCGGCGCTTACACTCCTGGATCACCCCAGCTTTGGTGACCTCCCGCCGGAAGCGCCGGAGAAGAACCTCGTCCGGTTCATCCTCCCCCACCACGACCTGTACATTGTAGCCAGTGCTATACGCGACCTTGATTGGCTCGATTGGGGCCGGCCCGGAAACACCAAAGATTGAAACTTTCCGCGAAGACGAGAGCAAGGAAGATGGGGAAGAGGCGGGGAAGGAGGACTGGCCATGGCGGGTGATGGGTAGGGTTGGGAATTGGAGACGGAGGAAGCTCGACGACGCCATGGAAGGCGAAGAAGAAGAAGGTAGAAGGAAAGTGGAGCTTATCCGGTTGGAGGAAAGGGTATTTATACTGTCCGTTTGGTTGGCAGGAGCTCAGCCCCGTTTTATCTGTTCAAGAACAGCACTCAATTTTATTGCATTATTCATTCAAAACATATGGAAGATTTCTCAGTATTTTACAGCACTCAATTTCATTGCACAATTAATTCAAAACATATGGAAGATTTCTTAATATTTTTTAGGCTGGGATTCATAATGTTTCATTAGTTCATCTTCCTGAAATACTATGTAATGTTGGTTACAAGGAGCTCAGCCCTGTTTTATCTGTTCAAGAACAGCACTCAAATTTCTTGCATAATTCATTCAAAACATATCCAAGATTTCTCAATGTTTTACAGCACTCAATTTTATTGCATATTTCATTGGTTGGAAAATTTTATCTGTTCAAGAACAGCACTCAATTTTATTGGATAATTCATTCAAAACATATGGAACATTTCTCAACATTTTAAAGACTGGGGTTCATAATATTTCATTAGTTCATCTACCTGAGATACTATATAATGTTAGATTTTAACTCTGTATAAATATAAAAAAGAGCAAAATTCATTTATGATGGTTGGAAAATTTTATCTGTTCAAGAACAGCACTCAATTTTATTGGATAATTCATTCAAAACATATGGAACATTTCTCAACATTTTAAAGACTGGGGTTCATAATATTTCATTAGTTCATCTACCTGAGATACTATATAATGTTAGATTTTAACTCTGTATAAATATAAAAAAGAGCAAAATTCATTTATGATGGTTGGCACATTTTATCTGTTCAAGAACAGCACTCGATTTAATTTCATAATTCATTCAAAACATATGGAACATTTCTCAACATTTTAAAGACTGGGATTCATAATATTTCATTAGTTCGTCTACCTTAGATACTATATAATGAGAGTTTTTAACTCTGTATCAATAAAAACAAGAGAACAAAACTCATTTATGATGGTTGGCACATTTTATCTCTTCAAGAACAACACTCGATTTTATTGCATAATTCATTCAAAACATATGGAAGATTTCTCGACATTTTTAAGACTGGGATTCGTAATATTTCATTAGTTCATCTACCTGAGATACTATATAATGTTAGTTTTTAACTCTGTATCAATAAAAATATGAGCAAAATTCATTTATGATGGTTGGCGTATTTTATCTGTTCAAGAACAACACTCGATTTTATTGCATAATTCATTCAAAACATATGTAAGATTTCTCGACATTTTCAAGACTGGGATGCATAATATTTGATTAGTTCATCTACCTGAGATACTATATAATGTTAGTTTTTAACTCTGTATCAATAAAAATATGAGCAAAATTCATTTATGATGGTTGGTGTATTTTATCTGTTCAAGAACAACACTCGATTTTATTGCATAATTCATTCAAAACATATGTAAGATTTCTCAACATTTTCAAGACTGGGATTCATAATATTTGATTAGTTCCTCTAACTGAGATACTATATAATGTTAGTTTTTAACTCTGTATAAATATAAAAAAGAGCAAAATTCATTTATGATGGTTGGCACATTTTATCTGTTCAAGAACATCACTGGATTTTATTTCATAATTCATTCAAAACATATGGAACATTTCTCAACATTTTCAAGACTGGGATTCATAATATTTCATTAGTTCATCTACCTGAGATACTATGTAATGTTAGTTTTTTACTTATGTTTAAATAGAAAATAAGAACGAAGCTCATTTATGATGGTTGGCAGGAGCTCAGCCCCACTTTATCTGTTCAATAACAAGACTTAATTTTATTGCATGATTCATCCAAAACATATGGAAAATTTGTGAACAATAGAAAACATTAGACTTAATTTGAATTCTGTATCAATAGAAAACAAGAGCAAAATTCGTTTATGATATTTTCATGAAGAATAGAGTAATTTAAGATGTAAAAAGTAACATAATTTTACGTAGACATTAATTTGGTTAATGAATTATTTTCCAGAAATATTACGCTTGTGGGTCAATGGGGTAACAGGAGAAAATGAATGATATTAAAACAATAGGCTCAAGTGTTGAAGAAGCAGATGGAGAAGTAGTAAGAAGAACATTAATGTTGCTAGAATCACCATGAAGAATAGAGTCATTTAAGATGTAAAAAGTAACATAATTTTACGTAGACATTTATTTGGTTGATGAACTATTTTCTAGAAATATTACTCTTGTGGGTCAATGGGTTAACAGGAGAAAATGAATGATGTTAATACAATAGGCTCCAGTCTTGAAAAAGCAGACGGAGAAGTAGTAGGAAGAACATTAATATTGCTAGAATCACCATTAATTTATGTATATTTACAGTGTATTGACCACTACATTGATCCATTTTTTCCCTCATATCACTAGATATTTAAGTACATAATGCTCTTTTGGGTTATATGAATTTTTGGCATTTGTCATTTGCTTGACTTTATGGCGTCATGTAACCTAGTTGTTGACCTAGAAATTGAAACTAAAATTTCTTTGATTTTATTAATTTCAATGAAAATAATCTCATGGACAATGTTTATTCATGACAAAACGTCTGACTTGTTTGATACCAATATGTAACCCATGACCTGTAAATTATATTTTGGAGGCCCCCATGTGGTGACTCATCTTGTGAAAGATCATCTCTTTACAACCACATCAAATAGTTTTTTCTTATCAGTATTGGTATTTATGGCTGGAATGAGATCTGAAGATAAAGCATATAAAAGAAGGCAACAAAATTCCTTGGTTCTAGGAGAATATAGGAATCCAAGGTAAGTTTCCCTTGGTTTCATCCTATGATATCCTAAGATCAGAGCAGATATTCCTATTCCATCTTGTTTCGATGCCTCACCATCATATTCATTCCAGTGATAATATTTTCCTAAAGGTAGCCCATCGGCCTCAATGTAGTTGCATCAATCACATATACTAAATTGGTCATATCTTATTTTCTTGTGAACCAGATATCTTGGATATACTAAGATCAGAGCAGATATTCCTATTCCACCTTGTTTCGATGCCTCACCATCATATTCATACCAGTGATAATATTTTCCTAAAGGTTGCCCATCGGCCTCAATGTAGTTGCATCAATCCCATATACTAAATTGGTCATATCTTATTTTCTTGTGAACCAGATATCTTGGATATACCCAGTATCATGACCCTAAAACTAGCATAACAAGACTCCATTTCACCTTTTCTATGAGGTAGTATAATTTTTTTTGATTCACATTCGACCCCGGATCCTAACAATAATCTGTAAATAAAATCACATCTCACCAAACATGAATAACTTTGATCACGTGAATAACTAAAAATATATTAATCAAATATCATTTTTATACAATGTTGTGACATTGGTTTTCATTTTCAAAGAATTACTTTGATTTATTCCCCTACAATCTGAGTAATACATAAATGATAAAATAAATATGAAATAAATGATTCAGAACAATTTTTTGAATCCATGATATAATCAATGTTTTGTATCCTGAGAGCGCCATTCAACAATCCCTGTAGAATGGAATAAGAGAGGGGAGATTTTCAATCTAATTACTACTTATGCAAGGAAAAGAACACTGAGTGAATAATGATTTGGTGGCAGCTAAAATCTGGAAGAGAGATGTGAGACAGATAGATATATCAGAGAGATATGATCATATAAAATCACATAATTGGTTGAGACTCTGCTTCATAGCATCCACCTGTCTGGTCACATAATCCAGCTTCTCAAGACAGATCTCATTGGTTATCCTAGAACTGTAGTCGCACATCTCAAATGGGCGGTACTCGCAAGCGCTTCTGACTTCCTCTCGTAGGTTTGTCTGGATATCCTGCTCCAAAACCGAAGAAAAAAATTCATCAGTAGCCAGAATCCCCATTCATATCCTAACTCATAGTTCTGACCTTCTCATTTAGATTCCTCCCCCAAAATACCACTTCTACAGCAGACTAGAATATGAAACTATTAAACCATCATTGGGAGCATAACGACATTTGTCATGCATCAGTAGCCAAATCCTCATTCTTGAGCTCTAGATGGTGAAAGAAGTATTTATCTGATAAACCTTGAACGAAGATGCAATCACCAAAGTGCCGTAAATGGCATAAAGTGCATTTATCATGCATCACAGAGTAGAATGGTTATTCTTGCAATCCAGGGGATCAGAGGACAATAATTCAGAGGACAGAAGAGAAACTCATTATTAAAGCTCATTCACCATTAAAGTGCAGGGATGCAGATGGGATGATTTTTTCGTCCCAGGACGAAAAAATCGTCCCGTCTGCGAGGTTTGATGAAAATATTGTTATCCACTCAGTATTGTTGACGGGACGGAAATTCGTCCCGCGACCTCCGGACGGGACGGTTTTCGTCCACCCGGACGAAAAAACCGTCCCGTCCGGAGGTCTCGGAGGAAAAAACCATCCCGTCAAAGTCGCTGCACTGATTCCGGACGTCGGACGGGACGATCTTCGTCCCGTCCTGTCCATCGTCCATGTCCCGGATGAACCAGAACTATATTCACCATATATCATAAGCCATAAATCTCATCAATGAGTGACAAGGGATGAGATGAGTAACTAGAAGACAGACTTTCTGCTTTGAAGTTTTCTGCCGGAAATGGGTCAGAGATGGAGTTATCAATCACCCATTGACAAAATAAAATGCTTTCACCATTCATTAATGAGAAGAATGATCGTTCACAAAGACTATTTTTCCAGAAAAATCACTGTGGCTAACTGGACGGAAGACCTACACTATCAAGTGCATTAGCCTCATTCATCATCTATCATTGGTCATGATGCTCATTTATGATCTCGAGATAAAATCATAAAATTAAGAGATTTCGAGCCAAACGAACCGATAACATCATATCCATCAGACAAACAAAACTGAGAACCAAATATCTCTGATGTTAAGTCTCTATCAAGGAAAGGATTTATGAGGGGAAAAAATAAAGAAAAGGGGGAGATCCATCAAGATTTGAGGGATGGAGAAGAAGAAAGATAGCATAGAAAGACAGTGGCAGCCACAGGCCCTCCTGCCTTCTTGAGGATCTCCCTCACAGAATCAGCCAACTGTGTTTGCAGTCGCTGAAGACGACGACAAGAGAATGACGAAGAGTCATCATTGTTCCCATCATTTGTCCATAACCAGACGTCGATGATGAAGACCAAATTGTTTCTCATTCTTCCTCCATTAAACTCGCCCAGATGACGAGAGCCAATAACAAAATCAGCATTGTCATCATCCTACATCTGGGGCCAGGATGCCGATGCGATAGAGTCCTGATAAGGACTCGTCACAGATGATAATTTGGCAGCAAAAATGGCCTATTCTTTGAATGATTGCACAGTTATAAATATCCCTCTGTAAAGACATTAGAGGCACTCTTGGATGAATGATCAATTGGGGCTTTCTTGGCATGAGATAGTGATATGTACTTTTCAAGAAAGTACCAAAGAAGGAAAGGGCGGGCGGGGCAATGGACCGTTGACCGGATGACCTGACCAGGGACTCGACCCTATAAATAAGAGGGAGTCATGGTCGGGGAAAGGAGGACATTTTCTTGATTCACGCCTGCGACGGTTACGTTGCCAGAGGACCAGAGACATGGAGCTACAACGCAGATCTGGAAAGGGGATTACGACGACGAGGAAGGAGCTCCGTCATGGGAAGGGCGAATTGTCCTATCATCTGATTCTACTATCTTTCTATCTCTCTTTTCTCTCTCTCAACATCAGATTCAGACTCACAATTGGGTGGATATTGGCAAATTCTTGAGTTTCTATTGGAGATAATTCATTGATACTTCATAGGTGTATCAGATAGCTGTATTCAGCTATCATAAGGGTAAGAATTTATGTATTCAGAAATTCTTGAGGCATAGGCCATTCTTTCTTCACATCTTATTCTTCTTTTCTCAATTTCCGACAGATCTCCACGAGGCATCTATCACGTTGACAGTGGCAAAGTAATCATCATCTCAATTTGTGGAAGATAACTGTGACAGGATTTTTGGATGAATTGTCGTCGCCTTCAACAAAGTTTAAAGGAAAACTATCCCTTTTTTTTAGAAAAAATAAACTATCTTAATTTAGATGACAAAGATACGCCTGACAGGGATTAGGGACCAAATCAAACGCACATTTCTCCATTGGAATGAATGGGATTGGCAGAGTGGGAAAAAATGACCTTGATGGACTGCATGAACTCAAGGCAGTGACCGGCAATGACGTCCCGCCTCGGACCGGTAGCAGCAGCGAGCTCATCCATCACAGTACCAGCCAGCTCGAGCACCCTCACAATCATCTACATCCGACCCAAAATAAAAGGAAAATTTAAACAAGTTTATTTTTAAAAAAAATAAATACACCAACTATGAACACAAGATTCCTGGAATTTCCCCTCCGCTTATGAAAGAAAACAACCTTCTCAACGTGGTTAAGTCGCTGGAGAGAGTTGTGATGACCCTGAAATATTATGAAGAGGAAAATTAGAATTTAGAAGCACAAGAGAGAATTAACGACTATTTTGAGAAAAAGGTTTACCTGAGCTGAAACAGGCATGGTGACTTGCTCTGCTACTTATTCTTTCTTGCCTGGTAAGATCAAATTTATTTTTAAATGAACAGCAAAAGATCCATTTTATAAAGTTCTGGAAATTCGGAACAATATTTTCTTAGAAGGCAAAGGTACTATGGAAGGGGGAAAACCTATTCTAAGCCATAAAATCCGTCACACGACTGATCAGACATGCATTGTGAGGTCGGCACATCTATTCAACAGAAGCAAGTAAAAAGAACAAATTTGAAGAGCCATGATCGAGGGCAAAGAACACAGATTGCCTTAAAGGTATGTTAACCGAGAAAAATGAAGAATTGTGGGACAGCCCAGAACATAGATGAAGGTACCCAACTGATTTTCTTAAATTAGAGTATAGCGGATTCGGGGATGCAGGAAGAATAACAGAAACTACGTTTCACTAATAATGATGAAATATCGTAAAAAACTCGATTTTTTAAAAAAACCCCATCGCGTATTTCAAATGTCTACACTGAAATACGATCCAAACATTCTCCAATCGAATTCTGTGGTCCAAGAAAAGAATAAACAATACCAAGAATCATACAGAAGAACGTTTAGCGAGGGTCGGCACATCTATTCAACTGAAGCAAGAAAAAATAACAGATTATAAGAATCATGATCGAAGGTAAAGCAACCAGATTGTAATCAAGGTGCGTCGCTTTTGAACAAATGGAGAATTGGGGGACAACCCAGAACAAAGATGAACAAACCTTTCGAAACTACTCTTCCACTGCTTCAGGCAAACGCAAGAGCGGACAAATGCGTCTAATCGGAGCTCTAACTTCTTGCCGAACTCCTGCCTTGTACTCAAATCGCATTAAATATATTTCTAAATCTACGCACAGTTATCTTCCTCGAGAGAAAAAAATTTGGATGTCCTGTAAGAATCCACCAGGACTAAACCGTGGAAAACTTTCAACATTTAATTATCACTGTACTGATTACCCATAAACATTAGGTGGGAATGATATCTCCTACGTGCTTTTTAGAGAAAAAAAACGTTTCTGAACTAGAACTTACTCTTAATATTTGCTAAGTTGCTTAATATGGGTTAATCCATACGTGGGTGCACCGACCTTGTCATTTGACTAGCCAAATCAATAACGATTGATATAAAACCTCTGGGATATATAAAGGAGTCATTAATGTTCACATCCTCAAATTTTCTTACTCAAACAGTCAGATTTTTATGCTTATGCAATATCTCAGATTATTTCACACAAAATGTGTAAAACAAGATTTTTTAAAGAAATATTTCACATGATGGAATTCGTGAGTTTAAAAAAAAAATTAATCCCTGGTTCTTGAATTGTAATAAAAATTTTTTAAAAATTTAGAACAACAAATATTTCTATTGAGGGTAAACTGGACCGGTATTATAAAGGAGTCATTAATGTTCACATCCTGAAGTTTTCAGACCCTAACTGTCAGGTTTTAACGCTTATGCAATATCTCAGATTATTTCACACGAAATGTGTGAACCAACCCTTTTTTAAGAATAATACTTCACATGATACGATTGTTTTCTACTTTTTTTTTTTAATTCAGCCTACTTCTTGAGTTGTAATTTATTTTAAAAATAATTTAGAACAACAAATATTTCTATTCAGGGTAAACTGGACCAGTATACAAAGGAGTAATTAATGTTCATATACTGAAATTTTCAGACCCAAACTCCCAGGTTTTAATGCTTATGCAATATCTCACATTATTTCACACAAAATGTGTGAAACAACCCTTTTTTTAACAATAATATTTCACATGGTACGATCTTTTTCTACTTTTTTTTTTGAAAAATTCAGCGTACTTCTTGAGTTGTAATTATTTTAAAAATAATTTGTAACAACAAACATTTCTATTCAGGGTAAACTGGACAAGTATATAAAGGAGTCATTAATGTTCACATCCTCAAATTTTCAGACCCAAATTGTCAGGTTTTAATGCTTATGCAATGTTTCAGATTATTTCAAACAAAATATGTGAAATATGCCTTTTTTAAAACAATGTTTCACATGATACGATTCTTTTCTATTTTTTTTGAAAATTTCAGCCCATTTCTTAAGTTGTAATTAATTGTAAAAATAATTTATAACAATGTTCTAAATTATTGATTCCACTAAATTAACTGCCAACTGAATTCTATGTTTATTTTGACTGCCATGCTATCCAAATTTCATGCCATTTAACATGTAAACTTCCTAAAAAGAAAGGAGACATAAATCTATCATAGTTGACCTCATTTCATCCCCAAGTTCTTTCTTGAAAAACTGGCCCTATTTCTTGAGTTGTAATTAATTTTAAAGTAATTTATAATAACAAAATAATAGCTAAAGAGGGTTAAAGATGGGAAGATCATTAACAAAATAATGGCTACAAGTGGGTTTTAAGGTGGGAAGGTCATTAACAAAATAATAGCTACAAGAGGGTTTTAAGGTGGGAAGGCCATTAACAAAATAATATCTACAATACAGTTTAAAGGTGGGAAGGTCATTAACAAAATAATCGCTACAATAAGGTTTAAAGGTGAAAAAATCATAAACAAAATAATAGCTACAAGAGGGTTTAAAGGTGGAAAGTGTTGGGTTCTAGAGGCCTAGATCTGGATGAACAGAACAAAACGATGCGCTGCAGAAGACATTTGCGAATCAAACGGCATCGACAAAAACATTAAGCAAAGTACCTTTGCACGAATCTCATTAATGTTTTCTTCGATCCTAGAGCGAGACGAGTCAAGCTGCTCAAGTGTGCAGCCTCTAGACGTATATGCGCAATCCTCAGCACGTTGAATCTCCTCCTTGTCGTTGACAAGCCCTATTCTACCTCTACCATCGTCGTTACGTCGTTCCGATCACATCAGACATGAAGAGGGGTGATGGGAAAGGGGAGAAGAAAGGAAGGACCCTGAAAAATTCTGGCCTAGTTGAATTTTGTTCAAGGCCTTCTCCTATTTATACAAAGTGGATATTTTTCATAAAAACCCCCAAAACTTAAGTATATCTTCCAATGTCCAAAAGACCATTCGCGTGTGACCCTCTAGGCCCATCTATCAGTCTAGTTAACGACTCCAACAACCCGATAACCTTTATTGGCCTTCCAAATTAATTAACTATATCATCATATAGATTAATTAACGCCAGATCGATTTAACCCAATCGATAGGTCGAGAGCACGACACGTGGGGTGCCAAGCTACACCTCTGTCCTAGAAGATACAAAGGAGTGTGTATCGACTCACTCATGGAACCTGTTCGTCATCAGAGTATGTATAATCCCTCATCCACTTGACGCTCCTTGGATGACTTAGGGTATGGTCAACTGTCAAACCCTAATCGATCATCCGAGTTAGTACTGATGCATTCGGAATCATCGGAGAGCTCTTCTCTGATATTTCACTGCCTTGGCCAAAGACTTCGTTGCATCATCTTCCTTGAGCTGTCACCTCTTATACCGAGGGTGGACGATCCCATCTTGACCACTCAATCATGTTCGTGAACTTCGTGATGTACCCGAACTAAGACCGTTTAGAATCCCGTAATTAGAGACTCGTTGGCCATAGTCAAAGTACAACCGTCCGTCCACAAGATATATTTGGTGTCTCAGGTTGAAGGACCACTTACACAACCGTGACGTGAATTGATCTGATTGAAAGTTCGATATAATACCTAGCAAGGATTCGTACGGATCAACTCAGTGAACTCTTTCCTCTAAAGAGCACCCACTATCTATCCTTAGTGTCTCCACACTAATGGCTACGGGATAGGTCATACTCATCATATGAGTGAGGCTTGATAGTGCTATTCTATCTAGATACTTTGATTTCCTTCTCACGCATCCTTCGAAAAAGAATGTTTAGAACACATGCTTAAAGACTAGTGATCTCCGTATTACGATCTCATCATAATTCACTAAGTCTGATCATGTATTCATGGAATTCATTTTACGCATCACACGTGCACTATAATGAATATGTTCTATTAATGAACGTGGAACGAGATGTGAAATGTGTGATTGGCTTATCGGCCACATATATTTCCATCAGGAAGTCATTAATAAAATAATAGCTAAAATAGGTTTAAAAGAGGTTTTAAAGGTGGGAAGCTCATTAACAAAATAGCAACTACAAGAGGTTTTAAAGGTGGGAAGCTCATTAACAAAATAATAGCCATCGAGAGAGTTATCAGGTAAAAAGTCATTAACAAAATAATAGCCATCGAGAGGGTTTAAAGGTAAAAAGGTTATTAACAAAATAATAGCCATCGAGAGGGTTTAAAGGTAGAAAGGTCATTAACAAAATAATAACTATCAAGAGGGTTTAAAGGTAAAAAGGTCATTAACAAAATAATAGCTATTGAGAGGTTTAAAGGTAAAAAGGTCATTAACAAAATAATAGCTATCGAGAGGGTTTAAAAGTAAAAAAGTCATTAACAAAATAATAGCTATCGAGAGGGTTTAAAGGTAAAAAGGTCATTAACAAAATTATAGCTATCGAGAGGGTTTAAAGGTAAAAAAAGTCATTAACCAAATAATAGCTACGAGAGGGTTTAAAGGTAAAAAGGTCATTAACAAAAGTATAGCTATCGAGAGGGTTTAAAGGTAAAAAAGTCATTAACCAAATAATAGCTACGAGAGGGTTTAAAGGTAAAAAGGCCATTAACAAAATAATAGCTATCGAGAAGGTTTATATGGAATCTCTCCCTCTTTCTCTATCCGTCTGGCTACATCTCTCTTTCTCTCTCTGCTCTCTCTCTCCTCTCTCTCTGTCTCGCTTGCTTGGTCTCCAGGAGGAAGGAGGAGAGGAGGTCTTCAGCCATGGCGACAACGAAGCTCCAAGCTCTCTGGAATCATCCGGCCGGTCCCAAAACGAGTTAAGTCGGCGTTTCCCTTCCTATCCTCACTTCTGGCAAATTGTCGTCTTGTAAGATCTATCCAAGTTCTGGGTATTTCTAGTTGGGGGTTTTATTTTTGAATCTGTAGAATTCAATATATATAATTGTTTCCAGAAATCGTCTTACTGTTTTCCTTCTGAAGGTTCAAGCGTTTGGATCTGCAGTGTTATACTTTTGCTAGGCTCTCTGATTACTCGGTTTTTTAATCTTTGAAAAAAAAAATCTTTGGTAGTTGACTCTTTCTATATAATTAATGTTCACTTCATTAGCTCGAGTGCATGTATGTGCATAGCATGTAAGAATTTTGCTTACGTTGTCAGCGTTGAGTGCGTACTTGAATTCGGCGGTAGTATGACTTAAGTGTTTTTATTTATTTATGAAGAAAGTATGAATTAAATGTTGTGATCTTTAGTATTTCATATTTCTTCCTTTCGGGAATTTTGGCATAGTTTCAGGACTTTAATTGCTCAATTGGAATCGAGTCTTGTCTAGAATTATGAATCTGCGCATGCTTTTTTACAATTAATTGCGAGTGTCCGCATTCTTATTTGCAATGCATTGTTGTTTTCTCTAATTAATTGTTGTTTTCTTTAAGCTCAGTTCACTTTTGGGCCCCTACCTTTAAATGGGGCATTAGCATCGCAAATATTGCGGATTTTGCAAAGCCACCAGAAAAACTCTCGTATCCACAGCAAGTTGGTTAGTCTTACTTGACACTATTAGTGGGATAAAATATTTTTATTTTTTGGTCCCTGTGTGATTTAACATTTGACCTTCAAATAGTTTACCATTATCCAATGATTTGCAGCTGTTGCATGCACGGGGATTATTTGGTCGCGCTACAGTACTGTCATTAAGCCGGTAAGAAAAAATATTTTTATGGATTCAAAAGTTTTTTACTTTCCTCTTCTCGCAAATTTGATGTCTTCCTTTTCGCCCTTCGGAGGATAACATTTATTCCATTGGGATGAGAATTTGGGAAAAAACAGTGGTTGCCAGTTAGAGTTAGAGACACTTGTAGGGAAGTGTCAAATACACTCTCTTTTGAGGAATAGAGCGGAAATTTTGATTGATGAAGAGTTAAATTGTTCAAATTGAGAGTGCTGTGATGGAGGTGAGATGGAAAAAAAGGTAAGAGTAGGGAGAAGAGAATGGGTTGGGGCCAATGGGATGTTGATGCTGTTCCTGCTCTGTTAAGGAAGCTAGGTAGCAGAATGCACTTAGATCTCTCCTCCAATAAAGGAGACAGAGTGCCTTTGAGGGGTGTGCTCCCTGGGCTTGATGGGCCTGATCATAATTACGGCCCTGTACTTCAGGGTTGATCCCCCATTCTATGTGATCTTCTCTTTTTTCTTTCAAAAAAATTATGTAAACCTATTTTAGTGCTGGATATCACCAGTCATTGGTTGCTGTCAGCTTCCCACCGTAGACTCCATTGGGGCACATTTAATCTTTAAGATAGGGAAGTCTTATGAAGCCTCTTATAGTGCTCCTCATAAGATATAAGTAATGAATATTTCAAAAAAAAAAAGATATAAGGAATGAAGACGTATAAAGGGAACATCAAAAAGAACTGCAAGACTGATACATGGCTGCCGCTTTTTTTCTTTTCCATACCTCAACTGTAGTATAGTATTTTCATTTGCCTCTTCTATAGTGTTTTTAACAAGAATGTCACACAGTGTTGATTATTTATTATTATATGTATAAACCTCAAGTCTTTCCGTCAAATATATTTTCACATGATTAGACCGAAGATTGATTTGGGATGCGTAATTAGTTTATACTGTTTTTGAATTGTTTACTGAGATGCCCATTTTTTTTTAAAAAAGGAAGATCATGATCACGGGGAATCTGCGATCAACCTGATACTGTTGTCTTCAGACACTCCCCTTGATCCACCTGTCTAAACCCTAGCCACCTTTCTTCACCTTCCTTTCAATCGTAGAATCCCAATATTTTTATTGGGTTACAATGTTATTGGGTCCCTGGGACCCAATATGATGGATCCGATAAGATGGATCTCATAAGGGCATTATTACAATATAGGAAGTTCCAGAGGTTTAACAGGAAGAAACATGAAAATAAGAAATTCAGGTATCCTCTTACAGATATTATCAAGATATTTTAAAGAGTTGCATGGAGAAACTAGCTTTTTCCCCCCTCTCCCTCCATCATTCACTTTCATCTAACCCCACATGAAACAAAATCCTCCTTGTCTTGAATGATGTTGTCCACCCCTTGAAAATAATCCCATCACGATGCAGCTTGATGGCCCATAGCATGGCTAGTAGCCTTCAACCTTCTGCCTCACTCCTGAATAGAGGCCCAGAAGGCCTCCTCGCCTGAAGTAACATTTGCCCTGGGAGTCTTCTGGCTGGCCCAAACTACCCAAGTCAACGGGCACTCAAAGAATAGATGAGATCAATCTTTTTTCATCCCCTATGCATAGATCACACTTTCTTGAAGTATTTGAGAATAGCCTCTTCCTGAAGGTTTGGGTCATATCTCTCCACCTTAGTATTAGCCAACCAAAAATATGCACCTTTAAGAGAATTTTTCACTTCCATATGAACCTGCATGAGCGAATGGTTGCCAACTCTTCCTCAGTCTGGTCATCTCTGATCTTCTCAAATATACCCCGGACAGAATAAGAGGCACTCTCCCACCCCTAGTCATCCTTTACCCTTTCATAGGTCTAACATGGGGTAAAGAATGTTGCACACAGTAAAATCCTCCACTCTCTGGGCTGACAGAGCACCCTCAACGATCCGATTCCATGTGCCATCCGAGCAATCCTCCACAAGCCTCTGTGCATTGGATCACCTTGATGTGGGATAACCCAAACCCAACAACGGTAGTTTGGCGCCATTAATTTGGAGACCTGAAAAATCTGAAAATAAATCCAAGAATGTGTTAGGACTCCACTCCAAGTCTACAAAAGGAAGTTCCATGGGCCTCCGGTGGGCTCGCAACCCGCATCTGCGCCCATTAGGGCTGAATTAACGGAAGGGCCGTCCCTCTTAAGGGGAGGGATGGAGACAGAAGAGGCTATCGACGAACTGGTATTGTCTCTTCCCTGCTCTCTCTCACTCCCTCACATCTCCTTCACCCTACCCCTTTCCTCGACCTAACAGTCTTCTTACCTGAGCCTCAGACCTTCCTACTCCCACCAGGTTACCTAGCGTACGACGGTCACGCCACAAGGAAGGGCGTCCCCGAGCCAAGGCGTCCCCTGTCTCGCCCCACTGGAACCCTTTCTCCTCTCCCCCCCCCCCCCCCCGTGTTCTGTACCTTCGGGAAACTAAGAAACCCCCTTTTGTTGCTTAACTCTTGGATTGTCTTCTCTTTCTCTCGACGGGAAGTTGGGGTTTTATCAGAATGTGAAAAGTTCCTTCGCTTCCTCTACAGAAGCTTCCATAAAAATGTGATGTCGTCAGCATGTTGTAGTGATGGGATAACTGAGGTGCCTGTTTAAGAATTTATGTCTTCCTTGTCCACATGGTATGGTATTTTCCCTCACTGGAGTTTAAAGGAAAATTCTGTTTATATTGTTCGGATGATAGCAACTGCAGGTCTCCAATTTGAGCATCGCATTCTCTTTTTTTGTCATGGGATTTTTTGTGATGGCCAAAGAACTTGGGGTTTTGCTTGGAATCACCAGTGCCTGGTTTTCTGGAAATCTGCCTAATGAACTGTTTTCATGCATCGAATACCCTTGCTTCATTATGATGTGGAAGACATAGTGTTGATTGGAGATGTTATTTTATTATATGTTTTAGTTCTCTTTCTTTATCAGTACTTTAAATAGGCCACTTACTATAAGTGGCCTATACCGCTCCAGTCTGTGGATCGGCCACAGTTATTATTTATAAGTGGCACACGAGAAATAAGTGGGCCCACCTAACTCTGTAAATTGCTGGTATTTAGTCCAGCGTGGAGGAATAGAAAGGGAGTCGTTTTGTTATATTCAAACCTATCCGCCAAGGTGTCTCTGAGTCTAGTACGCAGAGGAACATTAACTGAAGAGAAGGAAGAAATCTTGCAATTGTACTACGCAAAGCAAATTGATGTCTTGTTCCGATGCTACCCAACTCTGAAGATAAGAGGAGAATATTAATGCGAAAGTAACGCTTACAAAGTTGCAGAAAACACTAGGAGAACCCTCAATCTTTTGATTATGTGGGTTAGGATATGATAAGAACCTGGGGTTCTTATTGGGGAAGAGAGATGGAGAAGAGGGAGACCGTTTTTAAGATTGTCACAACGGCTGGAGGATCCTGCAGGGAAGGACATCTGCAGAGGTAGAGAGGGAGAAGACGGCTGCAAGGAGGTGATGAGAGAGATTGAACCCTAAATATATGGCCTCATAAAAGAAGTTTCAACCATATTTCTCCAATTAAGCCCACATCTTTGTTTTTACGACTTTCTGATTCATTACTCTCCACCTTCAATCTGTTTACAAAATAATCTATTAGTCCAATTCATATTCTTCCCTGTGATATCCCAAGTCATTTGATTTGGTCTCCTTGGATAGATATGCAATTGATCACTGAAATAGCAGAAAGATAACAATGATCTCTTCTTGAATTCAAGAAACTTTTAAAAGTGGTAATCTTTCAAGACAATACCTGAACGACCGGAACTCAAAATGATCCACTGTAGGGGAGAATGATGAGAGAATAGAGGTGGAGAGGAAAAGATTTGAAAGGGAGAGGGAGGAGTAGGGAACTGGCCAGACTTTGGGTCAATCAGATCTCCCAATGGCCAGCTGAGCTCTGCAATTCTCACTTCAAGAAAAAACTATCCCTTACTGTTGATCCTGTCTTATTAATAGGTGGGTCTCCGCCCAACTTCTTTTTCACACAAGCCTGAGGAGCCCCGGCGTGAGGACTCTCTTCTGCTTCTTTCTCTTTCCCATATCTGTCCAGGGAAGTCCCATATCAATAGTTTCCCCTTTGAAGACCAAATTGTCCTCAACTTGGAAACCAGGAAACTGCTTGTCCATCATTGGCACATCTTCCCAGGTGGCTTGATAATTAATGAGGTTCTTCCACTTGATGAACTATTGTGTACAGTGGCCGGTGAACCAGTAAGAGAGAATGGGTTAGGGGAAAACCTGTCATTCCCAATCTGCAGAAAGGTAAGTAGTTAAAGGTAAAATTTTTTGCCTCTCTCATATGGCCTTTAAAGATGAGAGATGTGGTAAACAGGGTGAAAGGTAGTGGTAGAAGGCAGGTCTAATTTGTAAGTGATGGGTCCTATTTGATGGGTGAAGATGTGCCAATATTTTGGGGATAGTCTTCATCCTGTATGGTTTAATTTTTACATACACCTTGGCCCCCACTTGAAACTGGATATCTCTTCTATGCTTATCATGCTGCCGCTTCATTATGGCTAATGCTTTTGGTAAGTGAGATTTGAGGAGATTAAGTCTGGTGTCTCGCTCTTGAAGCAGTCTATCTAAGGTAGTGTTTGCCCGTCCCGATACCTGTACCGGATGTCGGTATTGAGACGGATGCTGTATCGGATACCGGAAAGGCAATTTCCGGTATCTGTTCTTTTCGATATCCAGATATCGGATATCGGTATCAGATATCGGTTGCTACAGTGCTGATATCCGATACCAATATCTGTCTCGATGTCGGCATCCGTTTCTGTCTCATGGGGGAGGATGATGACATCAGATATCGGGTGTGGATATTGATTTTCGATATCCACATCGAAAGTATACTTAAAAAATATTATTAACTTATATGTGTTCAGCGATTAATGTGCGCAAGAGAGTAATAAGTGAGGTTTTTTATTGTTTACACATCTCGTTTAATATATACAGCCAAATATTTTTAATTTCTTCCATATGGGATAACAGGATTCGGGTTTGGTGTTAAACTCCGAATCCCTTTATCCCATATTGAAGAAAATAGAACTTTTTACTTCTATTTATTGGGGACGACGTATTAAATAATAAACAAATATGATGTCCATTAAATATGGCGAGTACAGATTAAAATAGCATTTTACCATTTAATGTATAGTCGGACTCATTTAATATATACAGAGAAAGGTTTCTAATTTCTTCCATGTGGGATAACGGGATTCTGAGTTTAGATTACACTTCAAATCCTGTTATCCCATATGGAAGAAAATAAAATATTTACACTCTACATATTAACTGAGATTGAAAATAGATTAAAACCATTTGATGCTAATGTACGTAAGTCATACATTGATAAGAAAGTCGTATTTTTACTGTCGATACCAGTTCGGATATCCGGATACCGGTTCGGATATCCGGATATCGAAAACCGATATCCGGCATCCGGTATCCGTCGCGTCCCTCTACCTACGGTATCCGGTACCAATATCCGTCTACCCCTCAGAGACGGATATCGTCCGATATCCGATATCCGATATCTGGCACCGTCCCATTTTTTCCCGCATATTGATATCGGTTGTCCGATACCGGATGACGGACGGATATCGGTTGGGTGAACCCTAATCTAAGGAATCGATGGGGGATGGTGTGACCCCATATCTGATCAAGTTTGGTGGCTCATGACCATATACGGCACTGAAAGGTGTCGTTTTGAGAGAAGAATGACGTGAGTAGTTTAAATGTATCCAGCCCAGGTTAGCCATTTAACCAGTGCTTAGGATATTGGGAAGTAAAACAATCAAGATAACTTTCCAAACTCCTGTTGGTGACTTTGGTCTGTCCATCTGTTTCTTGATTATAAGATGAGCTCATCCTCCTTGTTACTTGTGGAGTTCTTTCAAGAATGAACTGATAAAAACACTGGATCTGTCTGATAAAACCGAACTAGGTAAGTTATGTAGGCAGGAGATTTCATTAATGAAAAATCATCTATAGATTGGACCTGTAAACAGGTGTTTGGGAGCGAAAAAGTGGCTGTATTTTGAAAGTCTGTCAAGAACCACTAAAATAGAATCATACCTGTAGAAATGAAGAAATCGGAGGAGAGAGAAAGTGTAGAGAGAGAAAGTAGAGAGAGAGAGAGTGCACAAGATTGGGGCTTAAAGTATATTTTTACTCATACATTGTTCCCCTTTTTATACAAGAAATCCAGGGTCACTAGACCCTTTCAAACAGTGTTATGGAGGTTACTTGCTTAACAAGTAGCCTCCAACGGTTACCTTTTTCAAAAAGTAACTGTTGGAAGGGGTCCAACGGCTAGTTTCTGCTAGCCGTTGGACTCTGGGCCTGCCTAGACAGGCCCAGAACATATCAGGCCCTTATTGGGCCTGATATTTAGGCCCCTAGTGGGCCTTCACTAATGGACCCTTAATGGGCCCTTAGTGGGAGTGTAATGGGTCCTTAAGGGACCATTACTGGGCTGCTAATGGGCCTTCCAGTGGTCCATTAGCAGCATTCTAGGGATGTTAGTGGTTCCATTAATGCCCTAGGGTTAGGCTAATACATTTACAAGGCCTTGGGCCCAATAGTTAGTATCTCTGTCCTTAACAATACCCATGAGATGCTGGAAGACCTTAAATGAAATAGAGTGAGAGATCATCCCAGATTTGATTTAGAATAGGAACTGGCTATAATAAATCTGCTGGAATAAGGTGGGAAGACTTATGTTGCTGACAGATTTGGCATTGTGAAACATAAGCTTTGATATGTTCCTTCATTCCTGGCCAAAATGATGGATGAGAAATATGTTTATTGATTTTTTGGAATCCTCCATGACCCCATACCTTGGCGTCATGAAATTCTTGGAGGACCAGTGGAATTAATGATGATTGTGATACAGTCTTCTCAGAATGATACAAATTCAGACAAGAACAAGTAGATAAACAGCAATGTATTTAACAAAGTCTAGGGTACAAGTACACGAACCCTTGTTACAGAAACTATCTCACAAGACGATCACTCGCCTCCCAATCTCTTAAGGATATCTTAAGAGCCTTAGGAAACTCTCCCACTTCTTCTTGAGAGTCTTTTCCTAAACAATACACACATATCTACGCATATTTATACTATCCTAATTTAAGCAGTTATGCTGTTGCTTCAGTCTTCTTCGAACATATCCAAGGGTGGTGTCTGTTGGACGCCTCCCCTGGATTCTTCATGAGTGAATGCCTCATTGGGATGTGTCTCTTCAGATGCTTCAGTTGGGTTGTTATGCTGTTTGGACGCCCAGGAACAATCTAACGATATAAGAGAGTGGCCATCGTAACTGTCATAACTGTCATTTTTTTTAATCAATATCGATTTGTTTCTTCTCTTGTACACTTTAGGAAGGTTCATATCTGATTGTTTGGGCAGAACCAATCGCATTTTGTAAAGCAATGGATCTTGTTGTAGAGAATAATGTGGGATTGTTTGGGGGGTTGAGCTTAGAGACTGTAAGATAGTGGATAATTTGGGGTCTTCCCTACATTATTTGAGGATTGGTTTATCCAGCCAGTGTGAAGTCGATAAGGAGTTGCATTGTTCCTTGGATACATCGATAGAACGTGATAAGAAATCAGTGACGACATTGTTTTTTCCAGCTTTGTATCTGATTTCAAATTCAAAGCCCGTAAGCTTTGCTATCCATTCATGATATTGCTGTGGTATCTTGTTCTGATCGTTCAGGAATCTAAGACACAACAGGTTGTTATGAATGTAGTATTTTTGAAATAACTGGTAATGCATCCATTTTATGACAGAAAGGACAACTTCCATTAACTCTCTATCATAAGCTGATGTATGTTGAGGCTGTGCAGATAAAACCTTGCTTAAGCACGTGATGGGATGGGTGTCCTAGATAAGAACTGCTCCTATGCCTATCCCTGAGGCATCCATCTCCACAATGAAAGATTTTGAAAAATAAGACAAATTGAGAACGATAGGAGAGGACAGTGCGTGCGTCATTATAAACAAGGCTGTAGTGTCGTCCTCATTTCAGTTGAAAGCATTCTTTTTCAATAAGGAAGTCAACGGTAAGCCTTTGAAACATAATTGGCTAAAAATTTTCATAAGTAATTTGTAAGCCTTAGAAACCCACACAGTTTGGCTGAAGAAGGTAGGGCCCATAGTACTTCCTTCCTTTGGGTCATAACACCTATATCCCTTCTGTGTTGTGGAATAGCCAAAAAAAATACAATTAGTTTCTGTTGGGTTCAGTTTTTTGTGTAACAATCTACATATGCTGTGCACCCAAACACTTTGAGTGGGATTTGAGTTCTCACCTGAATATTCGGAAAGTGGTTCTCAAGTTCTTCAACTGGACTCTTATGACCTAATACCCTTGTGTGCCACTTATTCAGCAAATGCGTGCCTGTTAGTAATGCATCACTCCATAAGTAGGTAGGAACCTTGTTATTTATCATTAGTGCTCTGGTGACTTCCAGTTGATGTTTATTTTTCATTTCAGAGATTCCATTCTCATGAGGGGTATGTATACATGATGTCTCATGCACAATGATAGGAACCTCCCTAGGTCTTATCAGAGGAAGCAAGTCATGAAGAACAAAAAGACCATAAGCGTGGTCAAACAGCTTTGACCATGCTTTGAGTGGTTGGCTCAAAAGATTTTTACCAGATCTTGAGTCCTATATATGGAGAGGTTGGGTAAGAAGAATTCAGTAAGTCAGTTGCTGTTGCAGTGGACTGGACACTGAGAGATCTTTCCCAATCCGGAAGGGAAGAAGAACCAATCTGGTCTTCCTCATCGTTCCTACACCATTGTTCTACATTATTCTCTTCACTCTTGTTCTTACTCCTGAGATTTTCTTCATTCTTGAGATTGGATTATCTTTCGTGACATTCTTCAGTATTGATGCAGCCTTAGTACACAACCGATGTAGGAACAATACTTGAATCCATAAGCCTTGCTCTACTTGACGCAGCCAAGTCCTGAATCCACAGAACTAGCTTCTCCAACCCTTGAGTCCACTATGGGCTTGTGCTCGAGTCCACAAGCACTAAAGCACTCCCTAGCGAAGAGAGCACTCAGAGAGGAGAAACATGAGTTTCAACAAAGCAATAGACTTCAATGACCATCCTTCAAGGGTACATGGGGGGTCTTTTATAGGCCACAACAAGTGCAGGGTCGTCCATAATGACAGTGCCCTTGAAAAGGTAACTCAAAACATTGAGAAAAATAACTCTGACAAGCTAAAACAGCATATCAGCAGCCTGACAGGCCTAAGCAGACATATTATGCAAATTCTGGGGCCTGTAGAGTCTGTCAGAAGATATTGTGTGGCTCAAGAAGATCTTGATAAGACAAAACAGAAGATCTGCACCTCTGACAGGCTATAGCAGAGGTATTCTACAGATTGTGGCAGATGAAAAATCTGTCAGAGAAGAATATGTTAGAGAACAATATATCTGAGGATTTGTGGGTCTCTTGGTACTTTTCAGCAGATCTTGTCAGCTTCTAGAAGGATCTCCTTCTTGGACCACCAGTTGTTAATGGGCCTCAACAAGTGGGCTTCTACATCTTCTCATTTTCATCAACTTTCAATGACTTTCCATGAGAAGTGATCATTCAGATGAGGTCATTCTTTCAGCATGGCAGATCCATATGGTTCATTCAGCGTAAAGTTAAATTCTGGGTAGATCCATAGAGGATTGTACCACCTAACCCCCTGTCATTGAAGAATCCAAGTAAGTCAAGGTTTACATAGTCTTTTGCATTGACTGATTGAAACCTTCGAATATTCCTGCGAAATTGTAACTGAATCACTTTAAAAAACTTGAAAAGTATTGAGGTGGAGTCTAAGTTTTGAGTCATTAAATATGCCCATGTCATTCGAGTGTTGTAATCTATAAATGTAATAAACCACCTGTTAACCCCTGTAGTAGTTCTTGTAGACAGCCCTTAGATGACACTCTGTACAAGAATAAATGGCTGTAAACACTTTTGTAATGAAAGAGAATAATGAGTTCAAGTGTGTTTAGCAAACTGGCAAGTGTCGCATGCAAGGTCTGAATCTCTTAAACATTTACATGCTTCTGGGAATAACAAATGAAACTTTGAAAAAGAAGGATTGCCTAGTCTTTTGTGGAGCGAAATTGCCTTCCGCTTGGCGGAGCTGGTGCATTGGAAGGCAGTAGGTGCATTCTGGGTCTCATCTGCTGCCGCCTACACCTTGAGGTAATACAGGCCTTGGCGTTCCTTGACTAACCTACTGTCCTATAGTCTGATTCACAAGAAAACACCCACTTGTAGTATTTACGAAATTGTATACCATGGATTTTCTCAATCTACTTAAGGAAATCAAGATTGCTGAAATATATGGAACATTAAGGTTGTTTTCAAATCCGATGCTTAGAATTCTAATAGCACCAAACCCAGCGATAGGTGTAAGATGAGGCAGCCTTAATACAGGAACAGCGTAGAAATGCGACTTCTAGGCTACATCATAAGATGACCATTTGCTGTAAGAACATTTTGTTTTACTGGAAACAGAATATAGGTTATGAAAAGTCTTTTATGCGGTGTGATGTGATCTGTGGCCTCAGAGAATAAAATTCATAGATCTTTAGACTTCTGTTGTACAAGAGGGATGGTGACAGATGTTAAGCTAGTAAACGCACAAGATGGCATGCCGGTAGATGTGCTGGAGGGTGCGATGGATGCTGTTGCCATCATCTGTCTTATCCTTCCAAACGCTTGCCACAGCTCTCCACTTCCTCAGCAGATGCAATGTGGGATACAGTGGAGAGAGTAAGAGCCTTCCCAATTGACAAGCCCTGAGGTTGGCTAGTAGTGCCAGTCAGAGCATGCTCCTGTGGGAATATCTATGGTACTTAATCAGAAGTGTGACAAACAAAAGCTCTTTTCTGTCCAAATTGAGGCTTCCCATGAAGCTTCTAGAAGATTTTCTTAACATATCATGTGACTGCAACAGAGATGTGCTCTGGGATCATCATCAGTAAGATCTTCCTAATTCCTCTGATTGTGAGGACCTCCAGCACTCTTTCCTGCATTACCTTCACCCCAAAGGCAGTAGTCTCCTGAGAGAGAGCAACATTTAGTGATTGCAGGCAGCCCTCATTTGAATGACCAAACAGACAGCTTCCTCAAAGGTAGGCATCGTTTCTTTGTTGATCAATAAAGTTTTTAAAGTAGCAAAGTGTGAGTTAAGCCCAGAAATAAATTTGTCAGCATGGTCTTCTAACACATGGACTCTTTCTTCAGAGTCCAAATTTTTGATGGGCCACTAGTGATCCAGCTCATTCCAAATGGCTTCCAGAATAGCAGCATATTCAAATACTTTCATAGTCCCTTGGGTTAGAGTGATAGACTTCTGAACCAAGATTGTAATATACACTTTTTCATTGCGCTTAGAATGCATCCGCCGCGGATCAACCCTTGTGTATTGGATTGGGATAACTGTTGCTCAGTCATGTGTTTAGAGTTCCTCCGACCAAGCAGTATCATTTTAACATGTCCCAACCATTTTAAGAGGTTAGATCCTTTTAGCTAGAATGCATCATAGACTTAAGGTAGATCATAACATGACTTGACATACTCCATAGAGGACTGCACAGGAATGTGTATCAAGTGTGTGATTCCATTGCATATAGCCAATAATCTCAACAAACCAAACAGGTAATAGGCGCCTGAAGTTTAGCAAAAAGAAGATTGCAGAAATTAAAAGGGCACTTCCCTCATTTGAGACTATGATGCGACAGGTGATAGACACTCAAAAACACACCGGCAGCATATAGCAGAAGAGAAAAGTTGCACTTCCCTTACTGCGGACTATTTTTTTTTTTAAAAGCAAAATCACGGTGCCAGGTACGTCCAACCCGGAGGTTGTGCCCGTAGACCGATCCAGCCGTGCCCTGGATGCCACCCAGGGGGTATTTTATTGATGAAATAGGTTGTTGACAAGCGTTTTTAGGTGTAGTGTGAGCATAAATATCCCAATTACACTCGGACCCCACTCATCCACGCCCATGTGCAAGAAAGGGAAAAGATACATAATTGATACCTGGCAGCGGAGAAGGTCACTCATGCCAGCGTCTCTCTGGATCTGGGGACTATGACCAAACAGGTGATACACACTTCATAAAACATTGGCAGGAATTAGCAGAGGAGAAAAATGGCACTTCCCTCACTGGGGACTACTTCTAAACAAGTGATAGGTACTCCCTGTGAAGGAGGATCATGACTGTAGGAGGATAGGAAATCTCCACAGCAGGTAAGTTATAGCTCTAACCTGGGAATGATAATCGTGCTGCAAGTTTATCAGAAAAAATGTGTATGGTTTTAGAACGAGGTAACATGGGCATCCTGCTCTGATACCATGAAGGAAGAAGAGAAGGATGATGGGTTCAAGCAAGGGAGAGCACAAGAATCGTCCATAGTAAAGATGCAGCAACACTTGTTTAGGCCATGGCAGCCCAACGAGGAGAAAAAGGGGAAAGAACACCAAGAACCAATATATTTAATGACATAAGAAAGCCTTCACGTAACTCAGATGCAATATCCATTAGATACTGGAGTGAGAGTCATAAGTTGCGTCAGTCAAATGCCGTGAGGCCATAAACGCAAATGCAAAGTTTTGGGTACAGTGACAAAACAGCTGGAAAAACAGAAAACGACTTTCTTCCACCAACACCTAATCTTTGTCTCTGGGTAATATGCTGATCAGTTCCTTATCGACGACGCTTCAAGAAACGGAGAAAGCCCAAGGGTACTCGTGCTGGGATCTCGCAAGTGTGACCCTACTTATAAAGGCAACCGGGATGAGAAGGGTGATCATAGTTCACTTTCAAGATTGAGTTCGACGTAGGGGCCAGATGCCAGAGGCTGGAGCAGTTGGCGACCACGGATGGAGGGAAAGAGACGATCTGCTGAATCTTCCTTCATGTTCTTCTACTTATTTCCTACACATTACCTATGCGCAGTGATCTAGAGGTGGAGTTCTGCGAGATATTTTTTCAACAAGAGCTACTGAGTTGGGATATTTTATTCAAGATTCACTTAGATACACAACTGGTGTATCACGTTCTTTCTGTCGTCCTCTTGTCTTCTTCTCTCGGCAATTATCTTTCTGTCATTCTGTTCTCTTCTCTCATCTTCCTTTCCTGATTAGAACTAGTTTCTTATCTGTATCTTTTCGTAATGCAATTTTTCTGGTGAATGTCTCTCAACAAAGCTTTAAAAATTTTTTGTACAATCGCAGAAAAATTGGAATCTTTTCAGTGTCAACGTGGCGATGGCCGGCACTGGGCTTTATCAGCTATCTCGGAAGATCAGGTACCAATTACACGTGTATCCTTGAGCATATTGATGCGTTTTCAAGGGAATCTGTATCTTGATCTTGCTGAAGTATATATTTTCGGTGACATTTTTAGAAGGAATACTAATTATCGTGGGAATTTTCTTAGATTCTGTACGAATTTATCAAATCATGCGGTTTTATTTTATTACAATAGCTGTTAATTCTAAACAAAAAATTACTAGTTCTGTTTATTCCTACAGCAACCTACAGATGATCAAGTATATCTGCTCTTTTATTTATCAGGCATGACTATTTTTCGGAGGTAGATGCTGTCTCTGAGTCTGCTGATAAGGAAATTGTGGCATGATGCTTGTGGATGAGGAAGGCCAATATAGCTTTTATCATATCCATGGGCCATTAGATGTTTGTTTTTCCTTCTCCTGCTTATCATCATCAGTCTCGTCATCATCATCAGCAGCATTGATGCAATCTCTGGATATTTCCTCAGCTTTTGCAATGTTAAAAAATAAGAATTGGCGTGCTGTGAGGTTACATCGTCTATTCTGGTTGAATTTTATAATTACTCTCTGAAAATAGTCTCTGTAATCTGAACATTTTCCTCTCTCTCTCTCTCTCTATATCATCCACTTTAAATTAAGAATTTTATGTTTTTCTTTCTTCTGCCCTATTCATTCATCGTCTCCAAATGAATAAATGCTGTCAAATTTCTCTCAATAATCTTCAAATGGAGTAACACCTCTTCTGTTATCATTTTCTCTGCAGATAAATGAATTAAAAGATTTCTCTCATACTTTCATTCGCTTTCTCCATGTAATCCTAGTTTTCCTAAATAAAGTTATTTTTTTTGTCTTGCTCACCCTTCTCTCTTTTCTCTAAATGAAGTTACCTTTCTCTCTCCTCTAAAAAGATGTTATCTCTCATTTTTTCTCTTGTTCTCGATTTTTATTTTTCCATTTCTCTCCCCTTCAAAGATAAGTATCATATTTCATTTGGTGACTCTACTGTTCTTTCTTTTTTTCTTTTTCCGTTTCTCTCCCTTCTGAGTATTATATTTTATTATCTGACTCTCCTCTCTGTTGTTGCTTCTTTTCCTTTTTCTATTTCTCTTTTTTAACGCGATAATTAATATCAATTGCTCTCTCCCTCCCTCTATTTCCTTTTACTCTCATGGCTACTGTATTTAGGTTAGTTCCTCCTGTCTCTTCTCTCTCTGTCATCTCTCTTATTCTCACCCATTCTCTTTCTTCCTCTTTATCTCACCTTATCTCTCTCATTTTCTCTCCTGATGATATTTATAAATATATAAATGAGAAGAGATAAAGAAAGTCTAGACGGAGATGAGAGAGAGAGGGAGAATGAATAAAAAGAGAGACGAGACGAGATAAATATGAAGGAGAGCTAGAAAGAGAGACAAGAGAGATAATAAGAGGTTGTGAGGGACTAGAGGAATATGAGATAAATAGAGATAGAGTGAGACAATAGAGAGATGAGAGACAGACAAGGTTGGTAGTGTAGTGTAGTGTTTTCTTTTGGACATCTTTCGCGATATCTGATATTGGACAGTCTGATATCAGGTACCCGGCAAAATCAAGACTATTGAAGATGACAGTATTGGATATTGGGTATTGGATATCAGTATTGGGATGTATATGGAAGGGGTTGGGATGGTATTGCTGTCAGATGGTACCGGACTAATACACTGAGATCCAATATCTGGATATCAGATTTTTGTAAAGAAACTGTCCCAAATGAGAAAATTTGAAAAGGCTGTTGTGGACTTCGTTTCGTGCAATTACAATAGTGAATACATTTTCTGTCATTACTGAATACCTTCCACATTGACTGTATGTAGTGGTATATTTGACTTGTGTCTTGCATGGCCAAAGTCTTTCCCTTTTGCAAGCCCAAGTCCCTATGTGCACCTACCTTAATTATATCCCTACCTATATATCTAACTAACTTCATTTTATTCCTACATTGGGTGTTTCATATGTGAAAAATATTTAAGAATTTTGTTGGATATAGGAGAATCAGATATCCCTGATCAATATCATCATCCAACCCCTTAGACGAAGCCATATGCTGTAGCTGGCGATTGGGCAGATATCGGAATGAATATAAATCCAATCTCTGATATCAGTACCGGCAGAAACTGATCTCTGATATCATCATCCAATATCAGGGTATCAGTCTAAGATGTTATCAGATTTCCCCTTCCAATATCAAGTTCAGCATCTGTCCTGATATCAGCATCCAGTAACACCATCTGGATGGGTGCACATCTGGGCAGTGAGATAGGACACCAAAGACCAAGATTGGTTGAAGAGAGAGAGAGAGAGAAGATACAATGAATGAACTAATAGAGAGAGAAAGAACGGGAGAGAAATAGAAGACACCAAGAGCAAGAGGGAAACATAGAGGATGGGGGGAAGAGAGAGAGATGGGCAATGAGATAAGAAGAGTGTAAACGAGAGGAAGAGAGATGAGAAACAAGTGAAAGAGAGTGGAAACAAGAGGAAGATAGCGCCAAGAGAGATGAGAAACAAGAGGAGATGGGAAATAAGAGGGAGAGATAGAGGGATATGTGAGTGAGATGAGAAAAGAGGAAGAGAGGGGAAATGAGAGGGAGAGATATATAAGAGAAAGAGAGAGGAGAATACTTCTTGGAATCTTTTTACATTTAATTCAATTACTTATTCATTTCCTAAGTTTTCAATCGATACTACATAATAGTTGCAATCTTATTTAATGTAGCCATTAAATATTTGAATTACATTGGCTAAGTCAAATAATAGGAGGGGCTGTGTCTCATTGTGATCTAGTGAGAACTTAAAGCCTATCGTTAATCGTTCACTTATTTTGAGACAGTATGGGTCTCCCTGTGATTAAGAAATAGTAACTTAAATCATGTGGGTTGGCTTACTTCTTTCTATATAGGTGTCACGTGGTCAAATCGGGAGCTAAGAACAATGTTTGGATCAAACGTGTGCTGGCCTCAATGCTTGGCCAGGAACGTTGAGCAGCCTTTGCTTGTGCTGCGGAAGTCTCTTTGAACAGCTTTGGGTTGCTTGGAGTTTAAGGAGAGAGGGTATGACTAGGCTATTAGCATCAAAGGGACATTGCATTATAATAAACAAGATTACATCAGATAGCCATTACATGGAGGAATACCATGGATGCTACTGAAGTAATGAGACCTGGCACAACGCGCACCGTTGGGTGGTGGCGCTCTTGTGCCATGAGGCCTGCACTACAGGTGAGACCCAAGCCAAAGCGCCACACCCTCGTGGGTCATGGCCCTAGATTATTCGCATGCTCGGCCCAGCCTTAACGCTCCACACGCCACCATCACCTGCGCGGACACCTCTATCGCTTTGGTGCACCTTGGCGCGGCCATGCTCGGCGCCCCAAGCCTTGGTGTCTGCTCACCGCGGCACTATCTATCGGGGCGCTCCACGCTCCACAGCCGTCTCGGCGCTTTCTACATCATGCCTTAGTCTCCTGGAAAATGTCTCCCGCCCCACGTGCACAGCCTGCGTGGCCCGGGTGAGCACGACACGTCGCACCCATGCCCACGCATCCTCTGTGGCCTGTGCCCCCAGAAACCATGGCCTGTGCGCATGGCCTGCCCTGATCCGCTGCGCTTGCACATGGACAAGCACATGCACCTGATGAGCATTGGATTTAAAGATCAGGGTTGGGCATCACCACCCATGATGCATGCAGTGTCAACACTACGAACTCAAACTCCAATAATGAGCCCAAGTATGTGGGCATATCCTCGACAGTTAGCACGTATGCCTCTACGTAAGAATGACGCCTATTTTGGGGTCTTACAATAGGTCAGAGGGGGTATGTGTCTGCTATCTGTTGGCAGTTGGTTGACTTGTTTCTTATTTATTGATTTGGTGTACTTCTTTAAGTTTAATTACAGTTAGGTTGACCTGATTGAAGGCCCAAGCAAAGCCTTTCTAGGATTGTGGGCCTCAGGTCAACGCTGCTTTAACTGACCTGTTGACGCAGGTTGCCATTGACAATACGTCAAGTTGAGTTCTATTAACAGAAAAAGAGACACGGATGAGAGGGATAGAGAGATGAGAGAGAGTGTGAGAGGTATGAAAAATAAGACAAAGGAAGGGAAATAAATAATGTGAGAAAGAGGAAGGTGATTAGATGGAGACAGAGAAGGCAACAGAGTTTCCCGAGAAAGGAAATATAGTTTCATCTAAAACTACATTATAGGAAATAAATATATGATACGAGGAGAGATAATGGCACAAATAATTAGATGAAGGGTGTTGCATCCAATCATAACACATCGCTCAGAGTGTTGACACAGTTTTGCTGAAGCATACTTTATGAGGTTTGAGAACCAAAGACATCCAAATTCTTTAAGAAAATTGTAGTTAGGATATTTGGAATGAAGTACTTCTTTATAATCATGTTTTCATTTTAAGTCTATTGAAATGATTTGTATTTTTATTTGAAAGCATGGATATTGAGGGAAAGAGAGAAGGATGTCAGGGATGAAGTAGCTGACAGTAATTATGTAGCTTTTACATTGTGTTTCTCATCCCAAATAGTTAATTTGGTGAATTTTAAAACACTAGGCTCGACATCTAAATGAACTAGAGTATTGATCATCTTCTGCCCCCTTCTATCCCTGTGATGTCCTTGTACGCACAAGTAGAGAGATTGAAAGAGGACATAAGTTATAACTTGAATGCGGCATGTGCCCATCATTGGAGTCAAATGGAATTGGTCCACAGAAGTTGAATTATAAAAAGCAACCTTAGTCTCCAAAAGATATGATTACCATTAAACTAGTATTTAGAGGAAACTGATTACCATTAAACTAGTACTTCCTAATATTTATATTATATTTACTCATATTTATATTAATTTTAGGGCTTCAATATGCCAACCCACATGTCTGAATCATAGACTGTTAGATTTTGGCAGTAGCCTCAATTTTATGTATGTAACGCATGTGCATCTTCACATTAAATGTGATTGCACTGACAGGTAAATGACGTGGCTGCAAAAAATAGGTTGTCGATCATTACTTAATATTTTTCTTCACGCATGGACTGAATTGTTTCTACCAATATCTACATCTGCTTTTGCGATAATTTATGATTCATTTTCCAGATAGTGTAACGCACTATCTTATCAAATATATTTCACAGATCCTCTTGAGATATATTTTACTCATTTATACTGCACAACCCCCCTCATTATTTGTATCTTATCATTTGAAAAATCCATTCTATCAGCATCTACGTAGAAATTGTTTGTTTTTCAGAATTCGTAAGGGCACGCTTCCTATTGTCATTTGTTGCAATATCATTTATTTCTATCTATCATAGATTACTGATCGATGAAAAGTCCATAAGTTTTATTAAAGTAAGCTGATTACATCATACGATATTTTAAAAATAATTTACAAACCATAAACCAGATTATATAAAGTCATACAAGATGCCATCGCGCCAAAACATAATAATAGATCCTAGTATTGATATTCTGGTATTCTTTTTTTTATTTAAAAGTTAATCATGCTTTACGAAGCAATCCACACATTAGCCAGTTCCTTTCATGGTCCACTCCAGCTTTAATATTTCATTTCTTAAAAGCATCCCACAGAACTAGAGAAATCTGAATTATTAAGACTTTCCAGGTTTGTGGCTCTTCGGAAAGTGCAACTTTACGAGAAATGGGAGCTCAGAAAGTTCAATTTGAGACTTACCTAGCATGATTCCTTTCAACTTATCATCACAATTTACAATGTTCCCGTCCCTGGAGTCCTGAAATTAAAGCTACATTAGCAGAACGACTCAAAAATTACAAGTACTTGATAGGAAAAAAGGAAAAATGCTGAACTTTGAGATATCAAAGAAATTACATTTTTGATAAAGAACGAATTACGACCAAATTGATAGGATATTAATACCATCTCCAACATCTGACAGGGGTATTTTTGGCATTTGCATTTAGGATAAGGGCAGTTAAGAAGTTGAAGTGAAAAATTAAGAACTCCTCCATCCCAAAGGAGGTGCAATCTAGATGTGTACCATTGTTATCTTTCTACCTTTTCGTTCTACATGTTTCTCTCTTCTTTTCTTAGACCTTCATCGATAGAAACCCACACCAAGGTTAAAGTCAGATTCAAAGAGAAATTGAATTTTATATATAAACTGACTAACCCATGTCAACCCAATCGTGGGCAAGTGATGAACAAGATGGAAACAACGTAGCAAAAAATCACAAGGGATGAGTGAAAAGAGTTGATGTCTGATACCTTCTTTTCTAAGACATATCACTGACGCTCCAAGAAGAGATCCTGATAAATCAGGTGGCATGCGGGATCTCACATGTGAAAACACAGTCTCATGGTGACCCTATAAATAACTGGGAGCAGAGGAGAGCTGGGATGATCCTCTCCTCCTTGCTTACATCAAGGATCGTATCAGGCACCAGCAATCAGAAGGGAAAAAGGGTTTTTATTCCTTTCTCAATCTCTATCTTCTACTCCAAATTCTTCATCAGCAATCAAGGGAAAAAGGGTTTTTATTCCTTTCTCAATCTCTATCTTCTACTCCGAATTCTTCATTGTTGCTGTGTGCCTAATCCGAGGATTATCCTGCTTGCTTCTACCATTCATCTGAAGAACGCCAGAACGCATCAATATAAGTTCTTGAATTGCTGCATCGTTGATCTGGATGTATTTTTCAGACAAGTCTACTGCACTCTGCTTCCTCTTGGATACCTGTCGGTATCAATATCCCACAACTTCTCGGGGATGGAGAAATGAAAGACATAAAATGTCGGCAGACAACTGTAATGAGAGGATTTGGAGTTCTTGAGGATTTCGGCAATGATCTCCAAATGAGAGATTAATCAATGCCAATCCTCAAAATGAGAGAGATGAATCAATGTCAATCCTCACATTAGAAATTTGGAAGAGCGAGAGATAGACAGGGGGAGAGAGAGAAGATAGAGAGAGAGACCCACACAAGCCTCAGTTGAATAGTCATGAAGAACATGAGAACATGATAAGAAATTTCATCTAATTTCTTTTCCCATAGACTTGTCCATGTCGAATCATGAAGACATCATGATTAGCTATTTTCTTAATGGTGAGTTCTACAAAAATTAGCCTTCAGATTACGACCGGATTTCAATTCGCGGGAGAGAAATGCCCAAGAACATCTCCGAATCCGACAAGATTTTTTGCATCCGGGCAGTTTCAAAAAAACGAGGAATGAATTTTTCAATGATATTGAACTCTAAAAATTGAATCTTTTTTTCAAAAATAAGCTGTGATTGATCGATTCCGCGAACCTGGAGCTTGTTCTCCTTGATATTGAACTCTAAAATTGATTCTTTTTTCGAAAATAAGATGAGATTGATCGATTGCGCGAACCTGGAGCTTGTTCTCCTTGATGTACGTCCACAATCGGAGAAAGCAGCCAAGGCGGGAGATTTGAGACTGCCCGATGAACTCCCGAAGAGAGCCGGAGAGATTTGAAAGGTCAATGAGGTCCGCCACGGCCTTGGGATTGTTCATCATACCCTTGGCCGCTTTCAACACCATGGTTGCAGACTTTTCTCTTTCTCTTTGGAGCTTTCTCTTTCACCTTCTCTTTCTCTTTCTTTTTCTTTTTCTTTCTCTTCTCTTCTCTCCTCTTTTTTCTCTACTATATTTCTCTTCCTTTCTCTCTCACTCATCTCTCCTGTTATTTATCTCTCTTTTTTTTCTCCCATCTCCCTTAGGGTGCTACTACCCTTACCGGATCCAACATCTGGTATCGGATATCGTGATATCCATTATCCGTAAAAACCGGAAACGTCTCCGATAACGATGACAGATATCAAATACGGATGACGGTAGTTGGTCCCTAACCGGGTAACAATATCGGATGACGGTAACGGATATCAAATACGGTTTTGTTTCGATAACAGTTATCAGATACCGTGAAAAATCTTTGGCAGAATGTAATTATTTAAAGATTAAATTTGATAATCTCAAACTTGGAATTAAATTTGAAGGATACTTGTTGACAGAAGGGACAAAATATGAAATGTGAAATGTTCAGGATGCACTAAAATCTTGTTGACAGCAGGGACAAAAGAAATGCAAAAGTAGATTAAAAAAAGTTTTCTAAAAACTAACTGATGAAGTGCATTTTCTAGAGAGAGTTAAATGAAACTAAAGTCAAAGTCTGAGGAAGGCGGGACTTAGGCCAGAATGTATTTCAATCGTAGACCCATTGACATTGGGCTGAGTCAACCATTACCGTTGAGAAGTTGCAATGGCTCCAAAATATGTTATCAGCCCACCTGACAGAGTATGAGTCCACTCCATACAGAAGTGGGCCTAATTGCCAAACCAAGATGTAGGGCTCGATCGCGGAGTCGGCCAGAGCAAGGTGAAAGATGCCTTCAAGGAGGTGCTTGGTGCTCGCCTAAATAAGTACATTACGTTCCAAAGAGAATGCCCTATGTTCGCTCGTGTTTGGTACATTGTGCATTACTTAAGTGTTGTCATCGTTGTCAGTCTTCTTCAGAATCTGAGCTGACCACAATTACACTGGAGTCTTGGGGTTGCTTTGCCAATCGATGTAGGAGTCGCATGCTTCGGCGTGGTATCTGTTGAGTTTGGGCTAATGTTTCCTCTAGAGGCTATATTATGCCTTTCTACCTGAAAGAATACATTTTTCATGTTTGAATAATGTATATGTGTGCAAAACATTCATCGCATGCCGATTTACACTTTATTTTTAAAATAGAAGAAACATCCCAATGCCAAGCACATCAAATGTTCTAGTGAGTCTACAATAAATATGAGATAACATATTTTGGCGCCAATGAAGCCAATCTTCTCCTTCCCTCCATGCGCTATCTCCCACTAAGCCGTTGCAGGGCCTGATAACAAAGTCAAAGCAGAATAAGTTAATCTCTATGTGAAGTAGAATCTCTATATGGCCTACATAATGCAAAATAAATGTGTAGTACCCAAAGATTCTGGTTCATCACCGATTTCACCATTTAAAGAGATGTCAAACTATTTTATATTTTTTGCTTATATACCAACACTTCACACACACCAGTGCGTCAAAGATAGGAGCCTCTAGACAAGATCACTCATAAGTGACAATAGCACGCCCTTCCAAGAATAGTTTTTATGAAGGAGCACTTGTCACAGACACTAATAGATATTCACAAGCAATTTTTGCCTTGTTAGGTGATAATACACAAATTACAGGTTTACTTATATCATATTTACATGTTTGTATGCATTAAAATAATTAAATATGTGTGTTATCAAGCATATGAGACTTAAATGTAATTTAAGACTGATATTTTGATTTTTGTGGATTTCAGTGAATTTTTAAGGATTTTTTTGACATTATATTAAGAAATTAATTAATTTGACTATGCAGAATATATTTTTTTGGACGTACATTCAAAGAGATGAATTTTCTAAGCTGAAATATATATTTAGTATATTTTTATGACATAATTTATTTTAAAATATTTTATTAAACCTTTTCAGGATTTAAAATGCGCCCACCACATGTCACCATTCATTTCGTCTAGTGGCAACCAATCACTCACTTCCGTAATGATTAGATGCGTGAATCATTACGAAAGTGCATGCTTGGTTGCCACTGGGCTAATCATTATTAAAAGGCACAATTACGGCATAACAGATCATGATACCATAATGTGCCAATCATTATCTGACATGCTGACATTTTTTCACACGGGGCAACATGCTTCAATAAAAAAGAGTTATTTTTATCTCAATAAATGCTACCGAGAATTGATAAAATAAAAATAAATTATAATTCAGAAAATAAAAAAATCAAAAGTTGTGGCAATGCTCGTGGCGCGCACGTGTACCACCGCAAATCATTAAAAGAGCAAAAAAAAATAGTTCGTGACGTGGTGTGCGGCGACAATTAGTTAATCAAAAAGGTTGTTTTGTCCTTTCCCCTATAGGTACACATGGTGGCTTTGAAGGGTGTGAGCATGGAAGATGAGGCGACGTGGAATATGGATGATTTGACAGGTCAATCAAAATGAAAAAGAGGAAGCATCAGCGCCAATGATGAGGAGAGAGAAAAAAATAAGGGCTAGGATAGCACCAAATTCAAATCGCTATATCTGACAATCCACAAGTCCGATTGAGCTGAAATTTTCAGGGTTGCTTCATCTCCCCCTCCTCTTTCAATCCATACCCTCTGATCTTTAGATATAGGCCTGGATCATTGTGAAAATTAGCCTTGAACTTGTTCTTACTTATGTAGGCTGATTGAAAGATGATGAGTCAGTAAGATCCATCAAGTGTATTCTTGGTGTCTTGGGTGTGTGGGAAGAAGCATTAGAGAAGAGGGTGAGCTTACTGAAACACATAAATTAACATGATCCTGATGGAATGTAAATATCTATGGTAAGCATTTTCGCCTTACGTTGCTCTTTCGCGACATCATCAATAGCATGAGGTTTAGTCGGGGATAAGGGTGAACTTGTTTCCTACTCATAAGGATCTATCGAGTAAGTGAACAACATCATTTGATTCTCCGATAATCTTTCATTGTCACACCACCTCCATAGGTCCCCATAATATCATCTCTCTATCATCATATCGTTCACCTACTCATTCATTATCATATTCGACTTGTTCTCTACCTCACTCACGTCAAGCTTCAGGTCATTGTACTTTCATTTATGCTTTTCTTTTCCAATTTCAAGTTTGAATTATAACTGTCTACAATCTTTGACTTGATATCACCATCTCCCCTAGTATCTTCTCATCAATATCTCTTCTCATATTGATAATCACTAAAGTAAGAATATTGAATCCTTAATCATTGTCCCCTGTGGAGACGATCTGTACTCATCGCTAGCCAAATATTCCTTAGCACTGTTATATATATATATTGAATAATCTCAATTACCAACGACAAGTTAAAACCCTAAAATTGAGATCATCAATTGGCGCCGCTGCCGAGGAACGGTAACCATTAAGACTAAACTGATCAATTAGATTTTGATGATTATTCTTATCCTAAGGACAAATGGCAACATTTGGGAGAGGAGGAAGCTGTTGAGGGTGATGAAGAGGGAGGGAGTATGATGCAATAAGGATGGGAAAGAGGGAAACATGAGGTTGAGTAGTAGGGGATAAGGGTGAGGGAGGGATACATAGGATGCTGGAGATGAGGCGGATGTAAGGATGATGTGAACAACTAGAGAGGGTAGAGAGGCAGAGAAGAAATTTGTGGGATGGATGGAAAGAAATGTATGGAATAGAATTGATGGTTACAAGGGAATGTGGGACAGGGAGTGAGAAGGAGAGAGGGTAATCGCGTGAAGGAGACAGAGAGAGGTTGAGCGAGGTCGATGGAAGGAAATTTTAATGAAAGACATAATCAGGCTTCCATCTCTCTGCCTCCTTTCCCCCGTCATAGCTTTGACTCTTATCACTTCCCCGTTAAGAGAGTGGAATTTGATCAAATCCACAGTTAAAAATTACATTAGGATAAGGAGAGACATTAGAGAAGTTTGTGTTGTGATCAATCACCTTGTCCAATTTTCTGCCTTAAAGTATTTTTCACAAAATCTTGTGCAGATGAGAATTTCTTTGAACAATCTTTGCCTCATTAAAATTTCCATTCTTTGTCTATCTGATCTCACCGTTATTTCAAAAACTCTAAGTTTCATCAGCAAAAGTTTAGTTCAGTTTTTTTTTCTAAATCATCTGTTATCTATATCATTTTAAATAATAGAGAAAATGAAATAATGTAATCACAAATGAACATTGTGCACACACAGAAATTATTGATTCTACTCCATTACACGCCACTGCCATCGATGGGAAGGTTTGGCACCTCGATGTCGGCTCTTCGTCACTCGGGGTTGGGCTGTTGGCCCATTAAAGTGGTACGTAACTTGGGTTTAGAACAGCATGAGACAGTTCGATCCACATCCGGTGTGGGTATTAGAGAATTGAGAAGACCTTTCCCTAGTACGAGGATACCGGGAAGGACATACCTCTGGCGTACCAGTTATCGTGCCCTAGTTAAATGCTGGGTAGCCAAGTGCGAATCGGATTAATGCTGAAAGCATCTAAATAGTAATCCCATCCTAAGATGAGTTTCCCAAAGTTCCCCAGTGTTCCTCTAACAACAACATTTTCTCTGCCCCTGTGGAGATGGAGTGACAGAAGTATTTCACTCTATTCCCCTCTTTCTCTCTCTCTCCCATCTCTCCATCTCTCTCATAATTTATGGTTAATGGGTTGATGTTAACACATCTCTTATCTATCTCACACATAAGAGACGATCATAAAGATATAAAGATCATGAATATCCATGTCAAGAAGAACACTTTCTGCCTAGATGCACACTTACTCCCCCTCTGAACCTCGGCTTCCCCGTCATTGACCACGGCGACGAGGATCCACCCTTCCCCTTCGCCACCACCCTTCCTTCCTCACCCAATCTCCACCCACATATTCCCCTTTTTGTATTCCATGTCTCCATCTTGTCAGCAGCTCCTCATCTAAGTCATGGATCCTGCAGGTCCATTGAGTCTAAGGCCATCTCAAGATTGTATAATAGTGTTCTACAAACCACCTGTACGTTCATTTATCTCGCATAATAGTAGGATTTGGGGTCCCAGTTCCCATCTCAGTGAGATGGATGGCCCATCCCTCTCCCTCTCTCTCCCTTTCTCCCTCCCTCCCTACCTATCTACCTACCTTTCTCTCCCTCCCTCTCTCTATACCTCTCCCCTTTCTGCTTCTCTCTCTCCCTCCCTCCCTCTCCCTTTCTCTCTCTCTCTCTCCCTCCCTCCCTCTCCCTTTCTCTGCCTCTCTCTCTGTCCCTCTCTCTATCTCTCTCTCCCTCCCTCCCTCTCCCTTCCTCTCTCTCTCTCTCTCTCCCTCTCTCTCTCTCTCTCTCCCTCCCTCCCTCTCCCTCCCTCTCTCTCTCTCTCTCCCTCTCTCTCTCTCCCTCTCTCTCTCTCTCTCTCCCTCCCTCCTTCCCTCTCCCCTCCTCTCTCTCTCTCTGTCCCTCTCTCTATCTCTCCCTCCCTCCCTCTCTCTTATCTCTATCTCTCTCTCCCTCCCTCCCTCACTCACTCTCCCTTCGTCTCTCTCTCTGTCCCTCTCTCTCTCTATCTCTATCTCTCTCTCCCTCCCTTCCTCTCTCTCCCTTCCTCTCTCTCTCTATCTCTATCTCTCTCTCCTACCCTCCCTCTCCCTTCCTCTTTCTCTCTCTGCCTCTCTCTGGCCCTCTCTCTATCTCTCTCTCCCTCCCTCCCTCTCCCTTCCTCTCTCTCTCTCTCTCCCTTTCTATCTCTGTCTCTCTCCTGTTCTTTCTATTTATCTCCCTCCTCCCTTTCCCTTTCTCTCTCACTCTGCCTCTCTATCTCTATCTCTCTCCTGCTTTGTCTCTCTCCCTCTCCACCTCTGTCTTTCTCCAGTTCTCTCTCTTCCTCTATCTTTGTCACTCTCCAGTTCTCTCTTCCTCTCTATCTCTGTCTCTCTCCAGGTCTCTCTCTTCCTTTCTGCCTCTGTCTCTCTCCAGTTCTCTCTCTTCCTCTCTATCTCTGTCTCTCTCCAGTTCTCTCTCTTCCTCTCTGCCTCTGTCTCTCTCCAGTTCTCTCTCTTCCTCTCTATCTCTGTCTCTCTCCAGTTCTCTCTCTTCCTCTCTGCCTCTGTCTCTCTCCAGTTCTCTCTCTTCCTGTCTATCTCTATCACTCTCCAGTTCTCTCTCTTCCTCTCTATCTCTGTCTCTCTCCAGTTCTCTCTTCCTCTCTATCTCTGTCTCTCTCCAGTTCTCTCTCTTCCTCTCTGCCTCTGTCTCTCTCCAGTTCTCTCTCTTCCTCTCTATCTCTGTCTCTCTCCAGTTCTCTCTCTTCCTCTCTGCCTCTGTCTCTCTCCAGTTCTCTCTCTTCCTGTCTATCTCTATCACTCTCCGGTTCTCTCTCTTCCTCTCTATCTCTGTCTCTCTCCAGTTCTCTCTTCCTCTCTATCTCTGTCTCTCTCCAGTTCTCTCTCTTCCTCTCTGCCTCTGTCTCTCTCCAGTTCTCTCTCTTCCTGTCTATCTCTATCACTCTCGGTTCTCTCTCTATCTCTGTCTCTCTCCAGTTCTCTCTTCCTCTCTCTCTCTCTCTCTCTCCAGTTCTCTCTCTTCCTGTCTATCTCTATCACTCTCCAGTTCTCTCTCTTCCTCTCTATCTCTGTCTCTCTCCAGTTCTCTCTTCCTCTCTATCTCTGTCTCTCTCCAGTTCTCTCTTCCTCTCTATCTCTGTCTCTCTCCAGTTCTCTCTCTCTCTCTCTCTCTCTCTCTCTCTCTCTCTCTCTCTCTCTCTCTCTCTCTCTCTCTCTCTCTCTCTCTCTCTCTCTCTCTCTCTCTCTCTCTCTCTCTCTCTCTCTCTCTCTCTCTCTCTCTCTCTCTCTCTCTCTCTCTCTCTCTCTCTCTCTCTCTCTCTCTCTCTCTCTCTCTTCTCACCCCTCTTAAAAGATATTTCTTACACACACATCCATCATTAAAAGATAGCCTCCTTCTGAATCAGAAGTACTTGCCATAAAACCTAATTTTTTCATTCATCAGAAAAAAAACTTTAAGATAGGCTCGTCCTGATGATAGACAAATGAAAGGCTATGACTTTATCCTCATAAACATAATTACAGTAATGATTTAATATATAGTCAAATTCTATTGCAGAAAATTTTATCGACGAATCTCAGGTCATGCACTCAGAGCCGAGACGGCACCCCACCTGCCACAACCAGGGTCTCTCCTGTAATATAAGAAGCATCATCAGAGGCCAAGAATGCAGCCGCTGCTCCAATATCATCCACCGTTCCAAGCCTCTTAACTAAAGTCCGGTTCTCAATTTCGTTCTTCTGCAGGAAAATAAAGAAAAATATTACAATGTTGATTGTCCAGAATCAATTTCCGTCATCATATTAATTCGACTTACAATGGCCTCATTTGATAATAAAAAATTGGAGAAATGGGTGGGAACAAATCCTGGGGCAATGCAATTCACCCGTGTATCAGGAGCCATTTCAGCTGCCAGCGCCTGGCCCAAAAACATCAACACATTTTTTGTTAAATTTCAAGGAGTAAAAAAAACAGTTCAATTTATACTGGAGGAAAATGCAGATGCGGCAAGTAAGCGAGTGTCGCATGGGGAAAAGGATTTTTATTATTATCCATTAAAGAAAAAAGAAATTAAATGGGTGGAAGACTTCAAAAGATCTGAAGAAACCCTTTTTTTCTCCGGTGAGACCCACATTTCCATCAACCTTTATCTCTGTCCGGGGAAATCATAGTTTACTTGGGTTTTCGTTCTTTTGACTATTTTTAAAAGTAAATTTGATAGAAGGAAGGCTTCTTTCCGCAGAACGTCAACGCAGTATAGTAAATTCAATGTAACAAAAGTGATCTTATAACTTGAAAATCAAGCGGGGAACTACAGAGTATTTTCAGGGTTCTAAAATAAACATAAACAAACGCCAAGAAAATCACCTTAAACCTAATAGAAAAGGCAAGAACTCTTTTTTATAAAAAAATTCACCTTGGTAAGCCCCAACAGAGCAGTCTTGGTAACTCCATACATGAACATCGATTCACTTGGATGGTAAGCAGTAATCGAGGAGACAAATATCACAGAGGAGCCCTTCTTGAGATATGGCGCTGTGTCCTGGCAGACAACTGACCTCGTGAGGCTAACAAGAAGGGTATAATAAAACCACTAATTAAACCAGATTAGTTACCTTTATGAGCAAAATTGAACCCTTCACGTTGATCTCCCATATTTTGTCAATAACAGATTCTTCAGAAGCCAGTATGCCTTCGATGGATGGATTAGCGGCAGCATTCGAGACAATAATATCTATATTCTTATATTTCTGAAAGAATAAATAAATTTTAGTTTCACAAAGTAAATAACGTTAAAAGTTAATGTGGAGAAAAAAAAGATGACTCGTAAATTTTAGTGAACTCGGCCTCACAAATCAACTGCGGCTTTACATACCAACATTCATATTTAGACACTGATAAGCGCTTCAAGCAGGCCTACAGGAGACGCCGTTTTAGGAGGGCGGGAAACGGCACAACGGGCGTCGTTTTAACTTCAACTCACTTATAAATTGAGTGGTCTGAGAAGGAGCGAGCATGAAAGATTTCAACAAGAAGCCCAAGCGGCTAGAGGGGGGCGCGGAAGCTGGAGCAGTCGGAGCAGTTCCCGTCGGCCAGCAAGAGATCGAGACCAATCTCTCCCTTCATCAACTATCTTCCTCTTTCCTTTTGATTTGAGTTCTTCTATTCCATGGACAAGATCTGGAACTAAAGAGATTGAGATTAGGAACTGGAATGCGGAAGCATGGCTTTGAGAAAAGAAGGGCGATGATTTCCATCAAAACTACAAACCGCAACCCTGCATCTGAACAGATAGGCATCTCATTCGAGTCTCTCAAAAATGTATTAGAGGATGTGGAAATCCAAATAGTACCCGCTCAAGATTTTGGAGAGAATGTCCACCAATTGGCCAGCAGAAGCCACATGCATGGAAGGTCAGACTGCTAGCAAAATGGAGATAGCCACCTATTTCACAGTATATACACAAGGGTGCACATACCTGAAAGTTAATCTTGACACATAAGGACTGAATCCACATCATTTCTGGTGCGGTACCAGCCATAGCGCGAAACTCTGATTCTGAGCTGGAACTAGAAACCATATTTTGCTTCTTGCTTCTCCATGTTATAGGGTTTCCACCGAAACTTCCTGCCGCCTCTGTCTCTAGCATATACAGTATCCGTGTAGGTGGTAAGGTCCTGGGGAAATCTGTAAGAGAAGAGCATGGGACAAGCAAGATCTCGACACTGAGGTCTAATAGCAACCACAATATTCAACCACAAACATGAGAATAGTGTGAACCTGATGCATTCTTCACTCGTAAGTATCAAAGAAGGAGAAAAAGACAAAGAAAGGTTGTTACAGACACGTGCGGGGTCGCACAGGGGAATGTGCTTTAAAAGCTCCATCGAGTGGGAAGAATAAGACAGATTTTTCAAGAACCAGCGGTCAAGCGACCGGAGGCCAGAGCAGCGGGAGCCCACGGCCGGAGGGAAGCTGTTCGAGTCAAATCCAGTTCCACCTATCTGAAGTCTATTTTCTATTCTTGTTTCTGTTCATGAATCAAGCTACATTGTAATTTGGAGTTTCATATTACATTCCTAAATCGAGATCCACAATCTCCTGGGAATTACTCTGGGAAGTGGTGGTATCAGAACCAGATTCCAAACGATAGAGAAGGAAACGATCTAGAGTGTCTTTGATAGAATATAGAGAAAGTTCTACGGTAACTTCCCTGATCAGATCGAGGTGGCTGCTGCCGGATCAGTCTGCACAGCAACAAACTTCAAGCGGGAAGAATCTCCCTCCTCACGACGAGATGACACAAACAAACTTCTTGCCCTTTGATAGGAAGGCCGCCCCTTCTTTATATAGCAATTCCCGCGCTTATTTGAAAGGTTGCACGTGCACATCAGTTCGCGCGTGCGGAGGTAGTCTGGAGCCTTCTCTTGCTTTGGTAAGTCTTCATCAGAGACTTATCAGCCTATACTTCAAGATGTTCATGCCACTTCTAAACAAGACCTCTACCCCAAGACTGATTTACAAAAGTACGCAGAGATGGCATTTGATGTTTTAGGTTAGATTGCTTCTTTTCTCTATAAATAGCTTTAGGAACCCCCTCAAGGTGGGCAGTCAAGAATTAATGTAAGATCGGCTGCTTGGCTCATTGTCTCAATCCTCTCAATTTCGGTTGTGTCCCCTCGACCATCCAGCAATCCCCTACCCCCCGGATAGCCGTACCAAATCTTCACAAAGCACCCTCCAATCTGATGCATACCCCAACGATCTTAGACGATCCCAGCCCCTGCAAATTGTCAACCCGCACTGTGTCTACAGATGGCACGTTCCCCGTCGATCCATGTCTCCTCCATTTGACCCCGCCGATCATTCCTATTCTACTCTCCGACCATTCTATTCTTATCAGAGGGGTCACAACACAAGGAGAGACAGGATGGAGAGCCAGGAACCTTATCTGAGGGGTCACAACTCCTACAGAAAACACTCTTCATTGATCATCCGTGCTCCAGCCATGCAGTATTCTGCTCGCACAGACACTTGTAATGTTTTAGGAGTATTGAATCAGAGCTCTCGTTCTAAGGAAAAACAATTAAGATTTGAAAATTTGTCAGATTTCAAACAGAAATTTGAGCGCAGTTATGGTTTTCCCTCGAAATATCTTCGACAACAATTATTCAACCAGCATCAGACTGGCACCATTTCAGATCATAGTATGAACTTTGAGCTACTTGTGGCTTATCTTCCTCCGATGGATCAAGAACTTGGAAATGGCACATCTTAATAGACTCACTCAATCGAAAATTTTGCTCCAAAATCCCGTGGTACCAACCATTTGGAATCCAGCAAGTTATGTATCTCTATCAAAGCAGAAGCAAATCTGACAGTCCTGTGGCAAACCTGGCCGACAGGACGAAATCAATCGGCTATATTTCTGTCCATAGAGGCATGCTCAAGACCCTTGCACGCAACTACTATCAAATCTTCATCTTCTTCTTCAAATCTTAGTCATCTCCCTCCTAAATACTATCAAGAGGAATCTGGTCAGAAAGGAGCCCTGTGAATTTCCTTTACAAGTCTCTAGATGATAGGAAGAGTTTAAATAATAATCTGGTTCATCGATTCCAAGGCTAAATACCAACCATGTGCTCCTTGATATGCTGTCACATTCCTGCACAAAAGATTTACTGAGAGATTCTTTTGTAGCTTTTGTGAAACCTGCCACGACTGCCGCTGATTTTGGCATCATAAAACTTGTAAAGAACAGTGGGGATCAATGACGATTTAAGTAGTAGAATGATGAAGCTTTTGAAGGCACAATAGCCTTTGAATGTATTTATATTTGCTGCCAATCGGGGCCCTACAATTATTGGGCCCAGAAAAAAAATAAAAGCGGGTCGATGGCCAATGTGAAGGATATCAAAAATGGAAACTGGACGACAACGTCAATGATGAATCATCCACTCGATCGCTCCTTCTTCGTCTCCCGTAGGCATGACGATCAGAAGAGTTTAATCAAGGGGGAAGTCATCTTGGTCGGCACTGGAGCTTGACGATCTCCGCCGTCGGGCACGATCTCCGCCGTCGGCCCCGACGGTGGCCCACTCGTCGTCGGCACTTGCCTCGTCGCCGACGCCGACGGCCCCCCCTCCGCCGTCTGCTGCAAAATCTCTCGCCTCCTCCAGCCTCTCCGTCGGCTCCCGACCCAGCTTCCACATCCAGGGTGATGAAGATTTCTGCCATGGAAGGGAGCTCGAGCGAGAACCGGAAACCCTAGAGCCCGAGGAAGAAGAAAGAAAGGACTGGGGGCGACGCTGCCGGTCGGTTCAGGGCGGCCGTTTTTTCCTGAAGCAGGGTTCCACCCCTCTCGCCGACGTGAAGGATCTGCTGAGGGTTTCCTTTGGCGCGATTGTGCAAAATACATGGCACGGATATACGTTGGAAACCTGGACGCCAGTTTTACTAAAAGGGAGCTTGAAGACAAGTTTCGGGCCTACGGCGCTTTGAGAAGTGTATGGGTGGCCCGTAAACCTCCAGGTTATGCTTTTGTTGAATTTGCTGACAGAAGGGATGCTCTTGATGCTATCAGTGAGCTTGATGGCAAAAATGGATGGAGGGTTGAGATGTCTCATGGGGGAGGTAGCCATACTCGGGAGCGACATGTGGGGTCGGCTATGAAGTGTTATGAGTGTGGCGAGCCGGGGCATCTTGCCAGAGTGTGCCGACCTAGCATCGGCTCCAGAGGGATGGGAAGTGGAAGACGCCCGAGTCCTAGCCCCAGGCGACGAAGAAGCCAAAGCTATGGCCGTAGGGCCTGGCGGGCCCCCCCGCGCCACGGACCGAATGACCGGGAGGGCAAACGGCGAAGTCCAGGCCGTGCGGGGTCGGAGGCCGACGCTGGCAAACGGAGTACTTTTGCAGACATACTCCGAGAAGCTCCGCGTGGGGCTGGCTCTGGTGCGCACCCTTTGACAGCCCGATTTGCCCAGCGAGAAGAGCATTCCACACAACAGAAGCGACGGCTTGAACGAATCAACGCGACCCGCTGCTCCCGGTGCCTGGGACGCGGACATGTCGCAAAAGACTGCAGAGATCCAGTAATCTGCCGCCGATGCCGACGCACAGGTCACCGCCGATCCGAGTGCCCAATGAACCTAAAGCTGGGAGGCCGTGCTGACTCGAGAAGTTTCGCGGAGTTCAGAGTCACCTCTCTCATCGGGGAGGTTCAAGGAGGCGCTCCGACATTGGAGGCAGTTCAAGCAGGTTTGGCGGAACACTATGCCCCGCTTTTTCAGGCGGAACTCCAAATGGTGGACGAGAAACAATTCCTACTTAGAAGATTGCCTCGGGCAGCAAGAGAAAACATCTGTGGATGGCACCAGCAGATGCCGGCGCAAGGAACAGTCAAATGGCGGGGAGTCAAAAAGACAGACGGGGGATGCAAGATAAAGAACGGTACGATCTTGGTGGAGGCTCATGGCATTCCGTTCGGATATCGCTCAGTGGAACACGCAGCCCATATGGTGCGAAAATTTGCTCGCCTTCGCCGGATTATTTCCACCAAGCTGGAGAGCGGAGACCCTCTAATCACAGTGCTTGAAGTGGAACCCCACAACGTCGGCATGCTCCCTCGATCAGTTTTATGCGAGGCGGCCCCAGGGGCCCCGGTTGTCCAGCTCTTGGTGGTCCCACCGCCTCCTCCTCTTCCTCGATCGGCCAACTTTGTGATGGTCGGGAACCCCCCCACAGGCATCGAAGGGGACGGACGGTCCACCAGGGGAACCTCAGGGCCTCAGGCAGGCCGAACAGAGTGGAGGTAAAAGTCTGCGGCGCTTTCCACGATTGGCTCCGAGAGCGTTTCTTCGCTCATTCAAAATTTGGGGCGCAATCCTCCGACAACGCGCGATGCAACTCCTGAGCAAGCAGCCAAGAATGACTCATCGGAGGGGAGAGAAGCATGGACTCAAGCAACAAGGGAAGGTGTCATGGCAGACGAAGGGGCCACCTCCCCAGCTGCCCCTATCGCGGCTGAGCCCAGCTCCCAGGGGACAGCGCCAGAACGTGTTGAACATCCCAAGACGAGAATGATTGCGGAGGCAGCAGGAGCTACGATGGCTTCGACAGTAGAGGGCGCCACGGTAGCCTCCCCATGAATTGCCTCTCATGGAACGTGCGAGGCCTCCGTGACGAGCGAAGGCGAGGAGTAGTGGGAAGATATATCAATGAATGGGGGGCAAAGGTGGTGTGCATCCAAGAGACTATGTTAGAGCAGGATCTACCCCAAGTGTGGGGCGCCCTCGGCCGGGGGGGTGATGGAGCACAAGTAACCGGTGATGCAATTGGCCGATCAGGGGGTATTGCAGTGGCTTGGAGGGTGGAGGACTTTGATAAGCTGGAAGAGTGGAAAGGGCGGCATGTGGTTGCGGCCCGTTTGTCCAACCGTGAGGACGGGCGGACATGGGTGGTGGCCTTGGCCTACGGACCACCGGCCTCACGAAGAGGGGAACTGTGGGAAGATATTTACGCCTTTGCCCACAAATTTCAGGAGCTCCCGATTCTCATTGGTGGTGATTTCAATGTGACTGTGGCGGCCGAGGACAGGCCGAATGGCTTGGGGGGGATGGACCCAGGTTCGGCGGAGTTCAGGAACCTACTGGCCAACTGTGGATTTCAAGAAATGGGGCCCTCGGACCGACGATTCACCTGGCGAAGCGCAGCAGGCCCTCTGGCGCGCTCTCGACTCGATCGATTCCTATGCTCCATCGCGCTGCTGGAGATGTTTCCGCTCGCAGAGGTCACGTCCCGACCCCGCCCTATTTCTGATCATACTCCTATTTCCTGGCAGGCACAAACAGGAACTGCAAAGCCCCCCTATTTCAAGCTAGATCGTTCCTGGTTACGAGAGGAGGGCTTCAAGAGGCGAGCTGCGAGTGGTGGGGTACTGTTCCTGCTATCGGATCAGCCGCACGGCTGGCTACTAAGCGGACAGGGCGCCGCCGACACCGCGTCGACTTCCGCCGGAAGATTCGCGAGGACCGGAACCAAACCAGGGACGCTGCTCTTGCGGAGATACAACGATGGGACACAGAGGAGGATAGCCGGCCTTTATCAGCGGAGGAGTTGGCGACGCGTCAAGCCCATCGGGACGTAGTGGCTGAGGAGGATTTAAAGACTGAAATGGACTGGCGACAGCGATCACGGCAGCTTTGGCTGGCGGCAGGGGATGCAACTACCCGCTTCTTCCATCAAGCAGCAAGTGGGAGACGAAGAATGAACAAGATCAACCATTTACGGGTGGAGGGGACAGTGGTCAGCGGCCAGACAGAGGTTGGACGTGCCCTAGCTAACCACTTTCGGGCTTTCTACCGTCGGGGACCGCGTAACAAATGGAAGTGGTCTGGAGCCGACGCACCCAGGATCTCGGAAGAGCAACGAACTAAGCTAATCGAGCCTTTCTCAACTGAAGAGGCTCAGCTGGCCATTCGTGGGTTGAATGCTGAAGGGGCTCCGGGACCGGACGGCATGCCAATTTTCTTCTACAAGGAGTGCTGGGATATGGTGGGTCAGGAGGTCATGGCGGCTTTTGAGGAATTCCGGAATGGTACCTGCGAGATGGACCGGCTGAACAAAGCTTATATCGTGCTTATCCCAAAATATCCGGGCGCTGAACAAGTGGGAGAGTTCAGGCCCATCGCTCTCCAATCGATATACCTGATCATCGCCAAGGTACTTGCCAACAGATTCCGCGAGGGAATCGGCTACTTAGTGAGCCCTCTTCAATCTGCTTTTGTCCCGGGTAGACACATGGTGGAGAGTGTGGTTGTGGCAGAGGAAATTCTTGCGGCCTGGAGGCGAACAGGCACCTCCGGATTTATGTGGAAGGTGGACTTCGCCAAGGCATATGATACGCTTGACTGGCGATATCTCTGGAATGTATTGCAAGCGTGGTTTCCCGGAGGTTTGGGTGCGATGGATGAAGCTCTGTGTAGCGACCAGCACTTTTGCAGTCCTAGTCAATGGCCGACCTCAAGGGGGCTGGATCCACCCCCAAAGGGGTATCCGGCAAGGATGTCCACTGGCCCCGCTTTTATTTATATTGGCGGCGGATACCTTGACGCGGTGCTCGAACGGTTGTGTGCAAGGGGCTGCTCAGAGGATTTCACACCCCTGGCTGGCCTAGCGGGATCCCACTCCTTCAGTATGCAGACGACACTACTTTTTTCATCGAGGGATCGGTGGAGGAGGCTGAGAACCTCTCGATCTTGCTGGACATCTTCTCCGATTTCTCTGGACTCAAACTGAATAGGGCCAAGTCTACACTCGTCGGTATCGGGCTATCTCCAGAAGATTTGTGTCAGTGCTCCCAACTTCTATATACGCCGATTGGCTCCCTGCCCATTCGGTATTTGGGCCTGCCTCTCACTGATGGCCGAGTTGGAGCACGGGAATGGCAACCGGTGGTGGAGAGGGTTGAACAACGGCTGGGAGGCTGGCGAGGTCGTCTCTTGTCTCGAGGAGGGCAACTGGTCTTGGTGAAGGCTGTGCTAGTCGCGATTCCTCTACACTTCATGTCAGTCTTCAGGATGCCGGTGAGCGTTCGTAGAAGGCTTGAAAGCTGCATGCGGCAATTTTTTTGGAGCAGGCCCAGTCAAGGGGAATCGAGGGGCGTGGCCCTCGTCAGCTGGGACACTGTATGTCTCCCCACGTCACAGGGAGGCCTCGGTGTCAGGCACATTCAGCACACCAACATGGCTCTGCTGATCAAATGGGTACGTCGACTGATGCAGCCTCCATCAGATCAGGTCACGGCGGTCCTGCACGACAGCTACGGAAGGGGAATGGACTGGGAGCAATGGGCTACACCCCTCCGAGGGGACTCCGCTTTCATCAGGGGGCTGAGGGGGGTCTTCGCCAAGGCTCAGCCTCTCTTTCGGCCGAAGCTAGGGGATGGAACCAGCCTTCGGTTCTGGTTGGACGATTGGACCGGTCTTGGGCCCCTGCGAGACCTATTCCCCAGATTATATGGTCTCTCGCCCGCCCCCAGTGCCCCGGTTCGGGGGATGTGGGACAATGCGTGGTGCCCAACATTACCTGCCCATCTTTCCGAGCAACGAATGGAAGACTTCCTCCAGTTACAGCGATTGATTGCCTCTTTGCAGCCGCAAGAAGGGGCGCGGGACACCTGGGAGTGGCGAGGAGCCAGTTTTTCGGCCAAAACTGCATACCGCATTCTGCGGGGACAGAGGAGTCCAGCAGACCGCTCCCTCATTCCCCGAAGTCGAATACTGTGGAGGCGGCGAATCCCACTGAAGGTGAAAATCTTCGGCTGGCTTCTCTTGCGGCGTAGACTGGTGACGCGACAGTTCCGTCAACGCTGGTACCCGGGGAATACTGCCGAATGTGTCCTATGCTCCGGGGCGGTGGAAGACTGTGGCCACCTGTTCTTCCAATGCCCGACGGCCCAGGCTGTGTGGCAGGCGGCCAGGGTGGGTAGCGTTGACCCCGCTACTGAAGAGTACTTTTGGAACTCCATCAGTGGTGGGCTGTTCCGCCGGGAGCCGGAGTGGCAACGGATCTTCGCCCACCTTTGGGCGATATGGCTACACCGAAATGAAGTCATCTTCAAGGGGAGGCCTCCCTCTGTCGATGCTATTCTGCACGACGCTAGGGGATTGGCAAATTTTTGGAAGAGAGGTGGCTGTGGCCCCCTGATTTCGTCCCCCTTGTAATGCATGACTTGATTTTCTATGTCATTATATCAATGGCAACGGGGGGTCCCTATTCTGGGGGACTCTCTCTATTTTCCTCAAAAAAAAATAATAATAAAAGCGGGTCCCTTTATAAGGGAAGCATATGAACGAATTTTTGGCAGTTGTTGGCGCAGCTAACAAATGGAACCACAATCTATTATTTCAGAAATTTTTTATCAACACAGATCAATTTAGACTCAAAATTTTGAATTACCAAAAGGAAATTTTGAATTACCACCATCAGATGATCAAAGTAATGGGCCTGGACTTTGGAATTCAGTTCAAGTCAAGGAAAAAAAATCTTAACCAACACCTTATCCAGGTCCATGGAAAACTCTGAAGAAAATACAAATACAATTGTCGTAAGCCAATGGAGAGACTGGACCACCACTGGTCGTGAAATTTCTTCCCATGCAAAACTCTCACAGATTGAGGCTGAATGCTCATCAGACCCATCCAAATATCCCATACATTCCATCCATCAAGGACTATTGTGCCTACAAAAGATGAATCATTCTACAACAGAAATCGTCATTGATCCCCACTGTTCTTTACAAGTTTCATGATGCCAAAATCAGTGGCAGTCGTGGCAGGTTTCACAAAAACTACAAAAGAATCTCTCAGCAAATCTTTAGTGCAGGAATGTGACAGCATGTCAAGGAGCACATGAACAAATGTGACCATTGCCAAAGGCATAAATTATCCAATCTCAAATCTGCCAGTTTACTTCAACCATTACCTATTCATACAGAGGTTGTCTATTCATCAGCCAATTCTGGAAGACCTCCACAAACTACCAGGAACTAGTTTATCATTAAGCTCTTCCTATCATTTAGAGACAGGGGTCCAGACAGAAGTCACCAATTGCAGCCTAAAATGTTGCTTGCGGTTGTTTCACAGCTGATCATCCTAAAGGTGGGGTGGAATTTCTTCCTTGGGCTGAGTACAGCTACAATACATCTTTACACACTTCAATTAGCATGTCTACTTTAAAGGCAGTTTATGGACGAGAACCATCATCAACCACAGTTCACCCAGTTTTTCATGTCTCATAATTAACGCTTTGCACAATGTAATTCGATGTCCAACACGAAATGATAATCCAAGATCTCAAAGCGCTTACAGAGGGACGAGGGAGGGAAGTGGCGAGAGATAATCCCAGGGTAGAGAGAGGAGAAATGGGGAGGGTGAAGTGGCGAAGGATGGCCAACGAGCGGTTGTTGCTCGACGGGCGACGACATCCGGCCCCCGAGCACAGAGAAAGGGAGAGTCACAACCGGAATGAGGGGGGGAGGAGGGAACTAGAGAGACTCACGGTGCATCATACTTCCTGCCCTTCCTGGAGGTAGGGCTTAAGTAGGAGCTGAAGTGGGCTGTGCCTGCACATCCGAAATGGGCTGCTGCCGGTTTTCTGGCATAGACACTCCGGCGAATCATATCAGATATCCTCATGGGTTGTCGATGTATGAAAGGCTACCGTATATTAGTTCTGATAACACAGCGGTAGCTACATTACCACTATCCATTATTAGATAGTGGCATCCTATAACATCATGCTCGATGCAGTTCAGACCGAGAACATCATCCTCATCGTTATCTATATGATAACCATTTCCTCATAGCAAATGGATGGTTAATCCTTACTCTCACGACTTTCCGCATCCATGTCCTCTTCCTCTCCGTCATTGATAACACTTAGCAGCTGAGGTTTGGGAAAGAGAAAAAATATCACATACATTAACTCGTTGAGACTCGTATAATTACAGATTACATGGTAACAGGCCAGGCACAATAACTGTCCTCAAGTATCCTCACATGCAACAGGCCTACTTAACCATATTTTTAAAAAATACATAAAAGAAGGGGTTGAAAGAAATATAACAACAGGCGAGAGGGGCTTTAAGATAAAACAGAAAGAAACGGAATATAGAGGAGCACTGGCCAACAGTGACCTCCTAAGTTTTTCCCTCTCCCAAGATTCTAATTCGAACCTGATACACTAAATTCGGTATCAAGAAATGGAATTATCCAAGAAGAATCAACGATTTACTCAATTCCAAGCCAAAGGCAAATATCCAAGAAATGTTCTGAGTTCCATCACTGATGCTAGAAGAAAAAAAAGACAATAGGATTGGCCGCCTGTGATGGACATAATCCTCTCCGGCCGCGGATGGGATCTGCTGCTGCAGCCTCCGGCACTCAGCTGCTTCTGTTCCCTATCTGAATTCGATTTGCTGGAAATGAGGATGGTCTCTTCTCCTGCGCCGTTTCTTCCCTTTTGAACTGATTGATACGTGCAAACACTCGGGCATGTGTGTCCTGATTTGCTTTCCTTCCCTTGAAACGACAACAGTACATTCTTGTAAAGAATGTAACAGAACCTCCCCACCACACTAAAAATAAGAGGGCAAACAACCATTGAATGTAATAGGCTAGAGCAATGGAAATTCTCGAAGATCCAGCGGAGAGGTAACCAATCTGGAGAGCTCTCCAACAAGGACACACCGATCCATCAGCGTACGGGCTATACTTCTATCTTGCCTGTAGTGTCTTGTGAACTATTCTCATGGCAATTCTTCTAATTCATCTCAGTGCATAAAATCGGTCCTGTATTTCTTGGTGCATAAGTGAAGGGTCATTTTTCTCTCTTATTTCTGTGTTTCTTGATCGGATCTTTAAGGATATATGTATCAGCTTCCCATCTTGCCCCTCATCCATCCTTCTTGTCAGTTACGATCATCTGAGCCTCAATTATAATCCTTCAAAGACTAAAAAATGAGGGCGGATCATATCATATCCTCCAGTCTCCCTTCATCTTCCAAAACTTCTTGCCCTCTTCAGCCAATTCTTACCGTACACAGAGCAAATCCTAGTTTTTAAATATTTGAATTTTGCCGGTTTGAGATTTAGTGGATGAATACACTAGACTCAGTAGGAAAAAAATTTGTATACAACGATGAAGAAACAATTCAAATAAGAATTAAGTATTACAAGTCGAATAAAAGACTTTTGAGTCTAAGATGTAAGTTAGTTTTTTGAAGATTGTGTAAATTATGAAGCTTCGCGTAGTAGTGACCCCAACATAATGGGTTGGCGGAAAGAAAGACAGACCATGTTCTTGAGGAAATGATTGTACTTTGAACCGAAAGAAATACGCCAAAGATTTTTGAGACAAAGGCAGCGCTTACTGCCATGCTTGTCCCCTCATACATTGATTGGCCAACATGACAAGATGTGCTGTATTTTTTCTTCCCATATTTGACTGTAAACACATGATTTAGGTGTCTACGATTAAGTTCACAATCAAAGTCAACACCTGTTAAAAGAGAAAAATTAGGCAAACAGGACGAAAATTCAAAGAGCGGGGGGACCCAGGGGAAAACTGGAAACTAAAATCAAAACGAACACTGCTCTGGGTTCCAGAAGAACACAACTTTAATGCAAGCAGGCGTACGTAACACGCTGTTAATCGGTTTCCAGACACCAGATTCAACCACTCGACGGCTAAACTCATTTCGGAGATGCGGATTAGCCATCAGAATTACAATTATACGTCGGTTTCAGCAGATTGGGTCCAAATAAAAGAAAATATACATTCGGATTACCTCAATGGTCTTCGTAATCAGATTTTTTCTATGCTGCGCGTTTGCAACATGGCAGACGACGCCCGTGACCTCGATCCCCTTGGCCCTCAGCTTCTCCACGGCCTCATCAACGTTCCGCTGCAAAAATTCCACGGAGAAAGATCTGAGAAACCCTATAATCGATCCGATCGGTGTTAGCTCGCAAGATTACAGGTTGAGGAAGGGCGTATGAAGCGGACCTGCCTGCGCGACGAGATGACCACTGCAGCGCCTTCCCGGCCAAGTCTCTCCGCGATCCCGAAGCCAATTCCTTGCGTCGAAGCGGTCACGATCGCCACCTTCCCTTCCAACCTCTTCATCTCTCAGAAACTCTGCCTCGCTCTCTCTCTTCTGATTCTCCCTTTCACTCTCTCAGTATCTCTTATGCTCTCGCTCTCTCTCTTCTGATTCTCCCTTTCACTCTCTCAGTATCTCTTAAGCTCTCCTCACGGTTTTTATCTGAGCTCCTCTCTCTCTCTCTCTCTCTCTCTCTCTCTCTCTCTCTCTCTCTCTCTCTCTCTCTCTCTCTCTCTCTCTCTCTCTCTCTCTCTATATATATATATATATATCTCTATATATATATATCTATCTATCTATCTATATATAACTCTCTATCTATCTCTCTCTCTCTATCTATCTATCTATCTATCTCTCTCTATCTATCTATCTATAAATATATCTATCTATCTCTCTCTCTCTCTATCTATCTATCTATCTCTATCTATCTATCTATCTATAAATATATCTATCTATCTCTCTCTCTCTATCTATCTATCTATCTCTATCTATCTATCTATAAATATATCTATCTATCTCTCTCTCTCTATCTATCTATAAATATATATATCTCTCTCTATCTATATATATATATATATCTCTCTATATCTATTTATCTATCTCTCTCTCTATCTATCTATCTCTCTATCTCTCTCTCTGTCTCTCTCTCTGTCTCTCTCTATATCTATTTATCTATCTATCTCTGTCTCTCTCTCCCTATCTTTTACCTCTCTATCCCTACCTCCCTCTCTAATACTTGGGTTTGATGGTCCCGTGTGGGTTTTTAGCAAAGACCTAAAACTTATCTAAGTTCATCTTGGGTCCAGGCCCATTTCTTGTTTGGTCCCCATCCCGTCAGATCTGATCCCGGTCTTGTCAGCTTGACTAATCAATGCCAAAGTCAAAGTAGAAAATTTATGTCGATGGTTATATTGAATATAAACATAAGAAACTTCAGATCCGCGGGTGGAATGTACTATTGCCTCCCTTATTTATTTCCACACTCTCTCTCAATCTTTCTCTCGAGGCCTTTCTCCCTCAACACCTTTTAAGTCATCTTTATTAAGTGTGGACGAATAAATCCTCTTTATTTAAATGGGTCAAATACATGGTACATCGGCTCTGCTGAACAAATTTTTGGAATTTTATAAAAAAATATTAAATAAATATTTAAAAATCCACTTTCGGTTTGACCATTAGACCTAAACCTGGCCAAACAACTGGTCCACCTCTCAAATGAAGAACCTAAGGTCCTTGTTCGGTTCAGTCTAACCAGTCCTTGGTACTAAATGTCCAACCCTATTCATCATTCTACCTCTCTCTCTCTCACCCTAATCCTCTACTCCCTTTCTATCGCCCTATCTCTCTATCTCCCTATCTATCTCTCTACCTCCCTCTCTAATCTCTATTGCCCTACCTCTCTCTCTCTCTACCTATTTACCTTCCTCTCTAGCTCTCAATCTGCCACTCCCTCTATACCTCTCTCTACCTCTCTCTCTTTACCTCTCTTTCCTCTACCTCTCTCTCTCTCTTGACCTAGAGAGAGAGAAAGATAGAGAGATTACCCCGCTCTCTTTATCTCTATACCTTTCTCTCTCTCTACCTAGAGAGAGAGAGATAGAGAGGTAAAGAGGACGGGGTAGTCTCTCCCCACCTCTCTCCCTGCCCTTCTATCTCTGTTTCTTTCTCTCTCTACCTCTATGTCTCACTACATCTCTTTCTCTCTCTACCTCTCTCTCTACCCATGTATCTCTACCTCTCCTTCCATCCATCTCTCTTCCCTTTTCTTTCTACCACTCTATCTACCCTTTCTCTCTCTAGTCTCTACTTGACTCTCCTCTCTAATGCAGTCAGCCATCCGTCATTACTTGTCGTCTCGTTCTACAGGGTCCCGTCTCGTTTCGTTCCGGGGTCCGGAAAATGACGGATGACGAATTGGACCCCGTCCCGTTCCCGTCGCGTTCATGAGGCTTACTGATGCGGAATCAACGAAACTTAGTCTATCAACATTCGCGGAGAAAACCGAAGATTCTGATCATGCGCGTTACACATTTGGCGGGAGATTTCGCAGAAATCCGCCATTCTTCGTTGTTCTTCCCCGATCCGCGAAGATGGTGGTTAAGGCAGCCAATCGGATCGAGGTTCGTCCATCCCTAATATCCTTTTTCTCCACCAGCAAATTTTGAAACAATAATTTCATGCCGATAGAACAATCAATCGGATCTCAGCAACGGAAGCAAGCGCAAATAAAATAATTCTGCAATCGCTCTTCTTGATCCGCAAGAAATAATAAGTAGACTCTGCGTGCAAATTCTCGGCGGCATGAATCGCGAACCTCCAATCTCCGATCGGTAAACGTCTTGCCGGCGAACCTTCAATTTCCCGCATCGATCGGGCTCAAGACTGGCGACAGAGAGAAGAAAGAGGAAAAAAAAAACCCCAGAGAAGGAAACAAAACGGGAGCCGTCCGATCTAGAGGCGGAGGGAGGGGGAGAGGGGATCGTCGTCCAAGGGGGGGAGCAGGTTGAGATCGAACGGCAGGCGGAGGGGCGGGATCTCGGCGCCGTCGTCGACGACGGTGGACGACGATCCGCAGTCGCTGTGGTAACCGTCGTCGGCGTCGTCCGCGGCCTTGGCGGGGGCGGGGGAGGTGGCGGTCTTGGGGCCGCTGAAGGACTCCACGGTGCTGCTGTGGCAGCTGCTGGTTGGTCGGTGCTCGGCGGCGAGCCGGCGGTGCGAGAAGGGCTCCGCCGGCGCGCCCGCCGTGGGGAAGTTGGTCCGAGCCTTGGGTCCGCGCAGGGCGAGCGCGGCCACGTCGTAGGCCCTGGCGGCCTCCTCGGCCGAGTCGAAGGTGCCGAGCCAGACTCGGCTCTTCCTGACCGGATCTCTGATCTCGGCCGCGAACCGGCCCCACGGTCGCTTCCTCACCCCTCTGAATCTCGAGCCCTCCGCCATCGCCGCGGCGAGGAAGCTCCGCCCTACGCCGCCGCCCTCGTTTTCTTCCCCAATCTCCACCCTCCTTTTCCGCTCTTCGTATTCCGCGTCCCCGTCTCCGCGCCCCATCTCCGCCGTCCATCTCGTGGGGTTCCGTCGGGTCCATTGACTTGACGGCCCTCGGAAGATCGCGCAGTCGCGTTCTACGGATCGGCAGTACGATCGGGTCGATTCGTATGATGCCGCATCTCGACCGTCCGTCTCGTGGATCCTTGAGGCCCATTGATTCAACGGCCCTCGGAAGATCGCGCAGTCGCGTTCTTCGGATCGCCAGTACGATCGGGTCGATTCGTATGATGCCGCATCTCGACTGTCCGTCTCGTGGATCCTGCTGGCCCGTTGATTTGACGGCCATCGGAAGATCTAACAGTCGCGTTCTACGGATCGGCAGTACGATCGGGTCGATTCGTGTGATGCCGCATCTCGACCGTCCGTCTGTGGATCCTGGTGGCCGATTGGTTTGACGGCCATCGGAAGATCATTAATAGGATCAGGACGATTCGTATGATGGTGTATCTTGACCGTCCATCTCGTGGATGGACTACTGAATGACGGCTGACGAAGATCGAAGTCTCGGGACGTGTCCCCACTAAAGGCCATTAAATCGCGTGGTAATGACCTCTCTCTCTCTCTCTCTCTCTCTCTCTCTCTCTCTCTCTCTCTCTCTCTCTCTCTCTCTCTCTCTCTCTCTCTGTCTATCTATCTATCTATCTCTCTCTCCATCTATCTCTCTCTCTCTCTCTCTCTCTCTCTCTCTCTATGTCTATCTATCTCTTTCTCTCTCTCTATCTATATCTCTATCACATGTTTAAACCATCGTTTATGAGCCATCAAAGTTTAGCCTAACTCTGACTTGTTTTGGAATTAAGGGAATCGATATATTTCGTTTTCACTTACCCAATTGGCTTCGCAGAAGTCGTAGTTAATCTCTGTTGGTATTTTGATTTATACTTCTTTCTATGGCGTGGGGAAATATTAATGTCCCATTCGGAGCTGGCACATTGGTCAAATGGGGCTCGGATGAGGAGATGGGCAAGGAGCATGGGAACGCCCATATCAATCATAAATCCAAACAACTATATTTTTGTCTGGCTCATCATGACCCTTCATCTCAGATAATAAAGATGATCCTATGCAAAAAAGAAATATGATCAGGGGAAGGTCAAATTAGAATCTAGCTAGCACATATTTGAATCTATGTAGTTATAATATTTAGTAGACATGGGCCATATGGCTATATCATGATTTAAAGAGTTAGAGAGGTATTTTAGGCGTATAAATCCCTACATACATGACATCTCTCACCCCTCATTTTTTGGAGCTCGCACCAACCATTGCTGGCCAGAGGAAAGAGGCATTCCAAAATTTCTTCACTACTTTATTCTTAATTCTGTTACTCTTACCTATTTGATGGAAATCATTAAGCAGGGGGAAAATATACAAGCACTAGTTAACTAACACCGGTGTGCCCAACAATATTGCTGATTGGCGTTGCAGACCACATGCTTGCCATACATGCACACTAGCACTCATGCTTCACCGTGAGGCACCACTTGGTTCCTTACCCCACAAATCTGTGTAAACCTCCGGGCTCGCATGAAAAAAAACTTATCCCTCGCCTTCTCACCCTTCACTTCATTTCCTGACCAAATAATCAAACTAGAATTTTAAAACATGTTTGTAATTGCACAGTATGATATGTTTAAAGTGATTTTAGAAATATTAGGTTACAATTTCATTTTTTTTTTCTTTGAGTGAAAATTGTATTTTTTAAATTAAGGTTTTTGTTGATATATCTAGAACAGATACAATGTTAAAAAGTTTTTCAAGCATTTATACTGATGAGGGGAATGTTTATCGAATCATAATCAAAATCAAAATTGCAAATTTAATGATCCAAATATAATTAAAAATTGGTTTCAGAAAAATAAAATTAAAATTATTTAATAATTTTTTATAAGGTTGACATTTCATTGAAATGTAAAAAATAAAAATAAATAATTAACAACATAAAAATAAAAAGTTATTTCCTGAAATTTTTATTGAAATATAAACTTAATTTTAATTGTTTTAAATATTTTAATTTGATATATTTATTTATTGAATACTAAACAGTTTACAAATATATTCATAACAATAATATGTGATGCTATTTAAAAACTAATATTATGTACCAAATAAATATTTCTAAAATTTGTTATAAAGACATTGAGTTAAAATTTTACATTGATTAGTTAAAGAGTTGGTAAAATTAATATATTACCTAAAGAATTAGTATTTTTGACATACTGATTATGATGTGTAGAAATTTTAATATATTTAGTAATTTAGTTTATTAAAGTTTGCGATTGAAGTTTTATTAACTGAAGTTTTTGCAACGTTTTTGTTCAACTTTTCCTTACGCTCTTTAGTTGGAGGCCAAACAAGGAGATCCTTCTAGAAGCTGGAAAGATCGGCTACGAAAGTTCTTGGAGACCCACAAAATCATTTGACATATTCTTTTCTCACAAGATCTTCTACTGCAACAATCAGTGAAATATCGATGCTACAGCTTGTTAGAGGTGCAGATCTCCTATTTTGTCTTATCAAGATCGTCTTGAGTCATACAATATCTTCTTACATATTCAACACCCTCCAGAATCTGCAGAATATCTCTGTGTATGCCTGTCAAGCTATTGATTTTCTCTTTTAGCTTATAAGAGTTCTTTTTCTCAATGTTTTGAGTTGTCTTTTCATGGGTACTAGGATTCCTACACTAGTAGTGGCATAAACAAGCTCATGTTATACCCTTGAAAGATGATCATTGATGTCTATTGTTTTGTTCAAAGTTTTGTTTCTCCTATCTGAGTGGTCTATGAGTGCTTTAGTGCTTGTGGAATCAAGCACAACCCCCTTGTGGATTCAAGGTTTTGAATAGCTAGTTCTATGGAGTCAAAACTTGGGTGCTTCAAGAAAAGATTGGCTTGTGGATTTTAGTCATGTTCCTATGGACATTCTGCAATTACCTTCACGAAAAGGAAAGAGCTTAGCAATCAGCAACATGGCACCTTTCCTTTACATAATGTATGTCGAGAACAACATTCACATCGCGCATGCTATAAGACTTGAAAAATATCTGGAGGCAACAAACAAGAAAAGACGCAATAAGGTTTTTGCTGGAAGTGATATGGTTATGGCCTTCCTACGCAAGTAGAGATTCCTCACGCAAGTAGAGATGCCAAAGAAGTATGGTATTTATAGCATTTTCAAGAAAATCAATGGAGATTCATACAAACATCATTGACCTTCTAAGGACATCAAAATTTCCAAAACATTCGAGGTAAGTGACATATATGAGTACTTTAATACAGAACGAGATAACTTGAAGATGAGTTCTTTTGAAGAAGGGGCCCCCATGTACTCGAGGAGTGATGGGGGACAATCGAGTCAACGACGTTAAAGGATGACATCAACAACCTCGAGCAGCCCGAGCCGACGTCCGCGACCCAACGTTCAAGTATACGGCCTAACGATCGGTCGTGATCATTTTATTTCTTATCGTATTTTCATGTTTGTATTTTCATTTCGAATTGTGGATGGGCCATTTGTGTTTGGGCCTCGTCCAATGTGTATGTTTTCACTAACTTTCGTTAAAGGAAGGCCGCTCGTCACGAGACGGTTCCTTCCCATTTGGCCCAATTGGGTATGCCCCCTACTCTATATAAAGGGAGGCATGCCCAAGGAAAGCCTTGGAGTTGATTTGAAAAGAAAAAACTTCTTCAATTTGGCTCTCGACTCTCCTCCCTTTGGAAGTTTTATTCGCTTTCTAGATTAGATCATCGGATCGCTCACCGCGTCACTTCTACATCCACGACAATGATTGCTCGTGGAGGAACCGTTGCCAGTGCCCACCATAGCAGCTTGCATAGCCATTGATCAAGAAGTCAAATCTTGATCTTCTTAGCGTCCAACAAAGCCCCAAGAATCCCACTTCTTGGATATCCCTGAATCCTGTCATCGCCGCCATCTTCACCAACAACGTCATCGATGCCCACAGGTTGCACCTGTCAGTTTCTTTGACACTGTCATCCCGTGAATTGATTTTGGAGGCCACTCGATGCCGTCGCTGGTGGCAACGACGTCAACACATCATCTTCGGACGCACCACCACCGTCAACCGAGACGCCCCACATCCTGACTTGTCGCCAACATAAACTGAAGAACCGTCGTGATAACGACTAAATCAACGCACCGGCACCAGATGCATCGGCATCAGACGCGTCTCCACTTACACACGACATGTCCTGTGTCATGACATGTCTTCAACGCCAGATCCAGAACTGCCCCTTGACGTGACACGATAACACGTCGTCCTCTTTATTTTATTTCTCGTATTTTCTTTTTCCTCCAAGGCCAATACGTAGGCCAAAGTTGTAAGAAACACTTCGTGAATTTTCTTTTGATTTGAAGTATTCTTCTTAAAAAAGAAAGTTTGCCCTAGTGGTCCCCTCCCGAGCCGCCAGCGCTACCGCCTCTTGCAGTCGCCGCCGTCGCCATCGAGGAAGGACCACTCCTGTCGCCCACCAGTTGACTGACCACCTCCTGCGCTCTCCCCGGCCGCCACACGGCGCCACGGCCACGCGCCGCGCCGCGCCGCCGCTGCGTCCGGCGCCGCTGCCGCCACGCGTCCGGCGCCAGCGCCGCTGCGTCGGCCGCCAGCGCCGCGCCGCAGCGCCAGCGCCGCCGCGCGCGCCGCCCGCCGCCAGCGCCGCGCGCCGGCCGCCCGCCGCTGCCGCGCGTCGCCACCCTCCGCGCTGCGGCGCCGCGCCCACCGCGCGCCTGACTGCCTACGCCCCTCGGCCGCTCGTGTTTGTCGCACCCCATCTGCCTGTGACTGTAGAGTCCCCGGCCGCCAACGCGCGCCTGCCGTGCCCCCAGACGCCTCACAGCCAGTTGGATCTGCGACACTCTGTCGAAGCGCACGTCGATCGTCCTGCCAAGGACACGTCGAGAATTTCCCGCAGCCTCTTCATGCACCGAGTGCCAAGGTACTTCTACACTCTTTGGTACCGTGTTCTTCGTCCAGTATTCTTCGAGTGTTCATCCACCGCCGTCGGATTAGATTTGGATTTTGAATCTTCAAGTGAATAGATTGAATAGGCCTTTAAATCTTCTAAAGATCGCCCGTTTGAAGTCCTTGATTTTGGTGCTTTGTATCACCACAGTAGTTGTAAGACAGTACTACTGCGCTCGACGAGGAGAGGGGCTGCACCATCAGTATTTTCACCGGATTTAATTTTTGAACTCGACCGTGTGATTTGTGGTCTGTTTTATCCCATCACCCCTAGTTGTCCTAGAATCCAGTTCCCGTCATCACTTAGCTCCGTCACATCTAGTCATCCTGCATCAGTCTCCATTGGTGCCGTCGTCCTCAGCCCTATGCCCTTGTTACTATTCTTGTCGTCGCCACCATTTCTTGCCTCAACAACGTCCGTGTGTGATCATCATTGACCACGTGGCCCGCCTTCTGCCGCATCTGCCAATTGCTCTCCCTGTAGTGTGCACACGAAACGATGTGTTTATGCACCGCTAGCGCGTTGTGCGTGCTAATCTTTGCACCCACGTGCGCTCATCATTGCGCCTGCGTGCGATAAGTGCCACGCCCCCACGCGCTAATCACCGCACCCGCGCATGTCCTTGTCGTGCCCGGACTGCCGCCTGCCGCACGCGTGCTCATCTTGTTTGATCGTGCCCTCTCGTGCTGTCCCTACTGTACCCGTGCTGTCAACCGCATCTGTGTCCCTTCAAGTGGGTCTCTATTTAGATCTCCGATCAGACCACCTTCTCGAGCTGCAACCAGTGCGACATATTCTCCACACTCCACCGTGGATGCCGGGCCTAGCCCTTCAGGTTCTACCACTCCTCTTTGTTTGCAGTTGCGTTATTTCTTTCAGTATCGTTGATTTGTGTTTTGAATGGCCTCCGAAATTCAATCACGCGGTGATAGGACTAGTCACTTAACATTTGAGAGAGTTAGGAAAAATCGTTGTGATATGGCTAATCCTTACCAGTAGGGGATTGGACGCCTTCGGGTATTAACCATACCCCTCATTTCGTAATCGTCTAATTGGTCCAAAGGGACATTGAGGAGTCCGATTGTGATTAATCACAACTCCGTCAACTTAATTGATCGTTTGAATTTGTCAGTACTGCGGCATATTATTTCATTGATTTTTCAAGTACAGTACACCGTCATCATGCATCATTGCTTGAATCTTCATTCCCATTGTGTTGTAACATGTGCCGCTTGATCTCAGCGGTACCGTGTTACATCATATTGGTATCATAGCAGGTCATGTTAGCCTTTGCGCTTAACACGGTCGGTAGCATATAACTCGTTTCTTCATCTCATTACTTAGTGAATTCACGTCAATTTTTGAAATTCATACACATCCATAACACGTCATATCATTGCATCTATAGACCCCGTAGAAGTTTAAAACGAGATAGTTGACCATATCATGGTTCAAACACGAGATAGTTGACCATATCATGGTTCAAACACGGGCTCAACTACTATCCACCGTAGAGAATGAATACGTCGAGGAGGATCCCATATTCGATCCCAATGTTGTGGATCTTATACGTGAAGATCCACAAACCGATCATTTCCAGGACGAACATCCTGAGGATGTCGAGGCAGAATTGCCTCCTCGAGTAGTTAGGGACACCGTACAATGGGTCCCTACTCTAGTTAGTGTCTAGCCCCGTTGCACACACCCCGTCCGAGGACCGCGTTTCAGGATCGGCCGGCTCTTGCCAACATCCATCAGGTGTAAAGTTTCCATGGACTTGCCTCATTTCATTGATGGTTCATTCAAAATTTTAGCGCTATCAAGGATCCAATTACTGAATGTAAGAAGTGGACAACTTCTGATCTTGAATTATATGCAATGGTGCAAGTATTGCAGACGTGGGAGGACTACTTGATCCTACATGAGTTTATACTATTCACTGATTGCCAAGCTTGGAACTCATTGAAAATCCAAAACTCAATTAACCACATTAATCCAATGTTTCACTTTTTTCATCAAGCACAAGTATGGATAGTCCAATAAGGTTGTTGACACTTTAAGTTGCAAGACTACTTGTTTGGTAAGTCTTCGCACTAAAGAGTTTGGTTTTCAGTACCTGAAGGAGTTGTATCCAGATGGTCAAGATTTTTCTATTACCTAGAAGGCCTCAATGGAGGGAAATGAAAAAAAAGGTTTCATTTTTTCTAGGATGATTATTTGTTTTGACGATACCAGATGTGCATCTCCCACACGTCAATGAGGGAGAAATCGATGAGGGAATTGTATTCGGGTGGTCTCGGTGGTCACTTTGGATGCCACAAGACCCTCTAGTTGCTTGAGGTGCAGCACTATTGTTTGTAGATAAAGAAGGATGTGGAAAAGTATGGATGGATATACAACAAACGACAAGCTCAGAACACATGCATGTACACTCCTCTACCAATTCCTGAATATCCGTGGATGGATATATCCCTAGACTTTGTATTTGGATTACATGCACACAACCAGTTGCAGACTCTAGTTTTGTTGTAGTTCTTAGGTTCTCCAAGATGTCATATATTATACTCTACAAGAAGACCAATGATGTGGTTCAAGTGGGAAATATTTTCTTCAAAGAGATTGTACTTCTTCATTGAGTCCCAAAAATGATTATATTTGATTGTGATTCCAAGTTTTTCTTTCACTTCTGGGTGACTCTTTTGAGATGATTTAACTTTATTCTAAAGTTCAGCTCTAGAAGCACCCTTACCCTCAGACAGATGCCCGTATGGAAGTAGTGTGAAATTTGATTCAGCATGGGAAATTTGATTCAGTGTCTCACTAGAGATAAGCCAAAATAATGGGATCTAACGCATGCACAAGTTGAGTTTACTTACAACTCTATGGTGAATCTCTCAACTAAGCACTTCCAATTTTCTGTTTTGTATCTTTATCCTTGACATATATCTTCCACCTCCTGAAATTACCTTAAAAAAAGGGGAAAATCTACGTGACCAGCAACATAGCTGGCTACATCAAGTTTTTCCTCCAACTAATAAGGTGGCCGCGAACATTTAACAATGCAAGAAGATTTTTGTTGAAGGCCAGATGCTTATGGTATTCTTGCGTAAGGATACATTTTGTGTGGGCACCTACAAGAAATGAAAGCCAAAGAAGTATAGTAATTACAAGATTCTAAAGAAAATAATTGACAATGCATATGTCATTGACCTTAGACAGGACATGGGAATTTCCAAAACATTTAACGTAAGTCACATTATGTGTACTTTGCTACAGAAGTAGATAACTCAGGGGCCACTAATGTATCCCAAAATCCATTTTCTAAGGGTCATTAGCAATTGGTGGGCCAAGAAGGAGATTCTTCTAGATCTAAGAGGATTTGCAAAAAAGTACCTAGACACCACAAAATCCTGTAACAGATTTTCTCTAATAGAATTCTCTAAAAGATTTTGTCTAACAAATTTGATGGAAATATATGTGGCCAGCAAGCCAACTACACATTCCATATCTCGTTCCATGTTTCATAGAGAATATATTCATTATAGTGCACGTGGGATGCTTATAATGAAATCTATGAATAAATGATTACACTTAGTGAATTGCGATGAGATCATAATATGGAGATCACTAATCTTTAAGCATGTGTTCTAAATATTTCTATTCAAAGGATACTCAAGAAGTACATCAAAATATCTGATATAATACTATTATCTAACCTCACTCATATGATGAGTATGGTCGTTTTTGAGTCATTAGTGTGGAGACACTAAGCATAGATAGTATGTGCTTTTTAGTAGAAAGAGTTCACTTAATTGACACGTAAAAATCCCTAAATGGTATTATATCGAACTGTCAATTAGGTTAATTTATGTCACGGTTATGTAAGTGGTCCTTAGACCTAAGACACCAAAGACATATTGTGGATAGTCTCTAATCATAAGATTCTAGAAGGTCTTAGTTTGGGTGCATCAAGAAGTTATCGAACATGATTGAGTGGTCAAGATGAGATAGTCCACCCTCTGTATAAGAGGTGACAGCTCAAGGAAGATGATGCCATGAAGTCCCTAGCCAAGGTAATGAAATATCGAGAAGAGTTCTCTGATGATTTCTGAATGCATTACTACTAACTCAGATGAAAAATTGGGGTTTGACAATTTACCATAGCCTAAGTTGTCCTCGGAACGTCAAGTGGATGGGAACTATATGTACATGGTAACCGATGATGAATAGGTTCAATAAGTTAGTCGATGCCTGCTCCTTTGTATTTTTTAGAGCACGAGGTGTAGCTTGGCACCCCATGTGTTGGATACTCGACCTATCGATTGGGTTAAATCAATCCAACATTAATTAATCTGTATGTAAATATTGTTAATTCTTTGACGTTGTTGGATCTGCTTGTTCATGACGACGGTGGGGACTCTCTTACACGATGCGATTAAGTGAAATGATACTCGACCTATCGGTGAGGATCTGCTTGTCCCCACTTCGTCGGCCTTTGAGTTGATCAATGGGTCATTGGGAGCTCGATAGTGTCATGATCCTCACCGTGTTGTCATCTGGGTTACGCCTCAGATCGTCCAGATTCTGACATATTTCTCGTTAATATTCTTAATCATACGCATCATTTCACTTAATCGCATTGCATTTCTTGTTCATTCACCTGTGGTGTACCACGACCCGCTCGATCCCGACAGTCATGTTAGATCATTTATGTTGTGAATCATTTTGATTTTTTGATAGAAATCATTTTGATTTTGTATCAAGGCCTCTAGAACCCAATGAGGATCCACTAACAGATTTATCTTTAACAGATTCTTCTTTTGCCAAGATGATGCAGGATGACTAGGGGAGATAGGATGCAGGATGACGAGGGGTGCTGGGTACTAGGACAACTAGGGGAGGGTTAGGATAAAACAAACCACATATCACACGATCGAGTTTGAGAATTTAAATTTGATGAAAATAATGGTGGTGCAGCCCCTTTCCTCGTCAAGGGCAGGAGTATTGTATTCAATCACCGCGGTGAAAACAAAGCAACATGTTCAATAAATCCGGACGACAATCTAGAAGATTCAAAGGCCTATTCAACTAGTCGCTTGAAGATTTAAAATCTAAATCAAATCCGACGGCGGTGGATAAACACTCGAAGAATACTGGATGAAGAACACGATCACCAAAGAGTGAAGAGAGTACCTCGGCACTAGAGTAGTCCATCGTGGCGATGCGAGAGATTCTTGACGCATCGTTGGCACTGGCAATTGATGTGCTCTTCGACAGGGTGTCGTGGATCCAATTGCGTGATCAATTTGTGGGGGGTTCAAAGGGGGAGTCGGCCCCTTGTGGGGTTTGGGGCAGCGCCCCGAAACTTAAATGGTATGCACGGCAGCAAGTGGCTGTGAGGGCGGCCGGGGGCACGGCGGCGCGCACGGGCGATTGCAGGCACAGCGGGCATAGGTAGTCGGGGCACGACGGGCGCGGGCGGCGGCGCGCGCTGGCTCGGGCGGCCAAGCGTACATCCAAGCGCGCGGCGGTTGCGGGCGGCCAGGTCGCAGGGTAGCCGCCAAGGGCGTGGGTGGCTGAGGGCGCAGAGCGCGAGCAGTTGGGCGCAGGGTGGCAGCAAAGGGCGCGGGCGATGGCCGGCGCAGGTGGCAGCAGCGACAAGCAGCGACGACGACAAATCGGAACAGAGGAGAATTAGGGCAAATTCTGACGTAGGACGACTACGGGGTAGGCGAGGAAGGGTGGGACGACAGGATGTACGGGCTAAGGGTAGGATGGGTGTGTGGGGGATAAAACAATCCACAGAAATTCACGGTTGGATTCAAATTTAAAATCGATGAAAATCTGGTGGTGCAGCTCCGACCCTTTCGAGGGCAGGAGTATTGTCTTCCCCCACCGCGACGATGCCTAAGCACCGAAATCAATACCCGAATTCGCGTCGCGAGGAAACACTCGAGAAAGAGGGAGAAGAAGTAGAAAATTCAAACCAAATCTAATTCTGACGGCGGTGGAAACTTCTCGAGAAAACACTGAACGAGGAACACTTCGACACCAAAGAGTTCAGGCGTACCTCGGCACCGTAGTGCGTGAAGAGGTTGCGGGAAATTCTGATCGTGACGGAGCTGGGCAAATCTGGGCGTTGAGCGGCCCACTGGACGAGGACGATGCTGGGCGTTCCAGGCGTTGAACGGCCCTGGTTGAGTACAGATGTCGTGCGCGCGAAGCGCGTGAAGGGTGCGCGGAGCGCACGGAGCTCGCAGAGCAGCACGCGCGGGCGCTGAGCGTGCGGAGCGCGCGGAGCGCCGGCGCGCACGCGGAGTGTGGCGGAGCGCACCCGGAGCGTGCGCGGCCCGAAACGTCGGACGGCGTCGACGACGACCATCGGCCTGGGACGCTCTGGGCGACGGCTTAGGACGTGCGTTGGGCGGCCCTAGTAGGGGCGGCCCTGTGTGGACTTGATCGGCCTGGTTGGGGCGGCCCCTGGACGGCCTGTGAGGGTGGCCAAGGGGGCGGCCTAGGGCGCCCTTGGGCGACCTGGGTGGGCGGCCCCTGGGTGGCCTGGGAGTGCGACCAAGGGCGGCCTTGGGCGGCCAAGGAAGGTGGCCAAGGGGCAGTCACGGGGCGGCCCTGGCGGGGCGGCCCTGGGCGGGTCTGGCGGTCTAGCTGGGGCGGCCCCTGGGCGGCTTGTGAGAGCGGCCAAGGGGGCGGCCTAGGGCGCCCTTGGGTGGCCTGAGCGGGCGGCCCTTGGGCGACCTGGATGGGCGACCCCTGGTCTGCCTGGGAGTGCGGCCAAGGGGTGGTCAGGGGGGCGGCCTTGAGCGGCCAAGGACAGTGGCCTGGTAGAGCGGCCAAGGGGAGGTCTGGGGCAACCCTTGAGGGCGAGAACGAGAGAGAGAGAGGGAAATGGAAGCGAGGGAAGAGGCGGTGACCGGCGACGGCGACGACGGCGGAGGATAAGGTTTGAAGGTAGAGGATAAGGGAGGCTGGGCAATCCTCCAAGAAGAGTTAAACAAAAACTCGATTCTTGAATTATGATTGCCTAAGAGTTTCTTGAAAATAATGGCCTTAATATAGGCCTTGGAGGAAAGAGAAATTGACGAGAAAGTAAAGACGAGAAAATAAAGACGTGCGCCGTGTCACACCAAAGGGCAGTTGTGGATCTGCCTTTGGCGTCATGTCATGACATGCGTAGAGGCGTGCGCGGGTGGAGACGTGCAAGTTAGCGGTTGTGGTGTGTCGGCTTTAGGGTTGACTCTGGTTGACCGTGGCGAGTTGACTTTAGTCGACTTCGATTGACCGTGGTCCAAAGCATGCGTGTTGACTCTGGTTGACCGTGGTGACGCGTTCGTCGATGAGATGTTGGCGTCCTCGCCATCAAATTCTTTAAGAGGAAGGAAAAATTCAATTCTTGAAAAATGATTCACCAAGTGTTCTTTAGCGACATTGACCTACATATAGGCCTTGGCGTAAAAAGAAAATAAGAAATAAAATAACAGTCAAAGACAAGGTGTCGTGTCAACTTGTCACATCATAGGTGGTTCTGCAGTTGTCATTGGCGACGTGTCATGACGCGGGATATTTCATGTGTTAGTGGAGGCGCGTCCATCGTTGGTGCATCGATGTGGACGCCATCATGGCGGTTCTCCAGTTGACATTGATGACGAGTTAGGATGCGGGACGTCTCGGATGGCGGTGGTGATCCGTCCGAAGATGGTGCGTTGACGTCGTCGCCACCACAAGATCTACATAAAATATATGTTGTAATTTGTGAGAGCAGCAGATCTTTTGTTTTGTCCCATCAAGATCTTCTTGACAGCTTCTACAAGCCCTAGAATTTACATTATATCTCTGCCACTGCTTGTCAGACTGCTTATTCTTTGTTTCAACCTACTAGAGTTGTTTTCCAAATGTTTTGAGTTGTCTTTTCATGGTACTGTCATTATGGACGATTGTGCACTTGTTGTGGCCTATTAAAGGCCCCCACGTACCCTTAAAAGATTACACTGAAGTGTATTTTTTAATTGAAACTCTTGAACCACAAGTTGCTAATGGGCATCATAAAAATGGCTTCTCAGCTACATCAAATAATATTGCACCTCAAGCACCTGGAGGGTCTAGGTACTTTTCCGTAGAGGATATTGTTAGGGGAAAAGGGCACAAGTTGCTAATGGGCCTTAAAAAAAGGGCTTCTGAGCTACATCAAATGGTATTACATCTCAAGCTCATAGAGGGTTTTGTCGCATCTAAAGTGACTAATGAGACCACCTGAAAGCAATTCCTTTATTAATTTCTACCTAAATGACCAATTGCTGGTCTCCTCAAAACCAGTAATCATTTCCATCCATGCAGGCCTCTAGGTAATAGAAAAATAAACCTGAAATAATTTTTCAAAATCAGAGAAACCGAAAAAAATATTTTTGATTTTTCCAAAACTCTTCCCCACTTCTTTACCCCATGAGAATTTTCCTTTCTTCCTGTTTTCAGTAATTGAAGCCTTGAGAATTTTCCTTTATTTTACACTTCTAGTCATAAAACAATACTTTTTGGAATTTATGTATAGTTCATTATTGTGCAGCACAGTTAACACTTCTCATAGATGCACCATGTGTTCACTCTCAATTGTTCTATAGACCAATATGTCATGAAAGTAAACAAAATCAAATTCACCAATAAAGGGTAATAGTACCTGATTCATCATTTCCCAATAAAGTAACAACACAATGGCTTACACTCTTCCTTCTAAGTCCATTACAGATTGGTAACTTGATCTTGCAATATTTAATTCTCCTTTTGGGCCATCTGGAAAATTTGTCAAACTCTCTTGGAACGAGGATGATGTGATGATGTATATCCCTCATTCGGTGGAAGATCAAATGGTGTATCAATAAGCCTCGGGTTAAGAGCGTTTGATTGCTTCTTCTGTGTTTAATTTCCTCTACCATGTCTAACATCATCTTGCAATGGGAAAGGTCCACTTTCCAACTTGAGACTTTGACTACCTTTGCATTAGCTGCTCAACATGCTCTGCTGATAACAAAACATAAATCAGGATATTGAAGTGCTGAACTAAAAGGCTCTCTTCAATATCAAACCGCTAGGTATTCTTGTATTATTGTTTTAGTTCCTCTTAATAATCAGGAAAAACTCTACTTTGTTGTTGACAGTTTTCAAATTTATGATTTAAAACTTGCGGATAATCCGGTGGAAGATATATACCTTCATCTTTTCAACAGTTTCACATATGCTCTTTATTGGATCGTGTTCACATCATTTGCACCTACACTCACCAAGTGAATTCACAACCTTTGAACTTGTAGGGGGCAACTTCACTTGTTTCTCTTCAGAGATCTTTGTGCAATTGAAGAGTCGTTCAACTTCAAAAGCCAATCCATGAACTCTATTTACAAGTTGCAACTAAAATGAGAAATATCAATCTTGATGCAATATTTATCATCATATCTGCTTCTGACAGTTTTTGAGAAGAACTCAAGGTCCTCAGTAACTTTGTCACACCTTGGATCCTCTCCACAAGATCTTCCATCAAATCTGGTTGGCATCCTTTGATGTTGATATTCTTGCATGTTGACATTCTTTGACATTGATGACGGAACGATTGACTTAGTGGATTAAAAAAGTCAGAAATAGAATCCACAAACCTTACTCTTTTTGAAGGAGCTAAGTCCTGAATCCACAGCACTAGCTACTCCAGCCCTTGAGATCACAAGCGATTGTGCTTGAATCCACAACCACTAAATCACTTTCTAGCGAAGAGAACACTTAGAGGGGAGGAACAAGAGTTTTAATTAAACAATAAACTTCAATAATAATCTTTCAATGGTACAAGGGGGCCTTGAATACTAACATTGTGTCATGGGTTCATCCTCATGTATGCTACACATAAGTATATAATGAAGGTAAACAACCACACATTTGATAAAGAAGGATTGTAGAACCTGAATGGCATCACTTGTACAGACCTTCCTTTCTCTTAAACTTATCCCCTTCACAGCTACAAATATGATTGCTAACAGAATGGGAAACAAATATTTAGCCCAGAATTTTTGGAAAGCTCGCCTGTCGATGAAATTTTCCAGCTCTTGTCTGTCTTGGAAACAACAATGTAGGAAATGTACAGTGAGTCATACTCTCTTTTGGGTTGATTCAGTAAAATCTCATCAAGTTGACTCTGAAAAATAAGAGCTTTAAAACTCAAGTGCTTCCGCACCTCTTCAGGGACTTACTTCAGATTCACATGAGTTAAGCACAAATTCCACCTTTATTTAAAGAAGGTAAAGGAATTTTTTGTACCCATCAGACAACATTGGCTGCCCAATTGTGACATGAATTCATATCCGAAACAATATCATTGTCTCATTGACTTCGGTTCCATTATCATCGTGTATCCGGTCAGTGTTGTAACATTGCGCATAGAGCATGGTTCTATTAAGAGGAACACTATTTTCAATACTACCCCCATTAAAGAAGGCATTGCATACCTTCTAAGTGTCGGTGCATGAGAGTCTCTGTTTGTGATGTTTTCTTCAAATTCTTCCTTTTCATCTCTTAGTTCTTCATTGACTCTAGTTTCAGTATCATTGTGTATCTAGCCAATCTTCTACGGTTCTGCATGGGGCTCTATCTTCAATGCCAGCTTCTTCACCATGTTAAGAAAGACAATATTTTAGTACTGCTTAAGCATATGCAGGTTCCTTCATATTGATAAATCCCATGAAAGGACAACTAAAAACATTCACAAAAACAATTGTGACAACCAAAAACATAGGATCAGAAGCCTAACAGGCCTAAGAATTAATATTCATCACTGGAAGGTCGATGACATATTCATTGTCATTGATTTTCTTGAGAATCTTGTAAGTACCATACTTCTTTGGTTTCAATTTGGTGTAGGGTCCAGATGAAACTTCTCCTAGTGTAGGAAGACCATATCCATATCAGTTTTTGCAACGACCTAGTTGCAAGAAGTGTGCCCCTTAGCAATTTCCATTTTGTAAAGGTTATTATAGGAGGTCCAAGGGTGTTTGTGGACGATAAAGATACAACATAGAAAACTGGGACTACTTGGATTCAATGCTTGTGGATTCAAGCACAACGCTTGTGAACTCAAGGGTTTAAGATGCTAATTCTCCGAATTCAGGACTTGGCTGCTTCAAGTAGAACCCTTGTGGATTCAAGGACTGGTCGTGTACTAGGAACAAGTAATTTTCCTTCAATGAAACACATGGAATGGAAACCTTTCCTCAAAACAAGTAGTTATCTAGAAAATGGAAACCTTTCTTTTCATTTCCCTCCATGCAGGCCTTATAGGTAATGGCAAAATCTTTATCATTTGCATACAACTCCATTAGGTACTCAAAACCAAACACTTTAGTAAGAGGACTTATTCGACAAGTATTATTGAGACTTAAAGCTTCCTCAACCTTATCTGACACTCCAAACTTGTGCATGATGACAAAGCTGAAAAACTAGATGGCAAAAACCCAACGTACATGCATGTGGTTAATTGAGGTCTGTTATTCAACGACTTCAAAGCTTAATCATGGGTCGTTGCTCCATTCTCCAACATTATTTCAGGGATATCCAATAACCTTGGAACGATGCCGAAAAAATCAGCATGGTGGGGGGAAGGGGTATGATGTAATACAACCTGCCAGGATCGGTCGGCTCGTATTACGCCACAGGAATCGATGAGTATGTTTGTGAGTTATATGAATGTATGTCGATAAATGAAATCGTCGAATGAGAAATTAATCGGTGGTCCACAGATGGGGAAGAAGATCCTCGTCGATCAAAGGGAAGATATTGATCCTAGATCAAACTCCCAATGACCCTGATGACCAACTAGACATCTAAGATGAGAGGGGCGTTTGACGGCCCAAAAGGAGTTTGTCGTCCAAGTCAGTAATTAACTTTTTACCACAAAGAAGACCTTACCTCTCAACGATGGTGGCTATCCAATCAACGAGATGATGTAAATGGGCAGCGAACGAGATAGCGGAAGACGAGTCCATAATGAGTAATAATACTGGTATTAAGGGAGAGGAGACGAGTGGGTATCTGATTCGTCACTAATCCACGGCACAATCAACGTGTAATTCCCCAAGTTGATGTGGATCGGAGGTAGTCCACGAAGAGGAGCCTCATGGTCGGCGACAAACGATGAGTCTGGAAGAGATCGCAGGGCCGGTGGACGACTGGAGCAGAACGAGCAGACAGAGGCTCCCACACGGAGGGGAGGGAGCGCACGGGATACAGGCTCGGATGGGTGCCCTGCGCGGACCGGCGCGAAAGCGGGTGGATGTGTAGCGTGTGGGCGCTAGCGGGCGCGCGGGCACTGGCGGACACGCGGAGCGTGGGCGCTGGCAGTCACGCGGCGGGCGGGCGCTGGCAGTCGCGCGGCAGGCAGGCGCTGGCGGTGCCGCGCGGCGCGCTGGCGCTGGCGGTCGGCGGCGTGAGAGCGCAGGTGAGTGCGCAGCACACGGCGCGGGCGGTCGCGGACAGGCACACGGCATCCTGTGCGCACGGCCGCGTGGGGCGTGTGGCCGTAGTTTGAGGCGGGTTGGCGGCGACTCGCAGTTCTGGAGGCGGGCGAACGTGCGGGCGCGCGAGTGCGTGACTGCACGGGTGCCAGCCAAAACCGTGACTGTCGGCGGAATTGGCCGACGACGGCGGGGAGTTGATAGAGGCGGAGACGAGGGGGCGGTGGCGTCGGTGGTGGAATGGTGAAGGTGGGGATGGCGGGCTGAGGCGGAGATGGTGTTCTTGAACCGCAAGAGGGGAATTCTTGAGCTATAACCGCTCAAGAACCCTCAAAGAAGAGGGGTCTTCTTGACGTTCTTGGAAGCTCCATGGTGGAATCTTGATAATCCCGTGGAAGGAGAAGTTTCAATGACGTGTCTTGAACCGTAGGCACCTTCGGAGTGATCTCGACAAAGGATTCTTCAGCTCCAGGCGGCGTCGTCTTCTTGAAAATCTTTACTCATTCCGGAGTGATCTCGACGGAACGCTTGGACACGTCGTCACGGAGTGATCTCGACGTGACGACGAGGGCTCTAACCACGGAGTGGTCTCAGCGTGGGCGAGGCTAGCCGGACCTCTTTACTCTCTACTCTCTACAATAGTGGAGACACAAGTTAGAATTTTCTTTTCAAGAAATGACTCAAATGTTCTCTTGGGCATGCTATCCCCTTATATAGTGAGGATAGGTGCCAAGTGAATGTGGGGGGAGGACGAATCGTCGGGAGATGTGGTTCGGTCTCTCCTTACAATTGAAAATAAAAAGTAAAAGACGAGAACGAGGCCCACACCGTCCCAGTCCATGAAATCCAAAAACACAAGCAAAACAGAAAAAAAACAAGTAAGATAAGGATGCTTACGCGGGGTACTTGAACCCCAGTTGGCGAGCATCGGCGTGAGCAGCTCTGCAAGGCTGATGTCGACTGGTCTTCGCATCTCCTGGATGGTCCCCCATCAGGGTAGAGGAATGGAGATGTATGGATCGATGGATGAATATATTGTTGGATGGATAGATAGATACACAAATAGAGGCAAACTCAAACTAGGGTGATTCAGTGACCGAAGGGGGGGGGGGGGCGTACATCCTTTTTCAAGAAACTTTCTTGAAGTAGGACGGTGTGGATACCGGGCAGACAATTTTAGGCTTGTTCTTCATCACAAAACCCCCATAGGGTGTGGGCAGCAATTTGCAACTGAGATAGGTTCTTCTTCAGAATATGAAGTTTCTACCACCCATGATAAGTCACAAATAGTTCAGTTGTGAATCATGAGTGGAATATATTCCTTGGTGGGTTTATTGTTAGGACAAGACTTTAGAGTACTTGGCAGTCATAGGAATAAACAAAAGAAAAATAAAAACAAAAAGTGGTAGGCAAGCAAAGAGAAGCTTTTGTATGGAAATCATCAAGACATTTTTTCTCTCACATATTCATATGAGACAGTGTTGCAAATCCAACAACATAGTTGTTTTTCAATGAAGGTGCCTTCAGAGACCAAAAACATAAGAGGAATCCTACAAAGTCTTTAAGAAAGAGTGAAAGTCACGTTAGTTTTTGATGCAACCTTAGTATATGTGAATAACATAGGAACATGATTCCAATCCACAGGCCTTGCTCTACTTGAAGAAGTTAAGCGTTGAATCCACAAAACTAGTTCACATGGGGATTTTCTTGAATCCGCAAGCACTTAAGCACTCTCTAGCAAACAGAACACTCAAAGGAGAAACAAGAGCTTCAACAAAATTATACTTTTCAATAAATAAACCTTCAAGGATACATGGGGGCCTTATATAGGCAAAAACAAGTGCAGAGTCATCCATAGTTACAAACCCATGAAAGGGCAACTCAAAACATTGAGAAAACCATGAAGGGGCAAACAATGAGTTTTATTGTGGTTGTTTCCAAAAACAACCATGCTTCTGCCCAACCTTTTTTTCTACTCATCTTAGATTTTCACGATCACTCCTCTTAATGATAAATATTGGTAAAAAACTAAAATATTTATACACTAAGCTCTGTGATTTGGGATTCAAACATACACACTTCTTGGCATAATTATCGTACACAACCACCTGAGCTATACTTCACTGGGACTATTCGAACTTATTTGATGTTTCTAACATCTAAAGTTAGGAAACTTTGGCAGAGCAAATTGAGAAAGGGAATTTGTTATTGAAGCTATAAAGGCATTCCATCAAGAGTCAAGGAGGATCTCTATTGTTACACAAAAAATTCAACTTGAGTATTGCACACCATTTTTTTCGAATTATATAGTGGCGATGTAGTCCAACACCATTGTTTTCACTATCAAATATTCTTCCCCTTTCAATTGGTTACATATTTGTTGATGGTGCTTATAGCCATCAAGTGAATGGAGCTACCCAAATGGTGCTCTCAGTTATATTGATGGCATGAATATGGGCTGATTTCCTTTTAACAATAACATCCATTTTTGTGATCAGATACGATACATAATCTTGCATGGTTCCCATTTTGAGAAAAGTAACGAAGTAAACGGGGTGGACTATCTTACGGAGAAAGAGTTATTGCTGAACTTTTGAAACCTTAGATAGAGTTAAAATGGTGGGTTGGGAAGGAAGGCATGTAGCACTGGAGTTTGAGCATTTTTTATTTTTATTATTTATTTCTTTATCCCTACTTTGATTTGCTTGACTTCTGATAAATTTTTAATGTTTCTTTATTTTTATTTTGAATTTTCTTTCTTTTAGAACATTCTAAAAGAACGTGTTCTTTACTTTGCTCCTAAACGCTCGTAAACTTGCGCCTGAATCTTCATTGACTTTGTAACATTCATCTTCATTGACTTCGTGACCCACTCATAAACTCGCGACTCATCTTCATTCATGATGAATTGATTTCCAAATTATCCGCTGGATAACGTTCTTCAATAATTTTTTTGAGCTGGCATAAGTCACGCAATCTCTAGCAGAAGAGATCAATTTTTAAGCATCATCAAGAAATTGATAGATTGGGAAGAAATACTCATATTTCTCCTCCAAAAATAATAGAACATATTCAATCAGAAGAAGTAATTCATATGAGACAGGCAGAGATTTCCCTAAATCCTACAGTCCTATTTGTGATAAATGCTTGTGCCAATGCTGAAATTGTTTCCAAACAAGTCAAGAAAACCTGCAGAACAAGATATTCAAGTTCAGAGTTCCCTACTCACAAACTTTCTTCATATTTGACCGTACCAGATATATCTTTTTTGATTTTTTTACTGATTATCTGTACTATTGCTGAGAAATCTATTCGGTTGATAGCCATGTCGATGTCTTTATAAAAAAGGGCTTTGTTTCTGCAGCCTCCCTGTGTGGAGCAGACAAGATTGATCTCTGAGAATCAAGCTGAGCTTAAGCAATTCAAGATGTTTTTATCTATTCATTGTCATTTGGGTTCTAGTATTGGTCACACCTCAGAGGTTTTGCGATTCAATATTTTAATCAAGATTGCCGTTGAACTTCAATACACTGTTGCGTATCAAATACTTACCTGTTCTGTTTATTTTTAGCATAGTATTCTATCAGAGATTTTTTTTAGTTTAATTTTCCTCTTCTTGAATATAAGATGTCCTATTTAAAAAGTACAATTTCCTACTGACAATTAAGCAAAACTTCTATGGAGCTAAATCAAAGGAACTCAATCCTGATCAGTTAGAACACTCCTAGGAGAAGACCTTATTGGTCTGTTCTTGTCAATCTTTGATATAAAGATTTTCCTGCAAATTTCCTTATGAATGTGGACATTGCTTAGCCAGGTTATGTCAAAGATGACTCAAGATGAACTAGAGACGACATGTAAAAACTACTAGCCATAAAATCCTCTATTTGAAAGGCAAGGTGGAGGTGCTCCCCGACAAATACTTTGATCCTATAGAGGAACAGGACACTGTTCGCATGACGGAGAACCCACAACTCGGGAAGGTGGTGCTTAACCTCCTCACAAAAGTAAGGAGCTCAAGATTGCTTGCAAAGAAGCATAGGTAAGAGGGTCAAGATTCCCTGGAGCTGACCCCTTTTGGTGGTGCACAAAAGAAAGATGAGTTTATGAAATTCCTCTACGACATGAAAGGTACATTTGCAGGTCCTGAACCTTGAAAGATGAGATGGTAGAAGTGGCCAAATGCTACCTATTAGGTGACACCAAGCTGTGATGTGACAGCGCTTGAAGGGAAGATGTTTGTCATGGATTTTCACACTAATTATAAATCTACGGAACTAGCTTCTCTAACCCTTGAGTCTACAAGGAGTTGTGCTTTGAATCCACAAGCACTAAAGCACTCTTTAGCAAACAGAACACTTAGAGAGGAGAAAAAAGAGTTTCAACAAAATTATACACTTTAATAATAATTCTTTAAGGGTACATGCACAACTGCATGGCCGTCATTAATGATAGTAACCATGAAAGGAAACTCAAAACATAGAGAAAAACAACTCTTATAGGCTAAAACAAAGGATCATCAGCCTAATAGGCCTGAGCAGAGATATTATGCAGATTATGGGGCTTGTAGAAGCTGCTATGAGATATTTGTGTCGCTCAAGAAGATCTTGATGGAACAAAATAAAAATCTATAGCTATGACAAGTCAGAGCAGATATATTTTGCATATCCTAGCAGAAGAAGAATATGTTCATGGATTCTATCAGAGAAAATATATCAATGGATCTTGAGGGGCTCTAAGTACTTTTATTCAAGTCCTCTCAGGTTTATAAGAATCTCCTTCTTGGACCATTAGTTACTAATGGGCCTCAAAAAATGGGCCTCGGGGCTACATCAAAGGTTGCAGTACCTGATTCATCATTCACATAAATGTGCTCAGAGCATTTGACACACCAAAAGGCATCACTCACTATTCAAAGAAACCTATTGCTGCCTTAAATGGACTCGTCCACTCATCCCCTTGTTGAATCCAAATTTGATGGTATCCACTATTCAAGTCTATCTTCAACCCTCCACGATGATATCTTATGATGGCATGAAGACCGCTTACACTCCATGCATCACCACTTCCACGGGACACGAGCACGCTATGGGTGTCGCAGCCTTCTTTGGGAATTTCACCGGTATCACCTTTGTATCTTTTTCTTTTTGCATCATGGGCGTGGGCGAGTAGGGTCGGGGTGTAATTGGAATATTTATGCTCCCTCCACACCTATAAATGCTTATAAACACTTTACTTAATATATAAAACCTCCCTAGATGGCTTCGAGAGAACTGATATTTTACCGTAATCTTGTTGATTGCTCGATTGTTGTGTATTTGGAACTAATAATACAAGAACAACGCACTGGATCATCCTCTCTTGTATGAGTCCATTATGCAAGAGCTCATTAACTCAGTCCTGTGAAATTTGATTCTCCTTGGGCTCATTGTGTAGTGGCATAAATTTGGCAAACTTGCTTCTCGAATGAGGCCGATATGGTGTTTTATATTCCTCATTGGTGGAAAATCAGATTGCATATCCTGAATCTTTTGAAAATCAAGTATGAGTTTTTGTACTAGTTTAGGAACTTCTTGAGAGTCATATGGGTTAGGATCCATCTTATAAACATTGAATAAAATATCAGAGTTCTCATCAATGAAAGAAAACAACTCCTTTTTGTCAATCAACATCATCTCTTGTTTAGAACAAACCGACATCCTTTAAATAAGGTAAAGCAATTTTTTCTACCTCTATGGGTTGTATCGCGATCAGACTGCCACAATCACCCAAGTATGATGTGAGATGCATTTGTGCCCACAACATTACATTGTGCCTCATCCATGTATCATACCCCAAACAAAAACTTCACCAAAGAAGTCTCATTGACTTTGGTTCCAATATCATCATCTATCAAGTCAACCTCGTAAGGTTGCGTATGGGACTCTGTCTTCAATGCAAGCTTCCTCGCCATGTCAAGAAACACAATATTTTCACCACTGCCCCCAAATAATAATGACATCGCAGACCTTTTCCCTAATAGTGCATTGTGTGCAAAAAATAATCCATCCTTTTGAGTGTTGTTCCTTTCTGAGGGCAAACATAAGCCTCTTCCTCATAAGGGTTAGAGCTTCACCATAGTCTCCCTCCATGACATTTTATTCAACTTCTTCATTTTCACCTCCCAGATCTTCATCTTCATCATCCTTCGCATCTGCAAAATTGATATGCTTTCGAGTAGGGAAAACATAATATTAGTGCCCTTCTTCATTGCACCAATAATATTTCGCCACCATATTTGATGCATATGGGACTTTGGTAGTTGAGCTCCTCCCAAGTGGCACTGAACCACTCGGCCTTATGGTGAAAGAATTAGACCGCCCATTCTGTGTTTGGTTTCCTCCACCGTGTTTGACACTATCTTGCAATGGGAAGGGTCCAATTTGCAGCGCTCGAGACTTTGATATTCTTTGCATCAGTTGAGTAACACCCTCTACTCATAACACTATATCAGTCAGCTATTAAAAGAGTTGAACAAAATGCTTCACTTCAATATCCCACAACAAGCCATTCTTATACCTTGCAATATTGTGTTCTTATATTTTACTCAAATTAAGCCTCGTTTGCGATCAATACAATTACTTCATATAGGCACAAACAGGTCTACTATTCTGTTGAAAAATTTAAGAGACACACGAAATTGGCTTTTCAACAGTTTTTTCATATTTTCCCACTTACAAACAAACTCTTCACAAGATCGAGTTTGCATTGTTTGCTTCGGTTCTCGCAAAGCAGATGCACAAACCCTTGACCTTGTAGGCAATCTTTGTGTAGTCTAAAATATTTCAACTACAGCAAGCCAATCCAGGAATCCTCTATTTCAAGGTTGCCATTAAAATAATGAATATCCATATTCATGCAATACTCATCATCATGCTTGCTTTTGACAGTTGTTGAGGAGAAGTTCTCAAGGTCCTTAGTAATCTTGTGACGCCTTACATCCTCTCCAAAAGATCTCGCATCGGATCCTCTTCTAGGTTTCAACTAGGAGGGAATTATTTCAACGTATGATTAACATTGTCAAACAGTTCTTCAACCATATCGCTTAAAATTATGAAGCCCTTGCCTTAAGATGGAGCATGCCTCAAGTGAAGCATCATCCTCAAGCTTCTCCTTGCTTGCCAACCACTTCTTGTTTTTGTTTTTCTTTTGTTTATTTGTATGACTGACAAGTGCTCTAATGTCTTGTCCCAACAAGAAACCCAGCAAGTAATATATTCCATTCATGAATCACAACTGAACTATTTGTGCCTTATCATGAGTGGTAGAAACTTCATATTCTGAATAAGAAAAGGCTTTCCCAATTGTAGAATCACCTTTGCTGCCCACGCCCTATGGGGATTTTGAGATGAAGAAAAATACTAACATTGTCTTTCTCTATCTATGTATCTATCTATCTATCTATCCATCCAACCATTTATTCATCCATCGGTCCATCCATCTCCCTTCCTCTACCCCCCCCCCCCCCCACCATGCTGATATTTTTCGGCTTCGTCCCAAGTTTATTGGATATCCCTGAAGGAACATTGGAGAATGAAGCAGCGAATCTTGATGAAGCTCAAGAAGAAGATGATCGGGGACCATCTCACTAGCCGGACCACGGGATGTCAACAATCTCACTGTGCAGCCCAAGCCGACGCCCGCGACCCTAACTTCAAGTACTTGGCCTAGCAACGGTCCTGAATGTTGATGTTATTTTCTTGTATTTTTCTTATATTTTTATTTCCGAACAATTGAATGGGCCATTGTGTTTGGGCCTCGTCTGTTGTTGTTTTCGTTTTATTTGCTTTCATGTACATTTAAGGGGAAATTTCTCATCATGCGATGGTTTCCCCTCTTTGGGCCCACTTGGGCATCCTCCCTACTATATATAAAGGGAGACATGTCCAAGGAGGCCTCTTGGCGTTCATTTGAAGTTAAAAGAGATTTTCTCATCTTGCCTCCCGCCTCCTCCCGTTGGGAGTTATCTTTACCGCTTTCTAGTGTAGATCTCGAGGAAGCCGCACGTCGCCGCCATGTCAGTTTCACCAAGTTGAAGCACGTCTTCGTGGAAGAACGAACTTGCCGCCACGCCGTTTCTTGATCATCGTAACTGCTCTTGGAGCTTTCTTGGAGCCTTCTAAAGAACGCTCCCTTCGGATCTTCTTGAACCACCTCCTCGCCAAGAACGTTCCTTGGAGTTCTTTTCTTGGCCGAGTTCTCTTCTCAGCGTTCGACACCTGCTGCGCTCACCCACGCACATACAACCGTGTGTCCTCCATGTCGCACGCCATTGAGGCCCTTGCCCACGTGCTCATGCAGCTGCGTGCCCGCCTTCCGCACCTATTGCTTGCCCACGCTCGTGTGCCTGCGCAACCATGCACCCCGCAGTGGCTCAATCGCGTGCTCATGCGCCCACGCCCCCCGCGATCCCATTCACGCGTGGCCCTTCCTCGCGGCTCCCACATGCCTCGCATCTGCATGGCCACCATCGCCTGGCCGCCAGTTGCAGCCGCTGTCGTCCGATCGTCTGCCACCAACTTCATCACCCCCCCCCCTGCGGGTGCGTTTCGTGCCCTCCACACACTCCTCGCGCGCGTGGAGTGCCTACTTCCCTGCCTACATGCTTCGCATGCTCCGCGCTTGCGTGCACGCTCCGTGCGCTCCACTTGCCCTTCGCGCGCTCTGCGCGCGTGGGACCACACCCACGGCTACCACCCGCCCATGCCTACAGCCCGCCTACGACCTCCGTTCATCTTCAATGAAACCACGCTCTCGCCACAGACCTCAGGTTTCGACCCCCATCAGGTACCATCATTTCCCCCCCATTTACTTTGCAGTATCATTACTTCTTCCAGTGCCATATCAATCTGCTCTGCTGCCTCGTGATATATCATTCATAGGAATAGCCATCATCGTCAAGAGAAAGGATTTTCTTGAGATAACAACTAGGTCACCTAGCAGTAGAGGATGTGGACGCCCACGTCGTGTCCCTCACCACGTAGACGCCTATTTGATCCTATCAGGTCATTGGGAGTCTGGCCGTGATGGTCCTCTCCCAAATCTTTAATCAAACACCAAACTAGTCAGTAATCGCCACGTCATTTCTCAGTCGATTTTCTTGATACGTTGCATTAACACATTTGTTTCATTCATTTACCGCTTCACTTGTGTTGTAACACAAGCTGTCCAATCCCGGCGCTCATCGTATTACATCAGACGAAGAAGAAATTTTTCTCCCCTCCATCTCAAATTTTTTCCCCTCCCCGCCATGCTGGTCTTCAACTGAATCATTCAATTTTATTGAGTACCTCTGAAGGAACAAGAAGAGGAAGACGATGAAGAAGGCTTTCCTCCCCCTCATTGCCAGCTAATCTTCAACTGAACCCTGCAAAATTGGATGTGGATGAAGCAACCCAAGAAGAAGAAGATGCTTCATCTTCCCTCCCTTCCTTCCTGCATATTTCAATTTTGTTGGACGTCCCTGAACGAAAGCAGGAGAATGAATAAGCGGCTCTAAACACCGCCCTATAGTTCTGGATCGTCCGGGACGTGGACGATGGACGGGACGAAGATCGTCCCGTCCGACATCCGGAAACAGTTTTTTCGTCCAAGTGGACGAAAACTGTCTCGTCCGGAGATCTTGAGACAAATTTCTGTCCAGATTTTCGTCCAACATCCCGGACGGGACAAATTTTCCGTCCTGCTGCACAAAAACTGTCCCATCCGCATCCCTACATTTGTATAGTTCAGGATCGTCAAGGATGTGGCCGATGGACGGGAGGGGTTGAAGATCATCCCGTCAGACGTCCAGAAACAGTACAGGGGCGCAAATGGGACGGTTTTTTTGTCCTGGGACGGAAAATCTGTCCCATCCATGTCCCTGCACTAGCATAGTTCAGGATCATCCGGGACGTGGCAGATGGACGGGACAGGACGAAGATCATCCCGTCTGACGTCCAGAAACAGTGCAGGGACGTGTACGGGACAGTTTTTTCGTCCGAGACCTCCAGACAGGACAGTTTTTTCGTCCTAGTGGACAAAAACCGCCCCGTGGGGGACGAATTTCCATCCCGATTTTTGTCCAGGGACAAAAAAACCGTCCCGCCCGCGTCCCTGCACTATACTAGTGATCACCCCAAGAGAAAAAGACACAAGCTTTCTTACCACTAACCCATGATTTCCCTGCTCTTCCCCAACGCAGCTCCTCCCAAAGTTCATCATAAATCCCGAAAGGAACGCCGGGGAAGGGAGAAGAGGCTCCTCCTGAAGCCCCCTCCTTGGACCCTCTGAAGCGCCTTCCTCGCTCCGGCGACCTCCATCTCCGCCAGCTTCTGCAAGTACCCACAAGCCCCGCTTTCAACAAGCCTTCTCCGGCAGCCCGCGCCACCCCCCGCCATCGCCGCCACCACCGCCACCACGAGCTCCTTCTCAACCCCTCCCATGGCGGGCTTAAGCAGCTCCACCACCCTCCCCAAGCTCTCCCCATCCCTGGCCATCTCCCTCTGGTTCGACCTCGAAGAAAGCAGCGATATCAGAGCAGCCGCGGCCGTCTCCTTCGCCATGGCCGGCTTCTGAAGCTCCATCATCCTCACCAACCCGGCCATGGCCCCCGCCATGGCCCGCTTGGCCTCCTCCGAGACCGCCACCTTCACTATCAAGCCAGCCCCGAGCTTCTGCAACCCCGGGCTCCCCCCCGCGACCATCTCCCTCAGCCGGAGAACCCACGGAGAAGAGGAAGAGGAGAAGGCGCAGGAGAGCGCATCCATGGCGGAGGGAGAAGAAGAGAGGGCGAGGATCGAGCCAAGTACCTGCTCCACCATGGCCGAGCTCGAGGAGCTCGTCTCCAAGAACAGTCGGAGGAGCTCGCGGAGGCCTCCGTCTCGGATTACCCGCTCGCCATCGCTGTCGGAGAGGAAGGAGAGGCATTGGACTGCCTTCTCCCTTGCATCTTCCTCGCGGATGAGCTCGAGGAGGATGGGGATGGCGCCTTCCTCCGCCATGACCGGCCTTTGGTCGAGCACGTAGGCGGCGAGGTTTCTTAGAGATCCGGCTATGGCGGATCGGGTCTTCGGGTGGGGGGATCGCGCGCAAGCCTGGAGGAGGACGGGGACGCCGCCGTGGGCCTGCACGGCCCAGGAATTGCGGGAATCGGCGGTGATCGCCTCGATCGCCATGGCCGGCTTCGCCATTGAAGAAGGAGGCCCGAGCTCGAGGAGGCGGAGCAACGCCCCGAGGCCGCCCTCCTCGAAGACGGCGGTCCGCGAGACCTCGGAGGCCATGGCGAGGAAGCAGACGGCCTCCGCGGCCAGCTCGCAGTTCGCCTCCATGAGCCGGACCAGCGCGGCCACGTCTCCCTCGCCGGCGACCAGAGCTCCGAGCTCGGCGGCCATGGCGCCGCCGACCTCCCCGGCGCCGGCGAAGAGCCCGACCAGCGACTCTATCGCCTTCTTCCTCGCCCCCCATCCGCCGATCCGGAGGCGCGCGAAGAGGTCCCGCACGAAGAGGACGAGGTCCGCGGAGGAAACCCTGGGTTGTAGGAGGAGCTCGGAGCGGAGAAGAAGGTCGAGGTCGGCGGAGCGGAGGGAGAGGGAGGCGGCGGCCATGGCGAGGTCGCTCTGGAGCAGCAGCTTCCCCCTCGGGAGACCGCGGTCGTGGCAGCGATCTGAGAGCGAGAGGAGAGCTCGGAGCGAGGTCAGCAATGGCGGAAGGAGGTCTAGGAAGAGCGGCTGCGAGAGGCAGCCCGAGCAGGCCATGGCTTCGGAGAGAGATCGGCGGAGGTGTTCGAGATCTTCCCGCAGAGCCCGCCATCGCCCGGGGAAGAAGACGACGGTGCGAGATCGGAGGAGAAGGCGCGGGATCAGACTGTGGAGAATCGCCTCCGCGGCTGGGGAAGAAGTAGAACTGGGCGGAGGAGATTCCATGGAGCAAGCGGTCTGCTCCGCGACGGAGGCTGGAGGAAGAAGACGACCCCCCACCCCCCCCCCCACGGCCGGATGGAGTCGCACGATGCGGAATCGACGGCTCAGATTTCTTCCCTGTCCGAAGAGTAATTATCGATCGATCACATGGGAAGCAAGTGAAAAAGGTCTAAAAATATCATACTTTTTTGTTTGATAACCGATCGAGTCCGTTATCATCATAGTCCGGTCACCGGTGCCAGAATGAATAAATAAAAATAATGGATGACTGATAAATAAAAATCCGGTGTTGACATAATGTTGGGTTTTGTCGGTCATGTTGACTAGTCAATGTAAAATGTTGACTAGGATAGTCAATGGGACGGATAGAATCCGTTATCATCATCATCCGGTGAAAGGTGCCAGAATGAATAAATAAAAATAACTGATTATTGGATAATGGGGGTAGACCACGGTCTAGTCTTACCGAAAACCTAAATGTAGACCTAATGTTGGGTTTGGTCTCAATCTGGTCTTGGTCTGTCATGTTGACTAGTCAATGTAAAAGTTAATGTCAAATTAGGATGAAATCTGAAACATTTGAGGCTCTAGTTTCTACAACAAGATTTATATTTTTACTTAGAAGCACCTGAAAGCAACGGTCAAATCCGCATGGAGATAGTATCACATGGGAAGCAAGTCAAAAGGGTGTAGAAATATCAAACTTTTTTGTCACTTCGGGACAGATCGAATCCGTTATCATCATCATCCAGTGAAAGGTACCAGAACGAATAAATAAAAATAACTGATTATTGGATAACAGGGGTAGACCACGGTCTAGTTTTACCAAAAACCTAAATGTAGACCTAATGTTGGGTTTGGTCTCAATCTGGTCTTGGTCATGTTGACTAGTCAATGTAAAAGTTAATGTCAAACTAGGATGAGGCTCTAGTTTCTACAACAATATTTATATTTTTATTTAGAAGCAAATGAAAGCAAGGGCCAAATCCGCTTGCAGAAACTATAGCATAATTAATTTAATCTTTAATTTCTATTTTTATTTATTTTAGGAATTAAAATAAATTTAATGCAAGCAAACTAGTAAAAATTAATTTAGAATAATTTAGGGAAAATCATAAAATATTACTCTTATTTAAAACAATAAATTCCAAATGTATTGAATATATTTGGGAATTTTTTAGATAAGTTTACAGTAGAAATTATGAATTAATTCTAATTTAAATGCCTTATCTTGCACTTAGGAAGTGTCAGGTGACGGTTGAGGTAAGGACAAGAGTGGAGTGGAATGGATGAAAGAGATATTGCTTCCAATTAAAATATAGATGATGGCGACTACACGCCAATGAGTGGTAGAAGGGGATGAGTGATGAAGATTTTACTATTCATGGTCCAAGGGAAATGGAGTCAAATACATGCCGACGAGAAACAAAGTTGGAGGTGAAATGCTTGATAGTAGAAACCTAGTCTATTGACAATGATAACCTAGCAAATAAGATGAAGACGTGAGTCGAGAAAATATGAAGATCACGCTAGCCTCGTTGTCACAAGCCCAACATTTTCTCTTCATGTGTATTGATCTCAATATGATTCCTACAATCATTCACTCTTCATGCTAAGCACGGAGGTTAGCACGATCGGCTCTGATACCAATTTGATGTAACACGACGATCAAATTTGACACGTCGTGTTATGTCTGGCAGGTGGATTCTAAAAACGATGAAATGACTTGGAATAATGCATAGGATTTAAGAGTAAAATTTTTAACGAAAATACGTCAGTCGTCGGATGATCTGAGAGGCAGTCAATTGATGACACATGACGGGTGTTGTCACCGGTCAAGCTCCCAATGATCTGAGTGTTCAGTTTGTGAACCAACGTAATGGGGAACGGTCACCGGCCGTGAGCGTCCACACTGTCAGCGTGAACGAACAGATCAAGCACCGTCAATGAGAATCACTATCACTAAACAAATGGCTAATCCTAAATTTGACTAGGTAGACGAGGAAGGCCGGAACGACTAGGTATATGGGTAAGGGTAGGATGGATGTGTGAGGGATGACAAAGGGGAAAGGACGACAGACATGTTGACGAAGGGAATTGGGTTTATAAGGAGGGATAAAACAATCCACAGAAATCCACACGGTCGGATCCGGACTTTAAAACCGATGAAAAATCTGGTGGTGCAGCTCCGACCCTTATCGAGGGCAGGTGTACTGTCTTCCCCCACCGCGACGATGCATAAGCACCGAAATCAATACGTCAGATTCGCGTCGCGAGGAAACACTCGAGAGGGAGGTAGAAGAAGCAGAAACTCAAAACCAATTCAGATTCCGACGGCGGTGGAAACTTCCCGAAAAACACTGGACGGAGAACACTTTGACACCAGAGGGTTCAAGCGTACCTCTGCACCACAGTGCGTGAAGAGGGAGCGGGAAATTCTGATCGTGATGCGACTGGACGAATCCGGGCATTGAGCGGCCCAGTGGATGAGGACGAGGCTGGACGTCCCGGGCGTTGCATGGCCCTGGTTGAGTGCAGTGGGCGCAGAGTCAAGCGTGGGTGAACACCCGCACGCGCGAAGCGCGCGAAGGGTGCGCGCAGTGCACGGAGCGCTGGCGCGCGCGCGGAGTGCAGCGGAGCGCACCCTTTGCGCGCAGCACGCGCGGCTTGAAGCGCCGACGGCGTCCGGACAGGGGCAGCCTGAACGCGGTCTCAGGCGGCCCGGTTTGGGCGGCTTGGGCGCTCTTGGGCAGCTTTGGCGAGGGCTGCCTGGGTGGCCTTGGCGGGGCTGCCTGGTGGCCTTGGCGAGGCTGCCTTGGGCGGCCTTGGCGGGGCTGTCTAGGGCGGCCCTGGCGGGGCTGCCTGGTGCCCTCGTGGGGCTGCCTTGGGCGGCCTGGGCGGGGCTGCCTAAGGCGGCCCTGGAGGGCAGCCTGGGCGGCCCTGGCGGGGTTGCCTTGGGCGGCTCTGGCGGGGCTGCCTGGGCGGCTCTAGCGGGGCTGCCTGGGCGGCTATGGCGGGGCGGCCTGGGCGGCTTGGTCGGGGCTGCTTGGGCGGCCTGGTCAGGGCTGCCTTGGCGAGGCTGCCTGGGCGGCCGCGGCGGGGTTGTCTGGGCGGCCTTGGCGGGGCTGCCTAGGGCGGCCTGGTCGGGGCTGCGTGAGCGGCCCTGGTGGGGCTGCTTGGGCGGCCAAGGCTGGGCGAACAAAGAGAGAGAGAGAGAGAGAGAGAGAGAGAGAGAGAGAGAGAGAGAATGGAGGGGAGGTGGGAGGCCGACGTCGCGAGGCGGCGGCGGCGGCGGCAGTAGCGGCGGCGGCGACGACGGCTAGGGTTAAGAAGGATAGGGGAGGCTGGGCAGTCCTCCAAGAAGAGTTAACAAAACTCAATTCTTGAATTAATGACTGCCTAATGTTTCTTGAAAACAATGGCCTATATATAGGCCTTGGAGGAAAGAGAGAATGACGAGAAAATAAAGACGAGAAAATAAAGATGTGCGCCGTGTCACGCCGAAGGGCAGTTGTAGATCTGCCTCTGGAGTCGTGTCATGACGCGCGTAGGGACGTGCGTGGGTGGAGATGTGCTTGTCGACGGTTGCGGGGTGTTGACTTCGGTTGAGTCTGGTTGACCATGGTCCATAGCAGGCGTGTTGACTCCGGTTGACCATGGTGACGCGTTTGATGCTGAAGTGTTGGCGTCCTCGCCATCAAAATTCCACTCTTAAATTCACTCGAGGCAGAGGACAATTAGACCAGCACTGAAAAAAGTAATTAATTACTATAAAGAAAGGAAGGGAAACGGATGACCTATGGCTTGGAGTTGGAAGAGTCCCTAACAGAGCACGACAGATCCAATGGAAGTCCCGATACACAAGCCCAAGAAGTTGTCGTCAATAGTTGTGAGGATAAAGGAGAGTGAACGTAGCAGGTTAGCACCCAACAGGAGAGCAGCAACGAATCTCTAGGCTGAAGCTGCGGAATGGAGCCGTTGGATTGAGATAGATCACAACATGACGAGTCAATTGTGAATAAGTAGGAGACGAGGAGCTCTAGATACAATGGATAACTCAACCGAAACTCTCGTGGACAAATGGTTATTGTTATCAGCGAATGGTGCCTGATAGCTTCCAACATCAATTCGCAATCTCCATCTCAGAAAGTAACAAGAGTCTGACGGATATTTTTCTTTGGCTAGTAACAGATTTTTTTTTGATTGATTATTCCAGACAGAAGACGTCTTAAGGGAAGCCCAATAGGCTCTCCCTTAAGAGGACTCTTTAGGAGAAGAGAAACCCAACAAGGTTTTCTTCCCCTAAAGAGGACATTAAATCAAATTCAAATAAAGGAAACATTCAAGAGGCCGGTACTCGTGTAGGAGGGGCCTCCCCTCAATCCAACAACGATGAAAACATAAAACCATAAAATTGTGCACCTGGACATTGGACACGTAGCAAGATGACGATGCCGCTCGTCAAACCTGGTAGTGGAACTGTGGATTTTTCACGTCAGCTCGGGTTCCACGACTAGGCTGGTGACGGGTCGGGGCATAGTTGGCTGGATGGTCCTCCATTAAATGTAATGCAAGCGACTAACCTTAGATCCCTATTTTCCATCAGGATCACCACATTTTTGTAATATAGAGAAGTCTCTCTACTTCTTTGTTGATCTTCCCAAGAAATCATGACTCCAAGAATACTCTTGATGCACTTTTAAAACCTCAATTGATTTCTATCAGCCTCTCTAGGAAGAAGTGAGTTGAAAGTTAGTTTTTACAGAACTATGAGACTCTATGTATAAATCCAACCATATGGATGGAAAGAGGCATGAAAAATAAAGGTACTCTCAAAACTTCAGGGTTGATAACTCCTTTCTGAACCATCATATATCATGATTTGAATTTGGATCATTCTTAGACCTCCAATTTTCTCTCTCCTGTGATTTTAGAAGACTAGAAAAAGTCAAAGAGACGTTTAATTGTTCCAGAAAATTAGATATTAATTCATAAAAAATTTTAAATTTTAAAATAAAAATAAAATGACATGTCTTCTAATATAATGCCAAAAAAATCAAGAAAAATTATATTATTACTCAAAAATCATGTTATTGCAGACTATGATGTCATAAAACTGCTTATAATAATTAAAAATTCATAAGAGTCAAAATGTATCTCTAAAAATTTTTTTTTTTGGGTGGATAACACACACCTCTAAGTCAATTTTATGCAGATAAACAAGTAAATATGATCACATTAACCCAATAAAAATGTGTGTTATCAGGGATGCACTTCAAATAGCAAAAAGAGTCAGCAATTTTATTAAAAATATTTAAATACATTTAAATTTATATGTTCAGGCGTATAAAATTATTTTTTTATGAGTTTAGTATTAGAAAATCCAACAACAATACCATAAAATCCACACAAAATGCATGAAATTAATCTCATAAAATGTCATGGAATTTCGACATAGTTTTATCACATTAATTTCATCAATAAAATACTTTTCAATGGTAGAAAATATTTATTTAGACTTATGATATATGGTTCAGGCATCCACCACATTTGGAGGTCCATACTATATGCCTTATAATTTGGCATCTAAAGGATACTGGACATTTGTCGGATATCTGATATCCAATATTTGAAACCAATCTGATTTTATGCGAATATTGGATATCGAATGGCCAAACACAAGACATTACGGACAATCCTAAACTCTTTTTGGCCTATGTAGGGCCCCATTCTAACCTTGAAGTGTTTTTTTTAAGGAAACAGTTTTCTTAACCCTTGGTTATCTCTTCATAAGAGAGTGCTCTTATGTTGTGGACCCATGCGCAACCCCATTGGACGCTCTAGGGTTGAAGAGGCTAGTTATGTGGATTCATGACTTGGATGCTTCAAGTAGAGGAAGGCTTGTGGACTTAAGTCTTGTTTTTACATTAGTACTGTGCTAAGGTTGCATACCATTTATCTCCAAATTCCCATGATCTAGCGAATAAAATACTGCATTTTAAGTAAAATCATATAATAAAATTCACACTATAAATTTATCATCAATGGATAATGATGTCATCTTACTCTTCCTTACCACTCCGTAGGTGCAGATTCGACGGAGACGGTTGCCGCCTGCCACTTGAGGACAGTATTGCCCATCCCTTTTTTTTTCTTCCTTACCAGAGAGGCCATCGCCACTAACTTGAGGCTGGCCACTGCCTGCCTTTCCATGATCTTGTGAATAAAAAAAACATGGCATTTTTTTAACAAAATCTACTAATAAAACAAACACTATTAAGTCGTCCTCTCCCATCCACAACCCTCCGTCATTGCTGTCATCATCGAGGAAATCGTCTCCATTTTTGTCAAAAGAGGACGACTAACTCTTGTGCTTGACAGCCCCCTGAGTGGCGTATCATGTGGAACATTGGAGGCGAGAATGCACGAAGTCCCACCTAGACACTATACCCTTTGCGGAGTTCCAAGATGATACTTGATGACCGTGAACATAACACCTGCTCCACGTATCGCCAACTCAGGGGGAGACAAACTAGCTACTAGTGCCTGAGGTCTCCACAACAACATACAACAATATCACTATTGTATCTTATTCCTTTGTGTCATGGCCATGGGAGAGTTGGGTCCATGTGTAATTAGAATATTTACATGCTCCCCGCCTATATACTCTTCTAAACATTCAACCTTACATCTATAACACCCCCTTGGGTTGGTCGCCCGAGTACGAGTGACGAGCCAAAGAACAGTAAAAATAAAAACCACTGAGTGCAAGTGATGAGTAGGGAACGTCAGCCGTCATCCGTCACTTCATACGCCACGGTGACAGCAATGTGACGGATGACATGACAGTGACGGTGACGAAATTAAGGGCCCGTGACGGTGACGGATGACGAACTGGACGTGACTGTGACACGACGGAGGGCCTTGGACGAGTGACATGATGGGACAGCTGTTACAGATGATGGCCGTGACGGATTTTTAAAAATGACCAAAAAAGCTTTAAAAATTCTTAGATTTAAGCTTTTCGACGGCCGAGATTTTGCCACGTGGTGTCAGTAACTCGATTTCTTGACATTTTGCAGAAAAGTCCCTGCATTAATTCAGGCGCGCAAAAGGATGCCGTCTAAAGATAATTGGAAATATGCCCCTCCAATTCTCTCTCATCTGCATGGTTGTTTTTTCCCGTCACACGTGAGGGTGACTCCATCAGGTGACGGGGACGCCGCAAACCATGACGGTGATGCGAACGTGACTGATTTTTCCGAAATTCTAGGACGTGTGACGGGTCGGTGACGAGACGAGAGTAAACTTTCGTCCCGTCATCCGTCACGTTCCGAGACCAGCCATAGAACAGGCATGGCCACGTCAAAGTGGTCTACTTTTCTGTTAGGACAGTGGGAAGAAAACAGAGAGAGAGAGAGAGCAAGAGAGAGAGAGAGAGAGGGAGAGGGAGGGAGAGAGAGTGAGGTAGAGAGAGAGTGAGTGAGAGAGAGAGTGAGTGAGAGAGAGAGAGGGAGAGAGAGGTAGAGAGAGAGTGAGTGAGAGAGAGGAGGAGAGGGAGGGAGGGAGAGAGAGAGTGAGTGAGAGAGAGAGGGAGGGAGAGAGAGAGAGGGAGTGAGGGAGAGAGGGAGAGGGAGAGGGAGAGAGAGAGTGAGGTAGAGAGAGAGTGAGTGAGAGAGAGGGAGGGAGAGGGAGAGAGAGGGAGGGAGAGGGAGAGAGAGGGAGGGAGAGAGAGAGAGTGAGAGAGAGAGAGAGAGAGAGAGAGAGAGAGAGGGGGAGTGAGAGAGAGGTAGAGAGAGAGTGAGTGAGAGAGAGAGGGAGTAAGGGAAAGGGAGAGGGAGAGAGAGAGAGAGGGAGAGAGAGAGGGAGAGAGAGAGAGGGAGAGAGAGAGAGAGAGAGGGAGGGAGAGAGAGAGAGAGAGAGAGAGAGAGAGAGAGAGAGAGGGAGAGAGAGAGAGAGAGAGAGAGAGAGAGAGAGAGAGAGAGAGAGAGAGAGAGAGAGAGAGAGAGAGAGAGAGAGAGAGAGAGAGAGAGAGAGAGAGTGACGAGCCCTAGAACAGGCATGGCCACGTCAAATGCTTGACTTTTCTGTTAAGAGAGTGGGAAGAAAACAGAGAGAGAGAGAGGGAGAGAGAGAGAGAGATATAGAGGAGAGTTCAGAAGCTCTGGTCGCGGTCGAGGGAGTCGCCACCTCGACGTGGGCTGTTCCTGCCCTCAGAAATCTGCAGAAATCACCAAGGGTGGTAAACGAGGTTTTGATCGATCCGTGGTGATCGCCCATGGTCGGGATCGGAGCTCGCAGATCGGCTGATCATGGCGGACTCGTCTTCCGGAGCTCTGGTCCCGTCGGTGGTGAAGGCAGAAGGAGGCGGCAGCGCGATCTCGGCCGGGCTTGGCGCCGAAGCGAGGGTCGGATTGACCGATGGTGATGCCCTCGCCGTCGCCGCGGCGGCGACCGCCGCGGGGGACGCCGGGATGAGCGGATCTGCCGTTCCCTGTGAAGAATCTTGCGATCGTGATCTGTTGTGCCCGATTTGTATGGGGATGATCAAGGACGCGTTTCTGTCGGCTTGCGGCCACAGCTTCTGCTACATGTGCATCGTCACGCACCTCAACAACAAGAGCGATTGCCCCTGCTGCGGGCACTACCTCACCAGCAACCAGCTCTACCCTAATTTCCTCCTGAACAAGGTTTGGGCGTCTTAATTTGCGTCGAGTTCTTCCGATGAGTCGTCCTTTTTTTTGAATCTTCGAGAGAGTTTCGAGAATTCAAGTTTGAGTTCGTAAATTTCAAAAGTAGTGTGTCGGAGCTGTGAAGTTCGTACTTTTGGACAAATCATCATTCCCGTAATTCTGCTCAAAGGAGAGTGCAGAAGCGAAGTTTATGTGCAATCGAGAGTGGCGATCAGCTTCTGAGGTTGGGTTGAGGGGGAAGCCGCTTATCAGCTCCTCGGAAAGATTGAAATTTCGAAAAAATTGTTGTGGATCGAAATGCCACTTTGATTTTATATATGAACATGTTCTTGGGGTACGATGTTTACCATACAGCACATGCCGCTTACATTAAATTATCGCATAGTTTATTTTTGCTTTCTGTATCTGTGTTTGGTTTCACTTTAATTCGGATTGTGCAGCTGCTTAAAAAAGCATCCGTTCAGCAAATTGCAAACCGGGCATCTCCTGTGGAACATCTTCGCATGGCCTTGCAGCAGGTAATTCGGCAAACACAGAAGAATAATGCCTCCTTAAATTTTCATTTCGTCATATATTTATAAATTCTCTTTTCGTCGAAGAACAGTTTATCTTTATCCGGATTTTATTTTTCTTACCCACACCGATATAGAAAAGATGCGGCTGTGCCTTGTTTAAATGGCTACCTCTTAATGCTTACTAAAATTTTCTATGACTAAAAATCCCCTAGATTTAAGGAGTCATGGTAGCTTATGGAGTTACCATGGGAACGAAATTATAAATTAAGAAGCTTTATGCTCTAAATTGGCTTTTAACATGGGCCGATGAACAGTATATCTCGGCCTTGTTTCCTTAGCCATCTTCGTCTCTCTCTCTCTCTCTCATTGTTCAAGAACGAGAGAGCAAGCCCAACACTAGGATATATTGGACTTATTTTTCAAAAAAAGTGACTGAAGGTGCCAGGAAAAAGAGCAACTAACCCTCATGATCGGAGATGAGAAGAGTCTTACTTTCATGTTGATCTTAGATTTTAATTTCTTCATAATTTCGTTCTTGGATGGTGTTAGATCATCAAGGCCCATTTAGGGCAGATTGGACTGACTTATGGGCCAAAGGCCATGTACATGTAATAGAACAACCCTAGGAAAATGAATAAAAAACCTAACTAAAATCAATCTAAATAAGGGCCCGTTAAGGGCCCATTAAGGGCCCATTAAGGGCCCAATAGTGAGGGGCCCATTAGGGCCATATATTAGGTCCATTAAGGACCTAACATATACTGGGCCTGATTTACATCAGGCCCAGACTCCAACGGCTAGAAAACTAGTCGTTGGACATCCAGTTGCAAAAAAGGGCAGCTGGATGTGATAGGTCCCAACGGTCATATTTTTAAAAAATATGACCATTGGAGGGACTGTTTTTCTCTCTCTCCTCAGTGCATATTTGTATAAAAGGGCAAAGGATTAGTAATGGAAAATTCCAACCTTTTGTGCCCTATTTTCTGGTGTTCCTCTCTGTCCATCCTCTTCATCTCATCATTTCCTCATCTCTCTCAAGAATTACAGATGGTCATTATGGTCATTACTTCATTTGACTGATTTTTTTTCTTTTTCTTGGGATGCGTCCATGCCATTTGTCTTAGACTTTCAGTTGGTAGTTATTAGAGACAACAAAAGCCTTTTTAGCGACGAAAAGAGATAATGGATTGATAGTATAACTTTCTTTTGTGATCAGGGATTTGAGATGTCTGTTAAAGATCTTGAAGGTTTAATATATCTTCTGACTGAGAAGAAAAGGAAGATAGAACAGGAAGAGGCTGAGACAAACATGCAGATTCTCCTTGACTTCCTCTACTGCTTGAGAAAGCAAAAGATTGATGAACTTAATGAGGTAATCATAATATCAGAATCCGCGATCATCCTTTGTTAAAAAAATTATTTGCAGGAATATTTTTATCACAAAATCATAAAACGAAATCTTTAAATATAATTTCGTCCCAAATCTCGTAGGTTCAAACAGATTTACAGTGTATCAAAGAAGATATAAACGCCGTTGAAAAACACAGAATAGAGCTGTACCGAGCTAGGGAGCGATATTCTGTGAAACTAAGAATGGCGTTGGAGGGTCCCATCGCTGCTAAAATGCAGTCGTCAGGAACAGATAAGAACAGTAATGCCATGGTGTCCAGCTCTCGCAGTGCGTATGGCGTGGTTTGCTCCAGTAATTTCCAGAACAAGAAAACAGAGCTGAAATCTAGAAGCAGTTCTCAGGGTCAGCTGAGGAAAGAGTTTCCCTCAGGCTCTGATGTCCATCATTCTCCCAGCCATTCCGGAGCAGCAATGGCTGGAAAAAGACGAGTTCACCAGCAGGTTGGTGATTGGCGCTCTGTAATTCTCTCATTTAGTTTTTTGCTTCCTATTTTAATTTTATCTGGTGGCATTAGGCGGCACCTTTTTACTCTGCTTTTTTTCCCCTAATGTGGCCTATTTTTATGTTAATATGTATCCACTGATGTTTCTTTCTTCCTAAGGTGTCAACGGAGGTTCTATTTACTGTACTTTAAGAACAAGTTTTCGTGGCTGTTATTCTTCTCTTAACGGTTTTTTCTCGACACAAGAAAAATTCTTTTTTTTATTGTTCTATTGATGAGCTCAGGGATATGTGGATTTGCACGTTGCAACTAAACATGTGGTTTGTCGAGAATCCCATTATAATTTCTGTGTGTGCTGCAGTTCAATGAATTGCAGGATTGCTATCTGCAGAGGAGGCGCAGCTGTGCTAGGCTCAATATTAAAGAGGAAGATAGAGATTCCAGTGTGATACGAAGAGAAGGTTACAGTCCGGGCCTCGAAGATTTTCAGTCAGTCCTTTCAACGTTCATCCGCTACAGGTATGAAATCCAAGTTCTTTCAAGAAGAAAAAACCGTAAATAAAGGGTAAAAAGACCCGTAAAAACCGTTGGAAATCTACGGTTTTCTTGATTTAACTTGTCTTTGGTTTTTGTCAGTCGCCTTCGAGTTATCGCAGAGCTCAGACATGGCGACCTTTTTCACTCTGCAAATATTGTGTCAAGGTGAGTTAAGAAGTTCCAGATGCTCAAACCTCCCAGGAAAATTTCAGTTTCTTCCGGGAAGGTTAGGGTTTTTATTTAATGGCTGCCCTTGTTCCTCTGCAGTATAGAATTTGACCGTGATGATGAACTTTTTGCAACAGCTGGAGTTTCCAAGCGAATTAAAGTTTTTGAATTTTCCACGGTCAGCACTACATTTCTGTTTCTATTTTTTTCTCAAACTACATTTTCTAGTTCACTGGATGGAGACGCCAGCGTGATGATTTTTGAAAATTTTGTAGAAAATTTTTGAAAATTTTGAAATATTCTATACTTCAAATATTCAAGTATCTAGTCTCTCTCTCTCTCTCTCTCCTCTCGTTTCTCTCTCTCGTCTTCTTCTCCTCTCTCTCTTTCTCATTCCCCATTTTGATCGCCATCATCCTTGTCATTGAGGATGCCAAACCCCTTAAAAACTGTTGTATCGTAGGTGTCACTTCAGTTTGTTTTTCCTGGTCTAAATCTCCCTTAAGACCATATTTCTAACATTTTCTTGTGAGTCACCTTCAATCTCATGTTTTTAGATCGTAAACGAGCCTGCGGATGTCCACTGTCCTGTCGTGGAAATGCCCACGCGTTCTAAACTGAGTTGCCTGAGTTGGAACAAATACTCGAAAAACATCATTGCCAGTAGTGACTATGATGGGATTGTGACTGTTTGGGATGTAGCGACTAGACAGGTAAGTTGGGCTCTGCAAAAATGTTATTACGCAGATCTCTGAAAATTTGATGAATCTCAATTGTGCTGGGAAAATTTTATATTTTCCATTTGTTTCTCTGCTAGAGTATAATGGAGTACGAAGAGCATGAGAAAAGAGCGTGGAGCGTGGACTTTTCAGCTGCAGAGCCATCAATGCTTGTCTCTGGTAGCGATGATTGCAAAGTACGATATTTTAGCCTTAACCATTGGCTATAAGATTAGGCCAATTATTTTACAATTTCTTGCCCATAAATATGGATATCTTGATTTATCACATATTTTGTTATTCTTTTAGCTTTTAGTCATGTTAACCTTTTTTATCATTCGGTAATATGATCTCATTTTTCTCATGATATTAAACCTATTTACTATAAACTTTCGTGATTTTTGGCTGAAATATCGATAAAAATTAGAGGATGTCAGACCTTGCTATGAGAAATTAAATTTGTGAACCCTTTTATTTGTAAAAAACATTAGGAAAAATTACAGATGAATCCAGAGAGAGAATCAGAATGCGAGGCTTCTCCTCAGTATCAGCAATCATCACAGTGCCCTATGTGATTTAGTGTGAACTATATGAGAATAAATCCCGATAATACGGCGATGAGGATGATTGATCGAACGAAGAACTTGTGACCGAGTAGTTTGAGGCTGCTTCACAAACTATAAAAGGTAGAGAGCGAGATTAAGTTTGAGATCCGGCTTGGATCTCCTCCTCCTGGGTGCGGGGAATGGACCTTCTGACTGCACCGGCTCCCAACACACTCCTGCCATGGATATTGGATCCCGAAAAAAACCTTTTCTGTACTCAACTTTCCCACCACAAGCATTAATTATATTGTTTGTCCTTTAGTCCACACAAGTCTCTCTCTTAGCCGCACGCTTCGGGTGCCATCGTTGATAAGTTCGACTTATGAGCTTATCATCATGGAAGCTGCAACTTAAACTCTGGGGTGTTGGAAGTTTCATTACCACGCACATTGTTGAAATACACGATCGTCCCTCCATCTTCAGGTCAAAGTCTGGTGCACCAAACAGGAAGCCAGCGTCTTCAACATCGACATGAAGGCCAACATCTGCTGTGTCAAGTACAACCCAGGCTCAAGCATCCATCTTGGGGTATCCTCTTTTTCCTGTTCATGCCTCCTCTGAGGTTCTTATTCTCAAAAGCTTACTATTTTCTGGTCGGTCTTTTCATCCAGATTGGTTCGGCTGATCATCATATCCACTACTATGATTTGAGAAATATCAGTGCCCCGCTCTATGTTTTCAAGGGACACAAGAAAGCTGTTTCGTATGTTAAATTCTTGTCGACAAATGAGCTTGCATCTGCCTCAACAGACAGTACATTGCGGCTGTGGGATGTGAAGGACAACTGCCAGGTGGCTAACTTTACCTAATTTTTCTTTCGCCAGTGTAATACTTACCTCTGAAGTCAGCAATAATTGGGTTTCGCGGTTATATTTCTCAATATTATGGTGGACAAAAGGATAGGCGAGAGTATCCTGCCTGATGGTAGCCACAAAACCCAGAAAAATGCTCTTAATTGTATAAACCTATGAAAAGTCCGCCTTTTTCCTGCAATTCATTGATGATGGAAAGGATTACAAGGGTATGGATTACACCATTCTTGCGCAGGTGAGAACATTCAAAGGCCACAAGAACGAGAAGAACTTTGTTGGCTTGACTGTGATCAACGACTACATCGCCTGTGGTAGTGAAAAGAACGAAGTGTTTGTGTACCACAAGGTCAGTCAATCTCCACGTCACAATAAATTTAACAATATATCTGTGGCCGTACTTTAAGAAGAACAAGTCGTTTTATTGTTTATAAGCTAAGAGTGTCAGTTATAGAAGAAATCCTGAATTTTAGTCGAACTCATTTTGAAGGAGTGTCAGCTACGTTTATTTTGGAAAATAGGAAGTGTTGATTTTGCTGTTCTGTTGGTGGTTTCTTCATGTTCTGATTTTTTGTGACCTGGCTGACTAATTCAATAGGGACTGAAAAGAAACAATGAGAATCACTTCGGTGGGCTTTCCATTTTCTTGAAAAGAAAAATTCTTTGGTGCCATGAAAAATGACTCTGTTTTGTCTGTATTTGTTTCTCCAGGCGATTTCTACGCCCGCGGCGTGGCACGGGTTCAGCTCGTCGGACATGGAGGAAGCCGACGACTATTTCATCAGTGCCGTTTGCTGGAAGAGCGACAGCCCAACCATGCTTGCTGCCAACAGCCAGGGGACAATTAAAGTCCTTGTCCTCGCCGCTTGAACACCCATTCACTTTCTCTCTCTCTCTCTATATATATATCAATCATTCTATCTATCTAAATTTCTCTCTCTATCCATCCATCTACTTATCTATATTTCCCCATTTATCTATGTCTATCCGCGTCTTTTTCACGTTATTTTGATCTGTTGCATCTCTCTCTTGCTGCCTGTATCTCTCTCTCTCTCTCTATCTATCTGTATATCTTTTTATCCATACACTAATTACATCTCTTGCTCTGTCTTTTTCTCCCATTTCCTCCCTCTCTCTAGCGCTGAATCTTCAATTCTTGCAACATTTCTCGTCTCTCAGTTTCTGTGTTTTTATCTGTACCTCACCCTGTCCTCTTTCCACACTGCGACTTTTCTGATGCATAAAGCCATGTATATTACCGGCTTCTCATAGAGGCCAATAGTAAGGCTGTTTTTTTGGCATACTGCAGTTTATAAAATACCAAATTTTGGCATCGATAATAGGGACATTCCATTATCATTCGATGGGAGAAAGCTAGAGTCACATTTACTGATGGCGCACGCCATCGAAGATCGTCGAAGATCGGGTGAAAATCGCTCAATTTAGAGATCTCTCTCACTGCTTATGTTCTCTCCATTTTCTGCCCTTTTCCGCGGGGGAAAATTGATTCCCTTCCTGCAGTTGGATACATTAGCTGCCCCCCTCTCTAGGAGAGGGCGAAAACATTTGAGAAAGATGAAAGGAGAGAGCGCGGGAGCATTTGAGAGAGAAGGGGAGAGTTATATGAAAGTTATATGTGCCATTAATTTCGGGTCCTCGCAAAATTTAAAATCACCCTCTTATAGTAAACTAGGAACTCAAACTTCTCTTAGTTGTGCAGATAATGAATTTATGATACAACGCCGCAAACGGTGCTCAACAATTTGTCCTACGGCTCAAGTTATTGCACTTTTACTGAACCAAAAAATCGGAGATCCACCACACCTTTTTCGGCGCCAGCAAGTCAAATCTAGGGTGCTCCTATGGGAAACTCTGGCGGCCTCTGCAAGAAAATACTGTGAGATATTTTTCAGTTATTCTTTGATTTCTTAATATTATAACATTTAAATAAAATTTATCTTTTAATTCTTCTCATTATTATTTAGGTTTTCCTTCATTGCATTAGCTTAAAAAACAAGAAAACTATTGCTTCTATTAGAGTCTTTTTATTTTTATCTAAAAAGCTATAAATATATAATCACATGGAAAAATATTCTAATTTATTTCTGACTCTCTGTGCTTCAAATCTATACTTAGTAAGGAAACACTATAAATTTTTTGTTTAATCCAAGAAATAACGACTTATACTATTTTTTGGGATTATCAACTAGCGCCGTTGCCGGGGAGTCAGTTTTTTAAATTAATATTTTTTTCTATTTTATAACATTTATTTGAATGCAGAAAAGGTCTAAGAGGGATCAGAAAGAGGTATGATATTTCTAAAAATATTTTACATATCCTTCTTTGTCTATTTATGGTTAACACCAGGTCAAAGAAGGGAGATCCAAGTTCTATATTTTTTCAAGATAAAAGCAAAGAGGTTGTTGAGGATAAAACTGAAGAAATGGCAGATGACCATAATGCAACATTTCCTCAAGAACAATGAGGCACAAAAATCAGGGTTTTCTATGAACATAGGTCTTGGCTATTTTTATGAACAAACCATAAAATAAAGCGTGGAAGGCTGGACCTTCAGAGAATGCACAAACCTCCAGTGTCACTCCCTATTGGGTCAAGGATGCAATCTTCTTCAGTTTCCTCCAAATCTGATGGTGTGATTCCCTTCTTCACTCAATTTTACATTCAAACAGAGTTGATCCAAGAAACACTGCTGCACTCAAGGCTGCTAAAACATAGTTTAAGAATGAAATTCAAGGATAGTTACAATGTGAGAAAGAGGGTAAAAAATAGGGATCTGATAACATGAAATTATATCAGTAAAATTATGCTTTTATACTTCTTTTTACTACATATTTTTTGATTTTCACAAGCATTATTCACCATTTAAGGATAAAATGAGAAATTTATGATTTATTGTCTTCAGCTCTATTTTCATATATTTTATTAATTTTGAGAGTAACCCCACTTGACTCCGTAGAGTCAAGTAGATTTCTCACATCTTCTTGGAGTTTATTTGAAAAGCAGGACTTAGGTAAATACAATGGTGAATTAGATATACAAGTTAGAGGAAAGTAGAAACCTCAGCCATCTCATAGATATAAGAAGAGGCCCTATGCACAATAAGCCCATTCTAAAAGACTTTCAAGCCTCCTTATGGACCAGATCAACTAAAGGCAAGAATACTGTAACTAACTCAAAATTTGAATTTGAAAGGCCTGTTTTAAAATCTGGGAAGGAGGAGACATGAATTTAGGCTTTAAATCAATTAATCCTAACCCTCTAAACCCATCAAATTAAATCTAATGGTTGGGAGAGTTAGGGCACTTCTATTTGACCTTTTCTCCCCCTCATTGTAAATTATCTTGGATTTATGCTCCCAAATTTTTGTTGGAGGCCTATATTACCATATTTATTTGATTCGTTATTGTCCTACAAGAGTGTGGGATAGAGAGTTCAAGCATGATCAAGAAGATTCTTGGTTCTTCGAGGAAGTGACAACAAGGTTCTTGTGATCTCCTGAATGTTTTATTTTAACTTTGTCATTATTTTCTAAAGGTAAATATTTCATATGATATCCTAGAATTCAAGCTTTATAATGCATCAAATGACATTAAGGAATTCCTCCTGTAGCAAAAGTTATAGCATTTTTCATCCACTACTCATTTTTACTTTAGTTATACCATGGGAAAGGCAGTCTAAGGTTCTATTTGTTGTTAAAATTTATTTCTTGCCCTAAAAAAATACCAAAAAACTTTAAACCACAATAAATTATTATAACTTATTAGGAACAAAATAAATATTTATTTCATTGATTTAAAATAAGTTTTGACTGCTTTTCATTCATTTCTTTGATTTTCTATTTAGAAAATAGTAAATAATTCTGAAAAATATAAAATTATCAAAAAAATATTTAAAATATATATTTAAATTAAAATTAATCTCTCATTACCTGCTACTTGCGGATTCCATTTACTTACCCTATTCTAAGTAAGAAAAACCTAGAATGTGGGGTTAGCCTAAATACAAATATCAATCATATGAAGTTTGAGCAAATTGTAGCCAATCTAAATGCTCATAATGCATATTTGATGCATCATCAAAGGGATAATAAAAGTAGATTCCCATGGGCAGCCCACTCTGCTTGGCACTAAGTGTATCAATCATCCACCTCTAACCATACCTATGGCAAAAAAACACTACCAATGGGGCTACTTCCCCAATCAGGCTACAATCAATTTGGGAAAAAACACCATTTTCAGCCGTGATGCCAAATCTTTTCCCAGTTTGTTCACCGAGCTAGTGAATGCCAAGAATTCCTCCCATTCTCAAGACAAAATGCTCACGGATCGCAGAGGTACCATCAAAACACCACTAGCAACACTCCCCAAGCGTACTCATCTGACCAACAAGGGTGGTTTCTTGATAGTGGCACAACTCACTACATCACAGCCGATCAGAATGTTATGCAACAATCACAAACGTATCAAGGTCATGACCATCTTCAATAGGTAATGGAAAAGGTTTGAACATTGTCACTATTGGATCCTCCAAGATCACCACTTCTGATTGTATACTTCATCTTTAAAGCATACTTCGTGTTCCCAAAATTACTAAATAATATTATCTATTCATAAATTAACCGTATCAAGGCCATGACATTTGTGTTTGGTTTCATGCCTCTCATTGTCTCGTGAAGGTAAACAAAACCAAGTCCTTTATGGAACAACTAAAGATGGGCTCTACTTATTTGGTCCTCCAACAATCAAATCTGCACACGTCGAGTGGTATTCTCCAGCAATGTGGCACTCAAGATTGGAACACCCATACTTTAGAACATTAAACACTATTATTCTCCAATTTGGCCTTCCTTTTTTGCATTCTTAAAAACAATTTATTTGTGATTTGTGTAGTTTTTTCTTATACTCTACACATTTCTAAACACCCGCTTGAATTTGTTGATTCCGATCTTTGGGGACCATCGCCTGTTCTCTCTCACTCGGGATATTCATATTATGTTATCTTTGTTGGTGACTCTAGCAAGTACTCTTGGCTTTATCCGCTTAAAAGTAAGAGTGATCTGCTAGATGTTTTTATGCACTTTCAGAAACAAGTTGAAAATAATTCACCGCCAAAATCAAATACGTCCAATCCAATTGGAGTGGAGAATATCACTCTCAAAACTATTGGAATTGTTCATCGGGTGTCCTATCAACACACCCCAGATCAAAATGGAACGGTTGAAAGAAAAGATAAGCATATTGTTAAAATTGCTCTTACCATTCGTCATCAAGCCAGCATGCCCACATGATTTGGGGATAAAGCAGTGATCACAACTGTTTATCTCATCAAACGACTACCCTCACCAGTATTAGCCAGCAAATCTCATTATCACGTTCTCTTTGAAACTCCTCCAGACTATTATGTTCTTAAAATGTTTGGTTGCTTATGATGTCCCTTTGCCAGACTTTACACGAAAACTAAATGAGAACCCCAATCTAAACGATGCATCTTACTGGGATACAGTTCCCTACACTTTGGCTATCCTTGTCCCTCCCTTCTCACAAGTAAGTTCTTCAACTCTTGCCACATTATTTTTGTTGAAACTACCTTTCCATTCTACCAGTTCTCAGAACCCTCCTTTGCCAATGGTATTCTTGGCTCTTTTCATCATTCTGAACTCAGTTGTGAACTGGAGCTGCCCTCAAAACGTTCCTACGATCATTCTTCACCGCCCATGGCAGTTGAGTAAACTGAACATTGCCCGAATACCTGCCTATCACTCTCTCCAGACCTGCCAATTACCTCCTATGTCGGCTCTCCCACCCGACCTTTGCCCAAGTCCTCACCCCTCACCTCTAGCACCAGAGAACCACACCATTCTTCTGAGTTCTACCGCACCCTAGTGAACACCCTCAACCATATTTCTGCCTCCGGCACTCTTTTGAATCTTTACGTGATGTTTACCTATAGGTCACTATCAAACTCTTGGAACTTAGTTCCTCAAACTCCTATTCTTCATGGCATTGGCTCAAAATGGGTTTATCGCATCAAGCAAACATCTAACATCGATATTGAGAAGTACAAAGCTTGTGCTGTTGCCAAAGGTTTCAACCAACAAGAGGGGTTTGACTTCAATGAAACGTTCAGTCCTGTAATCATGCATGCCATCATTTGGCTCCTCTTGTCTGACGTTGCCAATAGACATTGGAAGATTAATCAAGTAGATGTTCCAAATGCATTTCTCCGTGGAGATCTTAATGAAGTTTTCTACATGGAAAAACATCCTGGCTTTCAAAACCCAAATTTTCCTATTCATGTCTATCATCTACAAAAGTCTCTAAATGGCCTCGAACAGTCCCCATGAGCCTGGTTCACCAAACTCACAACCTTTCTTCACCATCTTGGCTTTAAGGGCTCCAAAACTGATACTTCTCTTTTCTTTCAATCTTCATCCACTTGTCCCATTTTCATTTTAATTTATATTGATGATATTCTCCTCCTCTCCCCCCAATCCTCTGCCTTTACTCATTTAGTTTCTCAATTGCAGTCTGAATTTGCTGTTAAAGATACTAGGCAATGATAACATGCATTTTTAGTAGCTTAATCTGACCATATTTACAAGTTTAGTTTCATTAAATTAGTTATATATGCCTGTTATCAAGCTTAAAATGATTAAATTTATTTTTTGAATGATATTGTTAATTTCCTACATTTTTATGTAATTTTGGGAATTTTTATGACATAAAAGTTCAAAGAATATAATTTTTGAGTCAAAATGTAATTGTTCTAGAATTTTTCAACATTAAATTTATAAAGATATGATTTTCTAAGTCGAAATACATATTTATTTATATTTTGGGCCTTTATTTTATTAAATATGAGTTTTAGAACATATATTAGAGACTTTATTTTCCCGACGTCGCATGTCACCATTTGATTTGTCGAACGGCGACCTACCAGGATTTAGGATAATGATTGGCGACAAGAAATGATTAACCTAAATAATGATTGGCATCACCTAATCATTCACCTAAACCATTATGGTATCACTAATCGCTATGCCATAATCATATCTTTTAGACTAACAATTTTCTTTTTGTTTTTCTAGCGCAGGGCGATGTGGCCCAATAAAAAACGAGCACATTCTTTTGCAATAAGTGCGATGCAGGGACCGAGGCAAAGATGATTAAAATCTTGTTATTTTTCCTCTCTCTCTCCTTGGACTGGTCAAATATTGCGGCGCCTGTTGAGCTGTCACACGACACGTGGTGCCTATTTAGAGTTTTCTCATTGGTTAATCCAAGAGGGGATGCCAACGTGGTGCACCCTGACCTTCCACCACATGAGCTGCGAGCTAGATATTAAATGGTATATTTAAATAATATCTTGTTTTTCTTCTATTTTGTGTTTTTCCTCAGGTGACACGTGGCACGACGAGAGCCATTGATCACGGATGACAAGGATGAATCTCAACTAGTGATTGCATTAAATGCTTAGATGAGACAAAACCCTAACTGAATGATGCGACGACATTTACGATTATGAGGAGAGAAAAATCTTTGGATTAAATCAATGACTAGGAATAGTCCAACTTCCAAGCTTGATATCCAATGATCCAAAACTTGGATTGAGTTGAAAATTTAAGGGTACCTGCATCTTTATGTCCTCTATCCATCCATAAAGTTTGATATATAAATTGAACCCCTGATATTTGTAAAAAACATCTTTAAGCTCACTTCCTCCTAGAGAGGCAGATTGAAAGAAAGTGAAGTTTTGAAGGTCCATCAAGGGTTTCTTGTTGTATGTAGTGCTTGGAGAGGTTCAACACAGAAATGGGGAGGTTGATCTACATCAAGAAGATGCCTTGATCTTGGCAGAATATATGGATCTAAGGTTAACCTCTTACCCTACATTGAGTCTTCTCCAACACTATTAGTTGGTTCATCCATCATCATCATCCATCATCCATCATCTTTATCCATTACTATCACTCATCCAAGTCCATCTTCACCTGTCATCTTCCCTATCGATCCTCATCTATCATTCACTTCACGTCCCCTCCTACACCATTACGATCTTGTAACCTATCTTTCTCGTTCTCTTTTAGAGAACATATATCACTATCTTTCAATTTTTACCATCATTTTACCTAATTCGCATTACCTCCATCACCAAATCCCCTACCATCCATGTCACTACCTCCGTCACGAGCCTGTCTCATCTCTCCGCCATCATCTATCATAAATCCTATCTTATAAAACCCTAATTAGCCGTATCTTCTCATTCACTCCCCTCTTAAACCACGCCACCATTCACATCCACCTTGATCCTCTGGTCTTGCTCAATGATCACTACTAGTAGTTACATGCTACTCATCTTTCTTCATTAATTCCTCCTACCTCTATGGTTATCACTGCCGTTACCCATTCACTAGCTCGTACACTATACATAACTACTTTCATCTTCATGACTTCACCCGATTGAGAGAGTTCCTTCCCTAATATCCATTCCCTGTGGAGATGACCCTTACTCGTCACTAGCTAACTAAACTATTTACCAGTATAGGTTTTGATAACATGCATTTTTAGTACCTTAACTGTACCATATTTACATGTTTATTTGTATTAAATTGATTATATATGCATGTTATCAAGTTTAAAATGATTAAATCTATTTTTAGAATGATAATCTGAATTTTCTACATTTTAAAGTATTTTTGGGGATTTTTCTGACATCAAATTCTAAAAGAATATAATTTTCTAGTAAGAATATGATGTTTCCTAGAAGTTTTTGACATTAAATTAGTAAAGGTATGATTCTTATAATTTGAGAATTTTAATTATTTTTATTTTTTGGGCTTTTAATTTATTTAATATGAATTTTAGAAGATATTTTAAGTCCTTTATTATTGTAAGCGCCACGTGTTTCCTTTTTATTGCTCAAACGCTTACCATAAAGAGCCCGCCTAATGATTGGTGACATCCAATCATTAAGTTACACAAAAAATGATGCCATAATATCATTTATGAATAAAGAATATTTTTTACCTTTTTTGGCACAGGGGGGACGAGGACCAATAAGAAAAAAAGATCTCTTTTTGTTTTTTTACAGAAAGATAAAATCCAACATTTTCTTCTCTCTCTATCTCTCTCTCTTTGTGGACTGGTCAACATAAGTGGCTACGCTTATGTTTCATGCGACACATGGCTCCACATGTACACGTGGCACCCACGTGTAATATGGCGCTCATGTGTTACTCTCCTATTTGCTATAAAGGGGGACAATGATGTGGCGCACGCTGATGTGGATCCTCTTTAAAATAGAACTCCTAGCCACGCCAGCATCCTCATAAGCATGCCCCATCTTGAGATTTTCCAATTTTCCCATTTAAATAAGACGAGGTAGATCTCATCATACGATATTCTTGAAGAAGATCTGATGAGATCATATCCATCTACTTGAAGTAGCCTGAAATGACATGGGCTTTGGGCTGGGTAGGCTCAAAGCCCTGTCACACTAATTTTTCTAGGTACCGCGGCCCGTTAGGCCGTGAATATTTTGTTCCTTCTTGGACCGGCCCGACATGAGATGAAGAAACATTCAAACCTAGTCCCATATTGAAAATATTGAAAAGATGAAACACTATAAGGTATCAACATATATAGTAGAGTGAAACTAAATGACTTCCCTGTATTACGTGCACGAACTTCTCCTTCGCCTATGTGCGCATGCTGTTGGGCCTCTTGGGGCCTACTTGTGTGTGTTGTAAGCGGGCCAATTGTTGGGGTACTGGTGTGGCGGTGCTCGCCGGCTGCTGGCAGGCGGCTGGCTTGAGTGCTGCCAGCTCTACCCCCTTCGGCTGGCCATTAACAAATATTTTTTATTATTATATTTTTATGTGTATACACTTTGTTCCTTTATCTCTCCCTCCTTTTATTTCCTTCTTCAACTTTGACTTCTTCCCTGTAAAAATATACGCTGACATACTAGATAGAGCATTAATCTCATAATAATTAACAATGCTTTAAACATTTTTTTTTACTGAAAAATTCTTGGTCTTGTAAATTATGTAAAATTACATTAAAAATGCATTGTTTTATCATTTGCTCTATTTATCACATGAGATGCAAATTCTTGTAAATTTTAAGATAACACACATGAAATGATCCCAAAATGACCTTGAAATGTGTATGATTGCATGCCACATTTGGGGGTGGGGGTGGGGGTGGGGGGTGCGGGAGATCATCTTGACCGATGGTCCACCAGTGTCTTCCTCCACTATCTTGTCACCAATCTGATATCTTCGAGCTCCGAGAAACAAACGACAGTAGCACGATCCAGTACCGAGGCCTTAGCTAATGCCGTCCTCGAAGTCCTCTGGCTTTAATCGCCTTTTCACAAGCTTCAAATTTCTCTCACCAGCGATCCCATCTTGTTGTGTGACAACATTGGTGCCACATATCTTGTCGCTAAGCCTGTTTTCCATGCCATGACCAAGCATGTGGAAATTGATTTCCACTATGTCTGAGACCAGGTTATGGCAAAAGCTTACAAATTCACTTTATCTCTAGAAAGGGTCAGCTAGTTGACGTGCTTATGAAGTTGCTTGCCTCCTCTCGCATCACTCTGCTCCACGACAAGCTTAACATATCCTATGTTGTTGTGCTTGAGGGGGGGGGCTGTTAATGAAGATCCATCAGGCAAGTTGAGTCAGCAAACATAACCGACGCGCGAGTACCAACAAGCCATGTGCCCCACATTCGAAAAGCAAGACAACAAACATGCCCTAATCAAATATAATTGTTATAATCTGCCCCAACAGCTAAATCAAAACATATAGAACTTTTCTCATTATGGCACAACACCGTGATATAAATATGACCAAAACCCATGACAATAAATCATGTTTTTGTGATTAGAAAACTGCAGTTTGAAATCACAGTTCCTGGTGTTTCTATACATCTACCTTTCTTCTCTTCTTCCTTCTGCACTTCTCCTTGCTTCTACTGAAGAGAATCTCTTAGAGAAGTTTTAACACATCCCTCCATCTTCACACCAAAGTCTGGTGCACCAAACAGGAAGTCAGCGTCTTCAACATCGACATAACAGGCCATGATGGGAATCATCTGGCATTGAAGACCAGTCTCAACCAGCCTGAGGAGAATGGGTTGAAGTGAAAGACCCAGCCTTCAAGTATATAGCCTAGTCAATGGGCCCCTAGAGGTTGGCGTTATCTTCGTCTTATTTTTTGGACTTGTATTTCGTTTGTGGGCCTTCTATATGGGCCTAGATGTGTGTGTGTGTATTTGGGCCAAGAATGGTCCTATGTATGGGGGTCTTTTCCGCCTAGAGGGCCCATAGGACCCCTTTAGTCGGACTCTTTCCCCTTTCCTTAAAAGGGAGGCCCATATTACCCCCTATGTAGGGAGGGGGGTACCCTCCTTGAAAAAAGGGAAGAAAAGGAAGAAAATCTATTTTTCTCTTCTTTTATTGTTATTTTTATTTTTTACTCAGTAATTACAACTTTGCCACCACGAATTGGCACCCTTGTGAAACCCTACCCAGCTGCCATCTCTGCCAGCGCGTCATCACCACCATTGTCGCGCCAAGGCCACTACCTTGCTGAACATCATCGCATGCCAAAGCCTGTGACCCGTGCATCGATGCCGTCGCCATCCACTCCATCCGTAGGCCCCTCACTACTGCGCGCCCCTATTTGCATGCTCGTCCGTCTCCCGCACAACGCCCACGCTGCAACTACCATTTGCCTTCTCGCCACTTTCATCAATGCCACCGCAACCAACGTCACCGATGCCACTATTGTCACTGCCACCGCCACTAGCGTCGCTGTCACATTTTTGGTTGGCACCCATGTGAGCTGTGACGTCTGCACCATCAGGCACATCCACCCACATGCTCGCATTGTGCTCACTTCGCTTGTGCCGCCTGTCGTCACCACTACCGGTGCATGCCCTTGATGATGCCATGCGTTGTCCCACCGTTTAGTTAGAGCCGCTCGTGTCATTGTTGGTGCCGACTCCTGTGTCGTCAATTGTGTTGTCGCTGCCCCTTTCGCCCATGCCGTTCTGTCATCTCCACGTCGGTGCCATAACCACCACTCAATTCGCCACCTCATTGCCGCCGGCACTATCATCTTAGCCACCATTTGACAGCCACACGAGCTGTTCGCCACACCACTACTGACATCGTCGCCGACGCCCTTGCTCACAACCATATGATGGAAATATATGTGGCCAGCAAACCAATCACACATTCCATGTCTCATTACGTGTTCATTAATTAAACATATTCGTTATAGTGCATGTGTGATGCTTATAGTGAAGTCCATGAATATATTATCAGACAATGAATTATGATGAGATCGTACGGAGATCAGTAGTCTTTAAGCATGTATTCTAAATATTCCTATTTGAAAGATACGTGAGAAGGACATAGAAGTATCTGGATAGAATAGCACTATCTAGCCTCACTCATATGATGAGTATGGTCGTACCCGTAGACATTAGTGTGGAGACACTATGGATAGATAGCGGGTGCTATTTAGTGGAAAGAGTTCGCTGAATTGATCCGTACAAATCCCTGAATAGTATTTTACTGAACTGTCAATCAGGTTCATTCCTGTCACAGTTGTGTAAGTGGTTCTTAGACTTGAGACACCAAAGACGACTTGTGGACGGACAATTGTACTTTGACTATGGTCTATGTGTCTCTAATCACAATATTCTAAATAATCTTAGTTTGGGTGCATCAAGAAGTTCACGATGGGATTTTCCACCCTTGGTATAAGAAGAGACAAATCAAGGAAGATGATGATATGAAGTCCTTGGCCAAGGCAATGAAATATTGGAGAGGACTTCTCCGATGATATCCAAATGCATCAGTACTAACTCGAATGGCCGATTAGGGTTTGACAATTGACCATATCCTAAGTCATCCTTGGAGTGTCAAGTGGATGAGGGACTATACATATACGGTAATCAATGGTGAACATGTTCCATGAGTGAGTCGATATACACTCATTTGTATCTTCTAGAGCACGAGGTGTAACTTGGCACCCCAAGTGTTGGAGATTCAACCTATCGATTGGGTTAAACCGATCTGACATTAATTAATCTATATGATGGTAATAAATTTGGAAGGCCAATAAAGGGTATTGGGCCAATGAAGTTGTTAATTAGACTGTCACACACAAATGGTCTTTTGGACGTCGGAAGATATACATAAGTTTTGGGAGTTTTTAAGAAAAATACCCACTTAGTATAAATGGGGGAAGGCCCTCAACGAAATTCACACATGCCAGAATTGTTCCGGGGCCTTCCTTTTCTTCTCCCTTCTCCCCACACCCCCTCTCCACTCCCGATGTGATCAAGATGGCGTAACGACGTCGAAGGAGGTTGAATGGGGGCTCGTCAACAAGAAGGAGGAGATCAAAGAAATCACGAATGCGATCCGTGCACAGGTTCTTTGATTCAATGATTTTAATGATGTCGTTCAATTTCACAAAAGACTTCCACTGCGTATTGTTTTGATTTCTTCATCCATATCAAGGCTTGAAGAACCCAACACAATATTCATGCCATTATCCACGACGTTGTCATCATCTCTTCTCGCTCTGTGTGACGTCCACCCCAATGCCACACTTGTCGCTCTGCCCACCATCCACATCATCGATGGCTCCCATTATCACTACCATGGATGACCATGTTGCATCTATTATGGTACGCTCATACCTCTCCTTATTTACACATTATTTATTTCCTCTAGTGCCTCGCAAACCCATCTCCACTATCGTGGTTAGTTTAGAGATAGATAGGGATATCACTCTAAGAGCTAGGATTTTTATCAGTATGTCCCTGGTTGGACTCGTTGATGGTGCACGCACTAGCATCAATGGCCGTGCTCGCACTGAAGGTCTTCTACCTGACGATCGGGTCATTGGGAGCCTAGTGACATTCCTAGGTCGCCTTTTACCGTGATTTACTGGCCATCGGTGCATGTCGACGTCAGATTTTGTACTTCTAATTAATTTTCTCATCACATTAGCATCGGCATCCATTCACATCTCACCCCAAAATTGATGCTGGAATGGTCGTTCGATCACTTCCGCATCAGGCCAACACTTGATGTGTCAAGTACAACCCATGCTCAAGCATCAATCTCGTGGTATTCTATTTTTCATGTCCAAGCCTTGTAAGAGGTTCTTATTCTCAAAGGCTTACTACTTTCTAAACGGTCTTTTCATTTAAATCGGTTCGTTCAGTCATCATCTCCACTGTTCATGCCACCACCGTTGTGTCCATTTGAGGAGACTTCAATGTTCCCTTGCCACCTATGTTCCACTATCTTACTCTTCATCCACCACCTCTATTTCAACCTCTCCCAAAACTCACTCTATGACCCACCTTACTTTCCTTATTTCTTCCCACTCCCTTCTACCCTCCTTTACGTTAACCTATCAATCACTGTTACTCTCTCTCTCTCTCTCTCTCTCTCCTCTCTCCCTTTCTTTCACTCAATCTCACCTCAACTCCCGTTCCAATCACTTGGTCATCCATATCATTGCCCGCCAAACAGGAAATCATAAACTGCTACGTCAGTCAACGAATAACCCTAGTCCAATCAATCCAATTCACTCAACAGTCAACCCATTTTGGTCAACTGTCAGTACGACACCATCAATTGTCAACCCAGATCAGTCATGGGTCAACCCTGACCAGTCCACAGTCTGCCTAAAAGTACTAACAAGGATTGTCCAGCAATCGTGTGTGCAGGTCTGCCTTATTTCTTTCAACACTTCCTTGTGCACTTTCACTTGCGTCATTGGACAAGATAGCAAAACTTGAGTGATCATCATATCCCAACGGAGACTCACCATCCATTGAATCTAGGCAAAGTATACGCCATGGTGCTTACATGCAGTCCTGTCATCCTTGAGGGACTCTTCTATTACCAATATGATGCAGGATGACTAGGGGAGACCAGGTAGGAAAGACTATCTAGTGTAGGGTGGGATAAATTAGACCACAATTCACACGATCAAATTCGAAGATTTAAGTCCGGTGAAAATACTGATGGTGCAGTCCCTTTTTCTCGTTTGAGGGTGGGAGTACTGTCTTACAACCACCGTGGTGAAAACAAAGCAACAATTTCAATAAATCGAATGATCAATCGCTAGAAGATTCAAAGGCCTAATCAACTAATCGCTAGAAGATTCAAAATCCAAATTAGATAATCCAACGTCAGTGGAAAAACAATTGAGGAACACTGGACGAAGAACACCGACACCAAAGAGGATAGGATTTACCTCGGCACTAGAGTAGTGTGCCGTGGCCGTGCGGGTAATTCTCAACGCGTCGTTGGGGGGGGGAAGTGATGTGCACTTCGACAGGGTGTCACGGATCCTATTACGCGGTCAGTTGGAGGGGGGGGGTGTCAAGGGGGGAATCGCCCCCTTGCGGAGTTCGGGGCAGCGCCCGAAACCTAAACGGTATGTGCGGCGATGAGTGGCTGCGTGGGTGACTTGGGGTAGGCGGTTGCACGCGATGGCCAAGCGGCAGGAGTCGGTGCTAGCGGTTGCAAGTGGTGTCATATAGGGCAGGAAGCGGTGCTCGGTGAGCGAATAGGCGGACGTGCATGCGGCGAAGGGCGTGGGCGGGCGGCCATGCGCGTGGTGGGTGTGGGTAGGCTATAGTTGAATCATAAGGAGTGCCAATCATTATAAGAAATATATTATATTTATGAATATTAAACAAGGTGGGAAATGCGCGAGTTGCATGCCACATATATTTTTAAAACATCTGTGGTATAAATATTTGTTATTATCAATAATTATTTTATACATATTTTAAAACAAAATTGGTATCATACAAGGAAAAAAGTTCAATATATTATTTTAATTTTTTTTGTATTATAACATTCAAAATAATTCATATGAAAACTTATCATTGCATGGTTAATTTCTAATTCCCTTCCAAATTTTCCCTCACTAAATAGTGTAAAAAATAATGTATCTCGATCTTACAAAAATATATTAAATAAGGATTTAAATAAGCAAACTTTAGATATTTTACATTAATAGGATTTGAAAATTTTATATTGCATTTGAATCGAACTTTCATTATTTCATGAACTACATTTACTCTAGATATGATTTTTTTAAAAAAATTATCATTAATGATGCCCTTATGATGTTACAAATAAAGACATTTCATTCATTGTACTGAAGTATTAATTTTGTTACAAAGGGTAAAGCTTTAGCGCCACTTGTATTGTTATAAAGCATGCAATAATGATTTTATATTTATATTGGATTCTACATGTACTGTATCTATAAATGATTATTCTTTATGACAATGATTATTTGACACAAACACATGGAGTTATGTAGAGATTTCATGGTGCTGTAAAATTAATTAAAATAATGAATATTGGACTTTTAGAGCAACACATGTTCAAATATAAATGTTTTTTAGATGAATATTTAAGTATAAATGTTTTTTTAGATTAATTATATATCCAAAACGTTTACTTGTATCCATAAACAGCAACCCCAGGGATCCAGTAGCCTATCATTGATACTTCTTATCAACACGTACCAGGGAGACTGAAAAGATGGTACATCATATAGACATCCTCAGAAATCATTTGACACACAATAGTGTGATTCTTTAGGGTGATTAAATTTATAATATGTTTTCTGGATATGTCGTAACAGTTTGATAAATCTTTCCCAAGTTCTTGTTTCTCACTTACCAGATATGTAATCGGATATTCACTTAAGCTTTGATGTTCATAAAGTTCATAAAATCATACATAGATCCTCTAAATGCTTATTATTATTCAATTATTTTAAGAGCTAGCCATTCGTCACAGTTATTGAACGTCAAATGAGCCAATTTTTGTATAGATTTAATGTTTGTTTTGATAAATAATTCATTCATTTGATAAATAAGTCAATGTTTGATAAATAATTCATTCAATGTTTCCATACATCAATGTCATACCCAACACCATGGTAAGTTAGTGCGATAAACAACCAAATGAATGAAATCATTGGTCTCTTAAGGTTTTTGACCCTTCAACGGTCACCTTTCGGCAAAGAGACTTGATGTCATATTATCTAGAAGCTCTTCTATACAACATTGCTTACTAGTGTTGACCTTAAGGCAGTATATTCTTTTTTATGGGAAAATTTGACCCAGCACTAGAAGTTGCTTTTTCCGTCTAGTGGTTGATTCATTTGGACAACCTTTTTCACATTCTTGGTGTGATTCATTTCATACTCAAATATGAAATCCCTGGCAATTCTAATGTATTCAACTCTTCTAAGCAGCTCTACCACATCACAAATATACTGCCCTACTAATTCCTCATGTGTAAAATCCTCTGTTATTTGGGGGTTACTCGGTCTCTGGCCTTGACATGACAGCTATTATGGTGAATATTAAGCTCTATTAATAAACTTTACGTAACAAGGAAGTGGAAGATTCACAAAAAGTGAAAGTTTTATTTTGTAGAGGTAGTAGAGTAACAAATAATATTCATTAAAGAAGTAGCAAATTAATCAAATTCTGAAGTAGGTATCACATTAGGAAATAAAGAGTGTTTCTACATAAAACAAGGTCAATAATCAAACAACATCAGCGTGACAATGACCACCATGAGTTAAGTCAGAAGAACTTGCAGTTGGTTTCGATGGCATCAAAAAATTGTATCAAAGCCAAATCTAGGCACATTTCGAACAAATGTCATACAAAATAAAGGCAACAGCGCTGCATTCTTTTTGTGGATGAGTCATCAATTTCCCTTGCGTAATGTAATGCAAGAACATGAGCTACCAGAAGCATAATGCTTCAAGAAAAACGTCGCAAGTATGAATTGATATATCATTAAAAATAGATGTGGGACTTCTTAATGCCATAGAAAATAATGTGAAAAAATGTTTTGGCTTAAGGAAGAATCAAAATTGATTGACAATTTTTTCTAGAGATCATCAAATTTCGACACCAAATTCACAACCCAATGGATAAGAGAAAACTATAGACATTCTAACATTTTAAGAATCCCATTTCTGATTGAGCTTGAAAGCTAAGAGAAAGAAACAATGCAAGACAAACTGAAGTTTCTCATTGATATGTCAAGTCAATTGAGAAATTGCACTAAGAAACAAAAACATCATGTATGTTGCTGTTGAAATGCCATACTTCTGTCTCACTGTTGCACCTTCATTGCACCTACATTGCCATCGCACCTCCGTTGCCATCATACCTCCATCGCCATTTAACCTCTGTTGCTGTTGCACCTCAGTCATCGTCACACCTCAATTTCAGTTCAGGTTTGTCGCATGTGTAGTGCATGGGGTCAAAAGTTAGACATGAGGAAGAATCATCTGCCAGTTTCTAGATGGGTCGAAAGTTAAGAAATAAAAAGTGTTTCTACATAAAACAAGGGCAAGAATCAAACAAAAATAACCGCCATGTCAGAAGCATTGGACGATCAACAATTAAAGTGGACAAAAAATCCATTTAATTGAGGGTAATTTTTATGGTTGTTTTGTTTGTTTTATTGAGTGTAAGTAATTCTTAGATATTCTATTTTTTTCTTACATTGATTTCTTTTGAGGAAATATAATTTTCCTTTGTGTGACAGCGGACAGTTTAGGATGAAAGGAAATTTTACTTATTTCATTAAATACTTATTTTTTAAGTTGATTTGTTTTTGCTTACACTGACTTCCTCTCCGAAATGAAGATTATCCCTTGTCTTGAGAAGACAGAAGGCTAAAAAAGATGAAGAAAGAATGATAGAGTAAAAGACTTGAATTGCTATATTCTATTATTCAGTTCACAAGGATAGGTTGCCATCTCTATTGTTCCCTGTGTTATACTCTATCATTGCTTATCATTTTTTGCAATCTTATGACAGAACGGTATGACCCTACATTATTACAACCCAATTCTCTCATAGAAGATGAAACTGGCACTAAGAAATTTTACATTCAGATACATTGTAGTATGAAAATTCAATGCTAATATCAGATACTCACCTATAGAGTAGGTAGCAGGAAATATTGGCTGAGAATCTAGAAAAACAATGTTGGCCGAGAGCAGAGGATCAGTGAGCGGAGGCAAGCGAGAGTCGAGAGCCAAGAGCGGAGGATCCCTAAGTGGTATCTGAGCAGAAGGTTGAGAGGACTGCGTGGGAGCCAAGATCTTGAGAGTGATCCCTGAGCAGGAGCTATTCTTAAGAAAGGTGGCCTAATTTTTCTCGTCTCGGACGTCACACGGGACGTGTATGTCTCAGACAGGACGGGATGTGGACGAAAATATTTGAGACTGGACGAACTCTGCATGGGATGGGATGATAGTCACAGGTAAGATCTAACTTATCCCACTATACATCTAAAATGCATATTGGGCCAATATGCTTATATATGTTAGTATTATAATAATATGCACGGATAAATTCATTTTCATGGAATTGTCCTTTCTTTCAAATTTCAGATAACAAACTAAGTTGGAACCAAACCCTTAACAATATCCATATCCAGTATCCAGTTTCATATCCATATTCCAAACAGTCGCACCTACACGTAGGGTTTGACGGTCTGATCCGGTCCGGGTTCTTAGCAAAGACCTAAACCTTACCTAAACTTCGGTCCGGTTCTGGTCCGTCCTTGTTCGGTCCCTGTCCCGGTCCAGTCCGGACCGGTCTCGGTCCGGTCAGGTTGACTAGTCAATGCCAAAGTCAAAGTAGAAAATGTATGTTCATAATAATGTTAAAATATCCTCCACATCAAGTGGGTTCCCACAGTGTGAGCTCAAAAGAAACCTTTACGTAAGGTTTTATTTGATATATTTAGAATTTTATAAAAAATACTAAGTAAATATCGAATAATATACTTCGGTTTGACCCTTGGACCTAAACCTGTTTGACAAACCCGTCCACCCTCAGATGGAGGACCCCGGTCAAACTGGTATTCGGTCCTAAATGTCTTATTATCCTAAAAATTATTCAAATTATATATTAGATCCTAAAAATTTCTTATTATTCGAAGATTTGAAATGTTCATGATTATCCAGCCTTCAAATGGCCCAAGTTTTTCAACAGATATTGATGTTTGTTCTTTGAATCGAAGGCGATATCATCCTCATCTCTTCGTCGCTTCCGTCGTCGCCGCTAATTCGAGCTCGCTGGAGGTATCATCGTCGAGAACGCAAGCATTTCGGCAAATCCAGGTGAAAAAATGGCTGCTGTAGCAGTCGCAGCTGCCTCACCTCTCTATCGATGTCCCAGAGCTCTTCATTTCGGTCCTAGCCGCTCTTCTGGGCGTAGCTTGTCTCCTTGCACTCTTCTCCGTGGCAAATGTCGCTGGGGTTTTGGATCATCTCCCACAAATCCCTATCAGTAAGTCTTTTTCTTCTTCTTCTTGATCTTCTTCTATCCTTGGAATTACAGAATATGTTTCTCTTAGTTCAATAGTTCTTGGGCTGCCTATTCTCTGTCCGGAAGGCTGTTCTGTCAAACCATGCGTTCTTCTTTCTGTTGTAATTATTTCTATTGCGTTTGGAATACAGAATTAGTAAGTGCTGGATTCCTTATTCTTTATCCTGAAGGCTGTCCATTTAATTTCGAAGCTTTTAAAGTGTGATGCTTGCTATGTCTTGATAAAACAAGTTTTCTTCTTTTAATTGTTGTGCAACATACACAGATTGTCCACCACTTGCTCGAGTTACAGGCTCATTTGCTCGGCATCAGGAAATGATGATAACTCTTGCGAGGTAATCCTCGCGCCATGGTTTAATTTTTGGGTGAAAGTTTTTATTTTTTTAAAGAATGGATGAAGGCTTATTACATTCTTATCGTATCAGAGGTAAAGGGTCTGGTTAGTTCCTGGCTCCTCTGGGTTTCTTGTTTGTTTCAATGAACTGAAAAACAAATATAAGTGACTTCCTGTTTTAGAAGAGACGATATTCAGTGTGAACAGAGGAAATAAAACATCTTCAAGGATCATAAAAAATGAAAAGAAACATTGTCACTTCTGTGCTGATAGATGTGTAGGAGATGTTGTTCCTGTGTATATAGGGCCTAAACTTTCAAAAATTGCATCTACCAATTGAAAATTTGCTTCAAAGGGGCTCAATTGACTCTCTGGTCCCCTAAAGAATGCGACGATGATCTTGGAAAAAATGCACCACCTTGATTTACTGGTTTTGTATGGAGATGGAGTAAGATAAGGAATCTGAGTCTGGGTCAGATGTCAAAGACATGTTTCACATAAACCATCACATTTCATCGTTAGGGTTAAAACCACGGTGCCAAGTGGACTGTCACAATGACGTATAATTGTCATTATTCAGTGACACTGGCAGTCATCAATTATGAGGTATCATGAGTGGCAAACTATTATCGTCATCTGTTTTCCATGAGACATTATCATCCTCATCCGTTGGTTTCCAAGCTAAGGTAGAGCATTTAGTAATGTTGTCTTCATCCTTCACCATTGTCCAGTCTCCGTGGGCTGTCATCATCATTCATCTATTGAGTTTGTCAATATCCTCATTGTCATCAATATCATCATCGTCGTTATATACGACAACAATGATGATGGTAAGGTTTAGGGGTGACGATGATGCTTATATTTAGGGATGATGATGATGCTAAGTTGTCATTGTCCACCTAATATTGTTGTTCTCATTCTAAAATTAGTTTTACAGGGTTTCGTCCTTGTGCCTACCCACGTGATTCACATTGTCCTCAAGGTGATAGTTTGGGAGTCTTTTGAAGAAAGTGGATCCTGCCTCCCAAATTCTGGAAAATATTGCCACTCGATGAGTAGCTCAAGTAATTTCAATCCCGTTTTCAGTTCATCTTCAAAGATCAACAGGCGTTTCAATTTTCGAGTCAAAGTTGAAATGAGTGGTTGCTAGTTGTGGGTGCCAGACCCTTCCCGAATTTTTAGACATCTAGCACGGTGTAAATGATATGAAATTTTTTATTAAATGAAGATTGAAGACCAATGGAGAGTGAGAGATGAGTGAGAGGAAATAATCGTGTCACTCTACGTGGCAGACGGAGCTTCTGCAGAGGCTGAGGGAGGGGGGAGACAATGCCATTGCCAGCATGCGGGGAATAGGGATTAGCCGAGGTAGAGAATGAGGAACTAAATTCAAACGTCTTCTTCTCTGCCCGCCAACATTGTGGGCTACATTTGTCTTAGGTGTAATGCATGGGAGGGTAGAATGACAAAGACATGTTCATAAGACAGCCTTGAATGGGCAGAAAAGATAGATATACCAGGCACAAGTGTTGAGGTTCGTAAGACACAGACTATATAGTAGAATGATCAGGTTGGTGTAATTTCATTTTTTTTATCTGAGCTTTGAGTACACCCAATCTAAAATTTTGAATGGGACATCTTGTTGGTGCCTGTCTGCAACTGCTTTCATCCTCTCTTGTGCTTGTCAGAGGTGAGGCATCAGAATGGATATCATGAAATTGTGCCCCTTGACTATTTTTATCCCACTTGCTGCTAAGGAAAGCTGGAATCTATATCTGAGGAGGGCAGATGGGGGTCTGCCCTGTATGACCTTTAATGACATCATTTTGATAGAGAGTGAAATGATAGATGAAGCATTAAAACAGAGTTGTGCTAATGCCAATCACCAGATCCACTGTTTGAATCAGAGTTCTCTAGGTTCTCGACATGGGATGCCAGAACCGGATGGGACAACATCCATTCTGAATACGATAGGAAGAGGAAAGTGTCCGGGGATGTGTCCATGGACTTACAGTGCTTGAAACGGCCCCACAATTCAAGAAAATTCCATCTGGTCTTCCACCATTGGATCAGGCCTTTCACTGTGTGTCACATCCCGTAAACTCTAGTTTGGATTTGTCTTCTTGTTAAACATCTGACGGAAATTTCCAGGCATCTATTTACGACTTCAATGTGGCCATATGATTAAATGTGATAGGAGGTGTTTATGCTGATTGTAGTCCTTGTCAGGCTTGCATCTGTATTTGATTGACTTTTGAATAAACCTACTTTCCATTGATTCTTGCACCTCGTCCTATCCCATTCATCTGAAAATAGATAGAACGATATGACCATAAGTGGACTGGTTGTGATCCACTTCTCTCTGTGGGGAAAAGTTCTGTAGCGGTGAAGAAACCTTTCAGAGAGTTTCCATCAGCTTACCTTTGATCTCACTGTGGGCTTCTATGGAAAGTTTGGTCCCATTCTCATGCACAATATGATGACGTTCAATCATGATGATCTGACTTTTCATCAGCTCATGCTGTCCAGCATTCAGTGATACTCACAATTTATTATGGTACATAGGTGAATTTTTTTGAAGTCAAAATGTAGTTGTTATCTTTCCTCCCAATTTTTTAGATTACCAATTCTGACTGAATCTTGTGTTTGAGCCTGATACGGTCCCCAACCCCTCCCAAGGGCATTTCCTTCTTTTGTCCTAAGGTTAATACTCAATGAACACATTCACCCTCAATGAGGAGCAGTCAAGAAGATGTAGTTGTGGCAACCAATTTGGCAAAAAGGGGCAATGGGGAGGAAGCAGGAGATACAATGAGAGGGCCGAGTAGTACATGATATGGTCCCCGTGAGGGAGCTTTTTAGTGTGGGAGATTACAATGGCTGATCTGAGCCTATTCTGCCACAGTATCAACTCTGATATTAATCTATATCTCAATATATCAATCTGTAGTTCTTTTTTTTTTCCAATGATTCCCTCATCAATAGAGAGCTACATCATGGTCTGCATTCTGGAATCAGTCACTGATTTCTTCTCGTTGAGTTTAAAAAGGCATTACATCATGATTCATCGTACTGCGGACGTGAATGTCTTCTAATTTGTACTCTGAAAACATGTCATTACCTGAATCGATTCCTTTTCTCATCCACAAGAGCCTATCCAAGGGATCTCTTAGTTAGAACATAATGACGTCTAAACTCTCACTTCTAAAATTGGGATTAAACTGAAAATACCTCTTAGGTATCCATGCCATTTCCTTGCTCAGATCTAGGTTGAGGTTTGACTCTAGGGTGCAATTATTCACCCTGCTCTTGCACTGAGGTAGGATGCCTGATGGATATCCTCTTAGAACCACTTATAACATCTTGTATTTTTTAGATCTACAGGACTCGAATTTTCAAATCACACTTGGGTGATTCCCTTTACTTTCCAATGCTCTATCCTTGCGTTAGGGCTTGACAATACTAGGATTGTTAGACCTAGTTCTCTGTAACAATGATAAGTACCTGTCTCTCCTTTAGTTCTTGAAGGATTGAATAGACGTTTCATATTTTAGGATGATCTTAGTGTAATAGTTCTAGCAGGTATTTCCCAATTAAACAGACTGATACTACAATCCCTATCAAGGTATTTCCCACCAGAGACAGTCTGATGTTTTTCCCTTTATGCATGTTATCTTTAAATATGTGGTCATGTTTCGAAGTGTAGTACCAATCAGGATACTTTCATTCCCCTGCTGAAGCCCATTTACTGGCAGACCCTCTCCTGGCAGCATCACTTTCCTTTCCTGATGTATCCTCTTCTGGTGGTCCACTCTGCTAGTTGCCCTCAATGATGACAGCCACTCCACCATCTCTCTCATATATATATATTGACAGCCACTCCTAGAGCAGTATTTTTTCTATTTACTCTTTCTATATGTTATGTTCCCTATTCTGTTATCTCTTTTGTTTTCGTTTTATAGACTAATGAGCCTATCAAATGGCCCACTACGTGTAAAAAATACTCTGGTATTTAAACCAGAGAGACTTAATGGTTGTTGTTCGTCCAGTATGGGAGTTCCCCTCCTAGGGTTTCTTCCGGTGAGGAGCTGAAGACAACAGCTCCGAGGAGCACAGTTCCTGGGAGCACATATATATATATCTCATCTCTCTCTCTCTCTCTCTCTCTGGCTCTCTTTCTCATCTCTTCTTCATGACAAGAACTTAGGTGCTTATCATAGACCACCCGTAACTACTGCTCCTGGATGCAGCAGCGAAACAATCAATTACTTTTGTGTTCACATTGAAAATCCAAGGCAATCAGGGGATCTACATTTTGAATGGAGGCACACAAGCATCCAAGATTCCAAATAAACACCTTGTTTAGGGCATGCATTTAAAGGTGGGGGGAGACGTGACACAATGATTGTCTCCTCTTTCTCTTTATAAAATATACTGTAGTGGGTCCTATCTGAATCCAGTTGAAGGATTTGATGTATTGAGGGCAGCACTAATGCGGAGGAAGGATGAAGTAGAGGAGAGGAGAGAAGCTGTATCTGGAGTTGGCAAAGTCGAATATAATTACATCTTGAAACACATGCTCAATAGTCTATTCTGTATTTGTTTGATGATGTTTCAATTCTTTATCAGTTTGAAATCAGGATTCTTATGTAATTCTCCTATCTCTGTATCATGGTTATTTGCATCTTATTCAAAGGTCCTCAATTTTATCCTAAGTTGGTTATGAAGAAACTCCATTATAAAGGCTTCACTTCGCTCATTCATCTATATATCTCGCTTCTGACATGTGATGAAGTTCGTCTCCTGCAGTATTTACACTCTCTAATATCCTTTTTGAATCATTTCATGCTTGGTTTCTGTAGTTGCACTCGTGAAACAAGTTTTGGTGGCTTATCAGTTTTGACTTTGCCAACTCACAAATTTGACGAGATTCTGATTAAGATCATTTGAAATGTTAAGATCCCATTGTGACATGGGTTTAGGTTTTTCAGAATTTATGGCTGTTACTTTTCATGTGTACTCCTTTGAATTTATTTTTCGCTAATGGGTTTTATTAGCAGATTGGTCTGAAGAAGCAGTCTCCTTCTCCCTGGTTCAGGTAAGCTTTTTCTTGTACTCTTCGGCGGAAGAATATTTTCATTATAAGCACTTGGATTCCATGGACGAGTGATTTTCTCTTCTGATGAGCAGTGTTGCACCCATGATGGATTGGACGGATAATCATTTCCGGACCCTTGCGAGGCTACTATCAAAACATGCCTGGCTCTACACTGAGATGATTGTTGCAGAAACTATTGTACATCAGAAGGATAACCTGGTAAGTGGTGTGATTGATGATGCTTTTAAGGTTTTCCCATCCACTATCTTGATTTGAGTTTTTCAGGGATAACATTTTCTTAGCTCACTCTGTTCTGTTACTTGAAATCTAGTAAGGCCTTGTTAGATGCAGCCCAGAAAAGGCAACCAAAGACCCATTTAAATGTTATGAATTGGGCAGAAAATGAATTGATGTACCCTCTCTCAGTCACAAATGTCAGTTGGGTTCACAGATGTGGGAGCCACATCTGGCTTGAAGGGAAGGTTAGACTTGTCCCATTTGCCAAGTTATTGATCATCGAATCTGTTAAACTTGTAGAAGCGCAAGCTGAGAAAGGATAACCCTTTGAAAAAAACGAAAATCGTCCCTCTTCTCACTGTCTAGGGTTACTATATACAAAGTCAAAATAAAAGAGAGAAAAAGACAAGTACAGCCCTTGACGGGCAAATAGAGAGATAATAGTAATAGGAAATATGGCAACAGCCATATTTCCTCAAACTGTGGACCCACTTGATTGTCACGTGCGGTTCCCCGTTAACACTCTCCCACAAGCGAAGGAATGTATATTGCTCATTCCCAGCTTGGAGACAAGTGACTCGTGGAAATCTCGTGGTAGGCCTTTAGTCAGGAGATCAGCAAGTTGTAGCTTTGTAGGAACATAGCTAATCGCCATGACTTTTGAGTTCAATTTTTCCTTGACGAAATGCCTGTCGATCTCAACATGCTTTGGTACGATCGTGCTGCACAGGATCATGAGCAAGACTGATGGCTGACTTGTTGTCGTAACGAAGTATGATAGGCCCCTAGGGTAGAAGCTTCAAGTCAGAGAGAATGCCACAAATCCAGAGTGCTTCGCACATGCCCTTGACAAGAGCTCTGAATTCGGCTTCAGTGCAGGGGAGTGAGACCACCTTTTGTTTCTTGCTACACCATGCGACTAAATTCCTGTCAGCTCTCAGCTGATCTTGGGGAGAAGCAGTGGAGAGGCTTCTTCTCACCTGTCCAAACCCTAGCCGCCAGAGGAAGAACCCAAAAATTCGAAATAATATTCATGTTTTTAGGTTTACATCATAACCCAGTACTTATACTGGGTTTACTTGTATTGGGTTTCGTGGACCCAATATGAAGGATCCGGTATACCCATGATTATAAGGGTAGATATCCAATACTGAAAATACATGGGTAAGAAACATAAAAGAGTAAGGGAGAGAGAAAAAGTGGACGTCTGCTGACAATTCCCACACAGAAAGGAACAGTAGCCAGTAGTAGATCTGCAGTCCACCTGCAAGCCAGCATAATCGGAGTCAGTGTAAATCTCGAGAGAAACTGACTGACCTCGGTGGAAGGTGAGACTAAGTCTGATAATCCCCTTCAAATACCGAAGAACCCTGTGAGCTGCCTGTAAGTGAGAAAGTTTAGGGCAATGCATAAACTGGCTAAGAAGATTCACAGAGTAAGAAATATCGGGTCTGGTGTGTGCAAGATTTACCAATAAGTCTTTGGTAGGGGAATTGGTCGGTCGTAGGTTCATTTTCATCTTGTTTAAGTTTAAAGTTAACATCCAAAGGAGTGGCAAGAGGTTGTCACTGAAGATGGTCAGTCTCGTCCAAGAGATCATATATATACTTCTGCTGTGAGAGTGTGATTCCACCTGGCGAGTGGGCAACCTCGATACCTAGAAAATATATCAGTACGCCTAAGTTCTTGATCTCAAATTGAGGTTGAAGTTGTTTCCCTAAGGTAGCAACACCCAATGAATAACTCCCAGTAATGATAATATCATCAACATTCACAATAAGAATTACCACACTCCTTGGTGATGTATGATAATAAAATAGGGTATGGTCACCATTACTTTGTTTTTAACCAAGACTCTTCATGAACAGAGTGAATCGTTCAAACCAAGCACGAGGTGATTGTTTAAGTCCATAAAGTGCCCTTTTTGAATGACATATTCGTCCATGTTTTAGATTATAACCAGGAGGTGGATTCATATACACTTCTTCATTCAAATTCCCACGTAAAAAAGCATTTTTTAACATCATATTGAAATAAATTCCAGTGTTTGTTTGCAGCTAGAGATATTAGAATACATACAGTGTTCATTTTGGCTACTGGAGCAAATGTTTCTAGATAATCTAAACCATATTTCTGGGTGTATCCCTGAGCAACAAGTCTCACTTTATACCGTTCAAGTTGGCCATCAGCATGATACTTGACAGTATAAACCCATCGGCAACCGATAGATTTCTTACCATGTGGAAGTATGGTTTCGTCCCATGTATGATTGGCGTGTAAAGCTGCCATTTCGTCATCCATGGTCTGCTTCCACTGAGGTTGAACGAGTGCTTCATGGATCGACCATGGAAGTGTAATTTGTTGAAGATTTACTAGGAACATTTTATGCTCAGGGTTACATTTTCATATGTTAGTAGATTGCATAAAGGAAATGGGGTGGTCTGGCACACCAGAGAATCCGCTGTAGGCTTCATTGGATGGTCTGAACTCAAGAGTATGATCAGTAGGAAAACGATTTTCCTCAAGTTGTGAGGCAACTGGTTTTCCTCTAAGACGTCTCCGAGTGAAGTGATGAATGATTTCTGGCCGTGACCGTGGAATAGAAGATGGAATAGCAATATCTATGGATACAACTGGAACCTCAGCCGGTCCTGATTCTGAATCCATCAGTGTAGGCCGGGAAGGACAATCAGGTGGCTGTTCTGACCTTGACAGATCCATAGGTATGACCAAAGGGAATCCGGATATCTGAGGAGGTGCATTGAGCATAGGTATAGTCTGAGCATCCTTAGTCACTACAGGTGACAAGGATTCTATAGAGTCACCTGCTCCTTGCTGATAGAAAAAAATACTTTCATTGAAAGTAATGTCTTTGGAGATAAACATCCGGCGTGTAGAAGGATGATAACATTTGTATCTCTTCTGCATATGGGAGTATCCAACAAAGACACGAGTTAGTGCTCGCGGAGCTAACTTGTTGGTCTGATTTGGGTGTAGATGCACATAGCATGTACATCTGAATACCCGAAGTTCCAGGTGGTTATGGAGTTTACCAGTTGGATAGGCCTGCATAACGACATCTAAGGGAGATTTATCACAGAGGGATTTAGAGGAAGTTGATTTATGATATGAACAGACAACAGTGCTGCTTCCCCCCCAAAAATTTTTGGGACATTGCTCTGAATCAACAGGGCGCGAGTTTTTTCTAAAATGTGTCCCAATTTCTGTTCCGCCACCCCATTCTATTGGGTGGTATAAGCGCATGATGATTCATGGATAATTCCTTGCTCTTTAAAGAAGGTAGCCATGGATGCATTGATGAATTCCCTGCCGTTGTCTGTTCGAAAACGTTTAACCTGGGCCCCAAATTGGCGTTTAATCATTGCTACGAATCCACTTAGAATAGTGAAGACGTCTGATTTGGCTTTCATAAGATGGATCCAACAAAAGCGGCTCACATCGTCCACAAAGACAAGAAACGAGCGAAAACTGTCTAGGCCAGAGAATGGAGATGGACCCCATACATCGCAGTGAATCATCTCAAAAACCAAATGTGACCTCACCGCAGAGGGAGGATAAGTAGCTCTCTTGTGTTTAGCCAAGTGGCATACTTGACATATCAATATGTCCAACTCCAATCCGTTACATAAATCTGGAAACATAGTTTCTAAAACAAGAAAAGAAGGTTGGCCCAATTGTTGATGAAGTTGCCAGATTCTTGTTTCTCCTATCATGGTTGTAGTGGCCACCATAGGCTTCACATCATCAACGAGGGGAGATACGCGTAGATGGTAGAGACCATGACGGATCCTAGCTAGCCCATGCTTCTGTCCCGCCACCTTGTTACATAGAAAGGCATCAACTCCATCAAATATCAGTTTATAGGCACAAATCTGTGCCAATCGTTGCACTGAGAGCAGACTAACGCATAGTTTTGGAACATGCAGAACACGCGTTAGTGTCCCAATTCATCCAATTTTCATGGTACCAATACCCAGTACTGGAAGTAAGGTGCCATCAGCAGTCTGAACTTTCCTTTTGCTAGGACAAGTTTCACACTGTAAAAAACATGATTTGTCTGGTGTCATATGATCCATGGCACTGGAATCTAAGATCCATGAATTGGGTTGATATTTGGAAATGGAATTAATGTTTAAACAATATGATGTACCTAAGTGTGTGTTACGATACCTTGGATTACATATAAGAGAAAGAAGAAAGGAGGAGAAAAAGGGAATAACTCTGCACGTGGGACCACAGTGGGGCCCACATGTGTGGAGTAGTCCAAGATCAAAAGGAACCGCGAGGGCAGTAACTAACTGCCTGGGCTAGGAGCAAGGACATCTTGCTCCTATATAAGGAATAACCCCTCTGGCAGGAGGGGGCATCGATAACTTGGAGAAATACCCTGGAGATTGGAGGCGTTGCTGAGCTGAAGCTGCATTCGGCTGGGGAGCTCGAGAAGGCGTTACGGATCTGGGATCTTCCTCTATCTGAAGAATTGTATTGCTACACTACATTGTGAGTCAATTCTATATTTTTCAAGAATTCGTTTCTTGATTTGGTTAGAATCATATCAGTGTGCCAAGGATGTGGATCCCATAATGTCTGACTGATTCGTAATGAGCAGCCGAAGTTGATTGACCTCTTCCTTGAGCTGTGCCATATCACTTTGTTTCCACCGTCCTTCTGGCGGTGGTTCCTCATGAGGCTCTGGAGTAGAGACCTGAGTAGCACTGTGTCCTCTGCTAACTGTAGTTGGTTTGCCATGCAACCTCCAACATGTCTCTACCGTGTGGCGTGGTTTCTTGCAGTAAACACAGAACCTATGGTCTTCATCCCGTTTGCCCGGATAGTTTTTTTTTCTGTCCTTGAGGTGGCTGTTTAGTTGATCCAGGCATTTCTCTTTAAGGCTTCACCAGACATGCTGCATTTTCAACGATGGTTTTTCCCTCTTCAGAAGTAATACCCAACCGTCCTTCCTCATTTCGGACCTTGATGACAGTGTCCTCAAAATTTAACTTATGTTCACGGTTGAAGAGTTGAGAGCGAACTGTCTCAAATTCAGGTTGCAACCCCTTAAGATAGCTGTAGACTTGATCACGTAGTACATACTCCCTATCCACAGAATTATTTCGAGAGGGTCGGTAGAAGTCAATTTCTTTCTATAAAGCTTCAAGTTCATTGGCATATTCCAATGCAGTATGTTGTTCTTGAAGGAGACGCATGGATCGGTCTACCAAATCAGCAATTTTTGATTCATCTTTACGTTTGGAAAAATGCTTTTGTACAGTATCCCATACTGCTTTAACAGTGTTGAAATCCATCTAAGCTTGGTTTATTTCTGGCAGCATTGAATCTAAGATCCAACTAAATTAGACATCCTACTCACACTGCCATTTCATGTATGATTTGGTTGTGGGATTGAATGCATTGTCTGTCAAGTGGTAGAGTTGGCCCCGAGGGCAAAAAATATTCTGAACATATCGTGTCCATTGGTAGAGGTGATGGCCAGTAAAGAGGTTATGCGATGGTATTTGGGAAAGATGTGAATACCATTTTTCCCCTGAATGCATAAAACTGCCAGTTGAGCCAATAGTGGCACCACTCATCGTTTCATCCTTTGCAATTAACGATCACGTTCCTCACCAAAAAGGATATAAACTCATCTACTTGTAAATTCCAATACAATGGGAATCTTGTGAGAAATAAGAAAGACGACCAAGGAAGATTCAGAACTTGCTACTGAGATTGAGATCAAGAGCAACTCGTTCTAGGTTGCAAGCACGAACACTATAAAACGAGTTACCAAACCAGTAAACAAAAACGATCGCACCTGGGCCACAGATCAGTGGTTCATCGGTTGCTGATCAAGAGTCTAAGGCTGGCTTGTGTTGGGAAGCTTGAAGAACTTCGATCTCAACAACAGTGCTCGTCCCGTCGATCCGCGGGCTCTGATACCGTGTAGAAGTGGAAGCTGAGAAAGGAGAGCCCTTTGAACAAAACAAAAATCGTCCCTCTTCTCATTGTCTAGGGTTACTAAATACAAAGTCAGAATAGAAGAGAGAAAAAGATACTACAGCCCTTAACGGGCAAATAGAGAGATAATAGTAATAGAAAATATGGCAACGGCCATATTTCCTCAAACTGTGGACCCGCGTGATTGTCACGTGCGGTCCCCTGTTAACAAAACTGCATGGTTAAAATGTCACTCCTGCTTTATTGGGGAGTTTCATGTAAAATTGTAATAGTTTAGCTGACTATTTAAGACAAGATAAACTAAATGAAAGTGAGCTATTCTATTTATTTTTGATGGTTTCTTTCCTTGTCCTACGATAGCGGGCTCCACCCATCACCTTGCCTCCTCTCTCTCAGCTCTGATCATCCAAAGTTTGACATGGTACAGTGTTTTGTCAAACACCCGCTGCGTGTGCACATTGGTTGGCCTGGTGCTGTTGAAGCAGTAACCCTGGATGCTAGCTGGTCCTTGGAGGGCAAGCCCTGACACAGCAGGCTGCTTGTGAGGTGAGCGCTCATCTTATGTTGCTGAAATGTGCTAAAAACACATCACAGTGGGTCACGATCTGGTATGGCTGCAGTCTTACAGAAGCAGTTGCACCACAGGAGGCCGGGCTTAGCTTTAAAGCATGGGTACATCCAGGTGCACCAGGAGGCACACCCAGGGTGTTCGACATAAGGCACGATAGTGTGCACCATAGGCCAGGGGGGCTCGCCACAGCAGCCCTGGAGACCACAGAAAGACAAGGGCACTACAAGTGTTTGAAGGAATGAATGTGTGCATGGAAGCCGCGCAGCTGGAGAGTGAGAAAGGCACACAAATAACTAATATTTGAAGAAATTGCAGAAACACCTTACAGGAGCACAGGCAGGCCGCAGAAAGGCGGGTGCATAATGAATATTTGATTAAATGCATGGGCACACTTTGGCAACAGGGTGCAGTGGAAATGTGAGTGGACTCCCGATGTTTGATTAATTTTTTTGGCTTATCATGGCAGCATGGGTGCACTGCCGAAAGGGAGACTGGTGGAGTCTCCAGGTTACAGCACAATCGGTAATCTCAAAGAAGACAAGTCAACGGTAATCTCAGTCAGCAACTGATTCTTAGGGGGAAGAAATTTCAAATTCTTGAATACCCCTTGTAAAGAGATTTGATGCACATGAGATAAATGGTCATTGAGGTTCTTCTTGGCAAGATTGAACTATCCAGCCATCGTGAGGGCAAAGGTTTCTGTATTCTTGAGGGTTAGGCCGCTCTTGCTTCTCCTCTTATTCTTCTTCTGTCTTCTGTCTTCTTTCTTGGTGTTTGATAGTTCTCTGTGGGGTATCTTTCACAGATGCTCCCCTGATGTTGGGTAAAATGCGTGGACAAGTTTGGACCCCTGTTGTTCAACAAGAGGTGTGCAGTGTGGACAGGCGGACATGCCACAGCAAGTGCGGGTAGCACTGGGTACAGGCAGGCACAGTGAGGGAAAGTGGGTGAAATGTGATAACGCAGGCACACTGTGGGCATGCGGGTCCGGCACAATCGCCCTTCCAGGTTTCAGCCATAATGAGCTACAGGCCATGCCTCTGGCGGCACGAGTTAGAAGATGGTGCAACGCGTTAGGTGTCATTCTCACATTCAAAGAGGTATTGTGGAATTGACAATTTGAGGTCCTATTCCAGGACTCAAGAAAGTGCTACTCTAACAATTAATCACATCAAAGATGTTGAGGCTGTGGTACGTGCACCAAGACTAGAGGTTGAGGCAGCCATTTCCTGGGCTGCTCTTTCTCCAAAGGTTACAGCACTGAATCCTTGAGGAGGCGGCCGGAACTGTGCATCCTTGAGGTTGCCGCATTTTCATGGTTTACCTGTTACCATCGGGTGGCAGACCATGCATTAACCATGGCAAATGACCTCAGCATTGACCAGGCTTTGAATGCAGCTTTTCTCTGCAGGAATGTCCACGGCTGACTGAGGTAGAGGATCTCAGCTTTGGTTTTGTGAGTTGACCATGGCTGAGGACCTTAGCATTGATCAGGGTAGATGGCCTTCAATGAGGACCAATAATTGATTGTATCAGGACCTTGGCATTGACTGGGCGTTGACCATAGGAAGACCATGGCAGAACCTCAGCATTGACTGCAAGTTACTGCAGTGTTCATTGCTGCAGACTGGAACAGATGATCTTGGGGTTGATTACAGATATGATCGTGCAAGGGAGATTGCGGCAATGACATTGGGAGTGATTGTGGCATTGACTGCAGCAGAAGATCAAGGAATTTACTGCAGGAAGATGGTGTCATAGCTGTGGCTGAGTAACTCAGTTTTGACTAAAGGTTGATTGCTACAACACCCATGACATTGACTACAATAGGAGACCTGGGAATTGACCGTGGGTTTGACCGCGACAAGAGGAGTGTTATATGCCGGATGTTGGCTGCGTCAGATGACCACGACGTTGACTAGGGGTTGACCAGCATTGACCGGTCTGTCCACTGAATGGACTGTGGAGTAGACTGTGGTTCTAGCTGCAGCAGGTAGTGGTAGACTAAAAGCTGATCTAGGCAATGACAGGAAGTAAACTATGGGTCGGGCTGGTGTATGGACCACTGAGTAGACTGCAGGAGGACCGTGGCATTGGATGATTCACCATTGTTCTGGGCTCTTGGACATTCCTGACTGTCTGGCACTAACTTATCAAAAAAGGCCTCTGATTTTTTTCTGCTGCCCATGCTTTATTTATATGTTTTCCCTCAGGTGCAATTATATCCGCACGTGTTTTACTGACAACCTTCCTCTTGTGTCTCCTGCTATACGCTCTTAAAAAAAATGTATGAGTTTCCAATCCTTAATTATCTAGTAGTATTTGAGAAACATCGTGTTGGTCTTTTTGTTGACATTTTGATCTATAGTAAAGATTTGCAGCAACATGGCCAATATCTTGCCCTTGTTTTTTTTCTTCTTGCAAAAAGCCAGCTTCACGTTGATCCAAAAACAATCAGTTTGGCTGCCTAAACATTGATTATTTTGGCCATGGCATATCAGCAGAAGGGGTTTCAACTGATCAATCCTACATTGAGGCCACTACACGATGGAAAATTCATTCCACACAAGCAGTTAAGGGGGTTCCTTGGTCTCACCGGTTTCTAAAGATGTTTTGTTTCTCAATAAGCAAATATTTCTCAACCATTACTGACTCTGCTGAAAAATAATTCTTACCAATGGTGTGAACATGTAGAACAAGCATTTCTGGCTTTACAATAGTTATTAACTTTTACTCCTATATTATGTGCGCTGGATTTCCCATTGCCATTCACAATAGAAATCGATGTCTGGTCAAGTTGTTGGGACTGTATTGCTTCAGAACTCTCATCATATTGCCTTCCTTTGCCAATCACTATGGCCACATGAACATATCAAATCAGCAATTGAGATGGAATTAATGGCACTGACCTGGGCAAATCAGAAGTGGAAACGATATTTTATGTTTCAGAATTTTTTATTTTTACCGATCAATTTAGTTTGCAGATATTATCAGAGCAAAATGAGATTCTGCTTGAGTATTATAATGATTGGCCAAACTTTTGGAATTTAATTTTGAAGTATGTTATAAGTTTGTGGGAGAAAAATATACTAAACAATGCCTTGTCACACTTCATTTCTGTAGGAAAAGGAACTTCCATTCATTGTCACGGACACATAGTCTGGACAAACGTTGTATTGACATAGAAATTCGAAATAATCCAAGATCAGCAATTATCATGACTCTATTGCTGAATATACAGATATTTTCCCTAAATATACTACCAGCTAGGATTTACTTTGCTACAAGGGCATATAATTTTACTCTCATATTAATCACCTATTCTCATTTGACGGATTTGATGACTCCGGAATGGGGGCGTGTGGGATTAAATTGCACGTTCAAATGAATTTCTCAACAATTATATTGCCAGGGCGGGCAAAAGTCAGTTACTTGTGGGGAAAAACTATACCGATCTCTGTTTCACCTCTCAAACAAAACTTTTCAACACTCACTCCTGAAGAAATACTGCAGCCTTTGCCAATTCCAAATCAAGTTTGGGAGGAAATAGCAGCAGACGTTATTGAAGGATTACCAATTTCCTACGGTTCTGACACTATCATGGTGATGTGGATAGTATAACCAAGCATGCCCATTATTTTCCCATCAAACATCCTTTTTTTGGTTAGTTTTATCATGTCTTATTTGTGAGAGAAATAGTGAAATTGCATGGGGTGCCGGATTCAATTATTTCTGATTGTGGCAATTTGTTCATCAGTCATTTTTTTAAGAGGTACATTGCCTCCAAGAAACTCAATTAAAGTTAAGTTCGTCATACCACCATGTGAGTGGTGCATCATTTAGATATTTAACATCATTCATCAATCCATCAAGTATTTCATGCTTTGTAACTCAAAAAAATATTGGGCAATAACCATTCTCGTCAGGCCATTCCTTCATTTCTTAGAGTTGATTTGGAATGGGAGGTCTCCAAACAAGGCTAACATCACAGGGCCCTGAAGTGAGGTTAACCAATTTTCCAACTGATGAAGCAATGTGGGATTGTGCAGATTGACTACAAGAAAGCATTCCCAACTTCAGATTAGAGGATGGGCTGAATCAACATGGGGGTGTGTTGATACATTTTTCAACAAATAGTATAGGAGAAGACTGAAGAGACAGGCACATCTGTAGTCACTTAAGTGTGAACCCCCTTTAACTAGCCCGGGGGGGGGGGGAAAACGGTGGACGGAAATTTGTTTTCAAGATTCAAGTATCAAGAGCCAGTTAGAGACTCATAGTCTGGAGCAGTAGAGCCGCTGCGGCTGGAGAGGAGAGGAGTATGCCTGGTTGCCTCTACTGTTAAGTTTTCATCTCTTCTTCTGTAATTCTTTGAGAATAATAGGAATGTTTTCTTGGAACTGGTCTGATTCTGAATCAGGCATATATGGCTGATTTCTATTCAAGATTGCCTGTGGTGAAGTAGTTACAGGAATTGCTTGTATCAACTTCCTTTTCCCACATCCCCAAATGTAAGACAGTCTATTACAGGTTTGGGGAGTGGAGTAACATCCATTTTGAATGGGGTTGCGTACTGATACTTCCGTCATGGGGATTGTACCAGTAGCCTTGAATGACTCAGAAGAAATGTTCTAGCATAATATTCACTGTCCCACCATTTAACATTATATTTGAAATCATGGTATTGATTAATGATGACATATGATTTCTTTATATTTTTTCTCAATTGCACTAAATCCTTAGATAATTTCAAACTTGCAGGACCGATTTTTAGCCTTCCCTGCGGATCAACATCCCATCGTGCTGCAAGTTGGTGGAAGCAACTTGCAGAATCTTTCAAAAGCAGCTGCACTTGCAAATAAATACCAATATGATGAAATCAACTTCAAGTCTGCATCATACTTGTTCAGATTCCTTTAGGAGTTGATGTTAACAGTGTTTCAATGAGATAATCATCTTTTTTTTAATGTCTTTCAGCTGTGGATGTCCAAGCAGTAAAGTAGCAGGCCATGGATGCTTTGGTGCGCGCCTTATGCTGGATCCAAAAGTACATTAACTGACTATGTTATTCAATCATCCTTTGAAATCATGCTCATACACTTCATTATTAAAAAACTCGATTTTATGTTTTATTGTTGGCAAGGGAAGTTTGTTGGAAAGGCTATGACTGCTATCTCAGACAACTGTGATGTTCCTATCAGTGTTAAGTGCAGAATCGGAGTGGATGATCGTGACTCATACAGTGAGCTTTGTGAGTCAACTTTATCACTTCCGGAAATTATTTCCATGTAGTTCCACAATCTATGAGATTAAAACCATAGCTCCTATAATTTTACATAAGAATGAATTGTGATTAGATGCCCTACTTCTATTGCTTTCCATCCCTAGTTCTTTTTAGCTTCTCCATTTGCCGTGGTCCTGTATAAAAGCCCAAATACTCTTTGTGCTGACTAAATCGCAATCCTTGGTCAAAGAAAGTGAAGTCAATTTTTGTTTCTTTGCTGACAAAGCTTTCTAATCTTCTAGGATAAATATTAGTATGGATGATCTAGAAATCAATAACTGGCTTTGGACATTGACACGTAGACAATGTTGGAATTTGAGTTGGTGAGGATGATGAGCTTGAAGGCTGATACACAGATCTCACATGAATGTTGGTCAAAGGTAGTCAATTCTAAATCTACACCAATCCAAACACATATCTGTAATATCGAGGAGAGTGAGAGTAGAGAGGAAAATCTATAGATGAACATGGCAGATAATGGCACAGTTGACTGCTGGGATCACGTCGAGGGCTCTGTGCTGATGGTGGAGAAGGCAAACAGCAGGCAGAAGACAGTCCCCGTGTCTGACGTTGGATGGCAGTGGGCTGACAGATATTGTGAAGAGGGTGGGGGAAGGTTGAACGATCATGAAGGTGGACGACGGAGGCATCATGCAATTGGAAGGCAAACACTCCAAGTGTCTGACAATGGATGCCGGACAACAGTAGGCTGATGACAAAGGAATCATGGGGAGGGCAGACAGCGGAGGGTGTCGGCTGAAGGAGGTTAAACGACTGTGGAGGCGGATGTCTGGAGATGGGGCTGTGGTAGACGGTAGGCATATGGCGGAGGTTAGACAGGGTTTCACAATGGACTACGGATGCTCTCCGAGAGTCTTACATCAGACAGTGGACAGCAGAGGACCTGCGGAGAGGGTGGACAGCTGAAGGCAAAGGATGTTGGTGGAGGAATTATGGAGGCAGATGGTGGGACATGGACATTGTCTAACAGTGAAGGGCGGCCGACAGACTAAGGTTTGTGGATGGAGGGAATTTCAAAGACAATAGCATGTGAGGGATAGCAGAGGGAAAATGGTTTTTTTTAAAGAACAGAGAGAAAATAGTGTTGAACAACAGATGGCTACAACAACAGTCCATGAAGCCAAAGGAGTTCCAATGAGATGAAGGCTATGGTCAGGTCTTTTGGAAAACTTGGACACCTCATCTTTACAGTCCTGGAGATGGTGGTGCTTGGTAGGCTCCAGCTTCCAGCGCTGGTTTGGCATCGAGGCCTTGAGGGTATATTCAGAGTTGGGATGACTGTGCTACGGACCTCAAGGAGATGGGGATATCAAACTGTGTTCTTAAGGAGTACCTCAACCTGGTGGGACTGGAGGCAAGGACATATGAGTCACCCCACGTGCTTATTGTGAACAATGACCCAGGATCTATCTACGTCAGGAATCAACAGCAGCCCAGAGGTGAAGCAGGCAGGTGTCCTCAAGAGGGAGCTTCATTGGAACTCGTCAGATAGCCATTGAAAATGGCATCTCGGTATTGGGATCCAGTCAAACAGGGTCAAGGTCAATAAGAGGGGGCAGTAGCACAATCTCAGACCACCTGGAGACTAGGATATTGCCGATACCCCACACGTCTTTGATCCTGCCGAAGGCAACAAAGCAGAGTCACAATTCATGGTAGACAACACAAAGACAACATCAAGTGGCTTGGATGACAGGGGAAGGAAAGAGGCCATCGAAGGAGGTCCAGATTGAGCCAGCAGTCATGACATCTGCAAGGCCAAAGACAAGCAGAACAGAAGAAGGGAACAGACACAAATCAGTACTACCACACCCCAGAGGTCAAGATAGATTAAATAAAGGGATATTGTTGAATAAGCTTTATATGTATCGGTCTTGTTCCTCTCACTCTCTCACATCTCTCTCTCTATATGTATCTTCTTGAAGAGAACCCTAAGTAGAGCTTCTTTTCACTTTTCTACATTTTCTCTCTCCTCGGAGCTTCCTCTCTCCTTGAGGCTTCTTCTTGGTATCAGAGCCCCGATCCGTCGACGCATGATCCGCCGCCGACGCACAATCTGCCGCCTTGATTTGCTTGATCTACCGCTCGATCTACCGCCGCAGACGCTCGATTCGCCGCCGCCAATCGTTCAGCGTCGAGCTCGATCTGCCGATGCTCGATCGATCTGCTGCTCGATCTACCACCGCAGACGCTCGATCTGCCGCCGATGATCGTTCAGCGTCAAGCTCGATCCAGTGACGCTCGATCCGCCGTAGTTCAGAGCATTCTCATAGCTCGATCCGCTGGCATTCGTTCACCATTGTTTGGTGTCACCGCCATTGATCCGCTGCCGCCAGCACCGCCAATCCGCTGCTGTTGATCTGCCTCCGCCGCCACCGGCGACTCCAGCTTGTTTGGCGTCACCGACCACCGCCTTGATTCACCCAAGTCGGAGCATCTCATCGCGATTCATTAATCTCGCCGGACCTCCGACCCCAACATGGCGTCCAACAAAGGAGGCCCTTCTAGCCGTTCAGATGGAGGAGACACGCATTGGCATATTTCACTCCAAACCTGTCTTGGCGATGGTTGTTCAGTAGCTGGGGAACTCACAACCTACATCTACCCGGGGTGTGCAGTCTCATATGCCCTCCCCTACGGTGTCGCAACCTCACGTGATTCCCACAGCCCAGAAGTCGGCGAGCATAGGTCACGGGACCAATGGCAATTTCTCTCTTTTCTGCAACTATTGTAAGTAAAAAGGTCATACTAAGGACACTTGCTATTAGCTAGAGAGAAAGAATGCTCACCAAAGTCACTTGGTGACCACCCCGGCTCCTCTTATCAATATTCCTGCCTTCACTGGACCGTCCATGGCTCCTCCTGTGCCATTTCCTGTGGCACCCCAACAGACTACTATAGACACATCTTCTATGGGAGATCAGCTCAAGCACGATGAGATTGACCAACTCCGACAGCTTCTTCAGTCTCAATTGGTGGATTCTACTTCGCTGGTTCACCAAGGTTAACACTTTTCCTCTTCCTCTTCCCATATGCAATGGATAGTTGACTCAGGTGCCACCGCTCATATGACTCTTGCATCCCAGTGTTTTCTCACCTACACCCCCTCTCCTAGCTCTCGTAAAGTTGGTACTACATCCGGTCTGCTTCTCACTGTAGTTGGTGTGGGGTGTGTACAACTCTTCGCCCATCTTAGCCTCACGCATGTTCTTCATGTTGCACACCTTACCCTTAGCCTCGTTTCCCTTCGTCACCTTGATCAAGACCTCGGCCAAGACTTGCTTTTCACTCCTAATACCTGCTTCTATCGTGATAAAGTGTCGAGGCAGACGATTACACTTGCTGAGGAATGAGATGGTCTCTACATTCTCCACCGCTCTCCATCTGTTTCTCCTCCAGTCCCTGCTGTCGGTGTGACCCTTTCCACTCCGGCGTAGGACCCTCTTTGGCTTCTTCACCGTCGCTTGGGACATCCTTCCCTCTCTACTTTGAAATTAATGTTTCCTCGCTTGTTTCATGGACGTCGTGTGGACGGGTTTGTTTGTGAACCATGTCGATTAGCTAAACATACTCGGACAACGTATCCCTGTCCCTAGTACTTCGGGCGCACCATGCTTAGCAATATTTGTGGATGATTTCACCCGCTTTACATGGGCTTATCTCCTTAAATAAATCAGATCTTAGATACTATAATTTCATTCCATGTCCTCATTCAAAATCATTTTGCTACGTCACTCAAACGCTTCTGCTCCAATAATGCCCGTGATTATTTTAACTCTACCATTTCCACCGTCTTCACCTCTCATGGCATTGTCCATGAAACATCATGTCCCTACACGCCTCAACAGAATGGTCTTGTGGAACCCAAGTTTCGTCACATCTTTGATACCACTCGCTCTCCTTCTTCAAATGAATATGCCCAAATACTTCTGGGGCGAAGCCTCTCTAACTGCGGTACACCTCATCAATCGCCTTCCCTCTCGCGTCCTTTCCCACCATTCCCCTATCAATGCTCTACATCAGGCCTATCCCACGGTTCCCTTGAAAACTAATCTTATTCCCCGTATTTTTGGGTGCACCTGCTATGTTGCTAACCATCATCCTTCTCGGGATAAGCTTGCTAAGGCGCTCCGCTGTGTCTTTGTGGGTTACTCTTCTCATCAAAAGGGATATAAGTACTATCATCCTTCTACTCATTGCCTCATTGTGAGTAAAGATGTCACCTTTGACGAGTCCACTCCATTCTATCTTTCTGGCTAGTCGTCCTCTTCTTCCTCTCTTCCTTCATATGATGAGTCCCTCGATTTCCTTGTTCCACTTAAACCTCCCTTTTTGTATCTTCTACCTGCTACCCCTCCATCTGTTCTCCCAACCTCAGCTCCTCCGCAGAAATTTGATGGGACCATATACCATCGCCCGCACCACTAACCAATGCACCAAAATCTCCTAACTCCCGCCATGATCTTTCCCGGACTCTCCACCTTCCACACCTTCTGCTGGCCTGAACCCTCCTCTACCTTGTGATGACCTCCCCATTGCCCTCCGGAAAGCCCCTAGGTCATGTACCTCCACTCCTCTTTATCCTTTGGCCTATTATGTTTCCTTCCATCGCCTCTCCCCGTCTTATCGAGCCCTTCTCACCCGTCTTGATTCTATTGCCATTCCGAAGACGGTAGATGCAGCGTTGGCTTCCCTTGAGTGGCGTCATGCAATAGAAGAGGAATCGGTTGCTTTGGAAAAAAACCGGACTTGGGATTTTGTTCCTTTGCCTTCGGCCAAGCACTTGGTTGGCTGTCGATGGGTCTATACCGTCAAGTACTAGTCTGGTGGTACTCTCGAACAGTATAAGGCCCGTCTTGTGGCTAAAGGCTACACACAGCAGTTTGGTATTGATTATTTGGAGACGTTTGCCCCAGTTGCTAAGATGAATACTATTAATTTTATTATTGCCGTTGCGGCTCATCATGATTGGTCTCTTCAGCAGTTTAACGTCAAGAATGCCTTTCTCCATGGTGATCTCTATGAAGAGGTTTATATAGCCTTGCCTCTCGGCTACGTAGCTCCTCCTTCGCCATCCCCCATTGTATATTGTCTCAAGAAGGCTCTCTATAGCTTGAAGCAGTCTCCTCGGGCTTGGTTTGGTCGCTTTACGCACTTGATGAAATTATTTGGATATTCTCAGTGCAATAGTGACCATACCCTTTTCTATAGTCATTCCTCGTCCGGGGGAGTTACGCTGCGTCTTGTGTACGAGGATGACATCATCATTACGGGGAATGACTCGCATGCGGAGTCTCAGTTGGCGGCTCACCTTGCTGGTAAATTTGATATCAAACATCTTGGCCTCCTCTGATACTTCCTTTGCATTGAGGTGGCATATTCTGCGACTGGCATCTTCTTTTGCCAGAGGAAATATATTGCTGACCTTCTTCAAGAGCTTGGAAAGGAGGACTCACAACCCCTTACCACTCCCATTGAAGTAAATCACCAGCTATCTCTGGCGGAGCATCAGGAGGCTGTTGATCAAGGAAGGTACCAAAGATTGGTTGGTAAGCTGATATATCTCTCTCATACTCGCCCTGACATTGCTTATGCCGTGGGCATGTTAAGTCAATTTATGCATTCTCCAAAAGCGTGTCATATGCATGCTGCCGACCGCGTACTCCGCTATCTCAAAGGTACTGTTGGTCTTGGTCTTCAATTCAAGCGTAAAGGTGGTCTCTGATTGGACGTCTATACAGATGCTGATTATGCTGGTTCTTATGTTGATCGTCGCTCAACGGCGGGCTACTGTACCTTTCTTGGTGGCAATATTATTTCATGGCTCAGTAAGAAGCAATCTGTCATCTCTCGATCTAGTGCTGAAGCAGAATTTCGTGCCCTGGCACAAGGTCTCTCTGAGGTATTATGGCTCACCAATCACGACTCATTGCTGTCAATCATCACAGCCGGACTGATTGCCCTCCATGATGTATCTAATGCCTCTGCAGCCCACTACTTCGGCCATCATTCTTACCCACCAGTTCATGAGCAGATTTTCACCTTCTCACCATTCGTGCTTCATCTAACACAACCCTTCCTGTTATCCTTCTCCTCATCATCCGCGCTTCCTCTAACACACCCCTTCCCATTCTCCTTCTCCTTATCCTCTGCGCTTCCTCTAACACACCTTTCATGTTATCCTTCTACGCCCCATCTGTCAGGATCATGGCTTTCCCCTTTGGATCAGGCCTCCGCGTATCTCCCTCCCAACTGGCCCTGCTTCCAATATCCTTAGTCTTCCGTCCCTCCTGGCCACCACCCATGCCTTGCCCCCTCAATTGTGTCGTAGTATATCTGAAGAAGCCTCAAGGAGAGAGGAAGTTCTGAGGAGAGAGGAAGGTCCGAGGAGAGAGAAAGGTCCAAAGAGAGAGAAAGCTCCGAGGAGAGAGAAAATGTAGAAAAGTGAAAAATAGCTCTACTTAGGGTTCTCTTCAAGAAGATACATATAGAGAGAGAGAGAAGTGAGAGAGTGAGAGGAACAAAGCAAGACCGATACATATAAAGCTTATTCAACAGTCCCCCTCACACTGGTGACTGGATGTTATCCATTCCCAGTTTGCCGCACAATTCTTGAAAACGTGGGGCAGTCAGTCCGCCGTTGTCGTGCAACTTGCATGGACTCTGTGATGATTGACAGCAATGAGTCGTGATGATTGACATCAATCTACTCAAAGCTGTCGTGTGAGATGTCGTGCAACTTGCATGGACTCTGTGATGATTGACAGCAATGAGTCGTGGGTCCATACCTTCGTGAATGGGGAGCCATAGTGGCCTGCTTACGAGAGACTATGTTGGAAAGGTGCGAGGCAAGACTTAGAATCTGGTGGGCCAAGGCTTTCTGGAAAGTTTTCTACCGGTGAATGTGGTGAAGCAGTCTGGGGTTTTGGTGGTTTCATGGAAGGAGACAGTATTTCCTAGGGAGGAAGCATGGATGGGGCGATTCGTGGCTGGATTTAAGCTATAAAGGTGGAATGATGATTTTGAGTGGGTTATCATCTTAATAGAAGGTCTGGCTACTGAGGGCCACCCTATGGGGGGAGCAATCCAGAGTGGTATCAGCCTTCTAGGGACGCAAGGTGACTCTAGCAGGTAGGACCCTGGTTTAGGGGTGACTTCAATGGGACGTTGTGGAGGGGGATAGACCTTATGGAGCTAGTGGCCAGGACCTGGATTTGGCTGAATTTGGTTTTACATATGGGGGGCAGGATTGCAGGAAATGGACCATATGGACTGTGTGTACGTGTGGAGAAGCACAAAGAGGCCCATCACACTTTATTTTCTAGAGGGGTTCCTATGCTCAGTGGAAATGTTGGAGTGCATCCCTAGGTGAACTTGTGATTACTCCCTACACTGCTGTGAGATCATTCTCCTATTGGGTTACAGATGCAATAGGGCTGGTCTACATACTTAAAGATGGAAAGATCCAGCGTGACATAGGTGCAACAGGCCTTTTGCAGTGGAAGAAGTGAAGGTAACCTAGAAGGGTCAAAATGGAGAAGGTACTCCAGGCCCAGATGGGTTCTAAGTGTTCTTCTTCAATGAGTTCTGGGATTTGGTCAAGATAGAGGTTTTTTCTTTTTTTGAATAAATAGAGGTTATGGACACTTTGGTGGAGTTTTGGTGAGGTAACAATGGTCTATTCTGCCTACCAAAGTGCAAATGGGAGGTTAAAGTTGGAGATTTTTGGCCTTTATCATTGTGTAACTCCATCTACCCGGAAAATAAATTACGAAAGGTGATTAGAGATCTCGTTGGACCTTCCTAGTCTGTATTCATTTTCCAGCAGGCTGCTGGTAGATGGCACATTAGCGGCGGTGAAATCCTTGCGGGATGACAGAGATAGTTGGACTATGGGCTTCATGGGAAAAGCTGATTTTGCGAAAGCATATGATTCTCTAAAACTAGGAAGTTTGAGGGCCTCAATGAGGAAGAGGCTTTCCCACCAAGTAAGTTTCATGGATTCAAATGTGTTACCTCCCACTCCTTTTGGTTTGGCGAAAGGGCAACCAGAGGAAGAATGGATCCACCTTGAAAGGGGGGTCAGGCAAGGATGTCCCCTGGCACCATTACTGTTTGTCTTAGCATTGCATGACCTAGTGGCATGTGGAATTCAATCATGCAGACATGACCTGCTGCGGTTTTTTAGTTGATGTGATATCAAACGTGCATTTCAGTACTATAGTATGCAGACGACACCGCATTGTTCATGGAAACTCTGTGGAGAAGGCTAGGAACCTCAACATGCTATTATAACTCTTTGCATATCTTATTGGATAGCATTTGTGGGTTTGGGCCTATCACAGGAGGAGGCTCAATGCTCAGGGCTTTGTGGATGGCCAGTGGGACATTACCCATGTGTTATTTTGCCTGCCATTGATGTGGGGAAAGCTTTCGCCCATGGTGAAGGAGGACCTTGTTCTATTTTTCTTGAAGGATAGTAATGCTACACAGCTGAACTGCATGCGTTGTGCATTTCCAGTAAGGACATCTACTTTCTTACGTGGTGTGACACATATTTTCCTCAAATTGCCGAATTGTTTAAAGCTAGAATAGGCAATGATTTGTTATTCTTATATTGGTTAGATGACTGGTTGGCTTGATGCATATTACGGGAGGATTTTCCAACCCTATTTGCTATTGCACATAACCCTTGTGCGATGGTTAGACTATGCTGGGATGACACATGGAATCCCATTTTGGAGAGCATTCAGTCGAATCAGAAGGTGACGTAGGACGGCTACGGAATGGACGACTAAAGAATGGACGACGAAGGAATGGACGACTGGGTTAACGGGACAGACTACAGGTAGATGGATGACTAGGAATGGATCAGATACTGGAGGGATAAAACAGCCACAGAAATCACACGGTCGAATTCGGACTTTAAAACCGATGAAAATTTGATGGTGCAGCTCCGACCCTTATTGAGGGGGGGAGTACTGTCTTCCCCCACCGTGACGATGCCTAAGGCCCGAAATCAATATTCGAATTCGCGTCGCGAAGAAACACTCGAGAAAAGGAGAGAAGAAGAGGAGATCCAAGTCTAATTCTGACGGCGGTGGAAACTTCTCGAGAAAACACTGGACGGAGAACACTTTCGACACCAAAGAGTTCAGGCGTACCTCGACACCGTAGTGCGTGTAGAGGATGCGAGAAATTCCGATTGTGACGAGGCTGGGCGAATCCGGGCGTTGAGCGGCCCACTGGACGAGGAAGATTCTAGGCGTTCCGGGCGTTGAACGGCCCTGGTAGAGAGTAGATGTCGTTGTCGCAGAGTGAGGCGTAGGCGAATACCCGCGCGCGCGAAGCGCGCGTAGGGTGCGCGGAGCAGCACACGCGGGCGCTGAGCGCGTGGAGCGCCGGCGCGCGCGCGGAGTGCGCAGAGGGCATGCAGCGCACCCGGAGCGCGCGCGGCTCGAAGCGTCGGACGGCGTCGACGACGACCGGTGCCGCCGGTGTCGAAGTCTTGCGGGGCGACCCCAAGCGGGTGGCCTGGGGGCGGCCTTGGCGGCCCTGGCAGGGGCGGCCCTGGTTGGGGCGGCCTGGGCGGCCCTGGTTGGGGCGGCCTGGGCGGCCCCAAGGGGGGGGCATGGGGCCAGCCTTGGCGGCCCTGGCAGGGGCGGCCTGAGCGGCCCTGTTGGGGGCGGCCGTTGGAAGGAGAGAGGGGGAGAGAGAGAGGGAGAGAGAGAAAGAGAAGGAGAGAGAGGGAGAGAGAGAGAGAGAGAGAGAGAGAGAGAGAGAGAGAGAGAGAGAGAGAGAGAGAGAGAGAGAGAGAGAGAGAGAGAGAGAGAGAGAGAGAGAGAGAGAGAGAGAGAGAGAGAGAGAGAGAGAGGGAGAGAGGGAGAGAGGGAGAGAGGGGGAGAGAGAGAGAGAGAGGGAGAGAGAGGGAGAGAGAGAGAGAGGGGAGAGGGAGCGAGGGAGAGAGGGAGAGAGGGAGAGAGGGAGAGAGGGAGAGAGGGAGAGAGGGAGAGAGGGAGAGAGAGAGAGGATCAAAAGGGAGGATGGAAGGCCGATGTCGCGAGGCGGCGGCGGCGGCGGCGGTGGCGGCGGCGCTAGGGCTGGCGAGATAGGGAGGCTTGGGCAGTCCTCCAAGAAGAGTTAAACAAAACTCAATTCTTGAAATATGACTGCCTAACTGTTTCTTGAAAACAATGGCCTTTATATACAGGCCTTGGAGGAAAGAGAAAATGACGGGAAATTAGAGACGAGAAATTAAAGACATGCATCATGTCACGCCAAAGGGCAGTTGTTGATCTGCCTCTGGCGACGTGTCATGACGCGCGTAGGGACGTGTGCGGGTGGAAACGTGTGTGATGACGGTTGCGGCGTGTTCGTGGCGGAGATGTTGACTTCGGTTGACTTCGCCGTTGTGTCCGTAGAGGAGATGTTGACCTTGGTTGATGGCGGCGGCGCGTCCGGTGTCGAAGCATTGGTGTCCACGCCACCAGAAGGTGGGAGATTTGTTGAGCATGCAGCAATCTTTAATTCATCTGTTACATTTTAGTAGGATATAACATGGCTGGATGTGGAGAGGCCTCTCATTTTTTGTCCAGGATCCATACATGAAGGTCAGAGAGGGCCAGCTGGAGGACTCAACAACTCCTCACACCTGCAGAATTTTATGGAAACAGAAGGTTCCCTTAACGGGAAGATTTTGGATGGGTGTTCATAAAGCAGTGCATTGTGACAAGAGTCCTCCAGAAGCAAATTTTCCTGAACACTTTGGTAGAGGGCCCTCTGTGTACAAGGGGTGACGAAAATTCTTCCCTTTTCTTCGAGTGTCCTTTTGCCAAAACTCGATGGTCCTCACCAAAGTTCCCGAAGGTGGATGTAACTTCGGACAAGTCCTTCTGGGGCTCTTTCGGGGAAGCCATGTGCAGAGGATGTACGATATTAGAAATCTCTTAGTGGCGCTATTGGCAATATGGGCTGTACTGCAAGGAGGTTATGGTTATGGGAAGGGATGTCTCGATGGACAACATCCTACTTGATGTGGAGGGTTTTATTTCCTACTAGTTTAGGAGGGGTCTTCACTTTTCTTCTTAAATTAAAATTTATTTAATTTAAGAAGACCTTCCCCATTACTAATAAAATACATGATATGCACATGATACCTGATAAGACAACAGACATGAGCAGGCTGGAAATCTGTCCATTGTTTCAAAAGATACAGAATTATTTTTCTTTTCTATATTTAATATGATGCAATATCTCACAAAAATTCTTCTTCAGTACCAACGTGAAAGATATATTTTTTTGAAACAAAATATCATTGTTTATTTTTAATTACAATTAAGTTTTAATCGTGAACAAGTTACCGTTGCCTTTTTCATGCCATCATGAATGCATGAATAATATGAATGCATTGACTGTTTTGATATCTTCAGTTGTATTTTTCTCGGTATCATGAGTACTTTTTAGTGTTTGATGTGAGAAAGAAAATTAGACTGAAGTTTGAAATTTAAAATGATGTTCACATAATTTTGCTGAAAATATCATCCTTTGGGATTTTTTCTTTTTTTCGCTTGTATGTATTCTGACGGCTTAAAATATCCTGATTCAGGCTTCTCTTTTTATTATAATTTTTTGGATCGATTTCTTTTATTATGCTTTTGCAGCTGTTAAATAATTTTTTCATTATTTAATTAGAGGACTTACATTATTCTGTTCAATGGTAGGAGATGGAGATTTTATTTTTGAGAATTCCATTCTTTTATTGATTGTTCACAGAAATGTCCCCTTGTCTATTATGTTATCTATCGTTGGCCTCTACTAATAATTCATCTTAATTACACTTGTGACATAAAAATGAACTTTACCTTACTTATTCTTCTTATTTTATTTAGGTGAATTCATTTATACTGTTGCTTCTACCTCACCAACTAAACATTTCATAATTCATGCTCGGAAGGCAATGCTTAATGGATTGAGTCCTGCAGACAATCGGAAGATACCTCCCCTAAAGTATGCTTGTTGAGTTTTGAGCTTCTATATCTCTTTTAAGTGCCTAGCCTATTTTCAATTTTCCAGATGCATTACTTGTATTGATCACGTGGTTTTTTTCTGGTTTGAAATAAAAAATGAACTATTTTATTGATCACATGATTAATTGTTTGTATGGTTTTCCATTAGCTTGAATATATATTCAACTCAGTATTCTAGTATTTAATTATTTTTATTGTTTGATGATTTCCTCAGATATGAGTATTATTTTGCTCTGGTGCGAGATTTTCCTGAGTTAAGGTTCACAATAAATGGAGGGATAACATGCATGAATCAGGTAAATGTTTTGGGCTTACCAGATACTTCTCTTTGAGATTCATGAGCAGATCAACTTTTATGTTATGTGTTGGAATCAAGCGCTTACCAAATGTGTTAAAAGCTATAGCTGATAGCAAGGGCGCTACTTTTCATCTTTAAGCAGGATGTTGTTCTTCAAAATTATGTGTAGAATATTCTTCAAAAAAATATGTTTTGTGTAGGTCATTCTTCAATTTGGATAATTCGTTATTTGATTAGGTTTTGTACAGTATGAGTCAGTTTCTTGATTCAGAAAAAAATAATCCGTACATGAAGGGAGAATGAATGGATAATTGGCAGGATTGTGATGCAATCCTATAGAGCTAAGGGTACCTCTCATTCCTTAGGCCATTAGGTCATTCTGGTCATTTTCCTTAGTGTGAGTTTCCCTTTAAGTAGGGACATTTTGTGTGAGTTTCCCTTCAAATCTATCTTTCCTTCGTATTGATCTACATCAAATTTTTTAGTCACAAGAATTCTAGATTTGGTTGGATGTCCAAGCAGATTCGTATCAGTGTATCTCCTTCCAACAATTAATAGTAGTTTAGAAAACTGGTGTCTAGCAAGTCAGTTCAGCAGACATGCCTACTGGACTTGAGAGCAGACCTATGGTGTACAGGCTAATCCTTCTTTCACCTTTTGTTTGATGATTTTTTTTTTAATTTCTAAATATTTAGTACTATCATAGGCAATCCTGATTGCGGCCTTATTGTACATGAGGTGAAAGGGTCTATCGTATGGGACTCTGAGGCCATTTAGGATTCGTTGGGTCTTGGAGGATCTCACATAGCCCATGTCCTGTGGGAGACAAAGCGTTTTTCCATGACATTGAAACAACTTTTTGGTCCTTCGCCATGTAACCAAATTCCTGCAGAAAAAGGGGTAGTATCAAGTCATTAACCTGTGAAAAAGCATTGACCTTGGATAAGCAAAATCTGTAAACCCTTGAAATTTTAACTGACCCTCCTTTCTGTAGACCCATTTTAGGCCTGTTGGCCCTTTAAGATGATCTGTTATGATCCTTGATTACAGGAAAGATAATGATATTTAAGAAAAGGAGCAAGGAAACATAATTAATAATTAAGAAGCGGGTACAAGATTACTATTTCAAGGCAGGGATCCACTGCTCCTCAAAGGTCATCAGGCACTTTTCACCAAATCAAGAACACACTATTTCCAAAAAGACACAACTCAATGATTCTGCCTTTCTCCTTGGTCTTGGGCATATTTTCAGGGTACCTAAGTCCCACATACTAGATGGCTCTTATATCATTTTCCATCTCTCAGAGTCTTATCATTCCATCCGATCTGTTGAACCACTTGCAGATGCGAATTCATAGGCCTAATTTGAGAGGATATACCTAATAGAGTGGGCACCAGAGACCCAGGCTTGGAGGCCTTTTGGGCATTAATTACAGAGGTGTCTCTATAGAAGATGAGACTGCAGATGGTGGGTACACTTGGAGCAGGATCGTGGGACCTATGTTCCTATCTCATTTGGACCCCCTCTTGTGCATGGTGCATCTCTTGGATCGTTTCACAATGGTGAATGTGCGGTCACTTGTCCATTGGTAGACCAGTCTCCGATAATCTGACATTTACATGAGAGATCCTGTCAACCCACATACCTCAAGAGACAGATCCTGGGTCCAGGAGACATAATAGAAATCACCTAGGTGCATTACCTTGAGTCAAGAACCTAGATGGTATGGACGATACCCAAACCCTTTCAGAACAAGAGAAGCGACAGGCACTTATGGCAATAACAGCAGAGGAAGAGAAGTTGGAGATGGATTGGAGATACCTGTCAAGGCAGTTATGGGTGATGGAGGTAGATGTGAACACGGGACACTTCCATCTCATGGAAACTGGAACAAGGCGATTGAACCAGTTATTGAGGCAGGATGCGGGGAATGGGGAGTTTGTGGGAGATGAATCAGTCAGTAGAGCTCTGGCCGAGCACTTCAAAAACTTCACATGTAGAGGGGGTAGAAATAGTGAAGGTTTACATCTTACAGTAGGGGAGTTGCCAAGGCCCTTTCAAGAGCTCCTCAGGGTCCATAAAGGGGTTGAGCGGAGAAGGGGGCCCAGATCCAGTCGACATTTCAGTATTTTTCTTTATTGCATTCTGGGAGATGATCAGGATGGAGGAATGGCATGTCAAGGAATTTCGACAAGGGAATAATCGAATGGATAAAATTAATTGTACCCCACTTGGTCCTGCTGCCTTAGTGCCAGGGGGTCATCACCATGGGGGATTTGAGGCTTATTTCTCTATCTAACTCTATATATCTCATCTTTGCAAAGAATGTCTGGTTCATTTCCCAAGTAGAGTGCTATATGCCAATGTGGTGAAGAAAACTGCTCATATCTTTTCTTTAAATGCCTGTTTGCCCAGTCATTGTGGGTCAGGCATTCTACCACAGGGATTCTCAACAGTGTAGGTTATCTAGGGGCCAGGATGTGTCCCTGGTCAGAATAGTAGACGATGTGGAGAGTCTAGTCTCAGTTTTGTTTAAAGGGATGTGAATGGAAGGTGTGGGTACCTTAAGGTCACATGTATTTATAATTTCTACAAAATAATCATAGATAGATGGAATATCTTCCATTTGGTTTGTTGTGTGTTACATCCCTGTTTAGTTACATACTGTTCATTTGGAGCCACTTCTTCTTTATAGCCTGTAAAGGTTTCTTTAAAAAGATAGCCTATCTAAAGGCATGCATCATTTGAATAGATGTCTTCCTTGTGAGAGATTTCTTCTCTCTTAGTTCTCCATCATTGTGAAAGAGTTTTATTGTGGAGTGTATTTTTTTTTGTTTTAGTTGTATACTGAATTCTGGTTTTTCAAATACTGTAAACGTGGAATCATTGAAAGTGAAGTGATTCTCTGAACCTTAGATGACTTTAGAAAAAAAACGTGAATAGCACATTGAGGAACAGCGTAACATATGAGGAGTATATTTATTCAAGATAGATGTGCACGACAAGTCCTGGACAGCGACGACAGACTTAAAGCAATATGAAGATGAGGTCCTAAATAGTTCCTTCTGAGTCCAACTGTGGTATGCCAACTGTGAAAAATCCAGAGACAAACACAGTATCCGTTAGCCAAAAGAAGAATTTATCCACTGCTGACTTTGTTTTCTTAATAGAGTTCAGAAAATACACAAAGATGAGGCTTAAAGGCCAGAAAACTATTTCAGAATGACTTAGAAAAGGTAGAATAAAAGTGGGGAAAATACCTGATTCATGGAGATATGTAACATTTATTCCATGGGATTACATAACTTACAATTTTTCTTGTGGTAGGCCAGTGCAGCGAGGAAGCTAGGAGCGCATGGTGTGATGATTGGTCGAGCTGCATATAACAGGTGTCCATTGATCAGTTCCTACCTACATGGGATTGCATGTTTCACTCTTTTGTGCCTCAAACTTAGGGAGAGTAATGCTTATTTATCTGTGTTAGAATTACTTCTTACTCGTATTGTGTAATTTTTTGCATGTTTGCCCGTGTAACGGCTTTGTGATACGATCCAGTAGGCCCACTAGGGGCATTCCCGTCTTAACATTCCATCTACGTTTCCTTTAAGTATGTAGCCCTCCTTGTGGGAGGGCAGGAGATGAATTGTTAACTGGTTGGGTTCAAGTATTCTCTCTTCTCCCTCGGCGACGTCCACTCCGCCGATCCCTCCCTGCCGTAGTCCACCTCGGCACACCGACGTCCACCCCGGCGCCCTCACTCTTCCTCCACCGTCTTCTCCCCTGTACGAACTGGCTAGGTTCGTATCACTATGAAATACGACCGTTGTAATGATCGGGTTTAGATCTTAAGATCCAAACTGAAGATGTACTTTATATTGGGCATTTTGCCCTACTGAACAATAGATGGGTTTTCTCTTCTTCTTGCCTCCTCTTCTGCCTCTTCTCTCGACTGACAGCAGCTGGCACCAATCATCCTCAGGCAATTCTCGCTGATGCTAGGGCATCTAAAGGAGGTTCCAACAATCTGGAAACAAAAGCAAATAATTTCTGTTTATGGTTAGGTAAAAAATATTCTGTATACATTAGTTCGTTATGGGTGATGTTATTCTCTTGGGAGTCATTTCTTTATAAAGTGATGGTTTGTATGATAGTTTAGGTCAGGTTTGCCAAGTTGATGTAAACTGGGAACAAAAAAAATTGATGGCTACAGGACCATAATAGTTTGCCAGCTCTGATAGGGTTCTTGTTGTTGTGATAATATTAGACTTAAGAAGTTTCACCATGACGATATCAATTCATGCTTCATCAGTGCACACAATTAGATGATGATATACATCAACCTTGGTGTCGCACCAAGATGATATCAAGAAATAGTTTATATACGTTAGTAGAGATAACAATTTGTCTGCCTCTTTCATTCCTAGCGTAAATTGTGCACATGCTCCAGCTAATAAACAGGATAAAGAGTCCTATTTAGTACATGATTGGCTCCCCAGCCAGACTGTCTCCAATTCGCAAGAATGAAGGATTATCCTAATGACTTACTCAAATGCCCCTATGAGATCTGATCACACGTTGACACCTCCATGAGTTTTCTTATTTCAATGGGATCTCCCCATGGCTTCTTATAGATTGCATTTTTAGTCATACGTTTAACACATTATTGATTATTGAGGTTGTTTTTTGAATTTCTCTCTCGTTGCTGTACGTCTTCTTATGATAGTTCAGTTAGTATCCTTTTGATTTCTGGTCAGGCTGTTCCCATGCCGTTTTGCTATTCATATGAATGGTATTGTTAAGTATAGTTTTGCCTCAACACGTTCTCTCCAGTTATGTTTTATCTCAAATAAAACATTGTTGTTCTCTTAGTGCGTGCATGGAATTTTTTTCTCTCCTCAACATGGTATCGGTGGGCAACTGATAGGAGCCATGTATGATTAATTGTTTCCCTGTTGTAAAGACTTTGCTAATTCGTAACCAGAAACCCCCTTCAATCACTGTGGGCAGGAGGCTCGATCCTTTTTACCAGCCACCGGGTTTCTCCTTGCAACCACTTCTAAAAGAGCCTAAATGTGCTGCTCTTTTCCTATCTGTTTATTTATAGTTTCTCGTGCATGTAGTATTAAGACACACATGTCTTTTAATCGATTGGCCTTTCTTTTCCTTCTTTAGTAACTCTTGGGACAAATCATTTTGTATCAGCAACCTCTACTGTTAGTCACCATCAGCAGTGCACTGTCAACAACATTCCTGTTGCTGTCATCACTTGCCGCTCTGTTGTCCATGGTCACTGTCTGACTTCTACAATGATCACCGGTCATTGTCCCAGTCGTTAACTTTCATTTGCTATCCATGCCAAAGCCGGGCATCAATACCACTGGCCTATCTTCCCTCCTTGGTCACCATTTGCAGTTTCAGCCCTCCATCAAGCTAGTCAGACCTGTCTGTCGACTTGACTCCTGGCGTAGTGGAGAAGTAGAAACAATAGCCAGAGACAGAAGAAGGGGCGAGGAAGAAAAACAAAGTTTATTTCTGCTTAAAAGGATAATTAACACATTGAGTTACCTCTCCCTTTTACAGGAGAATTAACTAGCCGTTAATAACGGCTGGTGTTATAACGGCTATAAAATTAGCCGTTATAACTTACCCGAATCCGATAAGGATTGCGATAATGGATCTACCTGGATCCGATAAGGGAAGAGAGGAAACACTGGTTTAGGCTTATAGTTCCGCCTTTACATTTAACACTCCCCCTCAAGTGTAGGAATGGATATTTGCCATTCCAAGCTTGGATATCAAATGTTGAAGGCTCTTGGTAGGTAGACCCTGTGAAGATGTCTGCGCATTGTTCTTCGGACTTGACATGCTCTGTCTTCAGTATCCCTCGTTCCAAGTGATCTTGAATATAGAAACGGTCGATGTTGACATGCTTCATCTTGTCGTGATCGACGGGGTCATGTGCTATGCTGATAGCAGATTTGTTGTCGCAGCGGATGACAATTGGGCTCATATAGTTAATCTTCAGATCGTCTAGCATATGTTTAATCCACATGACTTCGTCAATTCCTTTGGACATAGCATGAAATTCAGCTTCTGTACTTGACTTGGATACAACACTTTGCTTCTTGCTTCTCCAAGTCACCAGGTTTCCTCCAAGTATTGTACAATACCCAGTAGTTGACCTGTAATCAAGATGAGACCCCGCATAGTCAGAATCAGTGTATAAAGTAAGGTCAAGTTTACCTGTTTTCCGGTATGCGATGCCCAGCCCTGGAGTTCCCTTTAGGTACCTGAGAATTCTATTAACAGTTTGAAAATGAGAGTTTCTGGGTGAGTGCATAAATTGACTTTAAACATTGACTGCATAACAAATATCTGGTCTGGTATGTGACAGATATAAGAGTTTTCCAACAATACTTTGATATGAGTTAACATCTACTCAAGGTTCATCCTCATTGATAGTTAATTTATGATTAACTTCAATCGGTGTTTCATTTGTATGACAATTGACATGCTTTGTTTCTTCTAGGAGTTCTAGAATGTATTTTTGCTGTGTCATCAAAATTCCTTTGCTTGAGCGTGCAAATTCTATTCCTAAGAAATACTTTAGAGGCCCCAATTGTTTAACTTGGAAATTCTCATCCAAGTGCTGTTCGAGATTTTTCATTTCTTCTAGGTTGTTTCCTGTAATTATGATATCATCCACATATACTATCAAGATTGTTATCATTCTTTGAGGCGTTTCTTTAAAAAACATGGTGTGTTCACCATTACATTGCTTATATCCAAGATTTTTCATGGTTTGGGTAAATCTTCCAAGCCATGCTCTAGGCGATTGCTTTAATCCATACAGGGCCTTTTTTAGTCTACATACCTTTCCTTGACTTGTTTTCCCTTCATAGCCTGGTGGAACATCCATGTAGATTTCTTCTTTTAAGTCACCATGAAGGAAAGCATTTTTTATATCGTACTGATTTAGAGGCCAATCCAGATTGACTGCTAGTGATATTAAGATTCTGATGGTGTTCATTTTTGCTACAGGAGAAAATGTCTCCTGATAGTCAATTCCATAGGTTTGAGTATACCCTCTAGCTACGAGTCTAGCCTTATATCTTTCAAGACTGCCGTCTGATCTACATTTGAGTGTAAGACCCATTTACACCCTACCGTTCTTTTATCCCTGGGTCGTTCCACAAGTTCCCAGGTATTGTTCTGTATTAGTGCCTTCATTTCCTCGTCCATTGCTTCTTTCCATCTGGCATTCTTCATAGCTTCCTGTGGAGATTTTGGAATAGGTATATCCTGGATTTTGGTGAGAAAAACCTTGTAACTAGGTGATCCCTTTTGATAGTTTAGATAATTAATCATTGAATAAGGAATTGGTTTCACACAATTCCTAGTTCCCTTCCTTGGTGCAATTGGCCAATCACTGTCGCCACTATTAGTGTCTCTTTCTGCCTCTTCAGGGGTTACTCCTGTTTTATTTGTCACTTCTTCCCCTTGAGTAGACATTTCTCCCCTTTCACTAAAATCCAGGACTCCTTTGTTTCTTTCTTTTCTTTTTCTCTGATAATATTTTGGATATGGGGATATTAGATGTGGGTCTGATAAGTCATGTGTTCTACTGGATATACCTAGATCATCGCAGGGGTTCTCATCCTCATTCTCATTTTCTAAAACAGGTGAGTCAACCACAGGGATAGATATAGTAGCCTGATCATGTTTAGCGCCATTACTTTCCATAGTGAGATTATCATTCTCACTTATAAGTAGATGAGATATGTCCTTATGACTCTGAGTTCCCCTGGATTTTTAGTAAAACAGTTTTTCATCGAATACTACATCCTTGGTGACCATATATTTCCGAGTGATAGGGTGATACATCTTGTATCCCTTCTGAGTAACAGAATATCCAACGAAGACACACTTAAGTCCTTTTGTAGACCATTTATTCTGTTTATATGTATGGTTGTATACATATCCAACACATCCAAATATTTTTACAGGTAGACCAGTTTTCAATTTCACGTTTGGATAGTGTGTTTCCATCAACTCTAAAGGGCTTTTAAATGCTAGGATTCTAGATGGCAGTCTATTTATGAAGTGAGTGGCTGTCATTACTGCGAATCCCCATAGGTTTGCAGGAACATTTCCATGGATGAGGAGAGTTCTTCCCTTGTCCACGATATCCCCTAATTTTCTTTCAGCAAGACCGTTTTGTTGTGGTGTATAAGCACATGAGGTTTCATGTCTTATTCCTTCAGATCTGAAAAATTCCATAAGCTCGTAATTAAGGAAATCCTTGGCATTGTTAGTCCTAACTCCTTGGACTGGGTCACCAAATTGTCTTAGGATAAGGTTACACAATCCTTTCAGGTTCTTAGTAACTTCAGTCTTATTTTTGAGTAAAAATACCCAACTGTATCGACTGTAGTCATCAGTACATACTAGGAAATAACGATGTCCAAGTATATCTATTTGGGGGGATGGTCCCCATACATCACAGTGGATGTTTTGGAAAGGTTTGGTCATTCTGGTGTTACTCGGTGGATAGGGAACTCTCTTGAATTTCCCTAATTGACAAGCTTCACAAATAATATGTTCCACCGAAATATCCTTAAACAGGTATGGGTACATGTGTTTTAGGAGATGAAAAGAAGGATGACCCATTCTTTGATGGATCTCCATGATAGAGTCTGGATATGCTACTGCTGCCACCTTGGAATTGTCGCTCATCAGGGGTCTAGGTAGTGTCCAAGGTAGATAGTTGAGGCCGTGTTGAACCTTAGCTAGTCCAATCTTCCACCCGTGATCCTTATGACATAAATAGGCATCCAAATTATCAAACAATATATTATACTCCCTTATCTTTGCAAGCTGTTGTACTGAGACTAGGCTTACAAATAATTTTGGGACATGCAACACATTAGTTATTTCACCAATGGGTTGGATGTTCACACTACCAATGCCATCTACTTGAAGTAGGGTACCATCAGCAGTTTGAACATGTTTTCCAGGAGCAATCTTTTCATATGTCTTGAAGATTTCTCTTCTTGATGACATATGGTCTGTTGCTCCTGAATCTAGGATCCAGGCTTTTTCTGGATTCCTAGTAAACAATGTAATATGAGTAAGTATTTCCCCTTTACCAGTATTAGCCATGGATGTGGATCCAATGACCGCACCTCCCGAGATGATTGACTTCATGGCCTGGAATTCTTGGATCATCTTGTGGAGGTCCTGGGCTGAAGGAAGGTTGTCTGAATTTGCTGCTCCTTGCTGTGCTAAGTGGGCTCTGGCAATGTGTGGAGGCTTTCCATGAAGCTTCCAACATTTATCTTTAATGTGGCCCCTTTTCTTGCAGTAGGTGCAGACCAAATCTTCTCGGTTGACTTTTTCAGTCCCAGTATGGCCAGAAGAATGCTGGCCTTTAGTAGCGTATGCAGTGTTCTCGACGACACCACGGTTTGCCTTTAAGCGACTTTCTTCTTGCATGGCTTTGGATACTGCCTGGTCGAACGTGGGCTCTTCCTCCCTGTTGTATAGTTTACTCCTTATGAGCTCGAATTCAGGTCTGAGTCCTTGTAAAAGTTGACACAATCGATCAGTAGCCTGATGAGCTCTGGCGATTGGATCGATAGGTGGTCGGCAGTGATCCAACTCATTATGGATTTCCCTTAACTTGTTTGAGTAAGTGAGGACATCCATATCTTCTTGCTTGAGGGTGTATGCTTGTACGATGAGATCCAGGATCTTTGCCTTGTCTCCCTTCTTGGAATGATTTCGATGAATTGCTTCCCATAATGTCTTAGCAGTTCCATAAGAAGAGAGACTGGTAAGTTGTTCAGATGCTATAGAATCTAGCATCCAAGCGAAGAAAAACTCTTCTTCAGTCAACCATCTTGGATAACTTGGGTGATCTTCATCTGGACGATTTTCAAAGAGATGATGAGTGAGCTTCCTAGGCTTTAGGACTGCCTGGATATTGCTCTCCCATAATAGTAGATTATTGCCATTGAATATATTGCATTTGGCGATAACTGGAAATTGAGTGATCCACCTTTCAGCAAGTGGAATCTGATGTTCTGATGACACCAACTGAGGGGCAATTTTTCCAGCTTCGCCTGCCATATAATCAGGAACAAGAGGGCTTCTTGTAGAGGGTCTTCAGCTCCAACAATATAGAAGAAGATCTTCTCGTAGGATGAGCTTCTCCTTAATAGCAACCTTGGAGCTTTAGAACAGCAAAAAGTAGTCCTCCCGTGGGATGGCTTTGGAGCAGAAAAAAATCTTCAGAGGTCGCTTGAGGGCTCTGATACCATGTCGACTTGACTCCTGGCGCAGTGGAGAAGTAGAAACAATAGCCAGAGAGAGAAGAAGGGGCGAGGAAGAAAAACAAAGTTTATTTCTGCTTAAAAGGATAATTAACACATTGAGTTACCTCTCCCTTTTATAGGAGAATTAACTAGCCGTTAATAACGGCTAGTGTTATAACGGCTATAAAATTAGCCGTTATAACTTACCCGAATCCGATAAGGATTCGGGTAATGGATCTACCCGGACCCGATAATGGATCTACCTGGATCCGATAAGGGAAGAGAGGAAACACTGGTTTAGGCTTATAGTTCCGCCTTTACATTTAACACTGTCTGTCTAAGCCCGGCACATGCGCTCCTTCTGCCACCGACACGACATAGTTCAAGTCATTGATCCATGTCATTGATTCATCATCCATCAGCAACACAAGTTCAAGTCAGGTGTCAACTGTTGATCCAGTCGGTGAACAATAATCAACTCTATTAAGGACTGGAAGTCCCATGAAAACTATGGCTGTAATTGCAGGTATCAATTCTGAAGCTACCTTGACTAGAATATTTGCTACTACTCATGCCTTGCTTCTTATGAGAACAATTTGATTTCCCGCTTTGCACAATTATGCAGAGTGGACTCTTCCAGTCCTGTTCTTTCTTTATTCTCTGATAATACTTATCTGAGCATGGATCCTCTATGGATTGATTCAAATCTATTTCTGTTCTTTAAACAGAAAATAGTCTTGCCTTCACTCAAGAGTTTAGATTTGCATGGAGAAGAGCACATCGCTTTGTTTGTACGCTACTCTAATCCCAAGTTGTTGTGAAACCCACTTGTCATCATTGCCAGTTGGAGCCTTTTGGCTTTCATATTGGATTGGGTCTTGTACAAGAGTGATTTCCAACTTGTCTGTCAGAATATGAGCGTGCTTCATTAAATCTGCATGTGATACCATTACAGGTATCGGTCAATCAAGGTATCGATATAATAGCCAAATGTTCACTATCACTATTGAATGTCAATACTCGAAATCCACATAGGAGAGAATGAGATGCAAGGAAGGAAGCGGTGATAGTCGATGGATGAATTCGGATGGAAAATCGATACAAGTGAAGAGTAGAACAGCAACCTCTCTCCCCCTTCTGGTTGTGGAAGACTCCTGCACTCCTGCCTCAGCTTTCAGCTGCCGAATGTGGGATTACTTCTTCCCCTCTTGCTGATCTGGTCTTATTTATAGTGAAGTTTCACGTGTGACTTGACTTAATGCGGTTTCTTGAAAGCGCATTGGCGATACATTCTGGAGAAGAACGTATCAGCATGTTATCCTAGATTCCCTTCATCCAGAAGACTACATAGAGGCCAGACCATGTCCCTAAACACAACTTTTATGGTTGATTTTGACACTATAATCTGCCTTTTCGTTTGCTAAGTAATCAGGGTGGGACAAGAGAGTAAACCCATTGACATGGGATAGGTTTAAGATCCAGCATAGTCAGAATCAGTGTAGACCTCCAAGTTCAATTTAATTTGGTGGTGAAAGACAAGAGCTAGTCTCATTTTGCCTTCACAATATTTCAGAATCCAATTTGCTGCCTTGCTACGATGAATCTTTGGATTGCGAATTAACTGGTCAAGTATATTAAAAACCAGTGAATTCTCAAGTGATGGAATAAGTATCTTTATTTTCTGTCTAAGCGTTGACTGGAATTTATTATGCCCCTAGTCGAATGGCTGATCATGGGCCATGGGGTTGCATTAGCCCTCTAATGTAGACCCCTACTCATAAAGGGTGAAGGAGATTAAGAGGGCAGACTCTAGGCTCAGGAACAGAGAGCAGCCATTCTAATCACAGATTATCTTTGTGCAAGTTCAACAGTTAACTGATTTTCTTCTTATTCACATCTTCTAACTTTATATCTGTCTACACCCATTGGTCTCTCTGTCCATCCCACTCACTCGTTATAACCAGGCTCGTCTTGTGACGATTGGGCATGGTCCTATCTTTGCTTCTGTCAGTTCCCGCCTGGGGAAATTCTTGACAATGTGAAAATGACAAAGAAATCATTCATTCTTGATAAACACACCCCACCATACGTGAAGTTACACATGGGCCACTCGTATTTGAGTATCTTCGTCTGGGCCCATAATTAGGCTCTCATATTTGGGCCTCTTCAGGCTACCTTTAAAAATATGAAATATGCAAAGTATGATCAAAATCAATTTGAGGAACTTCTTTCACTTACAAGTCTCCCTCTCTGCATGATGTTTTTGGATTGACGGGACTTGTGAATAGGGTCCAGACAGACTGCTGGTGTAGATTTTCCTTTGCATCTATTGAAGTTTGTGATTCACTTCGAAGAGTGTAATTTATTGTTTGGCACTATAGTACATGTTTCAGTCAATAAGTCAAATATAATTTTGTGTTGTGCCACAAAAATCTTTTTGGGTGAATGTTCTATTTCCATTTAAATATCTGTTACCGTTCGGATAGAATAGCAGGAAAACATCATGCTCAACCTAAATTTTTGTCTACCTGTTTTTCCACCTCATTATTTTGAAACTGTATCTGGAACTTGTCCTTATTTAGCCACACTGTTTTTATGCTCACAGTCCGTGGAACGTGCTTGGACAAGTAGATGTTTCTTTGTATGATGCCCCTCCCTCCAGTCTAACTCGACGTCAGGTCTCAATTTCTCCAGATCTATCACTCTTTTTGTGTTTTCTTTCTTTAAATCATTAGGTTATTTATTTCTGTATTTTGCTTATTCAGGTTCTGGACGAGTATCAAATATATGCGGATGGAGTTCTTTCTATGGATGGGACTAAGAAAACAAAACTCAGAAACCTTGTAAAGGTTTCTATTCCATCACAGCTTTTTTTTCTAGAATGAATTCCCTCTATATTAATGGATATATCTGAAACTTGGTAGCCCTTGCTAAATCTATTCCACTCGGAGCCTGGCAATGGTCTCTGGAAACGCAAGGCCGATGAAGCACTACGGCACTGCTCGGTACGTGATCAAATTCAAAATAATTTACCTCCCTTTTGGTTTGAGTTCCTCTATCATAAATGTGGAAATTCGTTTAAACATTTGATGATGAGGCCGTTTGTTGTGGAAACGCATAATTTTTTTATTTCTTTATGCTGAGTTACATGTAAGTATTTGGTAAATCATAAAAAAATTGATAAGTTTTTTAATTTCAATTTCACGTTTGTTATATGAGGAACATCTATCCGATCACTCATCTTAGGGCAAGACAAGACCATGAAGTCCAATGAGATATAAAATGATCAAAACCTTATAGTGATCTTGATGTGGATATTTGTGATTGAAGGATCTTGGAAGGAAGAGAGAGAATGATGGAAAAGGAACAATAGAAACAATGAGCACAAGCTCGTATTGGTGCACATGCCTTCGTTCTGAATTGACTTAATGCATCAACGTATTGTCTCCCATACTTAAGGGCGACTACAGCTATCTAATGGGGAACTACTGAAGGAAAAATGATCAAAATACCACCGACAGGGGTAGGGGCTCCCATCAAAATCTCAAGTAATTTTTCTTTGCATCCAACTTTTCAAAAGTTTGGAGAACTTCTATCTATCTGTTTTAAAAAGGACACATATACTGCTTGTCATAGTTTAGATATTCCCAAGACACATATTGATTGAGTTTAAAATCTTGTATTTAAGGCTTAAATTTCTCAATGCATTTAAAACGAACTAAATTTAATTACACTTAGATTTAGGTGATTTTTATCAAAAAAATAAAAGGAAAACTGCATTTTTTATCCGTATCAATGTAGATTAGTCTAAAGCTTTACTGGTGGTTTTTTGCACAATTTTTTTTGACTTTCCCAGCATCTGATCATTGTTAAGAGCATCTGTTTCTTCTTGCCTAAGCTCTGATTTAGGTTGTTCTTGAATCATCAGACAGTGGCTTCTTTCCTGGAGGAGACTTTGGACGCCTTTCCGGATTTTGTGCTGGACTCCTCTGCGCCGGTTGATTCACCTGCTTCTGATGACACCTTTTTTTCTCGTGTGGATGCCTCTATGGTCACCCCATTTGGACGAAGGCTAGCAGAAATCAAGGTTCTTTCTTAGAACTATGGTGTTGATTTTTCCATTTTTTATGATTTAATTGATTGATCCCACAGAATGGGTCATCTTGGTCTGCAAAGAGGAAAGCTAAACCTCATCTGCATGCCTGCATCGTCAAATCGATCAAAATTAGACATTTAGACCACATTATGCATAGGGTCTCCTCCTAGTTTGCCTAACTATTACCAGGCTATGCTTACATTATAAAATCAAAATCAGATTACGTGTATCACTCTTGAGGTTTTCTTTTGTTCTGACACAATATATTTGGTGATCTGGATGCCCCCCTGGCTCCCTTATTTGTTCAGGGTTTTAACTCGTTTAATTTATGTAAGCTTACATAGTAATTAGAGACAGCTTATCTATTTTAAATAATTTGGCTCGTGCTAATAGAATACGAGTACGAATATTCATGCATGCTACATTTCGTCCTATTATGTACTTGTTAAGCTAGGCTGACCAAATGAATGATTTAATATTGTTAACTGTTTTAGATTTCATTATATCTGAATAGTTAAATTCTAGACAGCTGCTGGTTTCTACAAGTTAAGAGTCACAATGACTGTGAAAATTGCTATGTTTTTATTTTGGTATTGAACCAAAAAATGTTATCTTTTTGTTCATCACCTATGATTCCTACAAGTTAATAGTTGTGAAAACTGCTACATGTATTTCAACTTAAATATTAAATTAGAGGCAATGTACGTTTTATGGCTCTAAATATAAAATAAAAAAAATAATGAATTTGTGAATATATTATCATATTAGGCAATGTACATTGTATTAGTATAAACATAAGATAAAAATATTGTGAATTTTATTATGTTATAATTATAAACAATGTACATTATATTAGTATCAATATAAAATGAAATAATTATGTACTTGTGAATATATTGTCATTAGTTTATCTGGTTCAGTCAGTTATGTTTAAGGGGAGGTAAAATTTTAAAGGTCTTGGTATGATGGGATTACATGTTGCATGGGGTGATTAATCTACCTGCCTTAGGGGATCGATTGGATGTGACAGTACATAAATCATGCATCATTATACTATACATTTAATGACAAGATTCATCTTATATCACTCTATATTCACGGGCCACCTGTCATACATTATGAAATAGGTGCCCTAGTGTCACTTGCATTAACAAATGAAATATTAAACACATCTTTTATGTACTACACACGATGTCTTTATTTAAATGTATTTCCTTGAATTATCCATAAAAAATATCATTTTTTATAATTTTCCTTATTTCTTAACTTTGAATTTCCTTTGAGTAGAGTTTCTTATGGTTAAATAAGCATCTCTTTTTTTTTAAAGTTGGCAAGAAATAAAAGATTCATGTTTATGAGAAAAATAAACTTATTCGAATTCAACTAATCAAAGGGTCATGTCAAGCATGTTCATGACCTGTTAGTTGACTTGGAAGTTTCGTGGGGGAATGAGTTGGCCAATGTTTAAGGAATATGTTGCCAGCTTACAGTGACATTGTTTGGAAGTTCAGTCAGGACCCTTAAGCCAAGGTGCAACCTTTCTTCAGTAATTCAAAATAATAATTATTTGAATCAATTATTTGCAACAAAGCGTATTTATGGCTACCCTTTGGCCTTTTATATTTAAATAATTACAATAACTATTGATTTGAAAAGAAAAGAAAACATAAATTTATGATGACATTCTATTTGAATCAGAACATAATAATATATGCGTATCTTTATATTGTACCTTCTAAATATTTGGAAGAATTGATGGATTTTTTAATTTGATTGTCAAGAATGCATCTATCCTGATAATCGGAATGTTTCAAAATATTGTACCATTAAGTAAAAAGTGCACATTTATTTAATGTCAATTAATAAACAAAGAAGCATTGGTTTTGAATTCAATGAAGAAGGACACACATAAATATTATTTTACTTTATATGGAAAAGATAAAATACATACACTCAATTTAACTAATTAATTATGTTTTTGTTTTAATTGGTAATAAAAGAAACATACATAAATTTATGTATCAATAAGTAGACACAAACTTTATGGTTCTTATATTCCTTTTAATTAATATATAGGTGAAATGTATATATTTTTTGTGTGTGGATTATGTCAGACTGAAATGAAAAATAGTTAAAATTTTAAAAAGTAAATTTATGCCTGAATTTTTTGTTTTATATTAAATGGTAAAAAAATTGCATATACATTTTCTCTACAACTTCCACATTTTTAAGACCAAGAACATGCTTCCTTTCTTGCAGATATGGGTTGAAAATAAACTTTATATTTCCAAATATAAAGGAAACAAAAAAACATAAATTTAAAAAACATATATTTAAAGTGGGATTTTTTTGGGGATGCTTCTTGCAGCCATAAAATGGGAAACATGTTGTTTTTAATCTCTAAAAACCACTAATGGGTACATGGGTTGGTTAGGGTGTTTGAAGAGCTTTTCATATTTAAATTGATATTTGAAGCTGTATGATATCCAAAAGATGAAAATCCCACGAATATTGTCTCCCCCCTTTTAGAGTTACAAGATAAGTTCTTATAGGTCACCTAGCTCTATAGAAAAAATGAAAACCATGAAATATACGTTCTTTAATGGAGTAAAAGCATTCCTAATAATGTATGTTTACTTAAGAAATCATTTATTACAAAATTACAAAGAAATCTTGTTTTATGCAAAGACTAATCTGGCTGGAAAAGTTATTTTGTACTTTTTTATCCTGATGACCTATATTCTGGATCGTTTATGCAAAAATTGACAATACAAAAATAATGAAGCACATTTATAATTAACACATGAATTATAATTTTCAAAAAAATGTTTCATTTTATTATTCTTGATATGTAAATATGTGTATATAGAAGTACTACAAATAAATTAAGTGTATGAGGTCCAAGATTATGAGTTCTGTGTTTAAATACATCTTTGGGGAAATATTGTGTGCGTCATCTTTGGTACAAATTTCTCTGGAGCCTTTTTCAAAGTCCAAACATATTTAAGTTAACCCTGTAAAGCTTCAAAATTGGGATGAAATACAGCAGGTGTGTCCAACAAAAGGTTTTCTAACCAACACGGATACTCTAAAGGTTACCATTGCATCTTGTGCATTTATGATGAAGCACTAATGAATCCTATGGCTTCCCAGCATCAAATGTCTTTCTGAAGTTAGGAATTGAACACCTTGGTATCACAAGGTAATGAAACAACATTAGGCTGTTTTAGTTTCGTCCTATTATTTCATTTCTGTCTCCTGTCTTAACTACTAATTATTATTGCTTAAAATTTTATAACGCCTGTCCCTTGCATCTTGTTTATTAAGTTGTACGCAAAGGAAAAAAAACATTTCCTTCAGTTTTTTTAGTCAATGGCGTTTTGGGATTACTTTCTTCAGATATCCACATAATCTCAATGCTCCGTCAACTATTTCATGAGGGGTTAGTCTGGATTTATTTTTCTCCATAAGATTGTGTAGTACATGTACACATTTATCATAAATAGTCAGAATGTAGGGATTGGTGCAGGGATATTTCATTATAATATATGCTGAAGTACACATTGTTTTGGTAAGGCATTTGTGTCGACATACTATATGCATAAGTTAAAGATATATTTAATAATTAAAGATATAGTTTTATTATATCACGTGATTTTTTGTAATGCCTTACCCATGATTCAAAATCCTAATAAATAAAAGGAACAATGGATGAATTAACGCTGTATCTATATGAGGAGGAAGATGAGAATGCAATGTACAATATGTATGGTAGAATAACGTCAATTCTAAAGTCAGAGTCATAAATCTTGGATTGAATCTTCATCCCTATTCCATTTCTTGATTTCATACATCTAATTTTATAGAATAAATTATTCAATCCTCTCCCTGCAGTTAAAATATTTAACCTTGAAATGTATCTCATTGAATATAGCAGTTCATCCATATCATAAATAATATGGATACATTCTTGGGTGCATTCATTTATGGAAATCATATCCAAAAGGTGGTTTTTTTTAACACAATATCAGAGATCAGGAACCCTAATGTCAAATGGGATAATGATCATACATATTATTTATTACTAGGATAGAACAGACGCCTAAACAATTTAGCAGAAACAAAATGATGTTCTTTTTTATGCTTAAAAATTACAATCAAATTCAGCCATTTAAATAATTTAAATACATATCTTACATTATAAAATGCACATAGAATCATTCTTCTTAATCATAAACAATATTATCTTAAGAATAAGGCAAATAATAATTCCAAAATACTCTTGAATTGAATTTTTTCGAATATCATATAATCTATTTTAAATACCATTAATATATTGGGCCATTTGCCTACACCTTTAAAAGTGAAATAAGCCATTTGATTTAAAATTTTGACCTTTAACTCGCTTGGTGTGTTATTTTAAGTTCATTTTTTTATATTTTGACCAGCGAAGAGTATATTCAATGGGAGTGTGAAAGGACATATAGATTCTTAAATTAGGTCCACACACCTAAATCAAGTTTGAAACATGGCAAAAACTTTAAGGTGTATATCCATGAGGTGTAAGCGTATGTTAAATAAATATTTGTATTGAAGGAAAATTTAAAAATTTGAATGGGAATGTTCATAGAGGAAGAGTTGTTCTTACTAGCTGCCATGATAAAGTCCACCAGGGCTGTTCTCACCATAGAAGCACTTCATGATTATAGAATCTGGGAAATGCATGAAGCTATATAACACACAGCCTAAAATTATACATTCAAGAATGAAAGTTATGAAACCCCAATTATGGACTCAATAAAGCTTCCGAATGTTGGACTAGGAGTTTTGATAGAATGATAAAAGATCATAATTATCACTATTATTTATGTTGAAGAAATCATACACATTGAGTAGGATGTAGAAATGTTGTCCTTGGTCAAGGAATGTCTTTTAGATATCTTCTCCATGATGGATTTAGGAGAAGCAACATACATGGCCTAAAGTGGCCTAAGCTCTAACTGTTATGAGGACTAAAATGAAGTGAGATATGGTACTGATGTCTTGAGAAGAAAAGGGAAATATTTTTAGTTCTTGGAGAAGATGAATTCAAGCTCAAGTTTACACTAAATAGAATTTGAATGATATACAAGTAAAATAAAGTCTATATTTTGCGTCTTGATTATACATCATGGAGGTATAGCCAATTAGGTCAACTTGGATGTACAGCTGAATACATCACTATAGCTGATGCATTAAAAGTTTTAGGAAGAGTGCATCAGAATTTTGACAAAGTGATCAAGATGGGTTTGTCTGCTCTTGGTATAAGAGGAGACAGCTCAAGGAAGATGATGTCATGAAGTCCTGTGCCAAGGTAGAGAAATATCAGAGAAAAGTCCTCTGATGTTCAAAACACATTAATATTAACTTGGATGACCTGCTAGGATTTGATTGTTGACCATACCCTAAGTCGTGGTAGGAGTGTTAAATGAACGTAGGACTATACATAAATGGTAACTGATGATAGAAAGGTTCCATGAATGAGTCTATAAACTCTATTGTATATTTTAGAGCACGAGGTATAGTGTGGCCCCATGGGATGGAAACTTAACTTATTGGCAGGCTAATTTGATCGATCATTACTACTCTATATGATGATATAGTTAACTTGGAAGGCCGATGGATTTTATTGGGGCTTAGTCGTTAAGTAAGTTGATATGTGAGCATAGAGGGTCACAAGGAAACGATTTTTGGACATCAGAAGATATACTTAGAAGTATTGAGATTTTTACAAAAAATATCACTTGGTATTAATAGGGGAAGGCCTTGAATAAAATTCAGCCAGGTCAAAATTATTCTGGCCCCTACTCTTACTTTCCTTTCTCCCCTTTGTTCCTCGCCATTCACGATATGATTATAATGTCATAAAGACAATGCAAGATCAAGCAAAATGCTCATTAAAATGGAGGAGAAGATCCCATGTGCTAGGGATTATGTGGATACACTTAGAGGCTGCACACTTCAGCAACTCAGCACTTGGGCAAGAGAGCATTCAGAATCACTTAAGTTCATCCAAGTAAACAATGTGGAGCCCAACACGATTGATATCCCATAGTCATTAAAGAAGGTACCATAATGCCATCTCTTTACGGACACCATGACACAGCTATCAAAGAGCTCCTTTTATAAAAGATTCAATTTCACAAATTAAATCCAAATAAATGTGATGGGAAGCAGGGACACATGCTGACATGAGAAAAATTAAGATAAAAGTTGTGACAAATCTGCTACTTAATTTCCACGAAGGTGATACATGTTGAAATGATGATTTGCTGAAATGAAACATGTGGATATTAGACATGGACGACATAGTTTTGAAATACATTAGTTTGATGATGCATGTCGGGGAACTAGAGAAGTTCTGGGTTGAAAATTTGTGGGCAACGTATTAGCTCTACCTTAAGCAAATATATATTGAACGCAAGGGCTAAATAAACCTTTCTGAATCATTATTAAGTTCTCACTAAATATAGATTGAACTTCCCTTATCCGTATTTTCTATTTTTTTTCGTAGACACACGTCCCGTTCCATTATTTTAAGTGGCTTCATGGGATCTTTATCAATCTATTAAAACTTCTAGAGCCTCTTAATCTCTGCTGAGTTCAAAAGGTGCTCCCACGACCTTTGGTGCATGATGATAACTAGGTGTTGGCTAGTATAATGAAGAGAAGGAAGCACATTTTTTATTTATAGTAGATTTGTCTTAGGATTCTTTCTGCATTCAACACAAAATATGCAAAAGATGATCAAAAAATTCTTAACAGCTGAATGATGTCTTGGTTAACTTATAGTCTGTGGTAATGCTTCCATTAAAATGGAGGAAAAACCTTACAAGGATCCCCCTGCAGCTAGTAATCATCGATCACAAACATTTTGTGTGATCAAATGGTCCGTACAGTTTAGATTCATCCACTTACGATTAGAAAGAGTGTCTCTTCAAATTATCCGTTTTGCAGTGAAATCGAGAAAGTTAGAAACCCGAATGGAACTAACACAAGGTCGAATGTTGTCTCCATGTTAAAACATAAAACATAAATTGAGACAGAACTAGAAATAGAGAGAGTTAAAAACTAGGATGGTACATATAATAAAGGCAAAGTATTAGATGAAAATGGTATTCAGGAAGGTGAAAAAATAGGGTCTCGTTGCTCATGAACAAGAGAGAGAGAGAGGAATATGGTAATAGAGGAGAGTAAAAAGATGTAGACAGAAAAAGAGGTAATGGATTCTAACCAAAAGAGGTATCATAATAAAGATAAGAACACAAACTTTATTTCACTTCACCACAAACAGAAAAACAGAGCCATCAAATGTAGAGAACATATCATAGCGCAGAGCCTTTTATTTCAACACGTGTGCAATAGCCTTTTATTGGGCCATCATTTCTTCAAATTGTCGCTGCACCGTTAACACGGTCTCAGATTCCATATCCAAATCACCACTTAGTGTAAGGTGGCGGCGGGGATTTGTAGTAGTACACGGGTGGTGGCCGTGGCGATGGTGGTGGTGGGGACTTGTACTTGTAAGGAGGCGGAGGAGAGGGAGATGGTGGTGGGGGGGACTTGTACTTGTATGGTGGCGGTGGGGATGGAGAAGGAGGGGGTGGGGACTTGTACTTGTAGGGGGGAGGAGGAGATGGCGATGGCGGTGGTGGGGACTTGTACTTGTAAGGAGGGGGAGGAGATGGCGATGGCGGCGGGGGGGACTTGTACTTGTATGGAGGCGGTGGAGAAGGAGGAGGAGGAGGCGGAGACTTGTACTTGTATGGCGGGGGAGGTGAGGCGTAACTGTAATGCTTGTCGTTTGCAGAAACAGTAGCAACGGCAAGGCAGAGCGCCGCTAAGACAAAGAGGATGCGGTGCATCTGCACTGCCATGGCAGCGCTAGACATCCTCGGAGCTCCGCTGGCGAGCTCCTTGTTCAGAGCTCGTTGCTCCTATTTGGGCTTCGCCCTCCCCTCTTTATAGGCAAAGCCATGAGAAGTAGGAGAGTAATAATCTCCCTTAAGGCCCTCTATTTCAACGTTACCCTCCGGCCTAGTCAAATTTGGCCTCTGTTGCCGTCTGAAAGCGTTTGCCACTGCAGAGGTATTAGGTTGAAGTGGGACAAGAGCTAGACGACCATCCTTTTCGTCTATTCTTGGAGTTGCATGTGTTAGACGGGTAAATATGAAAGGATAAATCTAAAGCGTTCTGGGCTGTGTTGGGATGAAGATTGACCCGTTTGTTATAGTCAATAGGTCTTGTTTATATGTATTTGAGCGTAGTCGTTGATGTTTTCCGGATGCAGGTTGGGTCAAGGTGGAAAACAATTGTAGTTTACTGGCATAGCTTCTGGAATCCAGCGAGGATGGATGTGATCCAGTTGAATATTTTTCCTAAGTTATTCAGCGTGAGAAGATACTAAGTAAAATGGATTACTTAGCTGTAAAATATTTGAGTTCAGCTTTCTTTACATTGGCTCTAACACGTTGCCTCATCTTCCTTCGTCGACTTCAGCTGGTGAAGCAGAATGGAATGCACAACTTCCTTATTTTATTTGATTCGTTCTTCCAAAAGATTCTCTTTTTCAGGTTAAAATCACGTAACCCAGATTTGAAAGAAAACTTCATGTCCAGTTGCTTCTTTTAAACATCAGTAAAAAACAAAGTTTAGTCCAAATAAGGACATCGACGGACCTGATTTAGTAGCTTTTTACAAAAAATAATGGGTCTTGTGTTGCTGTTGGTGCGGGTAACATCAAACGACAGCTGGGCACCATTTTACACGCAACGCGTTTGAGAGTTCGCCATACGGTCGGCAGATTCAGTGTCTCAGAAAGTCTTGACTTCAATCTCGCGTTTTCACTTGCCCCTTCATTTTAGGTGACGTTAAAATTTCTAACCTGCCCTTTTGGATTTTCTACATGATAATCTGTGTATGGTTGACACCTGTCATAAACTTACCAGAGGATAAAATCCTTAAATTCATTGAATCTATTTTTCTCACAATTTCTGAATAATCGGCTCTTGAACTAACGTAAGTCTACGAAAGATACTTTTTCTAGGTAAATACACGTCGGAACTAATTTTTTTTTCTCTCTTTCTCTCTCTCTCTCTTCTTTGTTGCCATAACTTTTCATCCATTTAATCTTCTAGAGTTGACTCTACTCGACTGTATTTTGTTTTCATCTCCTTCTCAGAATCGGAACCTGCTTACAAACCTTTCATTTAACCTATAGTACCCACACGAACGGCTCCTTCCCACCTAGTTTTTGTTTGATACCCTGCTGACAAATTGTCCTGGCGTGACTATCTAGCATCTATTCCACTCGGGTGAATTATATATTCGTAAAATTTTACACGTTATTCATATCTTTGCCACTGTAAAAGCCCGGGCGGAGTTAGCTTTCTTTAACTACAGAAGGTCCAAAATTTTGAACATTTTTCATATTTCTTCTATCTACTGAACCAAAAAATCAAACGTATCTTTTGTAGATTAAACTTAATAATTTTAACGCATGAATAGCTTCTTCAAAGTCGACTGGTTATCTCAAATATCAAGCGATGTATGAATATAAATCTCAATGTCTAAAATGGTTAAATATTATTTGAATAAATATAACCATCACTATTTGACTTTATAATGAGCCATTATAATTTCTTGACACTGGCTAAAGCTTGTATGTCTCACCGAGAAGGCCTAAAGAACTTTTGCTGACGAATATATTCAACACTATGAATGAACGAATTGAGAATCCGCGAAAGTTGGTAGAATCCTAAATTTGTGAAGCAAAAACAGTACTTCCAGTAATTAGATTTGTTATCTTTTATTACCAGTAATTAAATTACATAGGAGCTACTTCGTATCTTCTTGTTACATTTATAGATTTCTATGCGAAGATCTTATTGTCTTTCTCCAAATGTATGCATGAATAAGATGGAGTAAAAAGGAGAAATAAATTCTGAACTACGTAAATTTGGACATAAATGGATTTTATATTAGTGAAGGTTATGTCCAACCTTATTCATGCAAACTACCAGCTCTTCTCGAAAAACATATACCTCTAATGAAATTCCATTTATACAACTTAAAACTTATTACATAATAATATTAACTGTTTTCTTTGGAAAAAATAATAATGTTTTACTTACTTTATTATTTGGAACAAGTAAAAACGTTTTCGTGAATATCCGGAAATAATTTGGATAATTTCTCTCAAAAATATGAAAACATCACAATCATATTATCTTATTTATTGTATTATTTGATATTTTTTATTAATGAATTTAATTTTATTTATAAAAAATATGTATATACATATATTTAATCAAATATGAATATTTCCTGTAGATATGTTTTCTATGATTTGATTAATTGTAGGTCAGATAAAAACTAAGGAAATAAAATAATTTAGATCTATATCATCTGTTCCTAGTATTTTTGATGAGGAAACTAAATTCCCGATATTTTTCTTATTCCAAATCATATAACATAAGTACTGGTTCATTAGTTTATGAAATTATGAAATTTAATTGTGATGTTTCCTGTTTTTTCTTCAAGTCGCCTGAGATTTGTACTGAATAAGTTTTTACCATATTTCTGAATTTACATCAAGAATAAAGCCAAATTCTTTGATAATCAAATAATTTAGTATCTGATAAAAATTATTGTGTTTTACTTGTCTTGAATTTTATTTGAAGCATCAAATCCAAGACTTAAGTCTAGATTTCTTAGATCAATCATTTTGATGAAAATTCAAGCTGACTTTTATAAAAGTCTTATAAGATGATAAAATATTGATCAAAATTTTTTATTCCTTCTTTGTACGTTTGGACTTCATTTGGGCATCATAGACGTGTTGGCATTCTTAAATATAAGATTGAGAACTGGTCTATAGAGTAGCTTAAAACAAAATAATGAGATCTAAGATATGGAAAAAATGGAACTCGATGAAGAGAATTTTTAAGTAATTCAGAATTCTGTGAGTTTAATAAAGGAAAAGCGTTTAGGGTGTAATATAGGGAGGGAGACAGAGAGAGAAAGACCAATAGAGGAAAGCAGTTAAAAGGAAAAGTGAGACAGAAGGTTAGAATAGGAAGAATTAAGCAGAGAGAAGCTTGAAAATTTCTACCGACCAGTTGGCTTCTTTGACAAAAGATGGCTGAAAAATTTAGACTTCTGGAATGGAACTGAATGGACATTGATTCAGTCATCTATCGGTGGAAGTTTATTTAACCTGAATTGTCATCCACCCCAACTTTATCATCATGAAAACTGCATCATCAGTCCCGTTCGGTCATTATGTTGTGATAAAAATGGAAATGATGATGAATGAGTGGATAACAAAATAAACTAAATACACAAAGAGAGGGGGGGAGAGAGAGCGATATAGACAGGAAAATTGAGAGAAATGCACTGATAGAACCAATGAGGGAGAGATAGAGTAAGATAAACAGTGAAAAAGGAAATGATGCACTCTAGACAGGGAAGAAGAAGAGGGAGAAGAAGAAGTGGGAGAAGAAGAAGATAGAAAGAAAGACTCAATAGTACTTCTGAAATCCTGTGCCAAAAAGGTTACGAGGAGAAGGTATTTATATGCGAGAGTGAGAAGAGTAACCATCACATTTCCTCATTTTGAACATTGTCGTTCCCTCATTTTCCCCTTCCCCATTTTGTGATTTTCTCTTCTTCATTAGTAGCCATTTTCTCTATGTTTTGAGCAGTAAAACTACTTATTCTTTGACAAGCAGAAATAGAAAAGGTGGCAGAGAAAGAGAAAAAAAGAGACAGAGAGAGAAATATTGAGAGAGCGAGAGGAATAGAGACAGTGAGAGAACCAGATCCATCGAAAAAGATAGAGAGAGAGATCAAGAGAGAGACAGATAGAGATAGAGAGATAAACATATCCACTGAAAGAGAGAAGAGAGAAGAGAGAGCAGAGAGAGAAAGATTGAGAGAGTGAGAGCAAGAGAGACAGAGAGACAGAGAGAAGGGACAGGGAAAGAGAGGGAGAAATAGCGAGAAATAGAGGAAGATTGAGAGATAGAGAGAGGGAGTAGAGAGAAATACAAAGAGACAGACAACCTTTGTGGATAGTTGTCATCCCCATCATCCACAATTGTCATCCCCATTGTTGGCAATTGAGGGTCATCACTATTATTCATCGATGATTGAAGTCCCTGCTGTCAACAGTCTTTGACATTGCCAACATGGTTGGGATCCTCGTCCCCATCATCATCAGTTGTAGTTCATGCCATTGATGATGGGCTTTCCCGAGGTCGTTCATCATCCAAGTTGTCAGTGGCTATCATCCACATCATTGACAGTTGACATCCCCATCATAGACAGTGGTGTGCTTCGTGAATAATTCTTGTCCCCGTCGTCCTTGGTCCTTTTCCATGTCATCAATCGTCATGATCCAAATCATCTCTCAAGATCCTTTAATATTCTATTTTTATTCTTTAAACATTTGTCCATAGTTTTGTCATCCTAAACATCATCCATCGTCATCATCCTCTGTTCAATCATTTCATCGTTAGTCATCACTCCATTGTAGCAGACAACTAATGACTGAATTCAATTTGTTCTATCATGTGTACATTGCTCCATATGACACTAGATGGAACAGATGACAGTCATTCATCCATCCAAGAAGCCCACCTATGAGCCGGAGTCTATTTGGACAACATTTTAATATTGTAGAAATGTTGGCATCCTTAAAACTAAAAAAAATATCACTGATTTATATAATAAATCGGGCAATAGTTGGCTGCTTTTTGGAACTCAAGGATATGAGATCTTGTCCAAGGAATACTTGGAATCCTCCTGTTGATTGTCTGTCTTCTTGATTGTCTGCTCAATCTGCATTACTGAACAGAATAATTGAGAAGTTTGAATTTTAAAGGGTCTGGTTAAGGTTAGATACAAGAGAGACCTAACAACTTTCCTGTATAAGGTATGACCAGAAAAGTCATCTCGAAGTGATGAGAATTTAGATAATGTAGAGGGTATACAATGTTTCATATTTGAGTTATACAGGATTGAGAGATATATTTGGATTTTGACGGAAGATATCTATAATCATGTTTAATCAATTTGATCCCAAGAAAATTATGAGCAGGTCTTAGATCTCTGATTCCAAAATTGAATTGTAGTTTACGAACTAAGAGGTCTATCTCAGATGAACAGGGAGAGATGATAAGTATGCCATAAACTTATATATAAGTAAAAATGGGATTTTTAAGAGATATTTTCAATAATAATGATGAATCAGTTTTTGATCCAACAAATTCAGCCATATTGAGAAATTTAGTTAGCTTGGTAAACCAAGCCCTATGTGATTGTTTAAGCCCATGTATGGACTTGTGGAGAAGACAGACATGGTTTTGGCAGTCTGGATCTTTAAACCCTGTAGGTTGTTCCATGTAGATGGTTTCATTAAGGTCTCCACGCTAAAATGCATTGGAGACCTCCAGTTGGTGTATTGTCTAATTACTACTGACATCAATTCAAAGAAGCATCCTTATTGTTTGATTACAGGACTAAAGATTTCATTGAAGTCAAGACCGTCTTGTTGAGTGAACCCTTTTTCAACAAGTATGCCTTTGTACTTATCAACGGTGCCATTGGATTTTATTTAGTTCTGTAAACCCATTTGCATCCAATGACATGCAGGTTCCGATTCCTTTGGACTTGTTCCCAAATGTGGTTTTGTATCAAGGCTTGCATTTCCTCTTTCATACCGTGCGTTCAGTTAGTACTCTTGGACGTGCAGCTATAGGAATGTAGCTCTGCAATGTGAATTAAATTTGTGGTAAGACATTGTGATAACAGATACCTGATAGCAGAGAATGTTCAGCATTTTTGTTTTGAAGGTTGGGTTGTAGGTTCAAATATATGCTCTTTGTATCATCTTTTAGATGTCTTTGAGAGTTCTGGTTTTAGTATATCTCCGAGTTTGGGGGAGTTGCTCAGATTCAGTGGGATTATTAGGATCAAATGTTTGAACATCATGAGAAGTGTTTGATACTGTAATTTTTAATTTAATATCAAACCTTGGAGTTGAAGATACAGCTTTTTCAACATTCCTGGTGAATCCATTGGCATCAATTGCAGATGATTAGACATCCATAGTGGGTTGTGAGCTGACTGATTCATCAATACTTGAAGGTTCGGAATTGTTATGAAAGGATCCAAGTATTCCTTGACCTTGGAAACTTACGTTCATATGTGAAAAGGAAAATGAATTTTAAGAAAATATAACATGTCTAGAGATGAAGAATTTACCTGTGAGGAGAGATAAACATCGATATCAAAGATGCAAGGACCTGTATCCCAAAAAACACACATTTTTCTAACCTGGGCTCTAACTTATGTTTTGCATAAGGTCTTGGTATGGGTAGCATAAACATTCAAAGATTTTGAGAGCGGAATAATCTGGTTTGATTTTAAAAAGGACTTCATAGGGAAATTTAATGTTGTATATGATGTGGTTAGATGATTGATTCGATATGAAGCTATCACTCTTGCTTCATCTCAAAACTGCTGAGGCATTTTGCCTTGATGAAGTAGGGTGAGAGCTGTTTCAATTAAGGGTTTATGTTTATTTTCAGCTGTTCCATCTTGTTCAGGGTTGTGGGGACAGGACACCCAATGAACAATGCCTTGACTTTTAAGGTAAGAATGAAGAGATTGGTATTCCCCTCCTAGTCACAATATAGATACTTAATTTTTAAATAAAATTGTTTTTTCCAATTTTTTTTGAAAGGTAATCAAAGTATCCAAAAGGTCACTCGTCCTGCTGATAGGATAAAGCCAAAGGTACTAACCAGAATCATCAATGTAAATAACATAATATGAAAAAACTGAATGAGATAATACTGGTGATGGTATTCACAGATCAGAGTGAATTATTTCAAGACAATTATGAGAGTGACGTATTGTAATAGAAAAGGGAAGTTTATGAGATTTTGAGATATTGAAAGATTCATAGATAAAATGTTTTTGCGCATGTAATACGAGAAGACCGAATTTCTGAATTATATTGTTCAGTGTTTTAAGTTGGGGATGACCCAGTCTCAAATGTAATGTTTCTTCTTATGATCTTTTTTCCAACGTAAGCAGACTTAGGATTATATTTATCCCGATAGTAGAGGCCATTCCTAGTTGTTCCTTTGAGGAAAACTCTGTTGCTTTGTCCCTCACAAGACAATGAGAATCATGAAATTTGACATAAACATTGTTTTCAGAAGTTAATTTTTGAATTGATAGTTAGCTTTTAGTGATTTCAGGAACATGTAATATGCCATTTAAAGAATGAATTATATCACAAGTACTGATTTTAGAATTTCCAATGGCTAAGATATTTAAAATTTTGTCATTACCAATTTGGAGATGAGCACTTCCTTAATAGATTTGAGTTTGTTGTAAGATGTTTAGATCAGCTGTGACATGATGAGTGGCTCCGGTGTCTTGGTACCAACCGTGCGGTTCTGTAGTGTATGCTCGTGGTTGTCCTGCAGATCCATTTTGATAGTGTTGTGTGTATGTTTGAGTGTTTCCTTTTGAGAATGTAATAAATTTTTGGCACTCTCTTGCATGATGCCTGAATTGTGAACAAATCTCACAACATGGCTGGAAATGTTTATTTCTCGCTCTACCATGGGTTTGACCACATCCTTTAGAGTAATTTATTTGATAGTAGTCTGCTCTTGGCCTTTGAGCAGAGTCGGCCATTAGGGGAAATTCATTTGTACTTTCGTTCTGATGATGCATCGAATATACATCATGGCCCTTTAAATTGGTGACAATTTGCTCAAAACTCATGTGATCAATATTTGCATTGATACTGATCAGTAATAGGGAATATTCTGTAGTTATACCTCTAAGAAAAATATAAGTGTCGGTAGTTTCACTTACTGGATGTTCCACCATTTCTAAGGCTTCTCAGAGATATCTGAAATGATTGATGTATTCATCAATTGGCATTGTGCCATTTACAATAGTGTGGAATTTCCTTCTCAGCTCCATAATTCTCGACTGACTTCTTCGTACAAAGGTGCTCTCCATTTTTTCCCAGGCCTCTTCCAGACTTGGCTTTGACAACACATGGCAACACTGATTCAGAAATGGTATAGTGAACAAATCCAAGAACCTGATGGCCTAACCTCCAGCAGCTTTAAAGTTCAGTATTGTATATAGTTTTTCCCTGTTGGTCTGAAATGGAAAGAGGAGGTGGTGTTCCATCTATGAATTTGTTTAAACTCTACCCTTTTAGATGACGCAGGATGATGTTCCTCCACATTTGATAGTTGTCAGAGTTAACCTGATTGAGATTGAAGTTCTTGGCAGAACTACGATTGGCACAGGACCAATAGAGGTCATGCTCATTATGGCAGAGGGATAGGCGGCGGATACAATATTTTCCTCTACCGTGCTAGATGCAAGCTGGATCTTAGACCATGTAAAGATTCTTAGAGCTTGTTTGAATCAAGAACAGATACAATAACAGAGATAGAAGAGGAACACACCAATATAGGTGGTTAGATCGTTGTACTAATCCGCAAGATGTCTCATTAACATTGGTTTGTATTTATAATATAATATAGTGGTGTAATATTATAATTTTTATATTTCAATCATAGTCATTTTATCTTATTATGACCTCCATATTAAATAAATCTTAACCATTGAGATTTTTCTGGTCCAACGACACAATAACGTACAAATTTTATATGCGACATCAATGATCTTAATTTCTGTCATTGTTGGTCATCCTTGTTGACGTCGAATGGCATCCATGTTGTCATCAGTCGTCATCCTCATCATAGATTGTTCCTGTTCCCATCGTCCATGATTGTCATCCCCATTATTGACATTTGACTTCCCCCACTGTCAACAGTAGTTGTCCCCGTCATCTCGGGTGGTCTTCTGAGTCATGAACGATCATTCTCCCCATTTATACACAATTTTGTCATCTAAAATGTCATCATTCATTCTTGTTCTCTGTTCCGTCATCGATCATTCATTTAAACACAAATTTGTCATCCAAAATGTCACCGGTCACTCCTGTTTTCTGTTCCATGAGTTGGTCATTAGTACTTCGTTAGTTGTGACACATGACTACTGACTGAATTCAATTGATTCCCTCATAAGTGCATTGCTACATATGATGGATGATGACACTGGATGGAATACAAGAGAAATGTTCATCCGTCGAAGAGCCTAGATACTAACCTTTGGTCGGGCCCCAGGTTCTTTAATTTAATGAAGATTAGAATTCGTCAACTGATTCAAGAGGTTCTAAATGACTGTGAACTTGGACTGCTGTAACAAAAGAACACCGGGAAGAATGAAGTGGATAAGCTTTGTTCTTTTATGAGTGTTCTTCCGCTCTACACACCTTATATCTTTATTCTGTTAGCCTCATTACCGTATGTCCATCAAAACAATCGTCTCTCTTTATATCTATGTATGTAGCTTAAACTTAAGCTTAGATCTTGTTCCACTCATTTATTAATCCCTTTTCTTAATCACTCCTCTTCCTTTATCATCATTATTATATTCTCATCTGTCTACTACTTTCATTATTTACCTCTCTCAATTTCTTGTAATTTGATTATAACCTTGGTTGGAAAAAAAATGAAACAATTTCTCTATCGAATTTGTGGATATAGCACATCAGGCTGAAGGACCAGTATTGTTCAATATTTTGAAGCTCTTGAACTATATGACAGCAAAGAAATCTTCTGGCCATTTTATCCATAGCTTTTACGGTGACATAAAGATTAAAGTTTCAACTACAAGTAAAACTTTCAAAATCTAATTTCCATAAAGTTTGTAAAAATAGTTAGTTTCGCCAGGAATTTAAGGCGGATTACTAGAGAGATTAAATAAATAAGAGTTGATGATGGAGGTAGAGGTGGAGAGAGATGAATTGAGTCAACTCAAGGAGATTAAATGGTGTCCGAAGACACAAAGACAAGTGAGATAGAAAGTGAAAGTGAAAAATAGGAATCTAGATCTGCTATGTTTATGGCAATTCGTCAATAGTCCATGTTTGGAAGATAAGTCTGAAGAGTCAACATTCACCTAGAACTCAGAAGTCACATTGCTGTAAACTACACAATTGGAACATATATGCTTAATAAATGATGGGGCTCGTGAAAACTTAAGGTTGTAGTCCATACCTTGTGCGAGACAGAATCAGTTGAATTGTGCATGCTCTTAGATAGATTGTGTCTGAATTGGTGCTCCGCTGTCGTTATTCCTTTGATGTTACAAGCACCAACAACAATACAAGACCAACATATAATTTAATCTATTTCTACTATCCATTTCATGATTTGAGCCCGTGGCATATAATCTTTACAGTAACAAATCAAAAAAAGCAAAAATGTTGCTCACTAGATTCTGCTTCCCTGGCTGACGTTGATGAAGAAAGATGAGGATGATGCCTATCTAACCAACAAGAAACCGTATAAAAATCAATGTTAATAAATCAAAAATAGAGTACCAAAAATAGATCAGCTAAGAAATCTAATGGTAGTCATTCACATGATCCAACAAGCCACATCTGTCCTTCATGTTTTCAACTATCTATATTACCAAACTAAAAGCATATTTTACTTATACCCAACTGGGTTCAGAAAAACATAAATGAATTCGTTCAAATGAAAATAAAAACGATCATATCTACTAGATGAAAATTCATTCCAACAGAGCTAAGAGAAATCCATTCATATCATTTTTTTCTATCGTCTAAAGTAACAAAGTTCAAGGAGAGACAAAAAAGATTGCTGTCTAGCTCCTGTCCCAGTTCAACCAAACATCTTTGCAGTTGCATACACCTTTTGACGGCTAGGGAGGCCAAATTTGACTATGCCAGAAGGCAATGTAGAAATAGAGGGCCTTAAGGGAGATTATTACTCCCCTACTTTCATGTCTTTATCTATAAAGAGGGGAGGCCAAAGCCCAAATAGGAGGAACAAGCTTTAAACAAGGAGCTCACCAGCGAAGCTCCAAGCATGTCTAGGCCAGCCATGGCTGTTTACATGCACCGCCTCCGCTTTGTCATAGAAATGCTCTGCCTTGCTGCTGCTGCTGTTTCTGCTGACAACAACCATTACAGTTACACCTCACCTCTCCCCCCCCACCCCAACAAATACAAGTCTCTGCCTCCTCCTCCTCCTTCTCCACCTTCCCCATACAAGTACAAGTCCCCGTCGCTGCCATATCCATCTCCTCCCACACCATATTACAAGTACAAGACCTGCCTCTTCCATCCCCATCTCTTCCATACAAGTACAAGTTCCCCCCACTACCATTGCCATCGCCTCCTCCCCTTACAGGTACAAGTCCCCACTCTCATCGCCATCTCCTCCTTCACCTTACAAGCACAAGTCCTACCCCCCCCTTCCTTACAGGTAAAAGTCCCCACTGTCATCGCCATCTCCTCCACCATACAAGCACAAGTCCTCCACCACCCCTAACGATCTTTATCTCTCCACCTGCTTACAAGCAAAAGTGCTACCCACCACCATCGCCATCTCCTCCTAATTACAATTACAAGTACCCCCCACCACCATGTTCTTCTCCTCCACCTCACAGGTACAAGTTCTCACCAGAGCCATCTCCATCTCCGCCTTCCCTCTACAAGTACAAGTTCCCACGTCCGCCATCTCCATCTCCATCTCCACCACTGCTATACAAGTACAAGTCTCCACCTCCTCTTACCCCTTCCCCACCAACGCCGTATAAGTAAAAATATCCTCTACAGAGTTAACCCTTGAGTTAAACTGTGGCCTTATAATTTGGTTATCCTACTAAAAGACTCTTTATTCATCTTGGTGATGTTCATTTTTAAAAGGAACAATGTTAGAAATTTTGAAAGTAACACGAGGGTTTCTTTTTTTCTCTTCTTCTTCCTGCTTCTTTGCTCTTGTTCTCTCCTATCAGGACCTGTGCTGCCAAAGTGTGGTAGCCGGGATTCTATATCAACAGTAGGTATTAGAGACTGTAGTCTGGCCCAAGGATGAAGTAGGAGTAGATTGATGCCATGACGGGCAGGTGATTTTGTCTTTGTAGTTGGTGGGATATCTTCACTAGAAGATGCATTTGCAAGAACCTCTGTCGTGATGCCTATGTCTTTGATAGACTAGACATATATTCTCCATTCACTCCAAGCAGAAATATTCCATATGGGCTATGAGAATGCAATTTCTGTTGGAGGCGAATGGTTTATGGGAGGCTATTGAGGTAGAGATGGTGATGAAGAAAAATGATCAACAAGCATTGTCAGTTATCGGTGGCACAATATCTGATGAGATATTGGCTCAACTGGATAGCACTTGATGGCCCAGGAGACATGGATGATTTTGTAGACGAAGATTTCGAGAGCTACTCATGTTCAAAAGGCTAGAGTGCAAGTCCTCAAATGCGAGTTCAAGCTACTCATCAGGGGAGATGATGAGCCTATAGCTGTCCAAGGTCGTCCCTAAACTAAGGACCATGGGAGAGAAGTTCGAAGAAGGAAACCTGGTGACCGAAATTCTTCACACGAATCCAGCAAAAATTGGCGAGATGGAGTTGATGATGTTGGAAGAAGTAGTGGGATCCCTGAAGATTCATGAAGACAAATTGAAGGATCATCAATGAAGGAGACAGGGGAAAGTTCTGTTGGCAAGAGCTATCAGAAAGGCAAGAAGAAAGACAAAGATGAAAGCTCTAGTGACCGTGGACATGAGTGAGGCAGGTGAAGAGGTTGTGGTCAAGGCAGCGATGGCAAAAGATGGGGTAAAGATGAAGACTACAGGACTTGAGATAAGTCAAAAGTTAAATGTTACTGATTGCGCACGCCATCAAGGATCATCAACGACGTCGTCGGCGCCACCCGCCACCATCATTGAGAACTGGGTGAAGATGCTCAAAATATATCATTTTGATTTTTGTCATTTTCCTAGTCGTGTCTCGTGTTTTCTTCATATTTGCCCTGTTTTCATCATCCTGTAACGAACCCGTGTCCATGTTTTTGTGGTATTTGGGAAGGGGTCCTTAGCCATTTTGGACCCCCCCTCCCTTGTGCTCCATGTTTTCTTCTTCTTTTCTTTTTATTTTAGTTTTCCCCTTATCTTGCAATGAGGGGGCCCATTATATAAGGCCCCCCTAATGGATTCTATTTCCCCCCCTTGTTGACCCACTTAGGGGGCGCAATTTGAGCTCTTCCCCTTTATAAGGGAAGAGGGGGGTACCCTAGGTCCTTAGACTAGGAAGGGTGGATTAGGAAGGTTCGTTCAATTTTTTGTGGTCTCACCCCCCCTCCATCGAGAAATCAGAAAAGGGGGAGGAAGAGGAGAAGGCCAAGAGGGGGCTAGACAGGATGCCAAGGAGGAAGAAGGGAAGCTCTCCCTCTTCCACCGTCGTCTGGGTGGGGTGTTCGATTTCTTTCCCAACTTTTTGTTTTAAATTCATTCGTCCACGGTGAGTTGTTGGATGTGGTCATCCCCTTGTTACCCCTTCCGCTGGACGATGAATTCAAACACTCCCGATTGAGTCAGAATCGTTTTGAAGTCATTATCGTGTGAGAAGATTAGGTAGACTCATAATTCTGCATCCAAGAGACATCGATGGACGATTCCGCCGTGTGAAGAATCCACAATCAACGATGCCCCTAGCAAATTCTCGCGACTCACCATCTTTCTGTCCCGTGACAGTCAACGGCACCGCCCACTATGATCGTCACTTATTGAGGTGCAGGAGGGTCCTTGCCCCGCTCGTAGGGCTACAAGAATCAGAATTTGTAACTTTTTGGTTGGGTGGAGGTTGCCCGACGTGGGTGATTCTTTCCCCACGTCGCTGATCGCTGGGGAATCACTACCTACAACTCCCCTTCTAGAATTTCTGTCTCCACCGATATTATCCTTATCCGCGGGAGTGTTGGACTGCACCCTAATGGACTTCTACATCTCCCTGCCTAGGCCTTTCATGGCCCTAGCCTGTTGACGAGGAACATGCCGTATTGTTGCACTGAAGTTGCCACTAGGGTCTACCCCCCCTAATTTGTCGACTGGTGATAGCATTTTGTGTTGACCCTTCCTGCTCAATGCACATTGAGTGTGGTCACACATTGAAAGCTCACCAGAGCTGCCGTCCACGACGAGCAGCCCCCTCGTTTACGACCGATCACCAGCCATTGTAGGCAATCGAACCAGAGGCTGATCACCCACTATCGCTCGCCCTACTAATCAACCCGCCCAAGCTGACTAATGAATCGTCGCTCCGCCGTCCTACCAGACTTGCTCGAGCCATGCCTACTCCGCTGGTCCCCTTCGCAAACATCTCTCCTCAGACCTTTTACCAGTGCTCTGGCATCACAATTGCCAATCGAGCTGCCGTCCACTCTCCAGCACCGTCTCCACCACACCTGCTCTAACCACCACAACTGTTGACGAATCCCTGCACGACGAGCTGCACCGACGACGAGGTCACCATCCTCTCCCATCTCTTGTTTAGTTATCACTTGCAATACGCCTTCGCCTTGATTCCACTGGGCTCGGGCTAGGTTGGTGAGAGAGGTAAATTGAGAGAAACTACGACATCATGAAGTGTCTTACCAATACGGACGAGTCCGTCTATTACGTGAGAGCCCTACGGATTGATTCCCTTCTGCCGTAGACACCTTCATCGCTCTAATGAGGTTCAAGAAGCTAGCATCAGTGTCACCTGGTGACCCCATCCATGCTCGGAGCTCGGCGCCTCCCTTGAGTCAGAGTCTGCATGTACGACGCAAAGGACACATCTTTATCACGTTGTAGATACATTGACCTATTTAGGGTTTATCCGTTGAACGATGACAGCGTCGACGTTCGATACCACCATCTATTATCGGTACCGAGCCATCATACTCGGTATCGACTGGACGACGTCCTAGAGGACATCCAAAATCAGTTACACTTGTGAGAACTTTGGGCATTTTGCGTATCACTATCGTAGCGTATCACAAGAAAGAGAAGGCAAATTTGATTAACTCTGAGGAGAAGGGCAAGTTGGCCTTTCTGATGACATTGAAAGAGCCTCTATATCATGCATTACTCGGGGAGTGATGGAAATCCTCTAATGTGTGATATGTGGTACCTCGATACCATGACCAACAACTATATGACAAGTATAAAAACTGCATTTGTCACCTATATGAAGGTCACCTTGGTAGTGTTCATTTTAGCAATGGGTCAAAGGTGGATATTCAAGGAAAAAAAGCATCATAATATAGAGTTAGAGTTGAGGAGAAATGATGTTGAGTAATGTTCTCTTTATTCCTCATAATGCTCTAGCATCTTAAGTATTGGGAAGCTTGGCGAATAAGAATGCAAGACTCGTGGAGTGTGGGCATTTGATCATACACAATCAGGATGGGAGAATACAAGCTTGTGTAAATAAGATGAATGGTAATTTATATACGCTAAAGTTAAACTCTATAAGAGGTTGTATGGTTTTGGTTGATGATTCTGCTCAAGTATGGCATGAGCGCTATGGGGATGTCAATGATGTAACACAATGAGCGTCGGGATTGGACGGCTCATGTTACAACACATGATAACGATCACTGAGTGAGATGACTATGACTTCTGCAGTGTATCGAATAAAACCAATGACAAATATCTTGAAAACCTGGTTTGGCAATTGACTAAAGCTTTGGGAGTGAGCCGACGCGTCCAATATCCCAAGGACGTGTTTGACTAAGTAGACAAACTAGGTGGTGGGAGGTAGGATGTGGCCTGAAGCATTGCCAACCTCCACTGCTAATGATCCTAGTCTCTATCTCATGAAAGTCCTACCTCTCGACACAAGTAGCTAGTCCTAATATTGATTTCAATTTCTGGGTAATATTCTGGCAGAGGAGCCTGTAGAGGAAGATAGCACTAAAAGAAGTAATTATATTGGAATTTTAAATAGGGGAGGACGGTGATACTTGAGGGTTCGAAACCCAGGAGTCCATGGCATGGAGTCAATAATCAGTCTGAATTATAATGGCTAGAGGGGATAATAGTGCAGGATGCACACGAATGCACTATGGGTCAGAACTGGTATTCACCAAGTAGTCGTTGATGAATACGTTTGGTGTCAAACACGCGTAACAGGTAACGCAGAGGTGCAGAGCACACACAAGAGTCGTGCGAGCACAGGGCATGTGGGCGGGTTGGAGACAGGATGCGGCTGCACGCAATGCGCACATTGATGCAATGGCGCAATTGCACATGGCTGCGGGGCTCAAGCTTTGCAGGACTGCAGGCTATGTGATGGGGGACCATCCAGATGACGACGGGACGGGACGAGTCCAACCACATCAGGCTGCTCGCGCCGACGCTTGCCATCCAGGGTTCAAGTACCCCAAGTAAGTATCGCACTTGTTCCACATTTTATTTTTTTGGGTTGTATTTCCTTTTATGGACCTTACGGACTGGGCCGGTGTTTGGGCCTTGTCCATGTTATTTTTTTTTCATTTCTTTGTAACCGTTGAATAGAGGCGAACCACGTCTCACGACAGTTCCTCCTCTATATGACGTCACTTGGCACCTATCCTCACTATATAAGGGGATAATATGCCCAAGTGAGACAGACTTTTGATGAATTGAAATTCCGTGTTCCTTTTCTACCTTAGAGTTTAGAGAGATAGATAGAACCAATAGAGTTTAGAGTTAGTGGGAAAGTGGTCGGTCCCCTCACATCGAGATCACTCCGTGAGCCCCCACCACACGTCGTCATGTCGAGAACACTCCATGAGACGTTATCTTCCGCTCATCGAGATCACTCCGGGACACTTTTTGAAGAATAAAGATTCCCGTTCTTGGAAGCTGCCATCCCCTTTGTTCCCTCGTCGAGATCACTCTGAGGCTTCGTTGACGTTCGCCGCCGCCATCAACGTCTTTACTCGGGGAGTCGGTCGTTGCCCCTCAAGAACCCCAAGATTCAAGCATCTGCCACCCCTGGCTTTGGATTCTTGGGCAGTTACAATTCAAGAACCCTGAGTTCTTGCCCTGTCATCACTGCCGGTGCGCCGCCACACTGTCACCTCCGGCGCCTTCACCTCTGTCTCCTTTGCCGTCACGGTCGTTGCCACCTCCGCCGCTGTCAGCACCGCCATCACCGACGCCTCGCTACACCGCACGCGGTCCCGAGCCGCATCCACCCGCGCACCCAGGCTGCGCGCGCCTGATTGCCCAAGCCGTGCACGCCGCACACGCCCGAGCGCGCCCCAGTTGTGCGCAACCCCAGCCGTGCGCGGCCGCGCGCCCCAGCCCCGCGCGTCCACGCACCCCCGCTGCGCGCCGCGCTTCTGAGCTATGCGCGTCTCTGTGTCCCAGCTGCGCGTGCCCGTGCGGCCCTATGGCACGCGCTGCCCTCCGACGTTCGACGCTACGTATGGGCTCACCGTCACCCCTCCCCCCAGCGCGCCATCTTTGAGGCCCGCCGTCGTCCTGATCTCCAAGTTGGATTACATTGCCGAGGACTATCGACACACCGGTACCTATTTTTCTCTCCATTAATTTCCAGTGTTATTACTTGTTGCAGTGCTGTCGTTTCATATCGATTCCTTTGCCTAGGACGAAGCGTTACTTGGGATAGGATAGCCACTCATCAAGAGAGATAGGATTTCTCGCTGATCTTTAGACTTGGAACAACTCTGGGCCATCACACGCCCCTCCCACCGTTGTCGTCGTAGCTGGTCTTAAGGGTCATTAGGAGTCTAAGATTGATTAGCATCTCTCTCATTGGGGATCATTGATCGTCACCCTCTTCGTAGATGTTCTATATTGCTCTTCAGGGTTTTTCCATCGACATTCATTTCACCTAAAAGATAAATTCCTGAACTAACTTCATAGCTATTCTGTGGTGTAATACGAGCCGTCCGATCTCGACGCTCTTCATTTTACGTCACTATGCATGGGACACAGGCATGAGTGCATAGTTTTAGTGTGGGGCCGCTCGAACGCACATGCGTTGGCACACCAAGCACAGTGTGGTGATGCACGATCTCGATGGGAGGGCTTGAGAATGTGCGCATGCGCGCCAGAATGTGGTGACGGTGGTGGGCATTGAGCACAAACGATGACGGAGTAGGATGACATGGATGTCACAGTGGTTTCAAGAATCAATCTGATGAATTCTTGAAAGCAGATGGGTGTCCAAGAAAACAGATCTGGGAGGAAAGAAACCCAATAAACAAACAACAAACCAGGGATTGACAATGGTGACGGTGTGCTTCTTCTGGTGGAGGCTCGGCTCAAAGGTGGTGAATCTAGTTGTTGTGGTGATGGGCGACTTCTTTTGCAGATTTGACCTAAAAAACTGTAAACATAACTTCCAATGGATGAGGAGAAAGCCCAAATAAGAAGAAATCTTTCAATTTTGAAATGATTTCCAAGGCTTCCTTGGATATGCCTTCCCTTTATATAGAGGTGGGAGGATGCCCAAGTGGGTCGAGATAGAGGAAAACCATCTCATGATGAGATTATCCCTTAATCGTACACCAAAAAACTGAAAGAAAATAACAATGAACGAGGCCCAAACATGGTGGACCATCCTATTTGTTGGAGAAAAACAAAAATACAAGGAAAAAAAGTCATAGCTCACAGCTGTTTGCTATACCGGGTACTTGAAGTCCGAGTCACGGACGTTAACTTGAGCTGCACAACAAGGTTGTTGGTGATAGATATTATGTGGTCGTCAAGCCAATCACGATACCATGATTATTTAAGTTCATTAAATAAAATATTTACGTTCATTATAATTCTGTGTGATGTTTATAATGAAATCTATGAATACGTGCAATGACTTAGTGAGTTATGATGAGATCATAATATAGTCATCAGTAGTCATTCAACATGTATTCTAAATATTCCTATTAAATGGATAGTTGAGACGAACATCAATTTATCTAGACAAAATAGTACTAGCTGATCCTACATATACGATAAGTATAGCGGATCCTGTGGCTATTGTTGTGGCGACACTAAGAATAGATAGTGTGTGCTCTTTGAAGAAAGAGTTTACTAAATATTTAACGAACCTTACGAATCCTTGAATGATATTATACCTAAACATCAATAAGGTTCACTAATGTCACAATTGTATAAGTGATCCACTAACCTGAGACACCAAGGACATCTCGTGAATGGATGACTAAATTTTGACTACGACTTACGAGTCTCTTATGATGGGATTCAAACAAGTCATAGCTCGGATGTAGTAAAAAGCTCACGAAGATGATTGAGTGGTCAAGACGGGGTCATCCACGCTCGATAATAAAAGGAGATTGACTTTAGGAAGATGATGGAAACAAATTCTTGGCCAGGGTAATGAGCGTTCTCTAATGATTCCCGTTACACATCAATACTAATCGAATGATGGATTAGGGTTCCATGAGAGAGTTTGACACTACTTGATGTCTTCTAGAGTACGAGGTGTAGCTTGGTGCCCCACGGGCTGGAAACTTAACTTATCGATTGGGTTAAACCGATTTGCAAAGTCAAAGTCAAGGGTGGAAAACGTTCCCTAAAAGGTACATTTGATGTTTAATTTTAAAGATCAATTGTGAATCGATCGAGACGCTACCCCATCCATGGAATCATATTTTACATTGATGAACCAATGCATAGTATCTAACAAGTGAGAGCCTAAAGTTGCTCAGCTTAGAGTCTTTGACTACCTGACTCGTGTGAAAGTGCTAGGAGGGCACTTGAGCTAGTTGGATGACTGAACCAAGTGATGCAGGACAGACGTCGTCGACATCCTACGGCGGGAGCGTGGGTCCGTTCGTCTGGATCGGGGACGATCATCTTGCATGGACGTCCCGCTTTCGGTGGGTAGGGGTCCCGAAAAGGTCCTGCGTGGGTCCTCAATTAGTGGTCGACGCTCCACGGGTAATCGTCGGGCGCTGGTGGGCCCGACTACCGGTGGGCGGGGCGGTTCAGCCGGCCGGATGACGAAGACGGCGGCGAACAGGGCAGCGGCGATGGACGTCGCGGTGTTAGTGCTCTCGATGACGGCAGCAGGTGGCGACCTTAAGGTAGCGGCAGGCAGCAGTCAGAGGCGACAACAGGCGGCGGGCGAGCGGCGGCAGCGGAAGCGTCAAGCAGCAGCGGCGGCAAGTGGCGATGGCAAGCGGCGATGGCAAGCGGCGGCGGCAAGCGGTGGCGACGAGCAGCGGCGGCGTCGAGCGGCGGCAAGTGAGAGCAGCGTCGAGCGGTGGCGGCGAGCAGCATCAGCGACGGCGTTGTGCAGCGGCGGCGTCGAGAGGCGACGGCGAGCGGCATCAGCGGCAATGTCGAGCGGTGGCGGTGTCAAGCGGCGACGGAGTCGAGCGGCATCGGTGGCCGGAGATAGCGGCGGCAGTGGCCAGATGGAGTGGCGGCGACCGGAGGTAGCGGCGGCGGCCGGTGGCGGCGGCGGCGCGGCCGATGGCGGCGGCGGCGGTGGCGGCGTGGCGGCGGCGGCGGCGGCCGGTGGCGGCGGCGGCCGGTGGCGGCGGCGGCCGGTGGCGGCGGCGGCCGGTGGCGGCGGCGTTGAAGCAGCGACGGCCGTGGCGGCGCGGCGGCTGAGGCGCAACGGTGGCCGGAAGTGGCGGTGGCCGAGGCGGCAGTGGCTGGAGGTGGCGGTCGGAGGCGGCGCCGGCGGCGGCTGGAGGGGGCGACAGCCGAAGGCGACCGCGGCCGGTGGCGGCGGCGGCCCGGAGTGGGCTGCGGTTGGGCGCGGTTTGGGCCGCGGATGACCCGGTCTAGGCCGCGGTCCCTCAGGAGCAGGCCTAGAGGCCTAGTGGGCCTTTGAAAGGCCCATTAACCCAGCCCACTTAAGGGCTTAGGGCTGACGTGGCTGCCTCGGGTTGCGTGCATGGGCGGCTAGGGTAATCGGTGCCTCGGGGCACGGATGTGCGGCACCTCGGGGCGTGGATTAACGGCGCCTCGGGCACGGGAACTAGGCCGGCGGGCCTAGTGGGCCTCGCCGGTTGGAGCCGGCCCATTAGGGTGACTGGCCCAATGGGCTGGTTGGCTGAGCTGCGGCGCGCGATGGCGCGGCTTGGCTCAGTGACTGGGTGCTGCGCGGGGCGGCGCAACGGGGCGCGGCACGGGCGGCGCGATGGGGTGCGGCGCGGGGGGCGTGACGGGGTGCGGCGCGGGCGGCGCGGCGAGGGGGCAGGGCGCGGTAGCGCGGCGACGACGGCGCTTGGGAGGGTGAGCGGTGGGGCGTGCGCGCGCGCTGAGCCGGAGGGGGCCAGTGGCGGCGGCGCCGCTTGTGGCGGGGGAGCCGCCTTCTCAAGGCCTCTCTGACCTTTCTTCTTCTTTTCCAAAAACTGGTTTCTCTCAAAGGGGAAAATCGCCTATTCTATTAGATAGGGGTTCCTTATATAGGACCCATGAGGAAAATTAGGGGAAAGCACTAAGCTTAAAAGATGAAAATTTATCTAAACCTAGAAAAAAAATGCGGATAGCTTGAGGGCTTCGCCATCACCAAGCCTATATTCTTCATAAGTTATGAAATTGGGTCTAAACCTCGCTGCTATAATCCTCTCAATGGAAAGGTACATGTGAGCAGATACATCATCTTTAAAAAATATGCCAAGTAGGGCTGGGACGTCCCTAAAGTGAAGAAGAAGCAAGGTACCCTGCTCTCTCATTATTTTCCTATGTTATCTAATTTTATTGATGGTTAGGTGGATGAGATACCATTGGTGGAGGAAGCTGGTGTTGCACCACCTCTACATGAAGTAAGCCGTGTACCATGGTAAGGATATCCTCTTCGTACTACTGAAAAGAGCTCGCTTAGGAGGTTTAGAGGTTTACAATGAGTTTATGAAGACATCGAGCAAGTTCACTAATGCAGGACAATTAGACGAATGGATGTTGATGACTGATGAGATGGAAGGATGATGACAAGTATTGGGAATTGGGATGGTTTAGGAATGAGGAAGGGATAAATCAGACCACAAATCAACACGATTCAATTCGAAAACTTAAATCTGGTGAAATAATAGTGGTGCAACCCTTTTCCTCGTCGAGGGTGGAGTACTCTCTTCAACCACCGTGTTGATGCCAAGTCTCAAAATCACTACTATCAAATTCTCGTTCACGGGAAGACTCAAGAAAAACCTAATCCACTAATTGTTGAAAATTCCAGAGAATCCAAAACAAATCCGAGGGTAGTAGAAGACTCCTCGTAGAACACTGGACGAAGAACACACGACACCAAAGAGTTCAGGAGTACCTCAACACCGGAGTTCGTGTTGAGGTTGGGGCAAATTCTCAGCATATCGCTAACAAATGAGGAGGCGGGGGGGGGACGCTTGGCGTTTCGGGCATTGAGTGGCACTGGCAATGAGGTGGCAGGGTTAGGCCGGGTTGCTCGGTGACCCAGGATGCTTGGGCATGGCAGACAAGCAGCAGGTGCCAATGGCATGCGTGGATGAGGTGACCTTTCGCTGGGACCGGGCGTTGGGCGGCCAGGTGATAGGGTGGCCCTGGTGTTGGGCCGCCCTAGCGGGCGACCTTGCGCTGGGGTGACCCTAACGTTGGGCGGCCTTGGCAGGTGGCCTAGCGTTGGGACGGCCCTGGCGTTGGGCAGCACTGGCAGGGCGGCCTAGTGCTAGGACGGCCTTGGTGTTGGCGGCCTTGGCGGGTGGCCTGGCGCTGGGGCGGCCTGGCGCTGGGGCCACCCTAGCGTTGGGTGGCCCTAGCGGATGGCCTAGTGCTAGGGCGGCCTTGGCGGGCGGTCTGGCAATAGGGCTGCCCTGGCGCTCGGCGTCGCCGTTGGTTAGGGTGGGGCGAACAAGTAGAGAAAGTAGGGACAAGGGGGAGGAGAGGACGGCAGCCGGCAATTTTGCGTGGCGGCGACGACGGCGGCAACTGCGGTGATCTGGGGAAGAGGGGAGGATTAGGGCAAGTCCTCAAAGAAGAGAAAACTCAATTCTTGAATATAACTTTGCCTAAATTTTTCTTGCAGCATTGGCCTATATATATAGGCCTTCTCGGAAGGAGAAAATGTAAAAGATAAAATTAAAAGTAAAGATAGGCGATGTGATATCATATCATGTCTGAGGGCAGTTCTTGATCTTGCGTTGATGACATGTGATTATGCGTGACAGGGAGTGCGTAGGTGGAGACGTGCTTCATGGGCATGCGTAGATGGAGACATGCTTGATGCCGGTGCGTTGAGTTGGTCGGTTGACGTTAGAAGCATGTCCGTAGAAGTCGTGTTGACGTTGTTGCCATCAATTCCCCCGGGGTATGAAGAACTCAACTCCGTCGAGTTGTTGACCAGAAACTCCAGCGGGGTCACAAAGTCTGGGCGCACACAAGCCAGGTCCTCTTCCGAAATCCATGTGTCGTCCGTTGATGGTTTGCCCAGCCAACGAACAAGAAACTTCTGCACCGTCCCACCCTTGGTGAAGGTGATTACTTCATCCAGTATAGCCTTGATGTTCTCTTGCCAATCAGAGGGTAGTGAAGGAGGAGTGGACAAGTCAAACTTGCTCACCAGGAGGTCCATGGGTATGGATTGGTCAATAGATGAGGGAGGCGGGGCTTTAAATGCAACCAAATCTGAAATATTGAAGGTAGTGCTTATCACCCGTGTGGAGGGTATATTGACTGCATAGGCATTTTCCCCTACTCGTTTGAGGATTGGGAACGGCCAGACACTACGAGCATGAAGCTTGGCAGCCCGCTTAGAAGAGAATCTCTCCGGCCTAACCCTCACCATCACCATGTCACCTTCCTTAAATTCACAAAAATGATGGTGTAGATCTGCGGCCTCTTTATATGCAGTGTTACTACTCATGATGCGTTTATGAATGTCCTCATGCAGACTTCTATATGACTTGCAAATTCATGACCATCATCTGAGACTCTAGCATGTGGAAACATAGGTATGAGATCGGTAGGTTTGCGAGGTGGATGACCATAAACGACTTCAAAAGGACTCATGCCAGTGGTACAGTTGACTAATGCATTATAGGCAAACTCGGTGCGCGGAATGATAGTATCCCAAGATTTGAGGTTGTCTCCAACCAAAGATCGTAATAGATTGCCAAGGCTTCTATTAAGAACTTCAATTCGCCCGTCAGTTTGGGGTGAAAAGCTGTGGAAAACTTAAAGCTTCGTTCCCAAGAGGTGCCAAAGGGTCTTCCAAAAGTAGCTAGTCAATCTGACATCTCTGTCCGATAGTATGCTCTTGGGAATCCCATAGACGGACAACTTCATTAAAATAAAGTTGAGCGACATGAGAAGCACCAGAGATTTTAAAACAGGGAGTGAATGTGCCATTTTAGAAAAACGATCTACGACAGCCATGATGGAATTATGACGATTGAGAGTTCTCGAAAGTCCTAGAACAAAGTCGATGCTCACGTCATCCCAAGGTTTATGAGGGACTGGTAGAGGGGTATAAAGGCTAGTGTTTTGCATGACCTGTTTAGCTAGAGCACATACACGACATTGGGACACAATATTGGCCATGTCTCGTTTCAGGGATGGCCAAAATAATCTATGCTCTACGGTGGCGATCATTTTGTCTCTCCCAAAATGACCACTTAGGCCTCCGGCGTGTGTCTCCCCAACAAGAAAATCTCTGAGGGAAGTCTGTGGGATGCATAGCCGACGGTCGAAAAATAGGAATCCCCATTCTAGAATATAATCCTGGGTTGTTGGGTTAGGGCATTTCCCTAAGGAGTGGATGATAGGCGCAAAATCCGGGCAATCGGCATATAGGTCCTTAATCTGATTTAATCTAATAACCTCAACTTAAAGCATCTACGACCCTATTCTCGACACCCCTCTTATGCTTAAGGACAAAAGTGTATGACTGAATGTACTCGACCCACCTAACGTGCCTAGGATTTAACTTTTGTTGGGAGTGGAGATACTTCAATGCCTCATGGTTGGAGTAGAGAACGAATTCCTTAGATAATGGTTAATGACGCCAATGACGTAAGGATTGAACAATGGCATAGAATTCCTCGTCATAGGTGGAGTATTTGAGTTTGGCATCGTTCAACTTTTCACTAAAGAATGCGATGGGATGATTTTCCTGACTCAATACTTCGCCAATTCCTAATCTCGACGCATCATAAGCGATCTCAAATACTTTACTAAAATCTGGTAAATGTAGGATAGGAGCTTGTGTCATCTTAAGCTTGATATCATCAAAGGACTTCTGTGCTAAGGTGGTCCATTCAAAATGATCACCCTTTAGGCATTCGGTCATGGGAGCCATAATGGTGCTGAAATTAGAAATGAAGCATCTATAAAATGTCGCTAAACCATGGAAGCTAAGAACATCATGGACGTTCCTAGGAGTCAACCATTGGGTAATGGCATCTATTTTGGCCGGGTCGACGGATACACCTTGTGCCGATAGGATGAAGCCCAATAAAGAGATATGATCAACAAGAAACGAACACTTTTTTGGACGGGCATATAATTGCTCGGTCTTTAGGACCTCACACACTTGGCGTAGGTGATGGACGTGGTCGTGTTTGGATTTGTTGTAAATGAGTATATCATCAAAATAAACCACGACAAAGTTTCCTATGAATGGTCTAAGAATGTGGCTGATTAACCGCTGGAAAGTACTAGGAGCATTCGACAAGCCAAACGGCATAACTTTCCATTCATATAATCCATCCTTGATCTTAAATGCGGTTTTCCACTCATCTCCACTCATTTCCCTGCTGAAAATTTCTAATTTCTCTTCTGAAAGAATTTGTCCTAACGACTGTATAATATCTTTTTAAGAAGCTCTTCTCCATATCATTCCATGATTCAAAATTTGTTCCCAATGTTCTAAACCAATCCTTGGCTCTATCCTTAAGGGCATGAGGGAATAGTTTCATTCTCACAACTTCCTTGGAAATTCTGGGGTAAGTGCAACTATCACATGCTTCGTAAAATTTTTCTAAGAAGTCATAGGGCTCTTCGTTTGCCTTCCCCAAAAAGGACGATAATAGCTGAAATTGGTGTGGATCGATTCTAAACATCACATCTTCTCCAATCGGGGCAGATATCATGGTTAAGATGGGGGTTTCTGCTTGTGTGGAATACTCTCTAATCCTCCTCCGTCCATCGTTAACTACCTCAGGGTTTCCTATTCCATTACCTATTGGGTCCATTGGTACGGGTCTAATCAATATCTCCTCTACAAATGTGGGTTCGGTGAAAGACGACTCGGGTGTGGTGGAATCTACTACAGGGGGATTTCTGTCACTGCTCCCTGATTCAAATCCAGACCTAAGCTTCATACAAAACCACTAATTCAAACACAACACTCGTTAGTCGTTAAAAACCAAATACCGTCTTAAATCAAAATCAATAATAAGGAGATTTAACAAACTCGTGAGCAACAATTGACCACTGTGTTTAGAAATAAAAATATGTTGAATTCCTAAGTGTTGCCTCCCCGGCAGCGGCACCAATTGATAAGCCGAAAATAGGGGTGAACATTACGCAAATTTTTAGCCCTTGTCGTTGTGAATTTTTGGCTTATGCAATAAAATTTATAAAACTCTACTTAATATGTATAGTGATAAGTATGAGTGTCGTCCAAGGGAGGCAAGTAGGAATTTTAATTGATTTTATTTTTGGTGTTTTAGATCCTAATTAGAGTGAATTTGATCTTCAATGAGGATCAAGTCACCCTAATTAGGTGAGAATTTAGATAGGGGGATAGAAGAGATGAGAAGACTAGAAGAATTAAGGGCTCTAAATTTCCTTCTTTGATCCTAATTAAAGGATCCAAGAAGTCATTTAGAGAGGTTGAAAGAGGGTTTTGATGTCAGATTGGTTGGTTTCTTAGTTTGCTGATTCAGAAATGAAATGGGAAATCTTAATCTCCTAAGAATTAAAACTAAATTTTTTAGAGTTTTCTTTTGGAATGCAATTGAATGCCAAGGTAAATCCCCAATTTCTCCTCTCAATCCTAATCAGGGCTTGTACATGCCGCTCAAGCCAAGCGATTTAGAAGTTCAGATCAGAATAGAGATGAAGAAACAAACAACTTAACCTAATTCATTCAAAATGCATAAAAGTTCAAATACAATCAAGGAAAAAAGTACCAGATAACTTGATCCAAGCTAGAGCTCCTCCCTGTCTTGCAGCTGTGATAGAGCACCATCCAGAATGAGCCCCTCCTCTCGAAATTCAGCTTTTATACCTAGGTCACATGGTAAAAATCACCATTTTACCCCCGTTAAGTAATTAATTTTTATCTATCAATGTAGGCTAGATCTGAATGATCCAACCCTACAGATAGAAAGAGGGGATCAAGACGAGCAAATCCATAAAAAAATCATGTCAATCGGACTTCAGGATCAAAAGTTATTAATAAATCAAGTTTAACCAATTTTAGCCATTGGATTAAAGTTTGATTTATTTAATAATACACGCCATGACGTGTCGACAGCCCATTGGCTGCGACGTTTTAAATTCTTTTGGCGGATGCTCTCTCGTGGCGCCACGTACCCCCTGCGAAAAAAAAGAAAACATAAGAAAAATCGAAAGTGCGAAAAATGCGTACGTGTTGCTATGCACCTTTGCGTGCGTCTGGTCGCAGGGAGACCCACTGAGAAGTCGCCACGTCACCCCCCGTGCGAGCACTTCGCATGCGCCGCACGGGCGGTGATCTTACCGTCCGCACCCTCTCTTTCTTAAAAATCCATTCGATCCGCATACGACGGCCTTCGATGCGCCACGTCGCCCCTGCCAAGCTTCTTTCTGACTTTTTTTGCGCGAAACCCCTTACAAATCATTCTTTTGCAAATAAACGCCGCTCAAATGTATTTATACATATATCGTTTTCGCCTTCTCTCTCCTCCGATTTTCTCTAAAATATTAAAGCAATTAATAATGGAATTACAATAAAACCCTGAATGATTTTAAATAGGATCTTTACGCCTGCCGTGGCGACCGAGAGCTGTTTTCAGGGTCTTTTTGCAACGAAACGTTGCAAAAAGGCCCCGAAAAGTCTAGAAATTGCATAAATACATTTTTTTCTCTTATAAATATGCGCTTTTTTAATAGAATAAATGCATTTCTTCTTGAAATAAATCCCAGAAAATTCCTAAAAATTCGTAAAAAATTCTAGAAAATTTTATAAAATTCCTTGATTAATTCCCATGTTGATAAATGTCGAAATAAACTTTTTAATGTGCCATTTTCATCCAAAAATAATTATTTCGAGCCTCAATAAATCCTTACAAATTCATATAATTAACAGAAAATTAGGAAAAAATCAGAAATTACTTGGAAGCATTATTTTCGTGTAAATATATGATAACAACCCAATTTTAAGCCTTTTAAATGCATAAATCATGCTAATAACATGAAATAAAGACCAAAATTAGGGTGTTATCAATCCTCGAACCAGCCATCATGTCAAACATATCATCAATGTGAGGAATGGGAAACCTATATTTGAAGATAATCTTATTTATGGCTCTACTATCGATACACATGCGCCAACTCCCATCCTTTTTGGGAGCCAGAAATGCAGGTACGGCGCATGGACTAAGACTTTCCTGAATGAATCCCTTGTCGAAGAGGTCCTGGACTTGACGCTGAAGTTCCTCGTATGGGAAGATTCGGTAGGGATGATCCAGGGATGAAGTCGATGGCATGCTGAATCTCACGCATGGGTGGGAGGTCATTGGGTAAATCCTCAGGAAAGACACTCTCAAATTCAGCAAGTAATTGGGAAACCCTTGGTGGTGGAGGTGATGACATCTCAGTGGAATGGTCGGGAATCATGGCGAGGAAAATGGATATCTCACTATCTATCTCCTTGTGAAATTGACGACCATCGAGAATGCATATACCTAATGACGTAGATTTTGGTAGAGATTTCTGTGGGTTGTGTGTATATGGGTGCCATGTAATTTTCTTACTCTGATAGAGGAACGAGCATGTATTACTCCTACCAAAAATCTGTACATCATTATCATATAACCATGGGCGACCTAGGATAATACTTTCTACTTTCATGGGTAACACATCACATAATGCTTCTTCATCATACGATTGGACCTTTAGAGGGAGGAGACATTGATTCTTCACAGGGATCGACGTGGCATCGATCCAAGATACATAATAAGGGTGAGGATGATCAATCAACGATAATCCCAAATGTGAAGTCTTAACATCGGATACGGCATTGATACAACTACCACTAGCTACGATCATCTTACACATCTTTTTTCCAATCTTAAAATAAGTGTAAAATATGGATGTCCTCAAAGCAGAATTATCAGTGGACGGTTGGGTGAGGTTGCAGCGAACAATTCCCCTAATGGATGCAAATGGATCACGATGAGGAAGGGATGGTGGGCAGTCAGTGATGCCAATGAAGCTCGCCAAACCTTCTTCATGTACAAATTTATCTACGACGTAATTATCTACCCTATACTCTTCTTTGTCAATGGGTTGCTCGTCTAGAGTAGGTTCACTATCCAAAGGTTCTATTCCAATATGTAGGGCTCGGGAGGGACATTGGGAAGCTCTATGACCACGTCCCTGACATTTAAAGCAAGTCATGTTGGTCGGACCGATTTGTGTTGGATTGGATTGAGGTGGAACTCTCGCGGTGGAGTCGAGGGAAGAAGAGGCACGTGCGTTAGGATTGGTCGGAGTGCTGGATGATGGTGTCAAAACTGGAGGACAGAGTTTGGTGGAAGTGCGGGTGGGATTAGGTACCGGTGCCGGGAGCGCTAGAGGTGGGTTACGTGGAGCTAAACGATTGGAATAGGAGGAATGAGCACGATTGGTAAGGGCGGGACGACCACTGACGACTTGAGTGTTATATAAATTTTGACAAAGTTCTAGATCCTCTACAATATGATAGGCCTGCTCGAGTGTAGCAGCCTTACGAATGAGTAATTCTGTTTCTAAGTATGGGTTAAGTCTTGTTCTAAATCGGAATATGACAACTCGGGGATTCTCCTCAACTCAACATCTCATGTGAAATTCCTTGAATTGTGTGATGTAATCGGAGACGGGGGCCTACCCTGTTGCAACTTATGCCATTGATCTAGAAGATTATCTAAATAAGCAATGGGAATATATTTGTCACGCAATTTGTCTTTCATTTGGGGCCAGGTGTCTATAGGTGCCTCTCGACGGTTATAGATCAAAAGTTCAAGATTCTCCCAAAAGATTTTGGCTTGATCCCCTAATTTCATCTCGACATCATGAACTTTCTGCCACTCAAGCACATTGTACCATTTGAAATAACTATTTAGCTTAGACTCCCAATCAAGGTATTCCTTCGGGTCTCTAGATCCCTCATAATACGGAACATCAACTTTGACACTTCTTTGAACCTATTTCCAATGGTTGTCGTGATCCGCACGTCAATGATCACGAGGGGTACCCGATCATCAGGTGGATAGGGATCATCAAGTTCAGGATGATTCCCATTTCACCCTCGACGCCTATTGTCACGGGGATAGGGATCATTCCGTAGGGGATGATTCCTATCACGACTTGGTATCCTCTCCTCCGGTAGATAGTAATCGTCACAAGGTGGACGATTTCCATCAAGTACAGTGTTTCTATCCGGAGGTTTATTCCGCGGGGGAGGATTCCTATCATGGCCTGGGGTTCTAGGGTCAGGCGTATAGAAATCGTCTCGATGATTCCTATCGTGGACTAGCGTTCTATTCTCGGGAGGAATCGGATCATCCCACTCAGGACGATTCTGATCGTGTCCCCCGGATCTAATATCAGGTCAATAGGGATCATTCGGTGTGTGATGATTCCTGTCGTGTTCCCGAGATCTAGGTTCAGGCGGGTACGGGTCATCGCGATCACGGCGATGTCTATCACGACCACGATTCTCAAATTGATAAGTTCGCTCACTAACCGCATCGATGGAATTGGGTAGACGATTGTCCATGTTTGTTAATCGTGTATATACATCACGAAAACCTTCCGGACAGTGTCTATCATGCGGTCAACATCCCCACGTGAGGAGGATGGGGGAGCGGGTGGAGATGAATCTTGGATAGGGACAGACACCTCACGACTATCTAGGGATGGTTCATTCCTTAGCGCGGAAACGCGTTTGCCTGAACGCAGATGCATGCGAATGTAATGATGAATAGATGAAACCTATGATTGCGGAATAGGTAGGCTGACACAGGTTAGGCTCTGATACCAATTTGATGAAGAAAAACTAGACAAATGGATGCTGATGACAGATGAGACAGAAGGACGATGACAGGTGCTGAGAATTGGGATGGTTTAGGAATGGGGAAGGGATAAATCAGACCACAAATCCACACGATCGAATTCAAAAACTTAAATTTGATGAAACTGTAGTGGTGTAGCCCCTTTAATCGTCGTGGGCGGGAGTACTGTCTTCAACCATCGCGATGATGCCAAGCACCGAAATCAACACTATCAAGTTCTGGTTCGCGGGAAAAGTCAAGAAAGACCTAATCCACTAATCGTTAAAAATTCCAGAGAATACAAAACAAATACGACGGCGGTGGAATACTTCTCGCGGAACACTAGACAAAGAACACACGACACCAAAGAGTTTAGGAGTACCTCAGAACCGGAATGCGTGTCGAGGCTACGGCGAATTCTCGGCGTATCACTGACGAGCGAGGAGGGGGGGACGCTTGGAGTTCCAGGCGTTGAGTGGCCCTAAAGATGAGGTGGCCGGGTTAGGCCGGGACGCTTGGGCGTCGCGGACGAAAAGCGGGCGCAAACAGCGTGCACGGGTGAGGTGACCTTTCGCTAGGACGGTCCGGGCATTGGGCGGCCAGGTGCTAGGGCAGTCCTGGTGTTGGGTGGCCCTAGCAGGCGGCTGAGCACTGGGGCGGCCCCGGCGTTGGGCGGCCCTGGCGTTGGGTGCCCTGACGGGTGGCCTGGCACTGGGGTGGCCCTGGCAGGTGGCCTAGCACTAGGGCGGCCCTGGCATTGGGCGGCCCTGGCAAGCGGCTTGGCGCTGGGCTGGCCCACATGTTGGGCGGCCTTGGTAGGTGGCGTGGTTCTGGGGCGGCCCTGGCGCGTGGCCTGGCACTAGGACGACCCTGGCGTTGGGCGGTCCTGGTGCTAGGGCGGCCCTGGTGTTACGCGGCTCTGGCGGGCGGCCTGGCGCTGGGGCGGCCCTGGCGTTGCGTGGCCCTGGCGGGTGGCCTAGTGCTAGGGCGTCCCTGGCTGGCGGCCTGGCACTTGGGCTGCCCTGGCGCTGGGCGTCGCCAGCGACTAGGGCTGGGCGAATAGGTAGAGAAAGGAGGTAGAGAGGGAAGGAGAGGATGGTAGGCGGCAACGCATGGCGTCAACGACGGCAGTAGCAGCGGAGATCTAGGGAAGAGGGGAGGATTAGGGCAAGTCCTCGAAGAAGAGAAAACTCAATTCTTCAATATAACTTTGCCTAAATGTTTCTTGCAGCATTGGCCTATATATATAGGCCTTGGCGGAAGGAGAAAATGCAAAAGATAAAATTAAAAGTAAAGATAGGCGACGTGATATCATGTCACGTCTAAGGGCAGTTCTTGATCTTGCGTTGATGACATGTCATGATGCGTGACGGGGCGTGCGTAGGTGGAGACGTGCTTGATGGGCGTGCTTGATGCCGGTGCGTTGACTTGGTTGGTTGACGGTAGCAGCATGTCCGTAGAAGTCGTGTTGACGTCGTCGCCATCATTCGCCTTTACCAAGAAGAGTGCTTGCTGATAGAGGGGGAGCTAGAAAGTGTCCTAGAAGTTTCTAAGGTGATGGTTTGGAGATCTGCCATTGACGATGAGATGGACTCCATTGAGAAGAATTAGACATGGGAGCTGGTAAATCTACCTAAGGGCTGCTTAATTCATACTTGGTCATAGAAGTGATTTAATTAGATGGGAGATCAAACTGAGTTAGAAAGGTTATACCACGAAGATTCTATAACAGAGTGTGATTGCGAATTACAACCCAGTCCATATGCCCCATCAAGCAAGACAGAAATTTACCGTTGAAGGCTCATCCCCTCTAGTTGTCTCCATGGAGTACCGGTGTCTGATTGGAAGCCTAAGATATTTGACTTATACCAGGCTAGACTAAATTATTCTATTAAAATTCTAAGCAGGTATATGGAGAAGTTGATGGTAGAACACTTTATGCTAGTGAAGAGGTTCTTGAGGTATATCAAGGGAATATTAGACCTTGGTCTATGTTATGAGAAAGTGCTCATAGAACAAGATTTGGTTGGCTATTGCAATAGTGACCATGCTGGAGACCTTGATGATCATAGGATCACCGCTAGTATGACATTCTTCCTAAGGCCAACTCTGATAAGTTGGGTCCTGCACAAGCAGAAGATTGTAGATCTCTATTCTTATGAGGTTGAGTATATATCCATGACTGATGTGGCATGTCTGGGAATTTGATTGGCCAGGTTGATTGTCAAAGTAAAAGGAGAAAATTGCAAGCTTATGAGACGAATAGTCCACAACAAATCTGCCATTGCCCTTGACAAGAATCCTGCCTACCATAGTTGTTCGATGCACATCAACACAAGGCTTTATTTTATCAAGGAGTACATTGATGAAGGTAAAATATGTGTACCGTGTCTGTCCAAAAGGTCAGCTAGTTGACATATTCATGAAATCTCTCAAACGGGTGAAGTTTGTGGAGTTGTGTGTGAAGCTTGGAGTTATAAACATGACTAAGAAATGACATCAAGCTCACGAGGAAGATTCTGAAGGTTACCCTTGAGTCGAATTGGGACCGACATCATTTTACTCTTCTTATCAAAACTTCTTTATTCTCTCGCGCGATGTTTCTTGTACAAATTAAAAATGTTAGACATTTTGAAAGCAGAAAGGTTTCTTCTTTCGTCTTCTTCCTTTTCTTCTCCCTTGTTCTCTCCCATCAGGACCTGTTCTACCAAGGTTGTGGCAGCAGGAATTCGATCCCAACATCATCCACTGATAACATGTTAATAAGAGCTGATAAACTGTTAATTTCATCATTTTTTGGGCTTTTATTGCTTAAAAATATTAATATTTAATGCATGGTATCATGATTTTAGGTTAAAAGAAGAATTTTATTAAATTTCAAGTTAAATAATACAATTGATAAATCATTTCTTCAATATATAAATTCTAAACGCTTTTCAAATGAATTTTAAAAGACATTAAATGATTAATTGACCATTTCTGTAAATAAAAAGAAATTAAACAATAAACCTTATTTTATAAGTAATAAAACATTTGTTTTCGCATTAATAAACGTTATTTACAATTTACTCCAAACTAATTGCAAATAAAAATTGTTTTTTTATTGAAACTGGCCTTTATTGGGCCAGTCGAAGCACTAATCGGACGCTATATTTGCAGGAAACGCACCAAGAATAGCGGGGGCCAATCAGAAGAGCTGTAGAGGTCTTTCGGTGTGTGATACACATGTACACATCAGCATACGTGTCACGCACCACACACAGTGATACGCGAGTCACTCAGAACAGTTCTTGGTGTCTTTGGTGCGCGATACGCACATGCATTGCTTCGTAGGTGTCGCGCACCACACGCAGGGCTGCGGGGACCAATCCTGTGCGACTCAACTCACTACGTATGACACAGCGAGTTAAGTCGCATTAGGCTTGCGTGGACCAATGAGATGGCAGATTGCCAGGTCCACGCAAACCGGGTTCGTGCGAAGCGTAGGTGCACTTAGGAGGAATAGGATTATAATTTGAATAATTACTAGAAGACTGATTATTATCATGAAAATGAGAATAATTCATATTCCCCAAAATAAGATTATTATCATGAAAAGTAGGAGGAATGGGATAAAAATTAGAACAATTACCAGAAAATTGATCATATAAAATTGAGTTTCCTGAGTAATATTGACTATTGCTAATCCCCTGTCCATTCCCTTAAAATTCACTCATGGAAACGTCGATGTGATCATATGAAGAATTACAATACAAATTTGGAAATGGAGGATTAAGCAGAGCATGTGTGTTATAATTATTCTAATAATCAGGGAAGTTTGGTGTTGACGTACCGGTGTAATCACAATAATAGGAGGAATAATTTCCCTGATTATATGGGGAATAATTTCCCATATGTTCATTATGGAATTAAGTAATTCCATAAAAATCAAAATTATTGAATGCAAACTAAAAAAAATAAATTCTAATAGGAAACACCTGAATATTAATCATCATTCAAATAAGCGTTCAAACCAATCCCTAAGTAAAAAAATGACTAAAGTTGAAATTTTGGCTTTGCCTTCCCGGCAACGACGTCAAATGATAAATTAAAAAATATGTGTTTCCTATTATTAAGATGGGAAATTCACTTTTTAGCAACGTAGGCTTTAAATTCTAACTTGGTTAAGATGATATCCTTTTTACCCAAATAAGAACTATGATTGAAAGCTATATTCAACATTGTATTTTCTTAGCTCAAAACATATTAATTTATGGAAATTCATTTTCTAGATTCTTCTATCAATAAGCTTCAGATGTATGATTAGTTAGCAGTTTTCGATAAGAATTGCTAACTAATTAGATTTAGTGGAATTGATATTTTTTAGTAAATTCCAATTGAAATTGATAGTGAAATTGATATGAATTAGTTGAGGCAATCTTAGAAAATTCCAATCGATTTAGTGGAATAATTTTTCAGAATCTGGTCACTGTTCTCACGTATTAAGACTCCTATAAATTTGATTTATAGAGTTTTGCAGTTCTACCCCATTTGATGTCGAATTTCCAAATATGCCCTGTAGCTCACAAATTGTGACTACAATTTGTTGACTCGGAATGAAATAAGCTGATCCAATGGATGAGAAATTTAGCTTAACTCCTTTGTAGAAGGCCACGCTAAAAATTTCCTAACAGTGTGAGGCCTAATTCAACGAATTTAACTGTCTTTTTTTTGTTTTTTAAAATTTACAGCTGCCATAGATTGGCAAGTCCTGAACACGATTTTCCTATTAAGATAATTGAACTCAAATACGAAATGATCAATGATCAATTTTCATTCAAAACTATTTAACTAAGACAGCTAAAGCTAAAACGATTTGAAAATAATAGAATTTTGCGAATGAACAGAAATAAAGTTGGAATTTATAAAAACGGCAAACATAAGCAAACTAAAAAATTGGGAAAATTGAACATGTAATTAATTTTAAAATGCATTTAGAATAAATCTAGATGTACCAGGAATTGCGAGAGAGTCGATCTGGGCGAACGTTGAGCAACAAATTCCCAAAAGTTTCCATGAGTTCGGCCTGAATTTAGTGAAAATTGCAGCAATGGATCTGCTGCGTTCTTCCCCAAATCGAGCTCCAAATCTTTCGTGGTTGAATCCTGAGTCTTCAAGGGAGCTAGGTGTTCTCTCTTTGAGCTTAAAATTCAAGAATCCCCCCTCATATTTGCATTTCCCCCTATTATTGCCGTGGAATCGTAAGAACTTGATGATGGAGGACCATCTAACTTCGAAACCTTGTCAACCCCGTTCGTCGCGCGAAGGCAAATGTGCAATACCCAGCCTTTGGAGTACTCGGCCATGTCAACGACCCACAAAGGTTTGATGTTATCTTTCCTTGAATTTCCTTGTTAAGTAGGCCATGAATGTCCGCCACTTATTTGTTTGTTTTTGATTCGCACTTGTTTGGACCGCTGTACAAACCTACACGTTGCGCGTGTGTTAGCGCATGTGTGGGCGTAGTCATGTGCCTCTCTCTCCCTCTCCTATTATAGGGCCCTAATAACTTTTAATTGGGCCTTTTTCTCCTTTATTTCTAAGGGGGGAAGGCCCATATTTGCCCCTATAAAAGGTGGGGTCCACCCATAGAAGGAGAAGAGAAGAAAGATTGAAAAAATGTGATTTTTAGTAATTGTTTCTGATTTTTTAGTGTTATTTTAGTTTTTGTGATGCCGGACGTCGTCAAGACGTCGTCCGGTCGACACCGAGGGTAGCGGCTCGGTATCAAATCAGGGTCTCGAGCGGACAACGACGATCAGTGTCGTCTAAAAATGCAGATGGGCAGGTATAAATGATGACGGAAATGCGTAAAAAATCCTACTGTGGTACGTGCGAGTGCCAAAATGCAGTGTTGCCATTCCAGAGATTGACGGGATCGCTTCTGGTGAGGTCAAACGGACCTCCCAAACCTCGCCCGAGAGGGTCGAGGGCGAGTACGTCGCCGAACGGGAATACCCCGCTAATATGCTCACACACGTCGGGAGGATCCGACTCGTACCAAGCAGGTAAGACTCTCGAAAGATTGTCATCGTCTTCTTCTCCACCTGTCTCACTCTCACCTACGTCTAATCGAAGCACGGTGGAGGCAAATCGAAAGTATACTGAAGAAAGTAAGAGACGTAAAGAGCGGTAGGAAAGGGGTACCTTCGTCGCGTCCTGCAATGGTTATCTCGTAACACTTGGAGCCGGAGAACAGTAGCTGCAGGGCACGGGCGCCAGAGCGGCGCGGGCTGGAGGTGTGGGTGTGGTCGTCAGTGGATGGGACGGTGCGAGGTACTGGGCGAGAGCGGGCACTTGGGGCACGACACGACAAGACGACAAGGGCAGCGCTAGGCGGCGCTGCGGCCAGGCACGGCGCAGTGCGGTGCGGGGGCAGGGCAGGGAGCGGGCCCTAGGGGCCTAGACACAGCACGACGGGCACAGCGACGCGGCGGTGTGGCGCAGTGCCGGGCGCGTGGGGCGACGAGGCAGGCAGGGTGCGGGCGCGGTGCTTCCGCGCGTGGCGTCGCGGCGGAGTTGCACGGCGCCAGGCGCGTGGGGCGACGAGGCAGGCGGGGCACGCGGCGCAGGGCGCGATGCCGACGCGCGGGGCGTGCCGCTTGCGTCGGCCACAACGTGTGCGAGTGGAGGCTCGGCGCGGGTGTGCGAGCGTAGCAGTGCGTCCGGATGCGGCGGCAGACGGCAGGACGAGGCGTGGAACGACGACAGCGTCGCGGAAACGTCGCGAATGGTAGCGTATGAGGGCAGTGTGCGGCGGCAGGAACGATGGCAGCGTCGCTGAAAAGTCACGAATGGTAGCATATGAGGGCAGTGTGCGGCGGCGGGAACGACGGCGACAGCTTTGGTGGAGGAGTGCGGTGGCGAGAGATGGCGACGGACGTCCCAAGCGGTGTCTCATTCTCCAATGGCGGCAGCAGCGCTGTTCACAGCGGAGCAGCAGCGCAACCGGCGTCGAGAGGAGCAGCGGCGACGGTGGAAAGGTGGTGAACGACGGCGTGTGGAAACGGCGAGCAGCGGTCCTTCTTCCTCTCTTCTCCTCTCCTTCTCTTCTTCTTCCTCCTTTCTCTTCTTCTTCTTCTTCTTCCTCCTTCTTTCTCTTCTTCTTCTTCTTCCTCCTTCTTTCTCTTCTTCTTCTTCTTCTTCCTTCTTCTTCTTCTTCCTTCTTCTTCTTCTTTCTTCTTCTTCCACTTCCAACGTGAATGACTCTTCAACTTCTAAGGTTAAAACTTTCAAAGTGAAATTCAAGAGTACTTTGAGGGGCGCCCTCCCCTCCCTTTTATAGGAGATAGGTAAATGGGCGCCCTTAACTACAAAATGAAAAGGGAAAATGAAAATAGAAAAGGGGTTTATGAAGGCCCACTAAGGGGTTGGGGGAGGGGAAGGGATCCTCATATGGGAACTTTCCCTCGCTACAACGAAGATGAGAAGACACGCTATGAAAGAAAATAAGAAGCGAGTAAATAAACGATCCGAAGGTGGCGTGTCGTCACACCGAATACCTGAACCCGACTGTACGCGTCGTCGCTTTGGCTTGTCGTGTTTGCTGGACGCGTGTTGGCGGCGGGCTCGATGATGGTGCGGGCTCCTAGAGCGACGGTCCTGCATTGTCTGACGGTGCCGCGCCATCATTTTGACATAACTACGAAAACACCATTATGAAGTTAGGAGAGAGAAAGGAAACCCTAAAGTTTGGCAGAAATCGCTGTTGCCATCGTCGAAAACTGCCACCACCACCGTGTTCACTGGAGTTCTGATCGTCGTTCCTGAGGCTGCCTTGCGCCGACAGCGGGCGCCCAGTGCCACCAGTTGTTGCCGATCGCCCCTAGCGGGCGGTGAGGGCCGTGAACGGCAGCTAGCGGCCACCTTGGGCCGCTACTAACTACTCAAGGCCACAGGCAACCGCCCAAGGCCGCCAGCGGCTCCCAGCGGCCGCCTAGCACCACGAGCTGCTGTCGAGGGCCGACAATGGCCTTTGAGGGCCGCCAGCAATTGCCAAAAGCGGCCAGCGGCCGCCCAGGGCCACCACCGGCTACTGCGGGCCGCGAATAGCCGCGAGCGGCCGCCTTTGGCTGCCAGCGCCCACAAAGGGCCGGGAGCGTGTGCTCAAGGCCACCAGTGGCCACCCAATGAACTGCCCAAGGTGGCCAGCGGCCACCCAGGGGCGCCACCTGCTGCCGAGGGACGCGAACGGGCGCCAGTGGCCGCCTTGGTCCACCACTAGCCGCTTAGGGCCGCGAGTGAGTGCCCAAGGCCGCTAGCGGCTCCCAGTAGCCGCCCAGCGCTGTGAGCGACTGCCCGAAGCCGCCTGCGGCCGCCCAGTGCCGCGAGCAGCTGCCATGAGCCACTAGTGGTCGCCCAGGCAACCTGCGGCTACCCTGGGCTGCACGCCGCTATCGAGGCTACGCGCCACTGCCCGTGCAGCCTGTTGGTGCCCACGCCACCCAAGACCGTTACAAGCGCCACGTCTGCCAACCAGACTCTGCTGTAGGTGCCCACGGTCGCTGACTCAAGGCCACCGACCTTGCGGTCGATCTGAGATCACCGTTTCCACAGCCAATCTCAGGCTGTCGTGCCTTCGCGGCTGACCGAAGACCGCTGCAACCTCAACGGGCCCTGCCATTCCCACCGCGCCCAGTCGTCGCTGCGCCAGTCACTGCACTCCAAGCCACACTTCGCCATCATGCTCATGTCAACAACCATCGCCGCACCTTGCCGCCTCATACATCATCGTGGTGTCTCGTCATCGTGCGCATCGTCGTGCCTTGCTGCATCTACTTGTGTTATCCTCGCGTCTACGAGTTGTTCGCCTGCCACTACTATCGAATCAGACAGAGCTCGCGCTTAGCGCTAGTGGTACACTTATTTATTTCCCTCTTGGCGTTATATTATTTCCTTCAGTGCCTCCAAACGTTTTCTCCACCGCCGGGGTTAGATAAGTGATAGATAGGATTCACGTTTCGAGGATTAGGATTTCAATCGGTACATTCTTGGTTTGGACCATCAAGGGTGTGTGCAAAAGCGGCAGTAGCCGAGCTCGCACCGTTGGCCTTCAACTCGATATCCAGATCATGAGGAGCCTAGTGGCGTTCCGTGGTCTTGCTTGTCATAGCCTAGTGGATGTTGGTGCATGTGGACGCCGAATTTATACTTCTCAGTGATTTCAATGTTGCATCATCATCACTTGCATTACGTTTACGTTACTCATCCCCGCTATATGAAATGATCGCACTTGCCCACCCTTTGGTGTAGCACGAGCTGTTCGATCCTGAACCTGAGCGTGTTACATCACTTGTTCTTCTGATTCTGTTACAATTTCTGTCCTTTGCCCTTTGTACGTAGGGTGATACAGCGCAATTGGGCCACTTGGCACCAAGCGTGTGTCACCCCTTGTGCGCATGGTGGTATGTGCACCTACGCCTCACACGAAGTTGGCTTGCGTGGACCTGGCAATCTGCCATCTCATTGGTCCACGAAAGCCTAATGTGACTTAACTCGCTGTATCACACGTAGCGAGTTAAGTCGCATGGGATTGGTCCCCGCGGTGCTGCGTGTGGTGCGCGACATGTATGACGCAATGTACATGCGTATCGCGCACCAAAGACATCAAGAGCTGTTCTGAGTGGCTCACATAACATTGTGTGTGGTGCGCGACACGTACGCTGATGTGTACATGCGTGTAGCGCACCAAATATTGCTAAAGCTCTTCTGATTGGCCCCCGTTACTCTTGGTGCGTTTCCTGCACATTTTGCGCCCGATTAGTGCTTAAACTGGCCCTTATTGGCCCTTGTTGGGCGCCCGATTAGTGCTTAGTGCTTAAATTGTTTCAATAAAAAAACAATTTTTATTCAAAATTAGCTGGAGTAAATTGTAAAAAACGTTTATTAATGCGAAACAAATGTTTTATTACTTCTAAAGTAAGGTTTATTGCTTAATTTCTTTTTATTTACAAGAAAGGTCAATTAATCAGTTAATTTCTTTTAAAATTCATTTTAAAAACGTTTAAAATGCATATATTGACCAAATGATTTATCAATTGTATTATTTAATTTGAAATTTAAGAAAATTCTTCTTTTAACCTAAAATCATGATAACATGCATTAAAAATCAATGTTTTTAAGGATTAAAAGCCCAAAAAATATGATGAAACTAACAGTTTATCAGCTCTTATTTGCATGTTATCCTCCACCACCTTCTCCCTCTCCTCTGCGTCCTTATAAGTACAAGTCCCAACTGCTGCTATCACCAAGGCCCCCACCAGTCTATAACTACAAATCTCCACACCCACCATACTAGAAATGGTGACTTGGCTCTGGAAGTTGAGTCCCTCCTAATTGTGTATCTACATTTTGGAGAAACAACACACAAATAAATGGTGTTTTTGCATGTGTTCCCACCAGATTTATGTGCTACAGTATGTTCGCTACATTTGATTGCCTTGTATGGTTTAATGGACAAGTAAATAAATGTATCGTTCTTATTTTTAATACAAATTTTCTTTTCTTCGAGTCCATCTACATCTATTTGTGACTGCATTTTTTATTGTTTTCTCTTTAACCCTTGATCTTCAAAGTATTCACTGCTTTTATTATTGTATACCTTCCATTATTTGGTAAGTAGTTTGAGAAAACTAAAGTCATTTTAAATTTCATCTATTAGTTTCAAGTAAATCATACTCATGCTATGGACTCACCTCTATGAATTACTATATAATGAATTCAAAGTTTAAAAATAGTAGTTTCCTAAAGATACACAAATTATTGTGATAGACTTTGCGAAGTTCAGTGATACCTAAACAACTAATAACCCATAAACAAATATTGACATCTTCCTCAATTTCACACTAAGTCATAAAAAATGAATATCAGTTAAGGTATTTTAAATGGATATTTTAGAGTTCATTTGCTGAAAATGCTCATAAATTTCTACAATGATATCGGTTAAGGATGGTGACTCTCAATTTGAGCATTATTATCATTTTAAATCAAAACAAAAGAAAATTAATGAGATTATTGATTCCCCAATTCATTTTAAGGATAAAAAATTATAATTCAAGTTGGTTGTTTCCATTCAAGGGCATTGAATTTGCATCCCCACCCAAACCTATTTGAAGTTAATATAAAATATGTCATAATATGTTTTCAATTTTTCTATTCAAATAAAATATAATTCAAGGCTACATTAGAAATATTATTTGCGCTATTCATATGGGCAGATTTTTATGATTAAGACTATAGAATTTATTTGTGAATGCTATATCTTTATGCACACATTTCAGTTAATTTAGATTCCTGCATCCAAATGCCATTCAAGTTTGATAAATACTACTGTAACTGAGAAATTATAAGTTGCAGCTATAGCAAGTTATCTAGGTCTCTTCTACGTCCAATCAATATTCTGTATGGTAATTTAGGGGTCTTTCTGATCAAATGATATTATTTTTAAAAAATAGATACCTTTAGACTTCAGTTTCACTGTTATCCCTTTAATTTAGGCGTCTTTCACTGTTTCCCTTTAGACTCTCCTATACATGCTCCTCATCAAGAATGCCTGCATAGTGTTGTATATAATTTTGTATGCTTGTATATGGGTTAACTGTTGTCTTTATAGGGAGACATTGAATGATAAAATGTTTCCGCTGCAGGTACATGACGGAATCATAAAACAGGTTGAATGATTCAGCAATGGAGTAAGGATTAAGGACCAATTCACGTTCTATCTCCCGAAGTTTGAATTGATAATATTCTAATGTACATATTATTGATTTCATTATCATCTTTTTCATATAGCTTCTACAATTTATCCCAGTCTTCTCTTTATTTACTCATATTTCTTAACACAGGTGAGGCGTACGGCAAGATCATGTGATATTGTAAAAACACATACACTTCAATTAACTTAAAAGCGCGTAAGTTACAACTTTTCGTGTCTTAATGAAACCTCCTTGTGCTCGTCCGGTATTCTGCTTACTGATGCCAATAGTGAGTCTATGATCCGCTGTCTTCTTAAGACAACAACTCTTGGATTGCTTCTCTTTCGTGCGGATTTATGAACAAGAGGAAAGTGACAGGTATTTGAGAAATATAATGGGTTAATAGCACGGTACATCCCAAACCTTATCCAAAGTCTGCGAGTTAACCTTAGCATTTTTTTTGGCACGGTATATCCCAAACTCACTAAGTCGTCTGTGATATATCCCGGTGATGACATGGAGTCCATCGTGGCTGCCAAGTAGATCTCCGGCCAGATTTTTACCTGGTGGAACCCACCTGGCCGCCACACTGGATTCCATGTCATCACCGTGATATGTCTACCTGCCAAGAGAGCAAGAGAGAGAGAGTTCTAGAGAGAAGGAGAGAGAGAGGTTCTAGAGAGAGAAAGAGAGGTGTTCTAGAGAGAGGCATTGTTCTCTAGAACACCTCTCTTTCTCTCTCTAGAACACCTCTCTTTCTCTCTCTAGAACACCTCTCTTTCTCTCTCTGGAACCTCTCTTTCTCTCTCTAGAACCTCTCTCTCTCCTTTTCTCTCTCTTTCTAGAGAGAGAAAGAGAGGTGTTCTAGAGAGAGAAAGAGAGATGTTCTAGAGAGAGAAAGAGAGGTGTTCTAGAGAGAGAAAGAGAGGTGTTCTAGAGAGAGAAAGAGAGGTGTTCTAGAGAGAGAAAGAGAGGTGTTCTAGAGAGAGAAAGAGAGGTGTTCTAGAGAGAGAAAGAGAGGTGTTCTAGAGAGCAACGCCTCTCTCTCTAGAACACCTCTCTTTCTCTCTCTAGAACCTCTCTCTCCTTCTCTCTCTCTAGCACGCTTCTCTCTCCCTCTCTCTCTCTAGAATGCCTCTCTCTCTCTTATCAGAAAACCCTCGGCAGTTTCTAGAGAGAGAAAGAGAGGTGTTCTAGAGAGAGAAAGAGAGGCGTTCTACAGAACAATGCCTCTCTCTCTAGAACACCTCTCTTTCTCTCTCTAGAACCTCTCTCTCCCTCTCGCTCTCTCTAGAATGCCTCTCTCTCTCTCTTTAAGTTAAACCCTTGGCAGGTAGACATCATGGTGATGACGTGGAATCCAGCGTGGCGGCCAGGTGGGTTCCGCCAGGTAAAAATCTGGCCGGAGATCCACCTGGCAGCCACGATGGACTCCATGTCATCACCGGGATATATCGCAGACGACTTAGTGAGTTTGGGATATACCGTGCCACAAAAAAAGCTAAGGTTAACTCGCAGACTTTGGACATGGTTTGGGATGTACCGTGCTATTAACCCAAATATAATTAACCATAAAGCACACCCTGAGGCGCAAGTACATGCAAGCGCGTGCTCGCGCGTGCTATATTTTTTTAAACAATGAGTAAAACAATAATTTTAAGGCATGAGACAGAGATGAAGGACTACCAACACCATTTAAACAACCCATGTTAACTTCAGACAACTGAAATACGATAACGAAAACTTTTTATGACGTAAAAAAAAAACTGTAAACGCTTGTGAAATGGCGGACGTATAAAGACCTGTTTTATTTGTTTTAACGCATGGGGAATCAAATAGGAAAAATGACGTTACTACTCTTATCAATTAATCTGATAAAATCAAATCCAATCATATTGACTAACTTCTTTCGCTTCTGTGTGTTCTTTCTCTCTACAGTCCTACCCATCTCTCTATACTTCTGTGCATCGTGTCCTATACGCCCATCGAAAATCGCCGTCTCTCTTTGCATCGTTGTCTACGTAACTATCCATGTAGCTTAACAAGGAGTTTATATCTCATTTCACTCGTCTATTGCTCCCCCTTTTATCAGGCCTCTTTCACTCCATTAGCCTCTTCCTTTTTCAGCAATAAAATATGTCCCCCGGTCTCTCATTTTATTCCTTCACCTCTATCTCTGAGAATATTCTAACGTCGGTCTGATTGCACGTTTTTCGAATATTATTTTTATGGATATAGCATGTCAGGATGGAAGGTACCGATTGGCGCGTCTCATTCATTTCGAGGTGGAGAGAAGAAACATAAGAACTGCTTAATACGTTGCAACTCTTGCAATCTAAGAGAGCAACGAAATCTCCCGGTCATTCTATACCCGGTTTTTACTGCGACAGAAAAAGTAAAATCAGAACTACGAGTAACGCTTTAAAAATAAGACAATGGGTTTCGCTATGAATTTTAGGCGGTAAATGAGACGGGGAAAAAGAAAGAGTTAAAGATGGGGGTAAAACGGGAGATAAGAGTAACGCCGACTCTAGGATATGAAAAGGGATCGGAAGATACGGCAACAAGTGAGATGGAAAGAGAAACTGAGAAAGAACGAATTTTGCTTTTGTTAGGATATGGCATTTTGTTAACAGTCCATTAACTATCCTGTTAAAATTTAAAAAGAGCTAGCTTAGCTATCGACGAACTTCTGCGTCAGCCTCAACCCAGAATTCACAAAGTCAAATTGTTTTATGCTGTATAGCTGGACCAAATACTCCCGTAAAATGAAGGTGCTCGTGAAAACACGCGATTTTAGTCAAGACTTTTTTTTCGACGCTGAATCTGTTGACTGCGTTGCAAGTTCTACTACGCGTTGCATCTAAGCCGGTGCCCATCTGTCGTTTGATGTTACCCGCACCGACAACAACGCAAGACCCATTAGTTTTTATAAGATCGGAGATAAAAGGAGAACGTTTGACAGAAGAAATTGGACATAATGTTTCGTTTCTAATCAGGGTTACGTTATTTGAGCCCGTGTAATCTTTGCAAGAGAAAATCAAAGAAGCTGAGAAAGATTGCTAGTTGGAGCAAACTAACACACCAAGGAACGTGTTAGAGCAAAGGCGAAAACCTAAATTTATATTATTTTATGGCTTATTTTCTTTGCATTCTTTTCACAGCTTAGAAAGTTAACATAAGTCATGAAAGTGATCCCACCTGTCACGTCCATCCTCCCTATATTCCACTCGCCATATTAGCAAATTGAAATGATAATTTACCCAAAACCAATCTGCTTGGGAAAAACTTCAACGGATTCGCTCAAATTCGGGTAGAATGCTCTATATTAATAAATGACAGGAACTCTTTCCTCTTCATTCCAACAGACCTCAGAGAGCTCTAGACATACATCATTTTATTTTTTACGGGCTAAAGCAAAAAACTCCAAGGTCAGATGAAGAGGATGGTCGTCTAGCTCGTGTTCCACTTAAACCTAACGCCTCTGCAGTTGCAAACGCTTTCAGACGGCAACAGAGGCCAAATTTGACTAGGCCGGAGGGTAACGTTGAAATAGAGGGCCTTAAGGTAGATTATTACTCTCCTACTTCTCATGGCTTTGACTATAAAGAGGGGGGGGCGAAGCCCAAATAGGAGCAACGAGCTCTGAACAAGGAGCTCGCCAGCGGAGCTCCGAGGATGTCAAGCGCTGCCATGGCAGTGCAGATGCACCGCATCCTCTTTGTCTTAGCGGCGCTCTGCCTTGCCGTTACTACTGTTTCTGCAAACGACAAGCATTACAGTTACACCTCACCTCCCCCGCCATACAAGTACAAGTCTCCGCCTCCTCCTCCTCCTTCTCCACCGCCTCCATACAAGTACAAGTCCCCCCCGCCGCCATCGCCATCTCCTCCCCCGCCATCTTACAAGTACAAGTCCCCCCCTCCTCCGTCCCCATCTCCTCCTCCTCCGTACAAGTACAAGTCGCCCCCACCACCACCTCCATCTCCTCCTCCCCCTTACAGGAACAAGTCCCCCCCACCGCCATCGCCATCTCCTCCTCCCCCCTACAAGTGCAAGTCCCCACCTCCGCCATCTCCATCTCCTCCACCTCCTTACAAGTACAAGTCACCCCCACCACCATCTCCATCCCCACCGCCGCCGTACAAGTACAAGTCCCCGCCGCCACCATCTCCTTCTCCTCCTCCGCCTTACAGGTACAAGTCCCCACCTCCGCCGTCGCCTTCTCCTCCTCCCCCTTACAAGTACAAGTCCCCACCTCCACCATCTCCATCCCCGCCGCCCCCATATAAGTACAAGTCCCCGCCTCCTCCCTCTCCTTCGCCACCACCGCCGTATCAGTACAAGTCTCCTCCACCACCATCTCCCTCTCCTCCTCCTCCTTACAAGTACAAGTCCCCACCGCCACCATCGCCCCCGCCACCGCCCGTATACTACTACAAATCCCCGCCGCCACCTTACAATAAGTGGTGATTTGGAAGCGTTCGATGGGTCCTCGTGTTTGTTTGTGAGGAATCATGCTACAAATAAAATGGCTCTTGGGCATGCATTGCCAGAAAATCTCTGTGCTAAAGTGGGTTTTCTGTTTTGATAGAGTTGTGTACGTGTTTATGGAGCAGTGAAACAAGTGCTTTTTTCTTATTTTTATTTTGCTTATTGTTTCATATTCTCTCCACCTCTCTTTCTGTCTACATGTATCTCTCTCTCTCTCTCTCTCTCTCTCTCTCTCTCTCTCTCTCTCTCTCTCTCTCTCTGTCTGTCTTCCCAGATTCCTCCTACCCTCCTGTTGTCATCATTATGCTCTTCTTAAAAAGGATATATACTTCTACTCTCACAAAGCATGAGTTGTCATCGGTTGACGCACTCAAGATCAACACATTAGAAATAGCATAATAAGCAACCATCCAGAAGTGACTTAAATAAACCAATACTTAACTGACATGGAACACATGCGCACTATTTATATAGTAGTTAAGAATAAAGGCTAAAAACATAAGTAACGATTCCGAGGTTTATTTCCAAATTACCATTAAACTGGACATTTCTTGGTGAAGATTTGGCCATGCTCTCTCACGAAACATTCTAAATATCAGCACAATATAATCGTCTATTATGGATTCTCTCATAGATTAATACAAATACGATTTATAAATATATATGTATATATATTAAAGTAGCGGGAGGAGGTAGAGTCTGTCAAGGAATCCCGTCATCATCATGAGCGCACCTGCGAGGGAGGTACCGAGGAACGATCATCTGCATCGCTGTGGCTCGTGGTTGCGAGCTGCAGGGCAACACTATTCACGCGCTGACATCAAGAGCATGGCTCATCAATCAGACTTGGTGGTCTGTCTCCATCGTGCAAAGGGATACAGTTGAAAGAGCCTATGGAACATATTCTTTATCTACAAAAAATGACAACATTTTTCTCCACTACATGCCGCTACGTAATTCATCTGCCCACAATGTCACTAATAGAGGACTGGACAAAAGTATTTGAAATTATTTATATTTAATTTGTCCTCTAATAATCCAAAATATTAGTAATCATTTATATCATTTATTTTAAATATCTCTTAATATTTTTCATTTTAGAAAATTTTATGCTTAGAAATATATAAAAATAAAAAATATAAAAACGCCTTTAAAAATACTCAAGAATCTATCTATCTATACTATTATAATAGGAATACATTTACCCTTCTGGCCTCTGATTGGCTGACAAAAGAGTGAGAGAGAAGAGAGAGAGTGAGAGAGCCCCCTCCCCGCTGCCAGATTCACATCCAACAGTTGAGATGTTGCCACCTGGCCTCGTGAGGAAAATTTATAATATATTATAATATATTATTATTTATTATAATATATTAAATATATATAATGTATTTTTCATTCGGGATGAATTTCGGGACAAAAATTCATCTGGGGAGGACTGGACGGATTGAAAAATCATCCCGAGATTATTGGACGGGACGGTTTTTTTGTCCCTAGACAAAAAAACGCCCCGTCCTTCGTCTCTACGCTAACATGTGACATAGGACGGGACGAATTTCTTCCCGAACTGTCCATGTCCCATCCCGTCTGTGTCCCTGCACTATACTTACACTTGTTTTAGTTTGGTGGTGAAAATAGGGGAAATGAATTTGTTATAAATTATAACTCTCTGAATTTACTGATTTATGAGACTAACCCCCCTTTGACTACTATGCCCAAAGTGGATAAAATCTCACATTTATTCTTAGTTCTTATATATGTATCCAAATGGAGAGCGGACTAGCTGCCCAAGCCTTTGGAGTAATGCATAAAATGAACTAAATAACCCATATTTATGGGTGGATCTTCAAGTTCTAAATAGGAAGTTTCTTATTAAGTATAAATGATGAAAGGACGTGGATTTGGGCCGCTAAAGAACCATAACTTGGTCATACTCAGCATTTTGTTTTAAGGTTCGGATCTGTGCAAATATATCAAAAATTTCCATAGTACATGGTATGTATGTATTGTTTTAAGGTTCTCATCTGTGCAATAATATCAAAATTTTCCATAGTACATGGTATGTATGTAATGTTTTAAGGTTCAGATCTGTGCAATAATATCAAAATTTTCCATAATAATATCAAAATTTTCCCGGCCCTCCCCCCGCCGTCTGTGCCCCCTCCCCGTCGTCGCCCCAGCCCTCCCCCAATCACCCGCAACCCCACCTGGCCGCCGGTTCGCCCTCCTCCCCTGGCCGCCCGCGCCCCCTCCCCGCGGCCGGCCCGGCCTCCTCCCTCGGCCTCCCGCGCCCCTCTCTGCCACCACCCCGCCCCTCCCACGGCCGCCTGCTTCCTCCCCGCCGCTGCTCAAGCGGAGGTCGAACCGCTCGAGCCGGCGGAGCCTCTCTAGGGAAGGGGGGGGGGTGGTCGTCAGGGGGGGGGGAGGGGGCGTGGGAGGCCGGGGGAAGAGGGCGAACCGGCAGCTAGGTGGGGTTGCGGGTGATTGGGGGAGGGCTGGGGCGACGACGGGGAGGGGGCACAGACGGCGGGGGGAGGGCCGGGAAAATTTTGATATTATTATGGAAAATTTTGATATTATTGCACAGATCTGAACCTTAAAACATTACATACATACCATGTACTATGGAAAATTTTGTTATTATTGCACAGATGAGAACCTTAAAACAATACATACATACCATGTACTATGGAAAATTTTGATATATTTGCACAGATCCGAACCTTAAAACAAAATGCTGAGTATGACCAAGTTATGGTTCTTTAGCGGCCCAAATCCACGTCCTTTCATCATTTATACTTAATAAGAAACTTCCTATTTAGAACTTGAAGATCCACCCATAAATATGGGTTATTTAGTTCATTTTATGCATTACTCCAAAGGCTTGGGCAGCTAGTCCGCTCTCCATTTGGATACATATATAAGAACTAAGAATAAATGTGAGATTTTATCCACTTTGGGCATAGTAGTCAAAGGGGGGTTAGTCTCATAAATCAGTAAATTCAGAGAGTTATAATTTATAACAAATTCATTTCCCCTATTTTCACCACCAAACTAAAACAAGTGTAAGTATAGTGCAGGGACACAGACGGGATGGGACATGGACAGTTCGGGAAGAAATTCGTCCCGTCCTATGTCACATGTTAGCGTAGAGACGAAGGACGGGGCGTTTTTTTGTCTAGGGACAAAAAAACCGTCCCGTCCAATAATCTCGGGATGATTTTTCAATCCGTCCAGTCCTCCCCAGATGAATTTTTGTCCCGAAATTCATCCCGAATGAAAAATACATTATATATATTTAATATATTATAATAAATAATAATATATTATAATATATTATAAATTTTCCTCACGAGGCCAGGTGGCAACATCTCAACTGTTGGATGTGAATCTGGCGGTTTTCCGTCCAAATTCATCTGTCCGTCGTCAGGAGACCTTCAGACGGACGATTTTTTCATCCACGCGGACGAAAACCGTCCCGTCCGGTGGTCCCCAGGACAAATTTTTGTCCCAGCATTCGTCTTTGCCCTCGAACGGGACGATTTTTTTGTCCGGGGATGAAAAAACCGTCCCGTTCGCGTCCCGGATCTATAAGTGTAAGTCCATAACTAAATACAAACTATGAAATGAAGCATAAATTATTATGCATTGCAATTATCATCGCGGATTGTATTGTTTCAACTAAACACTTTTTTGTCATATAGAATTCAAATCTTCATTTTCTCACTTTTTATGACATTGCGACCAATCTTAAGGCTCCCGAAACATATTTATCACACTGCTAAAATCTTGTCCAACAAAAAAGTACACTTTTCTCCCAACGCCTATCCCATTAAAGAACCATCATCATCTTTGAAAAATATAAAACAATGTCAAAATGAGGACACAAGGCAGTCAAAATGAAATAATGGAAAAATGAGGATTGATATCATGCAAATAGAAGTTAAATAAATACTAATCTCATCACATTTTGTGGGCTTTTAATGCATAAAACATTTATGTTTAGCGCATGTTATCTTGATTTTAGGCTAAAATAATAAATTTCTTGAATTTCAAGTTAAATAATACCTTGAATCAATATTTAGGTCAATTTACACGTTTAAATGATTTAAAATGATGATTATAACAATTTAAATGATTGGAATTGACCTAGTTCTATAAATAAAAAGAAGCTGAAAATTAAAGTCTTTTCGAAATAAATAAAATAGTTTCTTTAATGCATTTAGAAATTATTTTTACAATTTATTTCATGTCTTCTTTTAATAAAAAAAATTAAAAGATCTTTTTTAAAAATTAAAACTGGCCCTTAGTGGGCCGGTTTAAGTGCTAACGTTTCTTTTAGAACCCGCAGAATGCACGAACGATGCGCTCCGCATCCGGCGCTGTGCAAGCCAATCAGAAGAAGAAGCTGACCCCTCTGTGCGCGACACACACGTACGCGGTTTCGTGCGTGTCGCGCACAAAAAGGAGACACGCAAAGGCTCTAAAGCCAATCGTGTGGCGTTATACGCTCAGCGTACAACGCGAAAAAGAAAATAAAAATAACAGAATCGAAAGAACAAAGTTCTTCCGATTCTGCGGCAATAAAAAGCAAAAAAGGACGATTATTCCGGGGTTCTTGATTTTTAAAGCTCAAGGAAGGATCCCCTAGCCTCCTTGAAGTCTCAAGGATCACCCAAGAAGAGTTTGAAGCTTGATTCGTGGACGAAATTCGCAGATCCGTCGCCGCAAATTTCCGGAATTTCAAGCCAAAATCGGAGGAAAATATTCGGCGTTCGTTGCTCGAAGCTCGCCTGGATCGATTCCCTGCTCTTTCTGGTACCTCTAGGTTTATCCGTGTTTGATTTTCGCACCTTACTTCTTACTTAGTTTTCTGAAATTTGCACTCAGTTTATGCTCGCCGTCGTTTTTTTATCTGTTCCGATTTTAGTCATTCAGCTACTGAATTTTAGTTTGGTTTAAAATCATTTAGTATTAATTGCGTATAAAGTTTCTGATTCGAACCCTACCTGTTGCTTGAATCGCATAAATCGTGAATTAGAATCACGATTCCGTTCTTCTTGAATAAGCAAATCGTGAATCGTATTCACGATTTGCTGTTTTAGGACATATGTACAATTTAGAATCAAATGGGATAAAATAAAAATAAATAAAAATGCTCTTAATAATAGCATAAGTATTAGTTCTTTTTATTCTTTAAAAATAGTAAAGCACCTGATAAACAAAATGAATTAAAGAAATACATTAAATTAGAGTTAAACCTATTTTAGAAATAGATGTGAAATTCATTAAAAAGAACAAAAAAGATTATATAACCAAAACAATCAAAGACTTTAAATCAAATAAAAAGATAAGGTTAAGTGACTTTTGAATCTCTGTTAATTAATAACAGAGAATTAACAAAATCATTTAATTTCAAAAAAGATATAATTTTAGTTCCTAATTACAAGTATTTGCATTTAAATAAATAGTTAAACATCATTTCATTTAGGTGTCAAATTCTAAAACCCTAATTAGACAGAAATTTGAATATCACCACCGCCTCCCTAGGGTTCGGCCCCTTACTTGCGCATTAAGGGACATATAAATTTTAGTGATTAAGTTCAGAAAACCCCTAAATAACGACATATATACATGCATTTTTGAGCTTATCAAGGATTTTTTAAATGGTATAGAGCTAAGACAAATAATTGCAATTGTGTTGTCACGCTCTGAAAAAATCCAGAATGACACAACTGTATACTTTTATTTTGATAATCTAGTTTTCTGAATAATATTTATAATTCACCTTGACTTTGAGAATACAAATTGATAGTTGTGAGGAAAGGTCGCATCCCCAAGAAAACATAGATCATGAACTTTATGCTTTTTAACTGTTGGATAGGGTATGAGAAGATAAATGTATTATAAAATCTGGGATAGCAACATAGATAGGGAGAAGTAAAAATGGAGAGATAAGAAGATGGTAGTTAGTAGTTAAGCGTAGAATGCAGGGAAGTAAATATGGAAAATATAGACTATTTTTGGAAAATGAAATAAGGGAATTAAATGTATTGTTGGAAAATAGAGAGTCATGGTTTGAGAAAAATATGGGAGAGAAAACTGAGGAAGAGAGTGTAGGAATGATGGACCGGAAATTAAATAATGAAATATGGATAGCTATGGGTATATTAAGTACGTAAAAGGGACTTATGGATCAGGGACAGAGGGGATGGAAGAAAGATTGGAGTTGATCAGGTGGTGAATGATGTGATTGAAGGGGTTTTGGATGGTGATATTGGATCAATAAAATAATTACTTTTTCATGACGCCACATAGAAATTATTGTGCAAAATTAAACACATAAATTTTTACATGACTGGTTTATTATGCATTATGATTTGTGATGCAATATTGACATCTTTACTATGATTGATGAATCCAATCTGATGGTGACACATCAGAGAATGAGATTAAATATCAAGAAATTGCATTTAAGTCGATAGATCATTCAGGTAAAACTCAAAAAAAAAATTAATTATAAGATTAAAATTTCTATACATATCTGACATCATAAAGTTTGAGAAAAATAGCCAAAATTTTAATACAATCAGAATATCCTCATCAAAATAAATAAATCTCTCTGAGAGTTAATCCCTCCCCGTTTGTTAATCGCTGGGAGCGCATAGCGATACCCTCCTCTTTTGTTGATCGCTCGGAGGTTGTTGCGGTTAATTGTGAAAAAGGACATCTCCTGTTTTTAATCCATATTTTTGGGATCTATTGTCTTCTGAAGGGGGTCCAAAGTTGGAGGTGTATTTTTTAAATCATTTTAAGCATAATCACACATATGCACAATCAGTTTAGTGAAAATCAGCATTTGAAGATAATAAATAATATAGTAACTAGCAAATGATAACATAACTCGGTAGTTATACCTCAGCGATGTCAGGATGAATGGATCATTATGGCAGAGCACTCATTCATCAACAGCCTATGTCCATTCTACTTAATAAGTTTCTCTCTGTACTTATTTTTAGAAATCCTAATATAATTTTAAATGTATAATTTTTTTTTTCTACTCAAATTTTGCCAACATGAATATAATACACTAAAGTTTTAGGTGAAAATGTTGCTTTCTTGGGCTGGAACGTTTTGCCTCACTGCATTTTTTTCTTCTATGCGCACATTTCCCACTAGTCTTTATCTATGAGCATGCATTAGAGCATTACACTCCATATTTTGAACATAGCAAACTAGGGTTTTGTCCAGCTTCCCTTGTGGATTTTATGTAAGTTCTATCCTTTACAACTACACATTTTGAACTACTTAATTCTTGTATCCAAACGCAAAATTAATGAAGCTCCTACTTCTTTATATCTTAGATTGCTGGCTCTATGAGAACATTAAGAATAGGTATAAAAATATATGTGAGAGAAAACATGGGGGAAGGATGAAGGTAGGAAGAGACAACCTAAAGAAACAAAATGGAACAAGGTGATGATTCCTCAGTTGGTGGAGTAGCATGGGCCCAGTGTCTGACATTGTATTCCATGACCAATTAAACATCTTTGTGATTTTATTGATGACAAAGGCCGTAGAGAATTGATTGAAAGTGGGATGATTGAATAACAGAGATTAAAAATAAATTTTAAATGCGATGAATGAAAATAAAGGAACAATAGAAACCATTGAGATAAACCTATCAGAAATAGAGACACCAGAGCTGAAATAAAATTTACAAGCATGTATTAAGAAGAATGGGTCGTTGGGGCATTTCAGGATTTGTAAATTATAAATAAACTTTTTGAAAAATTAATAGAGTAGAATGATATTTTGGAAATTTGAACCACAAAAAGTATGGATTCTTATACAAAAATTAAAATAAAAGAATAAATATCTTGAATATCACGTCCTGCCTCATATGACAATTTGAGTATTAGTGAATTAGAAAATGCTAATGATACAACGTGGAACTAAAACATTAAGTTTAGAACTCAAATATTGAATAATCTGAAATCAGAAAGAGAAGAGATTCATGAGGAATATTCACCTTTCGTAACAACAAGATAGATTTAGGAATCCATGACAAAATCCGTAATAGACGATTATATTGTGCTGATAGTTAGAATGTTTAGTGAGAGATCCCATGGTCGAATCTTGAACAATAAATGCCTAGTTTAATGGTAATTTGGAAATAAACCTCGGAAATGCTGTTTATTTTTTTGTCCTTTATTCCTAGGTATTATATAAATGATGAGCATGTGTTCCATGCCATTTGAGAATTGGTTTATTTAAGTCACTTTTGGATGGTTCCTTATTATGATATTTCTAATTGAATGATATTGTGTGCGTCAACCAACAACAACTCACGCTTCGCGTAAGTAGAAGTATTTACCCTTCGTAAAAAACCATAATCGTGACAATAGAAGGTAGGAGGAAGCTGGAAGACACACACACACACACACACACACACAAAGAGAGAGAGAGAGAGAGAGAGAGAGAGAGAGAGAGAGAGAGAGAGAGAGAGAGAGAGAGAGAGAGAGAGAGAGAGAGAGAGAGAGAGAGAGAGAGAGGGAGAGAGAGAGAGAGAGAGAGAGAGAGAGAGAGAGAGAGAGAGAGAGAGAGAGAGAGAGAGAGAGAGAGAGAGAGAGAGAGAGAGAGAGAGAGAGAGAGATGTAGCCCAGAAGCCCATTTTCTGAGGCCCATTCGCAAGTTGTGGCCCATAAAGGAGATTCTTCTAGAACTAACAGAATCTGCAGAAATATACCTAAAGCCCCTCAAAATCCTCTGACAGGATTTTCTCTAACAAGATCTTCAAACATGCTTTTCCCTGACAAAGATCTTCTAACACAATTATCTCTGGTAGGATTTCCTCTAACATGATCTTCTGACACAATCCTCTACCAGATTCTTCTTCTGCTAGGAGCTCTGCTCTAACTTGTCAGATATGCATATCGTCTGTTTTGTCAAATCAGGATCTTCTTGAGCCACACAAATATCTCTTGACAGCTTCTACAGGCATAGAATCTGCAGGATGTCTCTGCTCAGGCCTGGCAGGCTGCTTATCCTCTGTTTTAGCTTGTCAGATTTATTTTTCTCAATGTTTTGACTTGTCTTGTTATGGGTACAGTCATTATGGACGATGCTGCACTTCTTATGGCCTACATAAGGCCCCCATATACCCCTCAATGAGCATTATTGAAATCTATTGTCTTGTTGAAATTGTTATTCTCCCCTTTGAGTGTTCTCTTTGTTAGATAGTGCTTGTGTGCTTGTGGATTCAAGTACAACCCCTTGTGGACTCAAGGGTTGGAGAGGCTAGTTCTGTGGATTCAGGACTTAGCTTCTTCAAGTAGAGCAAGGCTTGTGGACTCAAGTCGTGTTCCTATCTAATGAATTCAAAATGTAAAAATAATAGTTTCCAAAAGATGCAAAAGTATTTAGATAGAATTTGCAATATGAATCTGTAAAACATACTGTCATCTACCTCAATTTTACACTAAGTCGTAAAAAAAATTTGAATATTAATCAAAGTATTTTAGATTGTTATTTGAGAGTTTACTTGGTTAACATCCACATAAGTTTCTACAACGATACTAGTTACCGATACTGACTCTCAATTTGAAGACATTATTATAGTTTTAAATGAAAATAAATAAAATAAACAAATTCAAAAATTAAATGAAATTTAACAAAGATATTAGTTAAGAAAATTAACAATGATATTAGTTAAGAAAATTAACAACGATATTAGTTAAGAAAATTAACAAAAGTCACAGTACAGGTCAACACTTATAATTGAAGTTGGTAGTTTCTATTAAAAAGGTATTGAAGCCGTATCCCCGGCAAAACCTATTTTAAGTTAGTATGAAATATTAAAAGACGGTTAACAAATTTTATATTTGAATAAAAGTATAATTCAAGGTTAACTTGGAAACTGTAACTTTATGCACAAATTTTATGATTTAGAAGATATAGTTTATTTGTTGATACCATAACTTTATGCACATTTCAGTTAATTTAGGTGACTGCATCCAAATGCCATTCAAATTTGATAAATATTACTTTTACCTAGAAAATATAGGTTGCAGCAATGACAAGTTATCTAGGTCTGATCTAGTTCCAAGTACAATTCTGTTTGGTAATTTTGGGCGTCTTTCTGATCAAATGATACTATTTTTTAAAAATAAATAATGTTGGACTTCATTTTTATAAATTAGAGACCATGTATATTAACATTACTAATTTTCTAATTGTTTTTAAAACCGACTAGGAACTTTTGAATCTCCCATTAATCCTCCTCATCAAGAATGTCTGCATACTGTTCTATATAATTTTGTATGCTTGGATATGGGTAAGCTGTTATATTTACAGAGAGACATTGAATGATACAATATTTTCGCTACAGGTAGATGACGGAATGAGCAACTACAAAAATTAAGTTTTTATCATTCAATGATCGAGTAGGAATAAAGGTCCAATTCATGTTCTATCGCCCGAAGTTAGGATTGATAATATTCTAACATGCATACTCTAATGTCGTTATCATCTTGTTCATATATACACTACAATTAATCCCATTCTTCATGTTATTTATTCATATTTCTTAATACAGGCTAGGCGTACGGCAAGATCATGTGTTATTATAAAATATAGCTTTACTTTAATTAACTTAAAAGCGTGGATAGAATGGGAAAGGAAAAAGCTTCTTACTGAAACTATGTGAGTTTCAAATTTTTATGTCTTAATGAAATATCCCTGCGCTCATCCCGCAATCTGCTGATTGATGTCAAATGTGAGTCTGTGCTCCGCTCTCTTCTTGAGACAACAACTCTTGGATATATTCTCCTGTAATATTTGAAAGGGTTAATAGCACGAAATGCCCCAAACTTTTTAAAAAATCTGAGATATATCCCAAACTTTTTTTTGGCACGGCATATCCCCAACTCTCTAAGTAGACTCCAACATATCCTGGTTATGAAGTGGAATCCGTCGTGGCTGCCAGGTGGATTTCCGACCAGATTTTGACTTGGGCAGAATCCACCTGGCAGGCACGATGGATTCCACGTCATAACCGGGATTAACCATTTTCTCTCTCTATCCTCAATCAAACCTAGTAGAGAGAGAGAGAGAGCGAGAGAGAGAGGCATCTAGAGAGAGAGAGCAAGAGAGAGAGGCATTCTAGAGAGAGACATTCTAGAGAGAGAGAGGCATTCTAGAGAGAGAGAGAACATCTCTCTCTAGAATGCCTCTCTCTCACTCTCTTGCTCTCTCTCTCTAGAATGCCTCTCCCTCTTATCGAAAAACAAATATTGACATTGAATGCCTCTCTCTCTAGAACGTCTCACTCTCTCTAGAATGCCTCTCTCTCTCTCGCTCTCTCACTCTCTCTCTCTAGAGCGCCGCTCTCTCTTGCTCTCTCGCTCTTTCTCTCTCTTAACTAGGTTTGATCGAGGATAGAGAGAGAAAAGGGTTAATCCCAGTTATGATGTGGAATCCATAGTGCCTGCCAGGTGGATTCCGCCTAAGTCAAAATCTGGCCGGAAATCCACCTGGCAGCCACGATGGATTCGACGTCATAACTGGGATATGTCGCAGTCTACTTAGAGAGTTTGGGATATACCGTGCCAAAAAAATAGTGTTGGGATATATCTCAGATTTTTGAAAAGTTTGGGAAATTTTGTGCTATTAACCCTATTTAAAAAGGCATTGAGACACGGTAGTCAACAAAAGATGGTAAACCCGAAACACCATTGGCTAACGAGACTGAATGGAAGGTTTTTTCTCTTGCGTGCAGATTTATGAACAAGAGGAAAGTGAAAGGTATTTGAGAAATATAAACAATGAGAAAAACAAGAATTCAAGGCATGAGACAGAGATGAGTGTCTACCGACATCGTTCAAACAACCCATGTTAACTTCAGACAATTAAACATTTGATTACGACAACTACATTTTAAACATTTGATAACGTTAAAAAAAACTGTCAACGCTTGCCAAATAGTGGGCGTATAAAGACCTGTTTTATTTGTTTTACCACTTGGGGATTCACATGGGAAAAATGACTTACTACTCTTATCAGTTTATCTAATAAAACCAAATTCGATCGCGTTGACGAACTTCTTTCGCTTCTGCGTGTTCTTTCACTCTACAGTCCTACATATATCTGTATACTTCTGGGCATCGTGTCCTAAATGTCCATCAAAAATCGCCGTCTCTCTTTCCATCGTTGTCCACGTAACTATCCATGTTTGCTTGACATGGACTTTATATCTCGTTTAACTCTTCCGATTGTGCTGTTGCACTATTGTTGTCACACAACAACAGAATAGGTCCTGAGATGGAAGGAACAATGCCAATTTCCGTGATGAATTTATTCAACCATAACTGCTTCCTTGGCAGCCTCGGCTATTGCTATGTATTTAGCTTTCGTTGTCGAGTTTGCAGTAGTACTCTAGTTGGAACTCTTCCAAGATATCATGCCTCCGTTCTGTGTGAACAAGACTCCAGATGTAGATCTACTGTCGTATGGATCCGACTTGAAACTTGTGTCAGTGTAACCCTAGCGCTTCAGCTCCTCTCCTCTATAAATCAGAAATAAATCCTTATTCCTTCTCAAGTACTTAAGACTGCATTTCACTACTACCCAGTGTTCCTCTCTTGGTTCTGCCTGAATTCTACTCGTAACACTTAGAGCAAAGGCAACATCAGGCCTAGTACATAGCATCACATACATGATGGACCCAATAGCCGAAGCATATGGAACTTTAGACATCATTGCTCTATCTTCAAGAGTCTTAGGTGGTGCTCCCTATATATTTGAACTCCATGTCTCATCGATATGAGACCTCTCTTACAGTCCTCCATGCCAAACCTTTTGACAATGGTGTCTGTGTACATATATTGGGACAATCCTAGCAACCTCCTCAATCTATCTCTATAGATACGTATTCCCAATACGTAGGTTGCGTTTCCCAAATCTTTCATGGAGAAGTTCTTGGATAACCATGCCTTTAGTGATGAAAACATTCCTACATCATTGCCAATGAGTAGAATATCATCAACATATAAAATTACGAAAGTGATTACGCTCCCACTGGTTTTCTTGTATACACATGGTTCATCTTCATTCTTAATGAAGTTGTAAGATCTGATAGCCTCATCAAATCTGAGATTCCGGCTCCTTAAAGATTGCTTTAATCTATAAATGAATATTTGCAACTTGCACACCTTATCTGGAAATTCCTTGGATTCATAACCTTTGGGTTGTATCATAGACACCTCTTCTTCGAGATTTCCATTGAGGAGAGCGGTCTTGACATCCATTTGTCAGATTTCATAGTTGTGGTGTGCAGCTATGGGTAGAAGAATTCTGATTTACTTTATCATGGCAACTAGTGAAAATGTTTCGTCATAGTCAACTCCTTGCCTTTGACGATAACCTTTCGCAACAAGTCTTCCCTTGTATGTGTCAACTTGTCCATCTGCACCGATCTTTTTCTTATAGATCCACTTACACCCGATAGGTACTATACCTTCAGGAGGGTCAACCAAATACCATACCTGATTTTGGTTCATGGACTGGATTTCAGAATCCATCACTTCTCACCATCTTTGAGAGTCCGAATCTCGAACCGTGTCGTCGTATGTCAGAGGATCATCATCCTTGAGATGTAGTGTCTCGACTTCACTTGATGCAATATGTCTGATATAGTGATGAGGTTGTCTCACTACTATTCCTGACTTACATGGCTCTACTGTATTTGCCTGAACATGTTCATGAACTGAGTGCTCATCTGATTTGGAATTTTTTCCAAAACTACTTTACTCCCACTATGTTCTCTTAGAAGATATTCATCCTCTAGGATGACAGCCCTCTTTGAAACAATAACGGTTTGTTCCTCAGGCCCGTAAAACTAGTATCCATGTGTCTCTTTTGAATATCCCACAAATCTACATAGCTCAGTTCTGGGTTCCAGCTTTCTTGGGTCATGCCTCTTTACGTGGGCAAGACATCCCCATACTCTAGCATACATAAAATTTGGCCTTCCTCCTCTCCATATCTCATATGGTGTGGAAGTTAATGACTTGCTACGTAACATATTCAGTAAATGTGCTGCTGTTTCAAGCGCATATCCCCAGAGGAACACTAATAGTTTTGAGAAGCTCATCATAAATTTTACCATGTCTAATAAGGTTTGATTTCTCCTTTCAGACACCCCATTCATTTGTGGTGTACATGGACAAGTCAGCTGAGTCAGGATACCATTATCCTTCATGTATTAAGTAAACTATGTACTTAAGTATTCCCCACCTCGATCTGATCGATGTTTTTTAATACTCTTTCCAGATTGTTTTTCTACTTCATTTTTAAATTCCTTCAATTTCCCAAGGGCTTCGGATTTATACTTCATTAAGTATACCATCCGTATCTAGAGAAATCATCAGTGAAAGTAATGAAGTAAGAACAACGACCTCTAGCTTGGACAAACATAGCGCCACATACATCAGAATGTACGAGTTCGAAGATACCCTTGGCACGCTCGCCATTCCCTTAGAATGGTGATTTGGGTAACTTACCCATGATGCAAGATTCACAGGTTGCGTATGATTCAAAATCAAACGAACCTAAGTATGCATCCTTATGCAGCTTTAGTAATCTTCCACTTCCAACATAAATAGGCTGTGTTCATTGATTGTTTACTCTTCTTAAGAGAAACATCTACTTAGAGATTAAAAGAAGAAACATCCATCAAGTACAACCCATTGACCAATGGTGCTGATGCAACCAATTTATTCTGAAAATAAACAGATCAACATTTGTTCATAATGGTCACAATGTACCCGAGTCTATCCAAACATGAAACAGATACGATGTCCTTTATTATGCTAGGAACATAATAGCAGTCTTCTACAGACAGGAAATCTCTAGATGGAAGCTTGAGGTTCACTGTCCCCATAGTGATAGCGGCAACTCTTGTGCCATTCCCCACTCTCAGCTCCACCTCGCCTTTGCTCAGCTTTCTTCTACTTGTTAGTACCTGAAAGTCATTGCAGATATGAGAAGCACATCTAGTATCCAATACCCAAGATGATGAATCTCTACAAGACAAGTAAGTATCTATCACATAGATACCTGAAGCATCAACGTCTTCTTTTGAGCTATCTCATTGAGTTACTTCTTGCAGTTCTTCTTCCAGTGGCTCTTTGTTCCACAATGGATGCACATGCCTTTCTCATCGTTGTCCTTCTTTTTCGGTGGTGCTTTCACTTGCTTCTTCCCTTTCTCGTGCCTTGAAGCAAACATTGCCTTTCTCTTCTTCTTGGTCCTACTAACGAAGAGAACTTGGAGTTTGTCCTTCTGATGGTTTCCCTCGATAGTGGTAAGCATGTTAAGTAGTTTCGGAAGAGACGTCTGAAGTTTGTTAATGTTAAAGTTAACAATGAACTGGGAGAATGAATCAAGGATTGAAGAATAAGGTTCATGCTTATCTCAACGTGAAGTTCAAATCTAGCACTGCCAACCTTTCTATCCACACAATCATCTTTAGTAGATGAGTTTGTACAGAAGACGATTCGCTCATGCAAGCCCTAAATAGGTTCTTCGATATCTCATTTCTCTGAGTTCTACTCTATTTGGCGAATAACTCCATCAAATGGAGTAGTAGTAGCCTTGGCTCCATATCGTCATGCTGCCTCTGCAACTCATTGCACATAGAAGCTAGCATATAGCAATGGACCATAGTGGAGTCATCTTTCCCTAATCTCTCCTTCAAATTCGTCCGATGCAAGATCTCCAGGCCATCACTATCAAGGACATAGGCTATGTGATCAGACTTAAGGAGGACTTTTAAGTTCCTGACCCAGTCAGTAAAGTTTGGTCCAGTTAAACGGTTGGCATCCATTATGCCACGTATTGGGTTGCTCGACGACATCTTTGCCTGCACGGGATATATCTAATGAATTACTAGTTCAAGCAGATTCTAAGTTCATCGACAATAAATAGCTCACACTAAAATTCATCAATCCATACAACCCTCAAGTGTACGAAAATGGAGAAACTGACTATCTCCTAGTGGGGATCGAAATTTCAACATGTGTAACATGACTTGGAGTACCACCCCCCCAATCATAATACACATTATTGGACACCCATCTCATGGTACTTGCAACCCTTTGCAATATCCAATCATATTTTGGTCCCCAACGCTTGTGCGGCCTGGAGTATACCCCCACTGACCAGTGAGTTTGGTTTGAGCAATACCATCGTTACTGGTCAAAAATAGATTTGCTTGTAATCTTGGGGTATACACCTGCCAAACTACACGGTTCCTTTATCTCGACCGCGTGTCACACACTAGCTCTTAGTTCCTCCTCCAGAAGTAGGCCTGGAGTTGACTCCACCAACCTAGCTTAGAAGGGACTTGGATCCTAAGGTTATAACGACAAAGGACCACGCTTAAGTTTGTCATATTCACGTTGCGGCTCATATCTTAAAGAGAGGGATTTTATGGTATCTTCGATGACATAATCACATGTAATATCTCATATTAACATATGCCCTAACTCATGTGTGGTGTATGATCTTGTATGTGTGAGTGTAAGTTGACTATCTCATATAGTCAACTCCACATTCCAATCTCATTAGTCGACTATCTTAAGGGAACCTACATTTAGTTCATCTAAGTTTTGGATTTCCCCAACATATTCCTCATTTCACATATTTATATCACAAATGAAATCACATAACATATGCAATATAAAATAATTATTTAAATACTTTCAAAACTCTAGCAAAGAAACATGACTTTCATGTAACAATTCAACAAATAATTATTTAAACATTTAAATTTTTTTTGGAAATTTATCGAAGGGTATAACAATTTAACACTTAAATTCAATAAATCCAAATTATATTTTTCATAACTATACCAACCTCAGATAATTTTTATTTTGATTTTTTTGAGTTAATAAAATTAAGAACATTTTTTATTTTTTCCAGAATTTTCTGCAATTTACTTCGCCTTTAAATAATTTATTTCTAAGTTGCCAACGGCAGCGGCCAATTGCACGCGGCTGTGCGTGGCCACCGGCGGCTGGCCGGCCGCGCGGGCCCGCAGGTAGCTGCGCCACCCGTTGGGTGATTACGGGGCCCCATGGGCTGGCGTGGGCGCCCCTTGGCCGACTACAGGGAGCCGCTGGTGCCTCTTGGGCGGACGGGGGCGCTCATGGGGGCCCCCTAGGCAGTCGCGGGCACTCATGGGCATCCTTTGGGCGGGCATTGGTGCCCATAGGTGGCCGCGAGCGACAACTGGCGCCCCTTATGCGGCCTTGGGAGCCTTTGGCAGCGCTAAGCGCCCCTTGGGCAGCCCTGGGCACCCAAGGAAGCCCAAAGAACGTCCAAAAAGATGTTCTTCCCTTTTCGTTTGTACCACAACACTCAAAACTGGCTTTGATACCACTGTTGGCTTCGGTGACTTGGGCTCGTCCATGGAAAACACATTTCCATGGCTGGAGAAACGTAGTCGATAGATTCACAATCGATCTCTAAAATAAAACATTGAAACTGCCTTTTGGGGAACTCATTCTACCCTTGACTTTGTCGCTCCGAGATCGTTCTGAAACCTTTCATGTGTTTGGCCTCTAAAAGTATCCACGCGATCACTCGGCGCTTGGATCTCCACATTTTATTCTTCATCTCTTCTTGGAAAACTTGAAGATCTCCTCGCCACGAAGACACTCTTCCTTGGATAAGTGGAGAAGAGAGTGGAGAAAGGGAGCGGCTCTCAAATCAGGCTGCATGGGTGCTTAAAATGAGACCCCTCTGCCTCTTTATATTTCCTTTAAGGTTTTTCTCAAAAACCCTCCAAAGTAAAATATATCCACCAATGCCCTTATGATCTTATGCGTGTGACCCTCTAGGACAATGTATCATTCTAGTTAATAACTTTAATGGCCTAATAACATTTATTGACCCACCTTATTAATTAACTATATCAACATATAGATTAATTAAATAAGGGTCGATTTAACCCAATCGATAGGTCAAGTTTCCAGCCTGTGGGTTGCCAAGCTACACCTCGTGCTCTAGAAGATACTAAGTAGTTTCGAACTCTCTCACGGAACATTTACCCTCATCGGTTACTATATATGTATAATCCATCATCCGCACGAGACTCTCGAACAACTTAGGGTATGGTTTATCATCAAACCCTAATCCATCATTCGATTAGTACTCATCTGTAATGGAGATCATTGGAGAATGCCTTCTCCAATATCCTCACTACCCTAGAAAATGATTTTTCTACATCATCATCCTCGAGTCAATCGCCTCTTATACTGAGGGCGGATGATCCCATCTTGACCACTCAATCATCTCCAAAAGCTTCTTACTACATCCGATCTATAACTTATTTGAATCCCTTGATTAGAGGCTTGTAAGTCATAGTCAAAATGTAGTCATCCACTCACGAGATGTCCTTGGAGTCTCAGATCAGTGGATCACTTATACAACTGTGACTTGAATCAACCTGATTGACATTCATATAAGTATTATCAACTTGTGTTATTTCATCTGGATAATTCAATGTCCGTTTGGACTATCCATCGCATAGGAATATTTAGAATGCATGTTTAAAGACTAGTGATCACTGTATTATGATCTCATCATAATTCACTAAGCTCTTGCACGTATTAATGGACTTTATTATAAACATCACACGAAATAAAAATGAACGCAAATATTTTATTTAATGAACTCAAATAAACATGGTAGTGTGATTGGCTTGAGGGCCACATAATATCCTTCACATCTTGCGAGTGGACTATTACATTCTGACTATGACTTTCGAGCCTCTAATCATGGGATTCAAATAAGTCATAGCTCAGATGTAGTGAGAAGCTCACAGACATGATTGAGTGGCCAAGACGGGATCATCAGCCCTCTGTATAAGACGAGATTGACTCAAGGAAGATGATTTAGAAAATCCCTAGCCAAGCTAGTGAGGATGTTAGAGGAGTTCTCTAATGACCCCTGTTATGCATCTAGTATTAATCGAATGACAGATTACGGCTTGGTGATAAACTACACCCTAAGTCATTTGAGAGTTTTGCGCGCATGATGTATTATACATATATGGTAACCAATGATGGTAAAGGTTCCATGAGAGATTTCAAACACCACTCGGTATCTTCTATGGCATGAGATTGATAAGCCTAAATTTGGTGTTTAAAAATGTCATTTTGGTGTAGACTTATGCAATAAAATTTATAATGGCAAGCAAGGGTCAAACAATAGGGAGGCACTCTCTAAGAATTTGTATCCTTAATCAAATGAATTAATTCAATGATGAATTAACTTTTGCATTTAATGGGCCTTGTGTTTAATTTTTTTTTGTAACTAATTAAAATCAAGCAAAACATTCATAATGATTTTACTATTTTCTGTCAAGACACTCTAGATGGGATAACTTTGACATATTTGAATTTGCTTAATTCAGATTATCAAGGTTTAAGTCAATCTAATTTATCAACACAATTTTTTATGAATTAAAATTAGGAATTTATGAGTAAGAAAGGGATTTTGAAATTGGGCTTGACGATAGACAAATTTTTGAATGAAGTTTTTGGATTTAGGTTTTTTATATATTGAATTGAATTTTCAAAAAATCAATTTCTATATCTCGAGAGAGAAAATGGAGAAATCAACCTTGAGAGATAAAATAGAATAGTTTGGGGGAAAAATAAATTAAAGATGAAATTCGACCCTAATCTAGAGATCTAAGACGCAATAAGACATGAAAATCAGTGTAGAGCTAAGAATTAAGAAGCAGATGTTGAATACAAATCAAATTGCAACGCTAATCACCATAAAAATCATCTCCAAGGGCATGTACATTTTGCGCATGTCTTGGCATTTTATAATCGGTCAAGAAAAAGTTCATAAACTGAAGAAGAAACTCACAATTTTGAATAATGAGCCAAGATTTGTCAACTTCAAAAGTAACACCTGCTTCTGTCCTGGCTAATTTCTTGGGGGAGAGCTAAGTGGTTAACTGATTCTGCCTGCGTGGAATATTCTCACTTTATAAATGCAATCAGAGATCGATTCTGCACATGCATATATTACACGAAAAATACAACTAAAAAACAAAATGTACCTTTTCCTCGCTGCTACACCAGTTAAGCTTTTCAAAATAATGATTTGCTCATTATGGCATCGCGCATTGCGATGCCATAATGAGCCAATAAAGCATCATTCAAGGCATCCAATCATTCGCCCAAATTTTTGGGCGAATGGCATTGATGCCACAAAATTCATAGAAAATCATTTAGAATACTAAATAAATCATAAAAATATTATTTTAATTCTAAAAATTATTTCTTGGATATATAATGGTCAGATAATTATAAAAAAATATGGGAACATTCTAGATAAAACTACTAAAACCATTAACAACCTCTAGTCAAGTGTTTTACACCCTAAAAAAAAAAAATTCTTCGACGCATTGAGGTAAAATGTCATGCAAAAAATACTAAAAATTAAAAAGCAATCATAAAATCATCGAACAAGTCATTTATGTCCATTTATATATGATACCAATTAAATATGGCGAATAAAACATATATATGTGATGTAATATTCATTAATTTAACTATATAATTTGGAAGTTATCAGAGGTGTAGCCTGGCACCCCACGGGCTGAAAATTCAACCTGTTGATTATGTTAAATTGATCCTTTAGTTAACTAATCTATATGTTGATATAGTTGATATTATGGTTGGCCAATAATTGTTATTGGTCCACCAAAGGCCTAGAGGGCCACACGCATAAGGTCATAAGGGCATTGGTTGGATATATTTTACTTTTTACGATTTTTGAGAAAAATTTGAGTAAAATATAAATAAGGAAAGGGCACTCATTTCAAGCACCGAGGCCAGCTAGAATTGAGAGCGCCCCTCTCTCCACTCTCTTCTCCACTCATCCAAGAGAGTGTCTTCATGGTTAGAAGATGTTCTAGATTTTCAAAGAAGAATTGAAGAAGAAGAGGTGGAGGTCCAAGTGCCAAGTGATAGCATGGATACTTCTTGAGGCCGGAAACATCAATGGCTTCATGTTGATCTCAAAGCGAAAAAGTCAAGGGTGGAACAAGTTCCCACAAGGTACATTTGATGTATGTTTCCAATGATCAATTATGGATTGATTAACATGCTTCCGCATCCATGGAATATTGTTTTCCATGGATGAACCAAGGCACAAAATCTGACAGGTCAATGTCTAAGGTTGCACATCTCAGAGTCTTTGGCTACCTAACTCATGTCAAAGTTCTAGGATGGCACTTGAGCAAGTTGGATGACTGCTCACATCAATGGCAAGTTTCATAAGTTATGAAATTGGGTCTAAAGATTATCACTCCTATGACCCTATCAATGAAAAGGTGCATGGGAGCAGAGATATTGTCTTTAAAGAAGATGCCAGGTAGGACTGTGATGTCACTTAAGTAAAGAAGAGGCAAGGTACCCCCCTCTCTCATTATTTTTGAATGTGAATAGAGGATCTCCTTCCCATGGTATAGAGCTCACTTCATGTGGAGGTGATGCAACACCGGCTTCCTCTACCAATGGTATCTTATTGAAGAGAGCTCGCTCAGGAGGTTCAGAGGTTTTCAACAAGTTTATGAAGACACCGAGCCAAAAAGTTCACCTTGACTAGGAAGAGTGCTTGGTGATAGAGGGGGAGCCAGAAAGTTTCCTAGAAGTTTTTGAGGTGAAGGTTTGGAGATGTGCCATGAAGGATGAGATGGACTCCATTGAGAATAATTGGACATGGAAGCTGGTGAATGTATCTAAAGGATGCAAGACAATTGGCCTTTAGTGGGTTTTCAATCTCAAGAAGAGCTCAGAAGGAGAGATGACGAGACATAAGCTAGACTGATCGTGAAGGGCTATGTCTAGAAGCTTGGAGTTGACTTCAAGGAGGCATTTGCACTAGGGGCAAGAATTGTGTCCATTTGTGTGGCTCTAGTAGCACGAGGAAGGGACTTACATCATCTTGATGTTAAGTCCGGTTTTTTTAATGGAGAGATAAAGGAAGAAGTCTATGTAAAGCAACCAGAGGGATTCATAACGAAGGGCAAAGAGCATATAGAGCTGAAGTTGAAGAAGGCCTCGTAGGGACTAAGACAAGAATCGAAAGCATGGTATACCAAATTGGATAACTTTTCTATTTCCCTTGGTTTTACCAAGAACGTCCAAGAGCATGTAGCCTACATGAATATTGTAGCCCACATGATTGCACGCGGAAATTGACTCCCCGTGCATTTAATAAGATGTAAGCTTACTTTTTTTAAAAATTTTATAAAAACGAGATTAGAAGTGGCAACGTGGTGCTTTCTTAGCCGTTAAAATACAGCATTACTATGCAATGATTTCCGCCTGTGAAAGCGCGCAACGAAGTGTCAAAACGCAATCTGAGGGCAGAGAAATCAAGGCAGTGAATCAAAAAAATGAGCATTGCATATTTTCGTAGAGGAGAGATCAAATATCCAACAACCATGAATAATTACCAATAAAATGAAGATATCTTGAGATCTAGCTGTCCGATTGAGCACAAATTTTGAGGGTAGGCCCGCCTGTTCACCCTCTACAAAAAAGATGGTTGGATTTTTAAATGGAGATCAGGAAGAAGGGAAATTTCACTTTGAAAGATCTCCCCTGAGAAATTAGCCAAGAAGGACATAGGTGCCGTTTTTGAAGTCGGCAGATCTTGATTCATTCTTCAAAGTTGTAATTTTCTTTTTCATTGTTTCAACTTCTTCTTGAATGAATCTAAGACGCCACGACATGGGCGAAATGTACATGCCCTTGAAATTGATTTGAATGGTGATTTGAATTGAAATTTCATTTTGATTCAAGATTTGACTCTTAATCCTTAATTCTACATTGACTTTAATCCCATTTTGCATCTTAGATCTCGATATTAGAATCAAAAATCATCCTTAATTCAATTTCCCCGAATTCTTCTACATTCGCTCTTTGGGTTAATTTGTCTACTTTCTGTCTCAAGATGTAGAAATCTATTGATTGAAAATTCAGTTCAATATATAAAAAACATTAATCCAAAATTTCATCAAAAAATTCGTCCATCTTCTAGACCAATTTTAAAATCCCTTTCTTGATTAATAATTCCCAATTTTAATACAATTTTTCTTTTCAATAGTTATCTTGATTGGAATATTGGTAACTCGAATTAATCTGATATAAGAATAAAGTATCCTATCTAGAGTGTCTTGACCAAAAATATTAAGATCAAAATTAAGCTTTTGTTTAATTTTGATTAATTACAAAAAAATTAAACACAATTAATGCCCATTAAATGCAAAATTAATTCATTATTGAACTAATTCATTTGAAATAGGATAAAAAATCTTACACAGTGCCTCCCTGTGGTTAAACCCCTTGCTTGCTCTATACATGGTATTTAGGATTTAAAGGCTATTATAAATTTTATTGCATAAGTCTCAAAAAAAATATAATAAAATATTTTACATTCTAATTTTAGGCTTATCAATTGGTGCCGTTGCCAGGGACCATGACCGGGACAGAGAATTGTCACATCCAAGGGTTCAAGGGTGAAATGAGGGACATGTTTGAGATGAGTCACTTGGGATTGCTCAACTCTTTCTTGGGCATAGAAGTGATTGAATTAGATGGGACATCAAACTGAGTCAAAAATGTTATAATATGAAAATTCTACAATTAAGTGGGATGATGAATTGCAACCTAGTCCATATGCCCCTTGAAGTAAGACAGAAATTTACCCCTTGAAGTCGTATCCCCTCTAGTTGACTCCATGGAGCACCAGAGTCTGATTGGCGGCCTAAGATATTTAACGTATACCAGGCCTGACATAAATTAGTCTATTAAAATTCTAAGCAGGTCTATGGAGAAACCGATGGCCGAACACTTGATGGCAGTGAAAAGGCTCTCGAGGTATATCAACTGAACATTAAGCCTTGGTTTATGTTATGAGAAAGTACTTAAAGAACAAGACCTGGTTGGCTATTGCGATAGTGACCATGCTAGAGACCTTGATGATCATAAGAACACCACTGGTATGACATTCTTCCTCGGACTAAATCTGATAAGTTGGGCCTCACACAAGTAGAAAATTGTGGCTCTCTCCTATTATGAGGCTTAGTATATATCGATGACTGTTGCAGCATGTCAGGGAATTCGGTTGGCCAGGTTGATTGCCAAATTGAAAGGAGAAAGTCAGAAGCTTGTGGTACTAATCGTTGACAACAAATATGCCATTGCGCTTGACAAGAATCCCATCTACTATAGTTGCTCAAAAGACATTGACAAAAGGTTTTATTTTATCAAGGAGTACAGTGAAGAAGGTACAGTACGTGTGCACCACGTCAGATTATTAGATCAGCTGGCTGACATGTTCATGAAAGCTCTCAAACGAGTGAAGTTTGTGGAGTTGTGTATGAAGTTGGGAGTTAGAAACATCAGTAAGGAATGACATCAAGCTCATAGGGAAGATTGTGGAGGTGACCCTTGAGTCAAATTGGGGCCCACATCATTTTACTCTCCCACTCAAAGCTTCTTTATGCTATCACTTGATGTTTCTTGTAAAAATGAAAAATCTTAGACGTTTTGAAAGCAGGAGGGTTTCTTCTTTTGTCTTATTCATCCTTCTTCTTCTCCCTTGTTCTCTCCCATCAGGACCTGTGCTGCCAAGGTGTGGCAGTAGGAATTCTATCCCAACATCATCCACCAGCGTCTCCCTCTCCTCTGCCTCCTTAGAAGTACAAGTCCCCACCGCCGCTATCACCAAGGCCGCCACCCATTTATAACTACAAATATCCGCTCCCACCGTACTAGAAATAGCGACTTGGAACCGAAAGTTGAGTCCTCCTAATTGTACTTATGCATAAATGGTGCTTGAGCATGCATTGCCACCAGATTTCTGTGCTACAGTATGTTTGCTATATTTGATCATGATGTATGTGTCAATGCATAAGTGAATAAATATATCGTTCTTATTTTTAATGCAAGTTTTATTTTGCTTCGAGTCCATCTTTCTCTCTTTATTTCTACATTTTTAACTCTCCTCTCTTTATGTTTGCCATGAGACTTCATGTTCATGTGCATTGATACCTATTTTTTTCCCTTCCTTAATTACCACTTTCATAAACTATTTTCATTTTGACAACTCTAGGATCATGTTTTCAATTTCACTACGATACACACATTACTATAGAGATTTATAAATAAAAACATTACGTTCCTGCTACACTCTTCTTCCATTTACTGGAAAGTTTTTCATGTTTTCTTTTAAAGAAGATTCTAAATGTTGGAAAAATATAAAAAGACAAAATCATATTTTGTTTCATCGTATTCATTTTTTTCGAGCAACAACATCTCTTAGATTCAAAAATGCCCTAAGTCATTTACATTTATTTTTAAATTAAATTTATTTTCTTTGACTAACGAGTAATTTCTACAAATATTCATAGATGCATGTTCTTTTTTGTGTTAGTTATAAAAATTATTGTTCAAAAGACACAGAGAAAGAAATTAATAACTTTGTTTATCCTTATTAGTTATTTTTCGTATTAGGTATTTCCTTGTATTTAACAGTTCCAAGTTATTTTATAACTTTGTTTATCCTAGCCTTAAAAATCATATCTTCCCAACCACATATCTCTATTGGGTCTCTTCCTTGAAAGAACGACATATTAGATTACAACCCGGTGCTACATATTTTAATTACCGTCATTTGTGTATCTCCAAACAGTTATAAGCTTGACCACCCCTATTTTTCAAGATATGTTATACATCCTCTATCTCATCCCCATCCAAACCTATTTGAAGTTAATATGTTATAAATTTTTATATTCAAATAAAAATATAATTCAAGGCTACATTAGAAATTGTATTTCCACTATTCATATGGGCATATTTTTATGGTTAAGACGATACAGTTTATTTGTGAATACTATAAATTTATGCACATATTTCAGATAATTTAGGTGTCTGCATCCAAATGTCATTCAAATTTGATAAATACTACTGTAACCTAGAAGTTACAAGTTGCAGCTATAGCTAGCTATCTAGGTCTCTTCTACCTCCAATCAAAATTATGTATGGTAATTTAGGGGTCTTTCGTGATATATGATATTATTTTAAAAAAATAGATCCTTTTCGAATTCAGTTTCATAAAATGAAGACCATGTTTATCAGCATTAATAATTTTCTAGTTAATTTAATGATGGATTACGATCACTTAAACCTCCTATTTATCCTCCTCGTCAAGACTGGCTGCATAGTATTGTATATAATTTTTTCGCTTAGATATGGATTAACTGTTATCTTTATATAAAGTTATTTAAAGATAAAACGTTTCTACTGCAGGTTGATGATGGAATGAGCAACTACGAACGGTAGGTTTTATGATTCAGCGATGGAGTAGGGATACAGGTCCAATTCATGTTCTATCGCCTGAGGTTAGAGTTGATAATATTCTAATCTACTTCATAATTGTTGATAACACCCTAATTTCGGTCTTTATTTCATGTTATTAGCATGATTTATGCATTTAAAAGGCTTAAATTTGGGTTGTTATCATATATTTACACAAAAATAATGCTTCCAAGTAATTTCTGATTTTTCCCTAATTTTCTGTTAATTATATGAATTTTTAAGGATTTATTGAAGCTCGAAATAATTATTTTTGGATGAAAATGGCACATTAAAAAGTTTATTTCGACATTTATCAACATGGGAATTAATCAGTGAATTTTCTAGAATTTTCTAGAATTTTCTAGAATTTTTTACGAATTTTTAGGAACTTTCTGGGATTTATTTCAAGAAGAAATGCATTTATTCTATGAAAAAAGGGCATATTTATAAGAGAAAAAAATGTATTTATGCAATTTCTAGACTTTTTGGGGCCTTTTTGCAACGTTTCGTTGCAAAAAGACCCTAAAAACAGCTCTCGGTCGCCACGGCAGGCGTAAAGATCCTATTTAAAATCATTCAGGGTTTTATTGCAATTTTTAATATATATTTTTAATGTTTTAGGAGAAATCGGAGGAGAGAGAGTGCGCCAGGGGCATATACGCAATTACTTTTGGGCGGCGTCCAAAAGCAATTCCAGGCTTTTTAAGGACTTTTCTGCAAAAAGGAGGATTCAAAATGCGCCAGCCAATGAGAGAGCGACACGTCATTGCGTGTTTAAAAACCAAACTAATAAATAAATCAATTTTAAATCCAATGGATTAAATTGGTTTAAAATTGATTTATTAATAACTTTTGATCTTGAAGTCCGATTGAGATGATTTTTTAGGGATTTGTTTGTCTTGATCCCCTCTTTCTATCTGTATGGTTAGATCAGTCAGATCTAGCCTACATTGATAGATAAATATTAAGTACTAAACGGGGGTAAAATGGTGATTTTTACCCTATAACCTAAGTATAAAAGCTGAATTTCGAGAGGGGGAGCTCATTCTGGATGGTGCTCTATCACAGCTGCAAGACAGGGAGGAGCTCTAGCTTGGATCAAGTTATCTCTTACTTTTTTTCCTTGATTGTATTTGAACTTTTATGCATTTTGAATGAATTAGGTTAAGTTGTTTGTTTCTTCATCTCTATTCTGATCTGAACTTCTAAATCGCTTGGCTTGAGCGGCATGTACAAGCCCTGATTAGGATTGAGAGGAGAAATTGAGGGATTTACCTTGGCATTCAATTGCATTCCAAAAGAAAACTCTAAAAAATTTAGTTTTAATTCTTAGGAGATTAAGATTTCCCTTTTTATTTCTGATTTAGCAAATTCTCAAAACCAACCAAAACTTAAATAAAAAATTTCTTCCAACCTCTCTAATTGAATTCTTTGATCCATCCAATTGGATCAATTAATTCAATCTAGAGCCCACATTTCTTCTTTTCATCTCATCTCTTCTACCCCCCTCTCTAAATTCTCACCTAATTAGGGTGACTTGATCCTCATTGAAGATCAAATTCACTCTAATTAGGATCTAAAACACCAAAAATAAAATCAAATTGAAATTCCTACTTGCCTCCCTTGGACGACACTCATACTTATCACTATACATATTAAGTAGAGTTTTATAAATTTTATTGCATAAGCCAAAAATTCACAACGACAAGGGCTAAAAAATTTGCGTAATTTTCACCCCTATTTTTGGCTTATCAATTGTCTTTTTCCATATAGATACTACAATTCGTCCCATTCTCCGTGTTATTTATTCATATTACTTAACACATGTAGGGCGTAAGGCAAGATCATGTGCTATTGTAAAAACATAGCTACATTTCAATTAACTTAAAAGCGGGCATGTGAGTTTCAACTTTTTATGTTTTAGTGAAATCTCTCTGCGCCCATCCGGTATTCTGCTTATTGATGCCAACTGTGAGTCTGTGCTCCGGTGTTTTCTTGAGACAGCAACTCTTTGATATCTTCTCTTTCGAGCAGATTTATGAACAAGAGGAAAGTGAGAGGCATTTCAGAACTATAAACAATGAGTAAAACAAGAGTTCAAGGCATCAGACAGAGATGAAAGGCTACCAACACCATTTAAACAACCAATGTGAACTTTGGACAATTGAAATACGATAACGAAAACTGATAGAGTGATCCTCACCGTAGATTCCAAATCCAACGTTTAGTTTCCTATTTCGTGCAGGATTAAGTCGCAGCCATCGGATATGTGGAGTTATGACGGCATACACAAAGCCACGTTTGAGGAAGTGGGGCCCGACGGTTGTAACTGCTATCTTTAGACTTGTGTTCGTTTAAATGCTCCTGTGAAGGATGCTGTGTGTGTGCGAAATACGCTGTGTGTTTCTTCTTTCCTTAAGTGTGTGCTTTTGTTCTTGGTTCTCCCTCCGTCTCTGTGTGGCTTGGCTTACAGCAGGTCGTTCCTTGAGAGCCTTTGTGCTTACAAGTGGTATCAGAGCCAGTCTGATTCCAAGGACCTGTCGCAATGCCGAAGCGTGGAGAACCATCAACTCAAGGAGAGAAGAACACGATCGACGACTCGACGAGGAAACTCGAGGTCGTTGTTCCAACACCGCTGACGCAGCTCTCAGCGACAAACTACCGGCACTGGGCTATGAGGATGGAGGTGCATCTCGACGCCCAGAATCTGTGGGATGTTGTAGCCAGAGCGGAGACGAATCGACAGAAGGCAGGCTGGCTCTTTCTCCCATGCTTGCTGCGATTCCAGAAGCATCAGGAGTGCAGCTGGATATCAAGAAGAGTGCAAAGGAGAACTGGGAGATCATCAGATCGTTCCATGTGGGGATTGATCGGCTCGCCCAGTCCAGAGCTCAAGGCTTGCGTCGAGAGTTCGAGAATCTTACCATGAAGAAGGAGGATAAGATCGGTGATTTCACTGACAAATTCACAAGAACAGTGTTCGAGCTAAGGCAATGTGGTGACAACATTGAAGATCGAGAAGCTGTGAGAAAGCTGTTTCGTTCCATGCCCCCCAGGTACGATACGCTTACGCTCACTCTGGAGCAATTTGGTGATATGGACACCATGTCACTTGTGGAAGCTATTGGATCTCTCAAGATCCACGAGATGCGTCTTACTGAACGAGATGCAAGGGAAGAAGAGCAGGCACTGTTAACTAGAGCTATGAATCATATGAAGAAAACCAAACCTTCCGAAGGACAGACCTCAAGAGGATGAGGACGCGGAAGGGGCAGAGGCAGAGGTCGAGGCAGAAGCAAAAATTCCCAAAATGAAGACCAGAAACAAGATGAAGAGAAGAAACCGTTTGATAAATCAAAGGTGCGGTGCTATAACTGTCAAAAATTTGGGCATTTTGCAGATGAGTGCACGAATGAAAAGAAGCCAAGAGTTCGTGAAGAGGCTGCAAATATAACAGTGGAGGAATCAAAGTTGCTTATGATGTTCACTGAGGCTGGTTTTTTGCAAGAAACCACGGAGGAAAGCCAAGTTTGGTATCTTGACACAGGCGCAAGCTCTCATATGACGTGTAAGAAATCTTTCTTCCACTCTTTGGATGAGAATCACTGTGGTTTGGTGAAATTTGGGGATGGCTCGTCCATCAAATTTGAAGGGAAAGGCTCTGTCTTTGTTCACAATTCAGATGGTGATGTGTTAAAGCTAGAAGAAGTGCTATATGTGCCAGATCTCAGGGCTAATATCCTTAGTTTGGGAAAACTGGACGAAGCTGAATTCAAGTGCTCCTTAAGTGGAGGCTTTCTTACCATAACCGATGATGTGGGCAAGCTATTTGCTAGAGTAAAGAAGACATGTGGCAGTATGTATGTCCTAAAATTATTTGTTTCCGAAATCTGCCAGTTAACACAGGAAGAAGAGAAGCAAGTGTGGCTGTGGCATTCCAGATTGTGTCATCAAAATTTTCGAAGAATAGATGATATGAGAAGAAGCAGCATGGTTATGGGCTTACCATCAGTTCATTTTTCTGATAAATTATGCAGGACTTGTGTTGCTGGAAAGCAAATTCGAAACTCCTTTGCAAAGTCCTCATCTTTCCGAGCCACTAAAAGACTGGAGCTGTTACATGGTGACTTATGTGGACCTATTCAACCATCAACAATCGGGGGCAGCAGGTACTTCCTATTGCTTGTTGATGATTTCTCACGTTTAATGTGGGTGGCCTTTCTGAAAAAAAAATCAGAGGCATTCAGTGCTTTCAAAAGATTCATAAGTCTTGCGGAATCAGAATGTGGTGAAAAAGTGAAATGTCTCAGAACAGATCGTGGAGGTGAATTCAACTCTGAAGAGTTTAAGCTGTTCTGTGATGCAAATGGGATAAAACGACACCTCACTGCTCCATACTCCCCGCAGCAAAATGGAGTTGTGGAAAGGAGGAATAGAACCATCATGTCCCTTGTCAGATGCATGTTGAAAGAGAAACAATTGCCTCTGGAGCTGTGGGCAGAAGCAGTTAACACGTGTGTGTATGTTCTCAACAGATCATCCAACAAAAGTCTCCAAGGTACAACTCCTTATGAAATGTGGTGTGGAAGAAAGCCAAACGTGGAGCATCTTCGTGTATTTGGATCAATTGCCCATGTCAAGCACACGAAGAAATCAGGCAAGCTTGATGACAGAAGCAGTGTCATGATATTTATTGGCTATGAACTGGGTACTAAAGCATACAGGTGTCTGGATCCAAGTACGTTCAAAGTGGTTATCAGTAGAGATGTCATCTTTGAAGAAACAGAGAAATGGGATTTTGGTCAACAAGCGAGGGATGATTTCAATCTTACTTTTATTCCAGTAAATAACTCATTGTTTGAGTCTTCCACAACTGCTGAAGATTCAAATGAAATCATGCCCCAGCTTGAAGACATTGATCGAGATCACCCCTCTGATGAAGAAGAACAACCTGAAAGGATGCGCTCCATTCAGTCTATCTATGAAACAACTAAAGAAGTGGTAAATGATGAATCTTTTTTTCTTTCAAGTGACGAGCCTTCATCATACACAGCAGTAGCTCAGAGTGAAGTATGGAGAAAGGCTATGAATGAGGAAATAACAGCCATTGAAAATAACTCCACATGGGAACTGGTGAAGCCAACTATGAAGTGCAAGCCAATTGGAGTAAAGTGGGTGTTTAGAATCAAAAGAAACTCTGAAGGAGAAGTAACCAGGCATAAAGCACGATTGGTGGCAAAAGGCTATAGTCAAAGGAAGGGAGTCGACTTTGATGAAGTGTTCTCACCAGTTGCGAGACTAGAATCTATTAGAATCCTCATGGCTCTAGCAGCTCAATCTAAGTGGAAATTACATCACTTGGATGTTAAGTCAGCTTTCTTGAATGGTGAAATCAAGGAAGAAATCTATGTGGTTCAACCAGAAGGCTTTGTGATAAAAGGCAAAGAAGATTATGTCCTTAAGCTCAAAAAGGCACTATACGGGCTCAAACAAGCCCCAAGGGCGTGGAACTCAAAACTGGACGAGGCGTTGACCAGAATTGGGTTCAGGAGGAGCACAAGTGATCATGCAGTGTATATCTCATCAGTAAATCAAAACACTTTGTTGGTGGGAGTCTATGTGGATGATTTAATCATCACCGGATCAAGTGCTGAAGATATTAACAAGTTCAAACATTCCATGGAAACATTGTTTGACATGACTGACTTTGGTTTGCTCAGTTCATATCTGGGCATTGGAGTGCAACAGAGGAATTCCGAGATCAGGATATCCCAAAGTTTATATGCTTTAAAAATTCTTGATGAGTTTAATATGCAGAATTGTAACTCATCCAAGACACCCATGGAATTTCGACTGAAATTAAGCAGAGAAGAAGAAGGGGACGAGGTGGATCCTACACTGTTCAGAAAGCTAATTGGGTGCTTGAGGTATCTGACACTCACTCGGCCCGACTTAGTTTTTTCTGTCAGTTACCTGAGCAGGTTCATGAATAGACCGAGCTCAACTCATATGTCAGCTGCCAAGAGAATCTTGAGATATGTGAAAGGCTCCATCGATCTCGGACTGGTGTATAAACACGAGGAAGTGTGTAAGGTAATCGGATATTGTGACAGTGATTACGCAGGTGATGTGGATGACCGGAAGAGCACATCTGGACTAATTTTCTTTTATGAATCTAAACCGATTGTCTGGAACTGCTGCAAGCAACTTGTGATAGCTTTGTCATCCTGCGAGGCCGAGTATATATCTGCCACCGCAGCAGCTTGTCAGGGAGTTTGGATTAGTCGCTTCATAGACGAACTCCTTGGTAAGCATCAACAAAAGTTCGAGATGTGTATTGACAACAAGTCGGCGATTGAAATCAGCCGAAATCCGGTTCATCATGGGCGAACGAAACACATTGATGTCCGCTACCATTTCATCAGAAACCTGGTTGAAGAAAAGAAGGTGGAGTTGAAGCATGTATGCACTGACGATCAACTCGCAGACATACTCACCAAACCTCTCAGTGTTAGAAGATTTGAGGAGCTCCGCAAACAGATTGGGATCTCGCCGGTGAAAGCAGGCTCGGATCAAGGAGGAGATTGATAGAGTGATACTCACCGTAGATTCCAAATCCAACGTTTAGTTTCCTATTTCGTGCAGGATTAAGTCGCAGCCGTCGGATCTGTGGAGTTATGACGGCATCCACAAAGCCACGTCTGAGGAAGTGGGGCCCGACGGTTGTAACTGCTATCTTTAGACTTGTGTTCGTTTAAATGCTCCTGTGAAGGATGCTGTGTGTGTGCGAAATACGCTGTGTGTTTCTTCTTTCCTTAAGTGTGTGCTTTTGTTCTTGGTTCTCCCTCCGTCTCTGTGTGGCTTGGCTTGCAGCAGGTTGTTCCTTGAGAGCCTTTGTGCTTACAAAAACTACGTTTTAAACGTTTTATAAAGGTAAAAGAAACTGTTAACGCTTGCCAAATAGCGGACGCATAAAGACCTGTTTTATTTGTTTTACCACTTGGGAATCAAATAGGAAAAATGACGTAACTACTATTATCAGTTTATCTAGTAAAACCAAATCCCATCGCGTTGACGAACTTCTTTGGCTTCCGCGTGTTCTTTCGCTCTACAGTCCTACATATATCTGTATACTTCTGGGCATCGTGTTCTATATGTCCATCGAAAATCGCCGTCTCTCTTTCTATCGTTGTCTACGTAACTATCCATGTTTGCTTAACAATGACTTTATATCTCTTTTAACTCGTCCAATGCTCCGCTGTTTATCATATCACTTTTCACCCTATTAGCCTCTTCGTTTATCAGCAATAAAATATGCCCCTCGGTCTCTTATTCTCTTCCTTCGCCTCTATATCTAAGAATATTATAACATCGGTCTGATGGCACGTATTTGGAACATTATTTTTATGAATATGGCACGTCAGAATGGAAGGTACCGATTGACGCGTCTCATTCATTTCGAGGTGGAGAGAAGACACATAAGAACTGCTTAATATTTTGCAACTCTTGCGATCTAATTCAGCAAAGAAACCTGCCGATCGTTCTATACCCGGCTTTTACTGCGACAGAAAAAAGTAAAATCAGTACTACGAGTAACGCTTTAAAAATAAGACAATGGGTTTCGCTATGAATTTTTGGCGGTAAATGAGACGGGGAAAAAGAAAGAGTTAAAGATGGGGGTAAAACGGGAGATAAGAGTAACGCCGACTCTAGGATATGAAAAGGGATCGGAAGATACGGCAACAAGTGAGATGGAAAGAGAAACTGAGAAAGAACGAATTTTGCTTTGGTTAGGATATGGCATTTTGTTAACAGTCCATTAACTATCCTGTTAAAATTTAAAAAGAGCTAGCTTAGCTGTCGACGAACTTCTGCGTCAGCCTCAACCCAGAATTCACAAAGTCAAATTGTTTTATGCTGTATAGCTGGACCAAATATTCATGTAAAATGAAGGCGCTCGTGAAAACACGCGATTTTAGTCAAGACTTTTTTCGCGACGCTGAATCTGTTGACTGCGTTGCAAGTTCTACTACGCGTTGCATCCAAGCCGGTGCCCAGCTGTCGTTTGATGTTACCCGCACCGACAACAACGCAAGACCCATTAGTTTTTATAAGATCGGAGATAAAAGGAGAGCGTTTAACAGAAGAAATTGGACATAATGTTTCGTTTCTAATCAGGGTTACGTTATTTGAGCCCGTGTAATCTTTGCAAGAGAAAATCAAAGAAGCTGAGAAAGATTGCTAGTTGGAGCAAACTAACACACCAAGGAACTAACACATAAGTCATGAAAGTGATCCCACCTGTCACGTCCGTCCTCCCTGTATTCAACTCGCCATATTAGCACATTGAAAGGGGGAATACTACGAAACAGCATAAACTTTCATACATGTTCAAAAAATATCTCTCTTTCTCTCTCTATCTCTCTCTCTCTATATCCATGTCTCTATATCTCTCTATCTCTCTCTCCTCGCGGATATAAATAGCATGTGAACATCCCATCAAACCCTATTTGCGCCGTTTTTCTCTCTCTTCAACGACGCATCATCTTTCTCTTTCTTGAAGATCAATTTTCACTCTCTCCTCAACGCCGAATCATCCTTCCCTCTCTTGAAGATCAACTTTCCAAATTCCTGACGATCAAAACCCCCCACATGAAGGGATTTTTTGAGACACCCATCATAAGAAACTGAGAAAAATAGATACCTGCTCCTCCCACGGTGTAAACTCGTTGTGCTTGAGATCACGTCTCAAGTAATTGGTCCACCGAAGCCGGCAGCTCTTCCCGCATCTCTTCAATCCTGCAAATAATCCAGTCAACTTCATTCACAGAAAATAACGCAAACAATGCTCAAGATATAATGCAAACGATGCAAAAATGACCGGCTTTCTTCGGAACAGACGCCTAGTTGCCAGCGCCGTGGGTGGAGGAGGAGGAGGAAGACGCCCAGACGCCCAGTTGTCACAGCACGGTGGCCTCCCCATGTATTTCTCTCTTTATATTCCTCTCTTTTGATAATGGCGTCGACAAATGTCAAACCGCAGAGAAGGACGAAGAGGAGGAGGAGGAGAAGAAGAAGAAGAAGAAGGAGGGGGAGGAGGAGGAGGAGGAGAAGAAGAAGAAGAAGAAGAAGAAGAAGAAGAGAGATGAGGGTAAGAGAGAGTCTGCGCGAGCAGTGATGAAGGAGATGATATTCGATATCGATATCGATATTCCCAGAAATCAATTTTTAGATATTGATATCGATATAACTTGATATCGATATTCCATATTTCAATATCCTGAATATATAGGATATCCAATATTCCCATGTACCACTTATAACGCACGAAAACAAACACGTAACATCAACTTTTTGGGTCCGAGTCAGACGGTTTGATGATGCGACACGTGTTTAGGTTCTTGGTAGCTCTTTATCTTGAGATGAGGTGAATTGATCTATCTGGGTCCTCTGGGGCATCAGTCGAGCGGCATAGGTTATTTCGTTTTTGGTACCTATAAAATATGGTGACCGATTAATAACCGAGTACTGACCAATAAATTACATAGTAGTTAATTAAAATGAAGAAACAATCAAACCTGGAACTTGGTCATGCTCTTCAACAATTTGCTGAATCCTCCTGAAGAAGACTGTGATCCCTGCATGATTCATCAATACGTGCTTAAACTTTTATATTTAATGAAAATCGAGGCTATAAAGGAAGTTCAACAAAAAACTCAATCTATACTTCGCATGCAGGTTGTAGCCTTCTATTGCCGCATGTCTTTCTATTATGGCCTCCTTGGTTGCAGAGAGAGCAGTGCATTTGCATGCCTTTCTTGGTTAATCTTAGACAGCCAGGACCTACCTCACTAACGTCAGTTCTTCTTCTATGCTTCGGCCTTCCTGATTGTTTCTTCGCCAATGGGGGGAAGAGGTAGCTTCCCTCATTTCCCCCCCCCACAGGTTTTTCCCATTCATCGGCGGGATACCGTAACTATAAGCTAGCTGGTATGAATCCCTCTTCAACCATTCGTTGACGTAATTAGCAGGGTCTGCCCAGATAAAGTGAATGCAGGCAATAGAATGCGGGCATGGAATGCCTGTGATAGCCCAATATCTGCAGGTACAGTGTTGGGCAGGCAGGTCAACCACGAATCCTTCTCCGTGTGTGCTAACCTCAAATTTAAGATGGCCTGCATGGATAACTCTGCATGCCCTACACTTGAGTCTATTATCTTCGAGTACCCCTCTTATCTGAGGGCATAAGGAATTAGTACTCTCAGAGAATAACTCCCAGTTCTTAACTATACGTTCCATGATTGCCGTTCTAATGTATTCCAACATGTCGATGATAGGTTTAGACCTACTCGGCAAGATGAAGCTATTGAAACACTCAAATATATTGTTATCAATAACCTTACATTTCGGCTTGTCAGAAATAAAAGCCCTGCAAAACTTTTGTATGCCTACCTCTACAAGATCTTGCACGCCTTCTGCTTTCAATGTCTTCATTTGTCCGATGACCCTCTGGAATCCTTCACGGGTTGTGCACTTCAGTGCTTTCCAAAATAGATTCCTCAAGATGTTAGTGGAATGTCCCTTCTTCCTCCAATTTGCATAAATATGTCTTGCGCAATTCCTCTGCTCCGCATTGGTAACAAACCTGCCACTGCATTCTCGAGACCCTGAGAAATGTAAACACGTATCAAGGTGTTAGTGCACAAGATTGGTTCCACCTTAATCAAGTAAGTCTTAAAATAAGTAGAATACGGTGAACGAGTAAATTAAATACCTTTTGCTGATCACTTATAATCGTCCAACCGTAGCCATCAACAATTCCTAAATCAGTCATCAGCATGCTGATAAACAAAGTCCAAGAAGCTTAATTTTCCCCTTTTACCACCGCCTAAGCAATAGAGAACATCTGGTTATTCCCACCCCTCCCCACGTCGCTCAACAACTGCCCTTTCAATTCGATTTTCAAAAAACAACCATCCAACCCAATCACTGGTCTACAACCCTCAAAGAACCCCCTCGCTAGAGATTCGAAGCAAATATAGAGTCTGTTAAACCTAGCCAAAGAATTATGAATGTTGTGCTCCACCTCCAACTGGAAAGTACTATTCCTATTCACTTTTTGTAACTCGGCCACACAGCAGGGTAGCATGTGATAATGCTCATTTAAAGAACCTTGAAGCATCTTGTGCGCCCAAGACCTTGCATTATAATAGGTGCCTCGTGAAACTATGATTCCATACTTTTCGTGCAATTCTCGCACCATATCTGCTACCTTATAATTCATATCCCTTCGAATAGTCTCTAAGAAGTGTTCTGCAATCCAACGATAATCGGCTTGTATATTCGTGGGGGCCCTATTGCACCTATGTTCATCATTTACTGACTTTATGACAAAGGCCTCCCTCGTAGAACCCCAACTAGCATATATCCTCCATGGACAATGTTCCTGGCATACAACTTCCACTATATTCTCCGTAGACCTTTGAAACCTAACATTGAACCCATTGCATATGGCGCAGTTCTTCACGGCTGCTTTAAATTGTGAATCTGATTCAAATGTCATGCCCAATTGAATTGTAATATTATCGATGGGGCACCCAGGATCATATCTTGTACCGCTGTGTGTGGCCAAAATATTTTCACCCTCTTCATCACCATATAACTCTTCTTGACATTCTTCTCTTCTACCCCTCTGCCCCTCAACAAATTCTTCATTCCATTCTTCTCTTAAATATCCATCGAGATCACTTGAGCACACATCGCTTGAATCCGAACCAAAAACAATACTTCGGTCATCAGCCCTATTGGACAAAAGGATACAAAAGAATAGTTTAATTAATTAGACAGAGGAAATTTAGTTATGAATAGGATACTTACATTCTCCTTTGCTTTGGCTGAATATCTTAGAGGTGCACGACACAGGAGGATTCTTATGTCCTGCACTAAAATATCAATATCGATGTCCAAATATGGAAATCTAAAATGTCGATATCGATATCCAAATATGGAAATCTATAAAATGGATATCGCTGTCAAAATATTGTTATCGTGGAATGTCGATATCGATGTCCAAATATCCAAATCTAAATTATCGATATCGATATCCAAATATGGATATCATGGAATATTGATATCGATGTGCAAATATGGAAATCCAAAGTATCGATATCAATATCCAAATGTCCAAATATGGATATCGGGAATATCGATATCAATATTCCCATATTGATATGGATGTCCCAATATCGATATCGATATCCAAATATGGATATTGAAATATCGATATTGGACACCCTCTTCGGACGGCGTCCTGAGACCCTCTCCGGCCGCCGCCGACGCTCAAACGTCGTAAAAAATGCCTCTATACCTGCCTGCAAGTGGATGGAAATAGAAGCTCATCCCAGGCGAGAGGAGAGAGAGAAAATCAATCTTCAAGAAAGGGAAAGATGATTCGGCGTTGAGGAGAGAGTGAAAATTGATCTTCAAGAGAGATAAAGATGATGCGGCATTGAGGAGAGAGAAAAATGGCGCAAATTGGGCTTGATGGGATGTTCACATGCTATTTATATACTCGAGGGGAGAGAGATAGAGAGATATAGAGATATAGAGACATGGATAGATAGAGAGAGAGAGATAGAGAGAGAGATAGATAGAGAGAGAGAGATAGAGAGAGATAGATAGATAGAGATAGAGAGAGAGAGAGATAGAGAGAGATGGATAGATAGAGATAGAGATAGAGATAGAGAGAGAGAGAGAGAGGGAGAGAGAGAGAGAGAGACGCGCTGCGGCGTTGGCGGCCGGAGATGTGGATGCCACCGTAGAGTCCACCTGACTACCACGGTGGAAGCCACCTGGCTACCACGTTAGCAGTTGACCATTGATGGAAAAAAAAAGAAGACGCCACTTGGCGTCTTCTTATTGGTGTGTGCTATTTTTTGAACATGTATGAAAGTTTATGCTGCCTGGCTGACAAAAATGAGAGTTCATGCTGTTTCGTAGTATTCCCCAAATTGAAATGATAATTTACCCAAAACCAATCTGCTTGGGAAAAACTTCAACGGATTCGCTCAAATTCAGGTAGAATGCTCTGTATTAGTAAATGACAGGAACTCTTTCCTCTTCATTCCAACAGAGCTCGGAGAGTTCTAGACATACATCATTTTATTTTTTACGGGCTAAAGCAAAAAACTCCAAGGTCAGATGAAAAGGATGGTCGTCTAGCTCGTGTCCCACTTAAACCTAACGCCTCTGCAGTGGCAAACGCTTTCAGACGGCAATAGAGGCCAAATTTGACTAGGCCGGAGGGTAACGTTGAAATAGAGGGCCTTAAGGGAGATTATTACTCTCCTACTTCTCATGGCTTTGCCTATAAAGAGGGGAGAGCGAAGCCCAAATAGGAGCAACGAGCTCTGAACAAGGAGCTCGCCAGCGGAGCTCCGAGGATGTCAAGCGCTGCCATGGCAGTGCAGATGCACCGCATCCTCTTTGTCTTAGCGGCGCTCTGCCTTGCCGTTGCTACTGTTTCTGCAAACGACAAGCATTACAGTTACACCTCACCTCCCCCGCCATACAAGTACAAGTCTCCGCCTCCTCCTCCTCCTTCTCCACCGCCTCCATACAAGTACAAGTCCCCCCCGCCGCCATCGCCATCTCCTCCCCCGCCATCTTACAAGTACAAGTCCCCCCCTCCTTCGTCCCCATCTCCTCCTCCTCCGCACAAGTACAAGTGCCCCCCACGACCATCTCCATCTCCTCCTCTGCCTTACAGGTACAAGTCCCCACCTCCGCCGTCGCCTTCTCCTCCTCCCCCCTACAAGTACAAGTCCCCACCTCCGCCATCTCCATCCCCGCCGTCCCCATATAAGTACAAGTCCCCGCCTCCTCCCTCTCCTTGGCCACCACCGCCGTATCAGTACAAGTCTCCTCCCCCTTACAGGTACAAGTCCCCCCAACCGCCATCGCCATCTCCTCCTCCCCCCTACAAGTACAAGTCCCCACCTCCGCCATCTCCATCTCCTCCACCTCCTTACAAGTACAAGTCACCCCCACCACCATCTCCATCCCCACCGCCGCCGTACAAGTACAAGTCCCCGCCGCCACCATCTCCTTCTCCTCCTCCGCCTTACAGGTACAAGTCCCCACCTCCGCCGTCGCCTTCTCCTCCTCCCCCTTACAAGTACAAGTCCCCACCTCCGCCATCTCCATCCCCGCCGCCCCCATATAAGTACAAGTCCCCGCCTCCTCCCTCTCCTTCGCCACCACCGCCGTATCAGTACAAGTCTCCTCCACCACCATCTCCCTCTCCTCCTCCTCCTTACAAGTACAAGTCCCCGCCGCCACCATCGCCCCCACTGCCACCCGTATACTACTACAAATCCCCGCCGCCACCTTACAATAAGTGGTGATTTGGAAGCGTTCAATGGGTCCTTGTGTTTGTTTGTGAGGAATCATGCTACAAATAAAATGGCTCTTGGGCATGCATTGCTAGAAAATCTCTGTGCTAAAGTGGGTTTTCTGTTTTGACAGAGTTGTGTACGTGTTTATGGAGCAGTGAAACAAGTGCTTTTTTCTTATTTTTATTTTGCTTATTGTTTCATATTCTCTCCACCTCTCTTTCTGCCTACATGTATCATTCTCTCACAATCTCACACACACACACTCTCTCTCTGTGTGTCTTCCCTATTGTCACCATTGTGCTCTTTTTACGAAGTGTAAATACTTCTACTTACACTCAGCACGAGTTGCCATTGGTTGACGCACTCAAGATCATTCAATTAGAAATAGCATAATAAGGAACCATCCAGAGGAGACTTAAATAAACCAATACTTAACTGACATGGAACACATGCACACTATTTATATAATAGATATGAATAAAGGCTAAAAACATAAACAACTATTACAAGGTTTATTTCCTAATTACAAATAAACTGGACATTTATTTATGAAGATTTGGCCATGGGCTCTCTCACTAAACATTCCAAATATCAGCACGACATAGTCATCTATTATGGATTTGCTCATCGATTAATACAACCACGGTTAATAAATATTTATGTATATATATTAAAGTAGCGCATGCAGTCATCATAAGCGCACCTGCAAGGGGGGGACCGAGGAACGATCAACTGCATCGTTGTGGCCTGCGGGTGTGAGCTGCAGGGCGATGCTATTCACACGCTGACAGTGAGATCATGCTCCATCAATCAGACTTGGTCTGTGTCCTTTGTGCTTAGGGATAGAGTTGAACGAGCCTAAAGAACATATTCTAAATCTAGCAAAAACGACAACATTTTTCTCCACTAGATGCCACCACCTAATTCATCTTCCCACAATTTCACTAATAGAGGACTAAACAAAAGTATTTGAAATTATTTATATTCAATTTATCCTTAAAAAATCCCCAATATTTATAAGCATTTATTTCAAATATCTCTAAGTATTTTCCCTTCAGTTTAGAAAATTTTCTTCCAAGAAATAGATAAAAATAAAGATATATAAAAATGCCTTGAAAAATACTCAAGAATATATTTAAGTCAAATTTACTCTCTCATTATCCCCTTCGGATGGATTGAATCCATATATACCAGGTATTATGGAAAATTTGATATTATTGCACACATCCAACCTTAAACCAAATGCTATGTAAGGCCAAATTATGGCTCTTTCGCGGCCGAAATCCATGTCCTTGCATCATTTCAACTCAATAAGAAACTTCCTACTTAAATTTTGAAGATCCACTCATAAATATGCCTTAGTTCACCTTAAGCATTACTTCAAAGGCTTGGGCAACTAGTCTTCTCTCCATTTGCATACATAATTAATAGCCTAAGAATAAATGTCAGATTTTATCCACTTTGGTCACAGTAGTCAAGTGGGGGTGAGTCTCATAAATAATTAAATTCAGAGAGTTATAATAGTTAACTATTTCATTTCACCTATTTTCACCACCAAACTAAAACAAGTGTAAGTCCATAACTAAATACAAACTATGTAATAAAGCATACATTCTTATACATTGCAATTATTATCATGAATTGTATTGTTTCAACTAACCATTTTTTTGTCAACGAGAATTCAATTCAGCAAAAAGTAAATTCTGAACTACACAAATTTGGATATAAATGGAGTTTTAAATTAGTAAATATTATGTCCAACCTCATTCATGTAAACTAACATCTCTTGTCAGAAACAAATACCTGAAAGGAAATTCCATTTGTACAACCTAAAAAGTATGACATTATATATTAACTATTTTCTTTGGAAAACATTCATAATGTTTTACTTACTTTTTTGGTTGGAACAAGTAAAAACGTTTTTGTGAATATCCTGAAATAATTGGAACAATTTGTCTCAAAAATATGAAAACATCACAATCATATTATCTTATTTTTTGTATTATTTGATATTTTTAATTAAAAAAATAAATTTAATTATAAAATAATATGTAAACACATATTTAATCAAATATTGATATTTCATGTAGATATGTTTTTCTATGATTTGATTAATTATGAGTCAGATAAAATCCAAAAAAATAGACGAATTTAGATCTATGTTACTTGTTCCTAATATGTTTAGTGAGGAAACTAAATTCGTACTAATATTCATTTTCATGATAATAAAAAATAATTATTGGCTCATTAGTTTATGAAATTATGAAATTTAGTTGTGATGTTCCCTGTTTTTTCCTCAAGTCGCCTGAGATTTGTACTGAATATTTTTTAATCATATTTTCTAATTTACATCAAGAATAAAACCAAATTTTTGATAATCATGGAACTGAATATCTAATAAAAGCTGTTGTGTGTTGTTTATCTTGAAATTAATTTGAAGCATTGAATTCAAGACTTTATTTTATATTTCTTAGATCAATCATTTCAGTAAAAATTCCAGGTGAAGTAGTTAAAGACAAAAATGAGATAGAAGGTTAGAAATGGAAGAATTAAGCAGAGAGAAACTTGAAATTTTCTACCCACCTGTTGGCTTCTTTGACAAAAGATGGCTGACAAATTTAGACTTATGGAATGGAACTGAATGGACATTCATTCAGTCATCTTTCCATGGAAGTTTATTTCAACTGAATTGTCATCCACCCCAATTTCATCATCATCAGTCCCCTTCCGTCATTTGTTTGATGATAAAAATGGAACCGAAATATGCAAACAGAGTGATAGAGAGAGAGTGATATAGACAGAAAGGTGGAGAGAAATACACTGATAGGAGAAATGAAAGAGAGATAGAGCAAGATAAATAACAGTTGAAATGGTGGCAGAGAAAGAGAAAAAGAGAGAGAGAGAGAGAGAGAGAGAGAGAGAGAGAGAGAGAGAGAAATATTGAGAGAGAGAGCAATAGAGACAAAGATAGATCCAGATTAATCTAAAAAGATTTAGAGAGACACTGAGAGACAGATAGATATAGAGAGATAAACATATCCATTGAAAGATAGAGAGAAGGAAGAGAGAGGAGAGAGAGAAAGACACTGAGAGAAAGATTGAGAGAGTGAGAACGAGAGAGAGAGAGAGAGAGAGAGAGAGAGAGAGAGAGAGAGAGAGAGAGAGAGAGAGAGAGAGAGAGAGAGAGAGAGAGAGAGAGAGAGAGAGAAGGGATAGGGAAATAGAGGGAGAGAGAGAGAAAGAATGAGGAGTAGTGGAAGATTGAGAGATAGAGAGAGGGCATGATAGCAGAGAGATAGCGAGAAATACTGAAAGACAGACAACCTTTGTGAACAGTTGTCGACCCCATCGTCCACAATTGTTATCCCTGTCGTTGGCAATTGAGGGTCATTGTTATCCTTCTTCGATGATTGCGGTACCCGCTGTCGACAGTCTTTGACACTGCTGACATGGTTGGGATCCTCGTCCCCATCATCATCATTTTTAGTTCATTATCAACGTTGTCAATGGTTATCATTCCCCTTGTTTACAGTTGATATCCCCATCATAGACAGTGGTGTGTGTAAACAATATTCGAACGAGAAAGAAGAAGAAAGAGGTAGAAGATAGGGAGAAGAGAGAAGGAGGAAGAAACACACAGAGAGTGGTGGTTGAGAGATCATTGTATTCGTCAAGATTAAAAAATTACATTGGTTGTATTATTTATAATATTGTATATTATCTTTTAATAGAAATTTTAAGTTTTATATTTTATCTGTTATAATTTTTCATAACAGATCTATATATTCAAATTGGTGTTTTAATCCTGCACATTATAACGGATATATGCGATCTGATCTTAGCCGTTCATCGGTCGTTTAAGCCTGCCCATTATAAAGGATATATATGAATCAGTCTTAGCTGTTCCTATCTAGGATTTGATCCTCGCCTTCTATCTTTAATCCTAGTTTATGTTTAAACCTATGTTTAATCCTATCGGCTAAATCTCTAATGAGTATGTAATACTTAATGATTTATTTCTATCTAATCTTGATTAAGTCCCTAAGAAACTCAGTGCTGGCTGTAGCGAGTTGGCTGACTCATTTGAGGATGTTGACTACTCAATAGTGTGCGCCGTGAATGATTCTCGTCCCAATCATCCTTTGTACTTTTCTATGTCATCGATGGTCATGATCCAATCGTTTCTCAAGATCTTTTAATATTATATTTTTATTCTTTAATTATTTATCCATAGTTTTGTCATTCTAAACATCATCCGTCTTTCTCATCCTCTGTTTGATCATTTCATCATTAGTAATCACTTAATTGTGGTGGACAACTAATGACTGAATTCAATTTTTTTTCTCCTCTATACATTTCTCCATATGACAACGGATGACAACATTGGATGGAACAGATGACGGTCACTGATGGAGGACCATCCAGCTTTGAAGACCTCAGTGAACGACTTCATCGTGGGAGGACTCACGTGCGAGACCCAGCCTTCACAGTACCCAGCTAGTCAATAGGCCATAAAGATTTGGCGTTATCTTTCCTTATTTTCCTTGTATAGTAGGCCTTATATGTCAGTACATGTCTGTTTTCTGTTTGTTTGCACGTGTCTGGACTGCTGTATGGACCTACACGTTTGCGCGTGCATGAGCCCAGGTGTGAGCTTATTAGTGGGTTTCTCTCTCCTATTAGAAGGCTCTAGTTACTCTTAATTGGGCCTTCTCCCCTCTATTCCTAAGGGGAGAGGCCCATATTTGCACATATCAAAGGTTGGGCCCGTCCATATAAAGAGGAGAAAAAAAAGATTGATGAAAATGCTTCCGCGCCACTTTGGTGTTGCATCATCAATAATGCTTCCGCGCTCATCAACACTGCCACCACGCACGCCACCATTGTTGCTGCTCTTGTCGCTGTCGTCATCCATCAGTTCCCCCATCACCACTTATCATCGTTCGACCGCTCGCCAGGTCACCTGCCAGCCATGTTATCGATGATACAAAAGTTAGGCCAGCCGTCACGAATGTGGTAAGCCCACACTTCTTCCCTTATACGCGTTCAAGTAGTTCTTTCAATGCATTCCAAGCGTGTCTCCATCATCCTAGTTAGGCTGTGATAGATAGGAAAACATCAATGGGAATAGGTTTCTATTGGTACAATCTTGGTTGGCACTTGGAAAGGTACTCGCACGACCGGCAATAGTTGTACTCACACCATCTCCCCTCAACCTTTGCTCCGGGTCATCGAGAGCCTAGTGGTATTCCCAGGTCACACTTACCTTAGCCTAGTGGTAGTTGTTCTTCCACAACATCAGACTTATATTTCTCATGGACTTCATCATTGCATCATCACTTGCATTATGTCCACATTAATCGTTTCCACTACATGACATGATTGCCCTCACCCTCTTTGTGTAAACTGAGTCGTTCGATCCTGGCATCCATCATGTTACATCAATCATTCATCCATCCAAGAAGCCTACCTATGAGCCAAAGTCTATTTGGACTACATTTGAATATGATAGGAATATTGGCATCTTTAAAAAGTAAAAATATCTCTGATTTATACAATAGATTAAAACAAAATAATGAGATCTGAAATATGGAGAAAGTATCTGTTGATTATAAAATTTTAATAGTTGTAATCAATGAAACGCTGTTAGAGTGATTCAAAATTCTGAGAGTTTGGGAAAGAATACGCATTGAGTCTGTAACATAGGAAGGGAGAAAGAGAGATAGAGAAAATAAAGAGAGTGAAACAATGAGAGAAAAATGGAACATTTGACATTCATAACGCACTGAATCTGCATAGAGAGGGTGAGAGCAAGAGTGAGAGGGAGAGAGAGAAAGAGTGGGAGAAAGACATGGGAGATAGAGAGAGCAAGAGAAAGACATGAGAGACAGAGAGAGCAAGAGAAAGAGACAAAGAATGCAATTGAGATGGACATAGAATGAGAGAAATAGAGGGAGAATAAGAGGGACAGAGAGAGTAAGGAGTGACAAAGAGAGATATTCATTGACAAATAGACAGAGAAGGCAAGAGAGATAGGGAGAGAATGAGAGAAAGAGAGTATAAGAGGGATAGAGAGAGAAAGAGAGAGTGAGCAAGAAATATACACTAAAAGAGTAAGACAGAAAGATAAGGAGAGAGGTATAGTGAGAAAAGAGAAAGAGAGTGAGAAAGATAAAGTGAGAAAATTGAGAGCGATAGTGGGTGAGGGAGAGAATGAGAGAGATAGAGAATGAGAGAGAGTGAGAGTGCGCAACAGCTGAGACATAAAGAGATGGAGTGAGAAAGAGACATGGAGAAAAAAGAGAGAGTAAAAGAGAGAGATTGTAAGAGCAAGAGGCAGAGAATGAGTGCACAAGAGAGCTTGTTAGCAACAGTTTGATGATGATAGTGAGAGTCTGACAACCCTATCCATGATGGTCATTGTCCCAGTCGATGACTTAGGCATCCCCCTTAGCGACAATCACCATTCCTGTTGACAACAATCATCATCTCCATTCATGGTGGTCCTCCTCCCAGTTGTCAATGACAGTCTCCTCACTTTTCCATGAAGGTTGTCATCCCGTCATTGATGATATTATTGTCTCCATCAACAATGGTCGTTATCCCCATTATCAAGGATCATCGTGCCTATCATCCGTGGTGGTCATCCCATCATCAACAATTGTCATCCTCATTGCCCATGATTATCATTCTCATTGGGGAAAAATTTTTATGCTCAATTGTTGATGTTCACAATCCTCAAGATTGTCAGTCGTCTTCCCTATCATCAATGAAAGCATCCCTATCATCGATGGTTGTCATTATTGTGCCGGATCATCGCGGAAGTGGACGAAGGACGGGACGGGACAAAATTCACCTGTCCTACGTCCACTGTTACCATAGGGGCGAAGGGCAGGACAGTTTTTTGCCCACCGACCAAAAAACCATCCTGTCCAATAATCTCAGGATGGATTTTTGTCCCATCCAGGCTCAAAACCGTCCCGTCCTTCGACGCAGACGAAAAAATGTAATATATTAATTTTCTAGTTACAAGCTTATCTCTTTGAAATGTAAAGACTTAGGGCATCCTCTGGAACTTTGAAGGAAGAAGAAGGCCACCAAGCCCAGGGCGATCCTCCACAGCTTCTTTGACATTGAGGTATGTTCTCAGCTTGAGTGGATCTCTGAATATTCTCCCCCATCTCAATATCATTCGATGGCTTAATTATTTCGTCTCTGTATTGCATCCCATTTTTTCATAGTTTGATTGATTCCGATCAGCTGTGCCATCAAGCGATTTGTGCATTTGTGCGTTTGTGTTGTGATCATCACATTAACCTCTTTTCTATATATAATGTGTGGAACTCTGAAATGCACAATTTGGATCTTCTTTGCCAAGAATTCAAGGAAACCGACACTACCTTCTGATTGTTTTTCAGGAATTTTGATTCAAAAGGTGCATGTGCACGCATCTTCCGTCGTGTATGTTGATGGTTTTTTTTTGGTTTAAGCAAGGGATTCGGATTGGGAATTGTTGTCCCTCATTCTGAATTTTTAGTTTCCCTTTGAGTTCCAGGAAGGGAGTTTATCTTTTGGATCTTTGAGTTATCTTGCATCAACCTTGTGATGTCGGACGTCATCGGGGACGTCGTCCGGTCGACACCGAATATGATGGTTTGGTGTCGATAAGGGATGATGGTATCGAACTATGTCAGTGTCATCGTCTGACAGTTGTAAACCCTAACGGGTCAGTGTAACTATGATGCGTTGAATGTCCTACGTGTCATACGTGTAGGCTCCGACTCGAGGGAGGCGCCGAGCTCCAAGATTGGATGGGTCACCAGGTGGGGCGATGGTGGTCTCTCGAACCTCGTTAGAGCGACGAAGGCGTCTACGGCCGAAAAGAATCTATCCATAGGGCTCGCACGTAGCGAACATACTCGTTCATCGAGGCATTGCGGGTCGGCGTCGATTGCAGCGCCCACTACTGGCGGCGGCGCCCGCTGCTCGTGGCGGCTCTCGCTGCTTGCGGCGGCACCTACTACTGGGGGCGCCCACTGGTCGCGGCGGTGCTCCCTACTGGTGGCAGCGCCCGCTACTGGTGCTGGCGCCCACTGCTGGCTGCGGTGCCCAGTGCTTGTGGCGGCGCCCACTACAGGGTGTGGCGCGCCGCCGGCAGCGGCCACCTAGGGCTCCGATGGCGGCTCCGTCGAACATAGCCTTTGAACAGGCATGCAGGCAGGAAAAAATATGCGCAAACCCGACAACGTTCCATTCCGCCCATTCTCTCTCCTCTCTTCTCTTTATTTTTTTCTTGATTTTCTCCCTATTTTTTATTTTCTAAATGGTGAGACCAAGATAGACTAAAAACCCAACTTTTCTCTTCCTGGTCTGATTTTTTTAGGGCGCCCCCCTCTTACTTTATATCGGGGAGAGGTTTGGGCCCCCCTAAATGGGTCAACAAAAGCGGAGATGAGATCCATTAAAGGGGCCCTTATAAATTGGGCCCCCATTACAAGATAAAAAGGGGAAATTAAAGAAATAAAAAAAAGAGGGGAATCAAGGGAAAAGGGGGCAATGGGAGGCTCCTCCCCCTTGATGATAAAACGGTGGACGGACGGAACACGTGACGAACGTGACAAAATCACGATGGCGAGTATGGAAAAAGACAAAACACGCGAGAAAAGAGTGATGAAATAAAGCAATTTTTCAAGCGTCGTTCACCTGGTCGTCGACGTCGTAGACGCGTGGCGCGGATGACGTCGTTGACCATCGTTGATGGCGTGCACCATCACCTTGTTGTCATGATCTCTGAGTGTTTTTGCAAAACTATGAATATTTTATCTTCAATTTTGTCTGAATTGATCCTATGCTTTGGCATCTCTGGGCCTTGTTGCTCAATCGCATTGATATTATGTTCGTTTCCCAACACGAGAACAGTATACACTCCTTTGCCATGGTATCTTTCTAAGTCTTCAGCGGTGCTTGCTATGAATGGAAAACTCAATTTGATTCTGGTCTTTAGGCGTAGTTCATGAAGGATTTGCAGATTTTCCATTTCTTCTATTGAGGCCTTCTAGATTGAACGATTTAATACTTCTCTATCACATTAAGCACCTCAGACTATCCTGAATTATTTTTTGGTTCAGTTGTGTTTTATTTGATTGTATTGTCAATTTTTTTATTGCGAGAGCGATTGGAAATTTTAACGTCTTTGCTAGGGCTTAATGTTCCTGAAATCTTCGACATCAGCAATTCTTCGATTTTTTTTCTTTGAACTTTTTCTTCAGAACGAGTAATTCATTGTTAAAAAATCGTGAAGTTGACTGAATAATTATCTTGACGGGCCGTGTGTGTCAACGTGAAATGTGATTAGAAAATCTGCATAGAAATGTGTGTCAACAAAGAAATTTATTGGTTTTAAATGTATTTTTCTCGTGTTTGTCTTGTCAATCTAATGCTAAAGGTGCTCTTTAATTCCTCTTTTAATTATTTACAATTTGAAGTCAACGCTTATGAGATTCACTACCGATACTTGATGATTTTAATAATTAAAAAAATGGGATACTCTTCTTTGTAATTCCTATTCGTGCCTTTTAATTCCTATTAGTATCCTTTTGGGAATTTAAATGAGGCAATAAATACTCCATTGTTTACCATTTTTGATAATATTATCGATTCCCGAATTCTCTACACAATATTTTTGGTGACATTGTGGTTCATCTGATCCTAGTGGACACCGTCACCTTCTGTGAATGGCCAATGATTTTATTCTTCTTTTTGTCCTGGAATAATTTGTAGTTATACTTATTTCATTTTGATACTTTTATGAGACATTTCTGGAACAGGCGTTGAATGCATCTGTACATTTTATACTAAGTGTGCTAGGAGATGCCTTCATTTCAACACCGTGGAAAGAATGTTTGTCCTTTTTTTCTTTCTCTTTAAGTTCAATTTTCATTGTGGGTTAACTCATATTGAGGACTATTATCTTTCACTTTTAAAGTCGACAATTTAAAAATGAACTTCTTCCATGTACTGTAATGTAATGATGAAACACTAATTCAACTTATTAATTCATTCTGATTTATGCAGTCTCCCCCTTCCGCGGTTACCACCGGGTTGTGGCCATGCTCTTCGCCTAGCTAAGCGGCCTTGGTTCCCCATTCTTGTGGCCTCTTTAGGGACTGAAATTGTTTTGTAATCAGGTATGCGCATTCTTCTTCACTTTCTTTGATGGTTTGTTTGTCCAATGGTGGTTTGTATGTTGATCGAGTTTTGTTTTTTTTTTAACTAAGTTGTTTGTTGAGAGAGGATAACTTGTATGGGAGCTGGTTCATATGACAGAATGATAAAATTTCTCTAATAATTTTAATGCAAATTTTTTTACTGATTATTTACTTTTGGTGGATTTAGTTTCCTTGGAGAATTGTGTTGTTGAATTTTGATACTATTAGTTTTGTTATTCATTGTGGTGTTTTGAAATTTTGAGTTGCACGTTTTATCATGAAAAGGACTCTTTGGGGCAGTATGAAGGAATTTTGACCTAGGATTATTACAACTTTAAACTGTTAGAAAAGCAGAAATGGTTTTAAGTATGTGTTAAGTCTTTTCCCTTCTTTTAAATATTTTATGATTTTATAGGATTGATGTACATGTTAGTGAACCAACCTTGGTAATTGTAAATGTAATTTTCTAAGAGAAATATAGCAGCATTATTTCGTATGATTCAAAATATTTTCAGAATTTCCAGTTTGACAGGTTTTAATTGTAAATGTGAGTGACACATATTTTACAAATGATTGCATCTTGTTAATTACCTTAGTAGAGTAATGGAGTCTACATCTACTAGTACCCCGAAACCGATGGCTAGGGCTATGCTGTCGATGTCCACGGGTGCATCCCTGTAGAGGTCGGTGACAACATATCAACTCGTCGAAAGACATAGTAGCGGAAGACACAATTGGTCTAAAAATTTAGATAGATTTGTTGAAGTTTCCCTGGACGAGTCCCAGTGCACACTATGTTAGGCAGAGAACCCCATCCATAAGGTCATCATCAAGAGGAATAAAGATAAGATTACAAATGTATTTTCAAGATATCTGGAGAAGGAGCACCGTAAATGTCACAATGAAATTAAGGGACTCAAGCTGAAGAAGAGAAACATCCTCCGTTATGAACTACTCTCCCGCAAGTTGTACTTACGCGGCATCACCGTGGAGCACACGAAAGAAGAGTTTGTTAGGTTCATCTGCAACAACGATCTTCCTTGGCGTCTTGTGAAGAAGAAGTCTTTCTGAGGACTTTGGTTTTACACGACACAGGTGGTTGGGGACATCCCTGGTCTGGGTGCAGTCAACGCGACGGCTGAAAGGATGTATAGAGAAGTCCAAGGGAAGGTGGTGGAGAGGTTTGCCGATGTCTCTAGCATCTCATATACAGTGTATGTTTGGACATCCCAAAATAACCACGCCCTTCTAGGAGTCACAGCTCATTGGATCGAGAATGACTGGAAGCTATGTGAGCTTCTTCTTGGATTGCGATAGGTCAAGGGACCCCATAACGGCTTGAACTTAGCGATGATTGACGTGGAAATTGTATATCAATAAGGCATTGAAGACGGTAAATCCCCAATTCACTATAGACCGACATGTACCATGTGTTGGCCATGTACTAAACCTTGTAGTCCAGGCTAGACTAAAGGTTATTGGTAATCTAAAGCCTCCTAGAAGTAATATGTTACGTGCTCGAGAGCATCGCCCAATAACGCTATTGGACACGGATGACCCAACTAATTCACAGGTCAACAAAGATACTACGGCAACAATTGCACCTTTGGGGGAATCAGTTTCATGCTTGAGAACCATTGTGAACACCATTCAAGGATCCACAGCATATGGAAAAATATGTTGATATGTGCAAAATGTTTGAGCTACCAAATTGAAACAACATAAAGGTCGACTGCCCAACGCGCTGGAACTCCACTTTCACGATGTTAGAGTGTGCTCTTGCTAAGAAAGTGGTTCTGGACAATATGGGTATGAGGTTCCTTTCAACGTCGACCAGAGATTACGACATATTTTAGGAGGACTAGGAGTTGATTGACGAATACTTGTGCATCCTTGGCACACTGTGCTAGGGAACTAACTTTGTGTGTACGGTGAAGAAATTGCCAATAACTGAAGTAACGTCATTGGTCGCGGAGCTGAAGAATCACCTTGAGAATGCTACTAACAATGCAGGGGCAGCATTGGATGCTGAGCGACGAAATGCCCTGCGGTCAGCGTGTGGTGCTATGCGTAAAAAGTTGATACATTATGCAATGGTACTTAGGGGCAATAATACTGTGCCTAAAGTGGCGACATTGGATTCATTCTCAAAATTAGAGGTTGTCGATCCATCATATCGCCAAAGTGTGCTTTCCTATCGTGGCGGTCTCTTGGATAATGCAGCTATGGCGAAAGCAGCTGAATGTGGCTCATAACAGCTGAACAGGGAGAGTTGTCAGAAAGTCCCCGTCTGACACAATAGGTTTCGTCCAAGTGGCAATATACGCGTCCGTGCAGTCATCATCGACCACGGTCAACGCTGAGTCAAGAGCTGCATAAGTATCTTAACATCCCATGCAGCTAGGAGGAGGATAATCCTCTCTGTTGGTGGAAGGATGTCGGGATACGGTACTTGCCAAATTTGACAAAATTTGCTTGCCAATTTCTCGCCGTGAGTCCGACCAGTGCACTGGTGGAGCGGTTTTTTTGATGTTAAGATACTTATGCAGCTTTGGCTTAGGCACTGGTGGAGCGATTTGGCTTAGGCATCACAACTTATCCAAGATCACGCCTGGATGTAGAGAGCATTGAGATGTTCATGATGCTTTGTGCATGGTTCCGTTGTGTAGAGCGGGGCTCCTCCGACTCCGATGATGACAGCTCGAATGCTGGTGCGTTATGCTCTATCGCTTTCCACCTTTTCATAAACCTGTTTCTTTTTACTAACTCTCTCTATTCCATGTTTCAGAGTAAGGGGGGACAACATGATCATAGTGGACGGATCTCATTCGCTCATATACTCTAACGTTTAATGTAAGATGCACTTCTTCATTACTCTCTCTGTATTTCATTTGCTGATTCATTCCATGTAACATAGTGCCGTATTAACTTATGTGTTTTGGATGACTGCAGACGTAGGTCATCACAAAGTTAATATTTACTTTATTGAATTTTTTACGCATTTCAGGTTTTCACAAAGTTAGTGGTTCAAGTTCTTCACTTTGTTCAGGTTTTGTTTTTTGAACTTTGGTAATCAGGCTAAAATATATAATTCTTGGTCTTCATTTAACTGGGATTTATGAATTGGGGTTCTCATTACCATGTCATCTGCTCTTGATTGTGAAGATTAATATTTACTTTCACCGACTATTTATGTCATTTTGGTCTTCACGAAGTTCGTAGAGTTACTTTCAATTATTTGTAGGATGAAACTAAGTAGAGTCATAATTAAGGCTCACCTGGATCACTCTATTTACTTTCAGGAAGTGGCCAATGCATGTTTTCAGATTTTGATGTACTTCAGTATATTAGAATCTTCAGTTACGTTTAAATAAGGATGAGCTGGTTCGTTTAAATCTTTTTAGGAATAAGGCTAGGCTGGTACATTGGCCTAGCATGCAAATTAACTCTTGTTAGAACTGGTTTGTTTAAATCTTTTCACATAATATTATGAATTTAATTTATTCCTATTTTTAATCTGCAATGTATGATTAAATTTCTGGTTAATGTTTTTTTTGGGGGGGGAAGGCTGGCCTTTGGGCATGGGGGAGGCGGCTACGGTGCTTACTAGCCTCCCGGGTCATCGTCTTTTGAGACAATTAATATTTGCTTCCTCAGTAGGATTTTCTTTTCCCTTCTCCGTCGTATTATTTGTCAATTTTCCTCTTACTGAAAATACATGTTTCACAAGGTGGTAAGCGTCTTTTGTTAGTCTTGTCATTTCGTGGAAGAAGTTTCTTGCTATTCTTAAATATCATTCAAAATCATATACTCATAATCTGAATTTAAGTATATTTTCAAGAGCAATACCAAAAAAGAGTTGACATCCCCGTGACTCTCACATTGCAATATTTACAGGGACCAGATGAACATTTAAGTAAGTTGATGGCTAGAAATTAATTTAATTTGAAAAATCAAAAGTATGTCATTTTAAGATTTTTTAAAATATCACATTTTAAGATTATACACGTACTTTTTGTTGAGTCAACTTTACTATTTATCAATCAACACTCATTTGAATTGTAGTTACATAAGGTGTGAGAATTAAAACAATATCTTCCACTGAGTTTTCATCTCATAAAAGGTACTGCTATAAAAACTCTACGACTTAGAAACATAATTGGATGGACAAAAGTAACAAACTCCTTATTTGGTAAAAAGCTGTATTTCAATATTTAATCAAAAGTGTACATTGATAGATTACGAAATGGATAAAATCCAAGTGCATACTCATATCGGGTACTTAACATCTAGAAAAGAAATTTAAATTTCTTAAAGAAGGAACCAATTTTTATGTTTTGGTTTTCCCTATTCATTGATTTAAGTAATCAAAATTGAATACATAGACATAATATTTTAATAGCGAAATATAATAATAAGTAATAAGACCAGAAAATTCTTGTTACCTTGAGGGATGCTACAAATAATTTATCCATATCTATAATTAAGATATCAAAATTGAACCCATAAACATAATATTTCTCCATATCTATAATTAACTTTGATTAATTAAACTCCCCAGCTAAAATTGATTAATTAAATAGCAAAGAGACTCAACTGTAATAAAAAATACTTATAGCGCAGGGGGGATAACGACATTTTCCATTTTGCTATTCTTTTTTGCATTATTTTGGAATATAATCCAAATAAAGATGTCATTCTCAAAATTTTAATTTACCCTAATCAGACGTTAAACTATTATTTTAACCCAATGAAATTACAAAATAGACATAATTTAATATGATGAGAATGGAAAGAATTAAAATTGATTATAAGCTTTACCAAGTAGGGATTTAATATTGCCCTTTCTAAAGTAGGGATTAAATTAAAACTGATTATAAATTAAGAATAAAAATTGATTATAAATTTCTTCTTTGACACAGAGCAAAGAAACATAATTGTAAATCCACACATTAATCTGGCAGTTTAATCCAATGATTTAAGATGAAATTGGCATGTATTAAGATTAACTATATTATTTATTAATCAGGGATTCAATAATGACTTTAACATATTTTTTTTGCAAATTCATACATTTTTTTGGGAATTTAATACAAATTTGACCAACTTTTTTTTAATCCCACATTCGTTTGTCCACCGTCCACGATTTTTCAAACGGACAAATTTTTCATTTGACAGGACAAAAATTGTCTTGTCCCATCGTCTGGTGGACAAATTTTTGTCGGCCAATTCATCCAAACCCCCTGGAAGGGACAAAATTTTCATCCATGGACAAAAAAAGCGTCCTGTCCATGTCCCTGCACTATAGTTGTCATCCCTATCATCAATAATTGTTATCGTTGTCATCAATACTTGATGTCCCCTTAGGTCTTCATCCTGTCGAGGACAATCATTATCCCCGATCACGGATTGTCATGATACTTGACGTCATCAATCATCTTCCTTCTTAGTGATGGTTGTCCGTATCATTGACTATTATCCTACATCTCGATCATGGTTGATGCCCTTGTGATCAGTAGTGGTCGAGCCTGTTATAGAGGTGTAATTTCAGATTTTTTCTATTTTGATCATAACGATTTTAACTGATTATTATGCCCATACTGAAATAAATCTTAAATGTTGAAATGTTCCCTATCTATAGTTTAATCCTAGCCCTGTATCTTTAATCCTAATTATGTTTAATCCTAGCCTGCTCTTTCTCTTTAACACGTATAGGATATGTGCCATAATATAACTAACTAATATTATTAAGTTCCTAGCGGTATGTATGCTGACTTGACTGACAGCTCGGCGAGATTGCCAACTCGATGGTTGACTCCACAATACCCCCCTCAAGCACAAAGGCGGAGGGGATACTTTGAACTTGCTCTTGAGAAAATTGAATCAAGCTGAAGGAAGGGGCTTGGTGAGCACATGTTCTAGCTGTTCTTCACTATTTACGAACGAAATTTGCAAAGATCATGCAGCGAATTATTCCCAAACAAAGTGGAAGTCGATCTCTATGTGCATTTTTTGAGCGTGATATTTGGGATTGTTGGCGAGATATGTAGCTCCAATGTTATCACACTACAGAGTTGGTGCAGTACGTGTAGTGAAGTTCAGCTCCTTAAGAAGGGATTCAATCCATACAGCCTTTGCTGCTGCATTGGCTGAGGCCTTATACCAGGTCTATTCTCGATTGGGCAATAATTGGCTGCTTTCGAGATGAGATTTCACCCAAGGAATACATGGAATCCTCCTGTTAATCATATGTCTTCTTGATCGTCTGCCCGATCTGCATTGCTGAACACAATAATTGAGAAGTTTAAACTTTTAAGGGTCTGGTTAAGGTTCGATGCTTGAGAGACCAAACAATTTTTCTGTATAAGGTATGATCAGAAAACTTATCTTGAAGTGATAAGAATTTAGATAATGTAGAGGGAGTGGATGATAGTTTACAATGTTCCGTATTTGAGTTATACAGGATTTGAGAGATATATATGGATTATGACAGAAGATATCTATCATCGTGTTTAATAAACTAGATGCCTAGATAATATTGTGCAAGTCCTAGATCTTTGATTGCAAAATTAGATTTTAGTTTACAAATTAAGATTCAATCTTAGATGAAAATGGATAGATGATAAGTATGCCATCAACATATATCAAAATAAAACAGGATTTGTTAGAGATATGATAACAAATAAAGATGTATCAGTTTTTTATCCAATAAATTAATGCGTGTTAAAAAATTTAGTTAGATTGGTAAACCAATGTTGAGGCGATTGTTTGAGCCCATGTAGACACTTATGGAGAAGATAGATATGGTTTTGGCAGTTTGGATCTTCAAACCCTATAGGTTGTTCCATGTGGATGGTTTTGTTAAGGTCTCCATGGAAAAATGCATTGGAGACCACTAGTTGGTGTATTGTTCAATTACCACTGACAGCAATTCAAAACAGCATTCTGATTTTTGTGTTTGATTACAGGACTGAAGGTTTCATTGAAGTCAAACCCTTGTTGTTGATTGAACCCTTTTGCAACAAGTCTGGCTTTGTACTTATCAACAGTACCATACATTTATATTTAGCTCTATAAACCCATTTGCATCCTATAACATGCAGGTTGGGATTCCTTGGGACTAGTTCACAAGGCTGGTTTTGTATCAAAACTTGCATTTCATCTTTAATAGCATGTATCGAGTTAGTACTCTTGGATGCGCTGCTATAGGAATGTGGCTCTGCAATGTGAACTAAATTTATGGTAAGACATTGTGGAAACATATAACTCATAGCAGAGAATTTTAGGCATTTTTGTTTGGACAGGTTGGTGGTAGGTTTCACATATATGCTCTTTGTATCCTCTTTTAGACAGATGTATCTGAGCGCTTTGGTTTTCCGAATACCTCCGGGTTTGGGGGAGTTATTTAGATTCGGTCGGATTATTTGGATAAAATGTTTAAACATTATATGATATGTTTGATACTGTGTTTTTCAATTGAGTATCAGAGCTCGGAGTTGAAGATATAGCCATTTCAACATCCATGGTGATTTCATTGACAACAGTTGCAGCTGATTCAACATCTTTAGTGGATTGTGAGCTGACTGATTCATTAATACTTGAAGGTTCAGAATTTTTATGAAAGGTTCCAAGTATTCTAATATTCGATACTGACATTCATATGTGAAAAGGAAATAAATTTTCAACAAAAATAGCATGTTTGGAGATGAAGAACTTACCTCGGAGGAGAGATAAACATCGATATCCAAGATGCAATGAGCTGTATCCCAAAAACACACATTTTTCTAACCTGGGATCTAACTTATGTTTTACATAAGGTCTTATGTATAGGTAACATAAACATTCAAAGATATTGGGAACAGAATAATCTGGGTTGCTTTTCAAAATGACTTCATAGAAAGATTTATTGTTTAATGTGATGTGGTTAGCTGATTTATTAGATATGCAGCTATCACTACTGCTTCATGTCAAAACTGTGTAGCCATTTTTGCTTGAAGAAATTGGGTGAGAGGTGTTTCAATTAAGCGTCTATGTTACTGTTCGCTTTTCCATTTTCTTCAGGGTTTTGGGGATAGGACACCCAATGAACAATGCCTTGAGTTTTAAGGTAAGTATGAAGAGTTTGGTATTCCCCTCCCAGACAGAATACAGATATTTAAATTTTCAAACATAACTGTTTTTCCAATTGTTTTTTAAGGCTAATAAAAGCATCCAAACGGTCACTCTTCTATTTGATAGGATAAATCCATATGTAATTACTAGAATCATTAATGAGAACAACATAATATGAAAAAACTGAATGAGATAATACTGGTGATGGTACTCACAGATGAGAGTGAATTATTTCAAGACAATTATGACAGTGATGTATTATGGTAGAAAAGGGAAGTTTACGAGACATTGAGATATTGCAAGATTCACAGATAAAATATTTTTGTGAATGTAAAACGGGAAGACCAAATTTCTGAATTATATTCTTCAGTGTTTTGAGTGGGGGATGACCCGGTCTCAAATTTAATGTTTTTTCTAATGATCTTTCTCAAACGTAAGGAGACTCAATATTGTATTTATCAAGATAGTAGAGACCATCCCTAGTTCTTCCTTTGAGGAAAACTGTTTTTACTTTGTCCTTCACAAGACAATAAGAATCATGAAATTTGATATAAATATTGTTATCAGAAGTTAAATTTTGAATTGATAGCAAGCTTTTAGTGATTTCAGGAACATGAATATGCCATTTAAAGTAAGAATTATATCACAAGTACTTATTTTAGAATTTCCAATAGCTAAGATATTTACACTCTTGTCATTACCAATTTGGAGATAAGAACTTAATAGATTTATGGTTGTTGTAAGATGTTCAGACCCGCTGTGACATGATGAGTGGATCCGTTGTCTAGATACCAACCGTGCTGTTCTGTAAAGTATGCTTAAGGTGGTCGTGCAGATCCGTTTTGATAGTGTTGTGTGTATGTTTGATGGTTGCTTTTTGAGATTTTAATAAATTATTGGCACTCTCTTGTACGATACCCAAGTTGTGAACAAATCTGACAGCATGGCTGGAAATGTTGATTTCTCCCTCTACCACGGATTTGACCAAACCCTTCAGAGTAGTTTCTTTGATAGTTGTGTGCTATTGGACTGGTGTGTTTATTGTATATGGATGGTTGATACCTTTGCCTTTGAGCAGATTTGGCCATTAGGGGAAATTCGTTTGTACTTTCCTTTTGACGATGCATCAAATATGCATCATAGGCCCTCAAATTGGTGACAATTTGCTCAAACTCATGTGATCAATATTCTCATTGATACTAATCATGAATTGGGAATATTTTTTAGTTAGACCTCTAATAAAATATAAATGTCAGTAGTTTCACTTACTGGATGTCCCATGATTTACAAGGCTTTTCAGATATATTTGAAGTGCTTGACGTATTCATCAGTTGTCATTGTGCCCTTTCCAATGGTGTGGAATTTCCTCGTCAGCTCCATAATTCTCAACTTTCTTCTCGCAAAGGTGCTCTCTAGTTTTTCCCAGGCCGATTTTTAAAACTTGACTTTGACAACACATGGGAACACTGATTTAGAAATGGTAGGGTGAAGAAATCCAAGAACACGATGGTCTACCCACCAACAGCTTCCAAATTTAGTGTTGTATATAGGTTTTCCCTGTTGGTCTAAAACTGAATGAGGATGTGGTATTCCATCTATGAATTTATTTAAACTGTACCCTTTTAGAATAGGTAGGATGATCCTCCACATTTAATAATTGTCAAAATTAACTTGATTTAGATTGAAGTTCTTGGGCGGAATTACTATCGACAGAGGACCAATAGTTGTCATGCTCGTTATGCCGGAGGGATAGGCGACGGTGGTGGTGAGCTTTTCCTCTGCCATGCTAGATGCAAGCTGGATCTGATACCATGTAAAGATTCTTAGAGCTTTTTTGAATCAAGAATAAGAACAAGAAAGAGAACGGAGATAGACGAGAAAGATAGAAGAGGAACAAACCAAAATAGGTTGTTAGATTGTTATATTAATCTGCAAGATGTCTCATTAACAATGGTTTGTATTTATCGTACAATATAGTGGTGTAATATTATATTTTTTCATATTTTACTCATAATTATTTTAACTTATTATTAAGTAAATCTTAGCCGTTAAAATGTTTCTGGTCCAACAATACAAACAGGCACAAATTTTATAGGCAACATCAACGATCTTCATCTCCATCATTGTCGATCATCCTTGTCAATGTCAAATGTCATCCCTATTGTCATTCGTCGTCATCCGCATCATAGATGGTTTCCATTCCAATCGCCCACGATTGTCATTCCTATTATTGATATTTGAGGTCCCCTATTTTCGACAGTAGTTCTCCCCAACATCTTGGATGATCTTCTGAGTCATCAAAGATCATTGTCCCCATTCATTTTCATACACAATTTTGTCCTCTAAAATGTCCTCAGTCATTCTTATTCTCTGTTCCATCATTTGGTCATTAGTCATCCATGAATTGTGGCAGATGACTTCTGATAGTATCTGATTGGTTCCCTCATAAGTGCATTGCTACATATGATGGATGATGGATGATGAAATTGGATGGAATGGACGACAAATGTTCATCCATCCAAGAGCCTACATACCAACCTTAGGTCAGGCCCAGGTTCTTTGACTTAATGACGATTGGAATTTAACTGATCTAAGAGGTTTTAAACGACTGGGAAATTGGACTCCTGTAAAGAAGGCACATATGTCTTTATTCTTTTAGCCTCATTACCATATGTCCGTCGAAGTAATTGTCTCTCTTTATATCTATGTATGTAGCTTAAACTTAATCTTAGATCTTGTTCCACTCATCTATTCGTCCCATTTTTTAATCACTTCTCTTCATTTATCATCATTATTATATTCCCCTCCCTCTACTACTTTCATTTACTCCATTTGTTGTAAGTTTATTATATCGTTGGTTGGGGTAAAAATGAAACAATATCTCTGCCGGGTTTATGGATATAGCACATCAGGATGACAATACAGTATTGTTCAATATTTTGAAACTCTTGAACTTTACGGTATCAAACTAATCTGCTGCCCATTTTATCTCTAACTTTTACGGTGACACAAAGATTAAAGTTTCGACTGTGAGTAAAACTTTCCAAATCTAAGGTGCATAAACTTTGTAAAAATAGTTTGTTTCACCAGGAATTTAAGGCGGGGTACTAAAGAGACGAAACAAATAGGATTTGAGAATGGACATAGAGGAGCAAAGAGATGAATAGAGTATACTAAAGGAGATTATATGGTGCACGAAGACACAAAGACAAGTGAGATATAAAGTGAAACTGAAAAAGAAGGAATCTAGATCTGCTATGTTTATGATAATTGGTCAATAGTCCATGTTCCGAAGAGAAGTGTGAAGAGTCAAGATTCACCAAGAACTCCGAAGTCACATTCCGGTGAACTACACAACTGGACCCTATATGCCTATTAAATGAAGGGGCTTGTGAAAATGCAAGGTTGTGGTCAATACCTTATGCGATACAGAATCAGTTGAGTTGTGCAAGCTCTTAGACACATTGTGTGTGATTTGTTGCTCAGTTGTCATTATTTCTTTGATGTCACAAGTGCCAACAACAATAGAAAACCCACATAGAATTTAATTTATCTGTACTCTCAATTTCATGATTTCTGCCCATGACATACAATCTTTGCAATAAAAAATAAAAAAGAAAAAACAAAAAATTGCTCAGTAGAGTCTGTTTCCCTAGCTTACCTCGATGAAGAAAGATGAGGCTGATGCAAATATGACAAACAATAAATCGTATAAAAATCAATATTTAAGAACCAAAACAAGAGTTTCTTTATATTTTTATCAGCTAATCATCTAATGCAAGTCATTAAAGTGATCAAACTAGCCACATCCATCCCCCATGTTTTCCACTTGCTATACTACCAAACTGAAATCATATTTTAGTTAGAGCCAACTGGGTTCAGAAAAACATAAATGAATTAGCCCAAGTTAAAATAAAAATGGTCATAATTACTAGATAAAAATTAATTCCCACAGAACTTAGCAAATTCCATTTATACCATTTTTTTCTAGCGTCCAAGTAAAAATGTTCAAGGATAGATAAAAAAATTATTCTCTAGCTCCTGTCCCAATTCAACCTAATATATCTGTAGTGGCATACACATTTTGATGGCTCGAAAGGCCCAATTTGACTAGACCATATGGCAATGTGGAAATAGAAAGCCTTAAGGGAGATTATTACTCTCCTACTTCTCATGGCTTCATTTATAAAAAGGGGAGGGGAAAGCCTTAATAGGAGCAATGGGCTTTGACCAAGGAGCTCACTAGCGGAGCTCCAAACATGTTTAGCGCAGCCAGGTTGGTGCAGATGCATTGCCTCCTCTTTGTCATAACAGCACTCTGCCTTGTTGTTGCTGTTGTTTCTGCTAACAACGAGCATTATCCTTCCCCCCCCCCCCCCCCCCCCCCCCCCCCCCATACAAGTACAAGTATCCACATCCTCCTCCTTCTCCACTGCCTCCATACAAGTACAAGTCCCCGCCATTGCCATCTCCGTCTCCTCCCCTGCCATCTTACAAGTACAAGTCGCCCCCTCCTCTGTCCCCGTCTCCTCCTCCTCCATACCAGTACAAGTCACCCCCACCACCATCTCCATCTCCTCTCCCTCTTATAGGTACAAGTCCCCCCTCCATCATCGCCATCTCCTCCTCCCCCTTACAAGTACAAGCCCCCCTCTCCACCATCTTTATCTGCTCCACCTCCTTACAAGTACAAGTGTCCCCCACAACCATCGCCGTCTCCTCCTCTTTACAAGTGCAAGTACCCCCCACCACCATCTTCTTATCCTCCTCCTCACATGTACAAGTTCTCACCAGCGCCATCTCCATCTCCTCCTCCACTCTCCAAGTACAAGTCCCCACCTCTACCATCTCCATCCCCAACAACCCCAATACAAGTACAAGTCTCCGTCTCATCCTACTCCCTCATCGGCAACGCTGTATAAGGACAAGTATCCGCTTTGGAGTTGACCCTTGAGTCAAATTGTGGCCACATCATTTTATTCTCTTGCTAAAAGCATCTTTATTCTCCTCATTGATGTTCATTGTTAAAAGGAACAATGTTAGACATTGGAAACAAACACGAGGGGTTCTTCTTTTGTCTTCTTGTTCCTTCTTCTTCTCCCTTGTTCTCTCCCATCAAGACATGTGCTGCCAAACTGTGGTAGTAGGGATTCTATCTCATTAATTGGTATTAGAGCCTGCCATGGCGTAGGAGCAGATCAATGCCATGACGGACAGGTGGTTTTGTCTCTCTAGTTGGTTTGATACCTTTAGTAGAAGGTGAATATGCAGGAACCTCTATCGTGATGCCCATATCTCTAGTAAAGACTGGACATAGATTATATTGGTCGTTTCACTCTGATGAAACTGAATTTGATCTTCAATGAGGATCAAGTCACCCTAATTAGATGAGAATTTAGAAAGGGGGGTAGAAGAGTTGAGATGAATAGAAGAAATATGGAGTTCTAAATTGGCTTCTTTGATCCTAATAAAAGGATCCAAGAGGTCAATTAGAGAGGTTAAAAGGGAATTTTTAATTTGAGTTTGGTTTGTTTTTGCAACTTTGATAATTCAGCATTGAAATGGGGGTAATTTAATCTCCTAAGAATTAAAAGTAATTTTTTTAGAGTTTTTCTTTGGAATGCAGTTGAATGCTTATTTGAATCCCTCAAATTCTCCTCTCAATCCCAATCAGGGCTTGGACATGCCGCTCAAGCCAAGCGATTTAGAATTTCAGATCCAAACCAAGAAGAAGAAACAAGAAATTGAACTAATCTCATTCAAAATGCACAAATCGAAATACAATCAAGGAAAAAGTACCAGATTACTTGATCCAGGGTGGGACTCCTCTCTGTCTTGCAGCTGTGATAGAGAACCATCAAGAATGAGCTCCCCCTCTCGAAATTTAGCTTTTATACTTAGGTTATATGGTAAAAATCACCATTTTACCCCCGTTTAGTACTTAATATTTATTTATCAATGTAGGCTGGATTTGAATGATCCAACTGTACAGATAGAAAGAGGGGATCAAGATGAACAAATCCATAAAAAAATCATCTTAATCAGACTTCAGGATCAAAAGTTATTAATAAATCAATTTTAAACCAAATTAATCCATTGGATTTCAAATTGATTTCTTTATTAGTTTCGTTTTTAAACACGCAATGACGTGTCGCTCTCTCATTGGATGGCGCATTTTGAATCCTCCTTTTTGCAGAAAAGTTCATAAAAGCCTGGAATTTCTTTTGGACGGCGTCCAAAAGTAATTGCGTATATGCCCCTGGCGCACTCTCGCTCCTCCGATTTCTCCTAAAAACATTAAAAATATATATTAAAAATTGCAATAAAACCCTGTAAAATTTTAAATTGGATCTTTACGCCTGCAGTGGCGACCGAGAGCTGTTTTCAGGGTCTTTTTGCAACGAAAGTTTGCAAAAAGGCCCTTGAAAGTTTGAAAATAATAAAAATACTTCTTTTTCTATTATAAATATACATTTTTTCCTTGAAATAAATACATTTCCTCTTTAAATAAATCTCAGAAAAATCCTAAAAATTCGTAAAAAATTCTAGAAAATTCTAGAAAATTCTAGAAAATTCACTGATTCATTCCCATGTTGATAAATGTCGAAATAAAATATTAAATATGCTATTTTCATTCAAAAATAATTATTTCGAGCTTCAATAAATCCTTTAAAATTCATAGAATTAACAGAAAATTAGGGAAAAATCAGAAATTACTAGAAAACACTATTTTCATGTATATGATAACAACCCCATTTTAAGCTATTTAAATGCATAAAATCATGCTAATAACACGAAATAAAGACAGAAATTAGGGTGTTATCACTATGGCACAATATCGGATGAGATAATGGCTCAACTACTTTGCACGTCGATGACCAATGACACATGGATGATTTTCAAGATGAAGAATTGAGAGCTACTCTTGTTCAAATGGCTAGAGTGCAAGTCCTCAAATGTGAGTTCAAGCTACTTGTCCTTGGAGAAGATAAGTCTATAGCTGAGTTTCAGAGAATCTGTCCAAGGTCGTCACCAAACCGAGGACCATGCAAGAGAAGTAAGAAGAAGGAGACATAGTGACCTAAATTCCCCATGCAAATCCAGCTAAATTTGACTCCATCGAGCAAGTTGACGAGACCAAGTTGATCATGTTGAAAGAAGTAGTGGGATCCCGCGGGATTCATGAAGCCAAATTGAAGGATCACAAACCAAAGAGAGAGGAGAAAGTTCTGCTAGCAAGAGGTATCTGAAAAAGCAAGAAGAAAGACGAAGATGAAAGCTCTAGTGGCTGTGGACATGAGTGAGGCAGATGACGAGGTCGTGGTCAAAGCACCGATGACAAAAGATGGGACAAAGATGAAGACTACTGAACTCGAGATAAGTTGGAATTTAAATATTACACGTGACAAATTTGGGTATTTTGCTTGTAAGTGCCATAGAAAAAAGAAAGAGAAGACATTGAAAGAGACTATGATGGGGGACCATCCAGCTTTGAATACCATGTCGAACCACTTCATCGAGCGAGAGCTTATGCATGAGACTCATCCGTTGAAGTACCCGACTTCGTCAACAGCCACAAAGGTTTGACGTTATCTCTTCTTATGTTTTCTTTGTTTAAAAGAACTTATATTCGGCCGCATATGTGTGTATTTTCTGTTTATTTGCACGTGTTTTAACTGCTGTATGGACCGACATGTTTGCGCATGTGTGAATCCATGTGTTGGCGTGTTGGTAGGTTTCTCTCTCCCCTTGGGGAGCCTCAATTATTCTTAACTAGGCCTTCTCCCCTTTAATTTTAAGGGGGAGGCCCATAATTGCCCCTGTAAAAGGTAAGACCTGCCCATAGGAAGAGAGGAGAGAAAAAGATTGAAAAAAATATGTGATTTTTAGTGATTTTTCTTGATTTTATATTTTTTTTTGAGTTTTTGTCATATTTACGAAAATCCCTCTACGAAGTTAGGAGAGAGAAAGGAAACCCTAAAGTTTGCAAGAGATTGCCGCTGTCTTCGCCATAAATCGCAACCACTATCGCCTTCACTGGAGTTCTGGCCATTGCTCCTAAGGCTGCCTAGTGTCGTCCAACACCGCCAACGGCTGCCCAGGGCCACCAGCGGCTGCCTAGGGCCGCCAGCCGCCACCGAGGACTGCTAGTGGCCGCCATGAGCCTAGGGTCGGCACCAGCCGTAGAGGGCTGCTAGCGGCCACCAAGGGCTGACTGCGGCCGCCAGGGCCAATTGTGGCCACTAAGGCCGCGGCTGCTAGGGTTGAGCACGACCGCTATGGCTGACCACGGCCAGGGCCAACCGCGATTGCCCAAGTCGACCAGGGCCGCCGTCCTAGGGCGTCGGGCGTACGGCCGACCCAAGGCTGCCGCATCCTGTTGCCGCCTTGAGGCTACTGCGCCCTGCAGCTGACCTCATGTGGATGTGCCCCACGGCCGACCAAAGGCCACCGCGACCTCGGCCGACCAAAGGCCGCCGTGACCCGCAGCTGTTCGATGGCCATCGTGCCATGCCGTCAATCGGAGGGAACGCCCTGCCATTGACCGGAGGCCCAGCTCCGCCGCCGTGTCGCCGACCGGAGGCTGCCGGCCCACGACTGCCCTTAGGCCGCCCTTCCGAGGCCTCCCCTTGGCCGTCCTGTTGCCATTCTCTCAGACGCACCCCACCAACCCTACAGCCACCCCACGGTCTCCCTTTCGCTGCCCCTTGGGCCATTCCTGCGGCCGCGTCTGGACCACCATGCGGCGACGCCTAGGCCACCCACATGGGCGCTCTTTTGGTCGCCGCCTTTGGCCGCTCTACAGGCGCACCTACGCACATCTCTTTGGCGGCCCCTCAGCTACCCTACGGTCGCCCCTCTTCCCCCTCTGCGACTGCTCCTCAATCATCCTGGATATCCAGCATTGACTGACCATGGTGTCTATCCCACCTCGTTGCCCTTACGCCGCCGTGCTATATTTCTCGCCTTCCACGGTTGCTGAAAAAGACCCGAGCCTATTGTTCCTGGTACGCTCTTTGATTCCCCGAGCCACCCGAGCCTAGTTTATGTAGGTGTATGTCGACCCTGAATTTATACTTCTCAGTAAATTAAACATTGCATCATCATCATTTGCATTACGTCGTGTGACATCAAATTGGTATCAGAGCCAGGTTGTGTTAACCTTGGTGCTTAGCAGGTCGGTCCGGAAAAAAAAAAATTTTCTCTCATCTTTGCATGTCTTGCACACACATCATATTTTGGAATTCATAGCATGTCGTTGTCAGGTGCATTTATCATATAGTAGGATTCCTCTACCCTTTACGTAGTATCTGCCTATACGATGGTTCAAAGACATAGTAGTGTTCAAGGAGACTACCCATTTGCTCATGGATGGGAGAACGATTGTTGCACTAATGATCTTCCTTCAGAAGATCATGTTTACACTCATCGCCCGGGTAGATACCCTGACGATTATGGTTTAGACACCTATCCGGAGGATAGGGAATCGTATTTCTGTGATTGGATCACAGCTTAGAGTCCGAGACAGCCACACCGATGACCATCCTGGTGCTATCAGTCACCCAAGTTGGTTACCGCCTGTACTTATGGAGCGAGCCTGAGAGGTGAGTCGATCTTTTTGCCACCATCTCCTCAGCCCAGATGCATACCAAGACAACCGGATGATCATTATCGATAGTGAAACAATCCTTATCGACTACAGGACGATTGCTATCAAGACAATTTTTATCAGTACGAACATTATCGGTAGTAGAACAATCACTATCAAGACAATGGTTACCAGGATGATCTCCATCTAGACGATCAGGATCGCTTCCAAGATGATCGTCACCAAGACGATCTCCATCCAGACAATCATGATGGCTTCAAGGATGATCGCTACTAGGACGATTACCATCGAGGCAATTACGATCGCTACCTGGATGATCTTTATCAACCGCGGGAGGATTGTTACCACCAGTAGGACGATCACAACCAAGACTACCACCCCAGGATGATCGATATTGAGAGCAAGATGACAGCTATCATTTGCAAAACAACGATCCTAGACAGTATGACTATCTCTATTGACATCAAGATGATCACTACCTTGACGATCGCCTGCATGATGATTACTATGGATATTCGGATGACCGCCGCCATCATCAGGACATACATCAGATAAGAGGACCACCTCACAACCTCCAAGGCCTACATGGCGAGGCGATCCCTGTCCAGTACTCCACTTCGGGTGGACCATACCTACCGTTGACCCCTTATGTTGCCCCAACCTCGAATGCGCAAGGATAACCCCATCCGCAAGCACCTCCTGCCGTGCACACCTCTGGGGCTCCACTCGCGCCCCTAGCCCAGCATACGTCTTTCATGCCTATCATGGCCTATGCACATCCCGCACCCTACATTGTGCCCAACATACAGCCGTCGCATGTCTATCCACATGTTGTGCCTACTCCATATGCTTCACATGCGCCGTCGATTCCTTATAGGCAGAATGATCCACCGGTGCTGCCCACGCCTTATGCGCTAGCGGCACACTCTACGCCACTGACGGGGTATTACCAGACCTCAGCACCATCACCAGCACATGCTGCGCCGGTGCCATGTGCGTCCTTCACACCACATTCTCCCTTCAAATAGTATGCTCCATTGGCACCGCATGTGGCCTAGGCGACTTATACGTCCCCGGCCACATAACAGCCATCTCACACTGCTTTAGAGTATGACACTCGGTATGAGGAGCCTCACGGAACTTTGAGGACTACTATTCTCTATAGTATGCTGATTCCTATCCGTGACTTTCTGCTGATGAGTACTACGATGATGCTGTAGAGCCTCCTCGTAGACCTCGTCATGCTAGGACCACTAGGAGGACCAGGAGAAGTGCTCATAACGCACCAAATGTAGGTGTGTTCACAACTTCTATTGAATTCCCACTAGTCGCAAGTGTTCTCAAGGTGCTTGAGCTAGATGAGTTGAAGACTGGCCATGGTGTTATTTTCCCGGTAGACCCACCGGAAGGCCCTCATCCACTGTCGAGGCTACAATTTACTTTCTTTACTGAGCCAGACGTATATGCGCTCGATGCCACACCTAGAGATGACCTCTTGATAGAGACTTTGATAGAGGCTCTGCCCCAATAGATTGTTAGGGGTAGTTTACCTAGTGATTTTGGAGCTAGTAGATCTCGATGATACGAGATGTTACGATCTCCCAGAAGACTGTATGGAAGACTTTTCTCTACTTGGGAAACTTTAGTTTACCTCTCTCGATATGCCCGAGCTAGCTGAACTCGTCGTTAAGTATAGTGATGGATTCCCGAACAAGTAGTCGAAAGAGCCTCTGCCACTATAGATGCTAATATATATGGTTCCTATAGTCCTAGAGTTAGTTGAACAGTCTTTTATCTTTAGTTATCAATTCCCGGTAGGACCTCCAAAAGAACCTCTACCCTTGGCGATGTTGCAGCCTAGATTTAGTATCGTTCTAGACTTAGACCCACTTTTAGCCATGCTTACCATTTATATCCTAAGAGAGTTCATGGATGATTCACGATCACTATACAAATTTTTGCGTGTTATTGACCCCACGACTAAGATGGTGATAGCCGTACTTTTAGGGTTAAGTCCTATACACTGCGTCCCAATGGACACATATCACATTCATGAGAGGAGGTCTGATGCCCCTCCGTATTTCCTTTCCGATCGCAATGTTCTATTTGTGAGGTACTTTTGGAGGCTGATGTGGCTTCTCCAAGATACGCAAGTTGGTCTTATTATGACTTATCCCTCTGCCATAGATTTTAGAATGTTCTTCTGATACAAGAGATTTCATGATGCGGGAATGGATTATTCCTAGGGCAGAGTTGATTATGTTCGCTACCATGTACGGCCAGATACCACGTAGGCCTCCTAACCTACGTGCAATGTTTATAATAAAGTCCATTATTATTCCGTGTGATGTTTATAATAAAGTCCATTAATACGTGCAATGACTTAGTGAATTATGATGAGATCATAATACTGTGATCACTAGTCTTTAAACATGCATTCAAAATATTCCTATTCGATGGATAGTCTTGATTGGTCCAAACTAGGGGTTCAAGTTGATTATGAAGATAGCACTAGCTAGGTCGTTTGTAAGGATAGTTAGGTACCAATCAACAATTTTATTTTCTTACTAGTAGTATTTAGTAAGGGTTGACCCCTCAGGGAGCTAAGTAACTAGTTAGGATGAATTTCAATTAGAATTTCAAGTTCAAGGTTTGTATAACCCTATTTTGCAATGTTTTTAGTGATTAAGCAGGTTCACGTTTAGACCCAGAATGATTTTTTAGAATTTTTTCAGAATTCTTTATCTTCTCTAGGGAGAGATCAAAAATTCTGAATTTATTTTGGTATGTAATCTTCTTATCCGATTCAAAGTCAATGAACCAGATGAAGAGAGTCGCCCGAATCGTTACCGAACTGAGTTCCCAACAAATTAAGTGAGAAAAGGAGAGGGAGATAGAGATAGTGCACAAATTTGGGCGCTTTCGCCGCCGAATGTGCGGGTGGAAGTGCTGTTTGTGCGATGGGCTTCACCGCTCTGCCGCTGGTCGCACGCGCGGAGGTCCTCTCACGTGCGGTGGACCAAAACAACGATATCTAGAGTTCCAGATATCGGTTTGCACGTGTGAGTAGGCGTTGGAAAGCTTGAGATGTTAGCTATCTGTCTAAGGATAGTCAATAAGCTTACAAAAATTCTAGGAGGAGATAGGATGAGAAGAAGCACATAAACTTTTTGTCAGACTCCAAAGGGCCCAAGGTTGTTTCTCCAGCTTCCTATTAACTGGCTTTGAGATCCAGGACGCTCCCAGAAAACTCCTTGCACCTCCAGGAACAAGCTCAGACAAGAATGAAAGTGAACAATGCAATTCTCAATTCTTGGATGCCCTCGAGGAGATTGAGGGGGGCCCTTTTATAGGGGTACATGTGTTTGTTCCAGCCATTATTGGTGGTTGGATCATGGATGAGCGTCCAAGATTGAGTTCTTGAGGCCTCAATCCAGGTGATCAGACCTCAACCAATTAGATTCAAATTGGTTAGAGTTAGTTACAACTAACTCTAACCCATTGGAGGGGAAAATAACAAAGTTGGTTAGAGTTAGTTACAACTCATCCCTAGCCCTTGGATTTGAGCTAGAATGGATGGATGGGTTCCACCTCATCAATCCTTGGCTGGATCTCGACCCTCGGCTCTCCTCCAAACAGGATCTGCCATATAGAGTCATCCTCATGTGTCTTGATTATCCTGGAAACCTCCAAGGACCTTCTAGAAGGTTTTCTTCAAGTTCCTCCACAACAAGCCGATCGGTTGAGTCTGCTCTACTGATTAGCATGCTTCTTTTTCTTCATAGCTCATTTTGACTTGTAATTTTGTCCCAAGCCTCACTACTCCTGTATTGACTTCCCCATAAAATTTTGAAACTTTATGACCCTCGAAAGTCAATCTTCGACCTGAAAAGTCAACACACTATGGAAATTGTTAGATTCATATCCCACTTGACTCATTGAGTCTAGTGGGGCTTAGAAATATCCCTCAAATCCTTTTAAACATAAATCCCAAACTGTGTAACTTGGTAAAATACATATCAGAGCATTGATGGAAACCTCAATTGAGTAGAAAATGTAAGTTTTTTAATCATTGGAAAAACGGTAAGGCATGATCTCATTATTGTGTAAAATAATAGTTTTCGGTAGTGTTAAACTGAATTTTGAGAGATTAAAGATGAATAATGGATGCAAATGACTACCCTTATTTGACTTTATCAAGTCCAGATGGACATTGAATTGTCTAGATGAAATAACACAAGTTGATAATACTTATAGGAATTTCAATCAGGTTGATTCAAGTCACGGTTGTATAAGTGATCCACTGACCTAAGACACCAAGGACATCTCGTGAGTGGACGATTACATTTTGACTATGACTTACGAACCTCTAATCAAGGGATTAAAATAAGTTATAGATCAGATGTAGGAAGAAGCTTTCGGAGATGATTGAGAGCTTAAGATGGGATCATCCACCCTCAGTATAAGAGGGGATTGACTCGAGGATGACGATGCAGAAAAATGCTTGTGCAGGGTAGTGACGATATTGGAGAAGGCATTCTCCAATGATCCCCATTACACATGAGTACTAATCGAATGATGAATTAGGGTTTGATAATAAACCATACCCTAAGTTGTTCGAGAGTCTCGTGCGGATGATGGATTATACATATATAGTAACTAATGACTGTAAATGTTCCGTAAGAGAGTTCGACACTACTGACTCTATTCTAGAGCACGAGGTATAGCTTGGCACCCCACAGGCTGCAAACTTGACCTTTCGATTGGGTTAAATCGACCCTTATTTAATTAACCTCTATGTTGATATAGCGAATTAATAAGGTGGGTCGATAAATGTTATTGGGCCATTAAAGTTATTAACTAGAATGATACATGGGCCTAGAGGTTCACACGCACAAGGTCATAAGGGCATTGGTGGATATATTTTACTTTGGAGGCTTTTTGAGAAAAAGCTTAAGTGAAATATAAAGAGGCAAAGGGGTATCAGTTTAAGTACCCATGCAAGCCTGATTTGATACTTGCTACCTTTCTCCACTATCTTCTCCACTCATCCAAGGAAGAGTGTCTTCATGGTGAGGAGATCTTTGAGTTTTCCAAGAAGAGTTGAAGAAGAAAACGTGGAGATCCAAGTGCCGAGTGATCGCGTGGATACTTTTAGATGCCAAACGCGTGAACGGCTTCAGAACAATCTCAAAGCGACAAAGTCAAGGGTAGAACGAGTTCCCCAAAAGGTAGTTTCAATGTTTTGCTTAAGAGATCGATTGTGAATCTATCGATTGCGTTTCTACATCCAGGGAAATTGGTTTTCCATGGCCGAGCTAAGACACCGAAGCCAACAGTGGTATAAGAGCCAGTTTTGAGTGTTTGGGTTCAAATTAAAAGGGAAGAACATCTTTTTGGACGTTCTTTAGGCTTCGTTGGGCGCCCAGGGAATAAATATTGTTTCTTCATTTATAAACATTTATTATGATGTTTTTCAATAAGTTTTAGATTAAAATTAATTTTTAAAATCAAAACTAGCCCTTATTGGGCCTGTCTAAGCGTTCATCGGGCACTAAACGTGAAGAAAACACACCAGGAAGCACGGGAGCCAATCAGAATAGCCGTAGATGTCTTTAGTGATGTCTTTAGTAATTCTTACCAAGAATTACTTACTAATCATAAATCCGATGCTTATTGATAAAATAATTTAAAAATTAAGCCTCTACTAATTGATATGTTTTGAGTTAAAAAAAGTGTAAGGTTGAATGCATCTTACAAGCATTGTTTTCCTTTGGGTAAAAAGGATGTCATCTTAACCAAAATTAGAATTCTAAACCCTACATTGGTAAAATAAATTGAAATTGCCCTATCGCCTCCCTAGGGTTCGACCCCTTACCTAAATACAATGAATAGATACATATTATTGATAAAGCTCAAAAAACCCTTAAATAACGATATATATACACGTTTATAATTTGGCCTCGTTGCTGGGGAGACAAGGCCGACATTCATATTTTTTTCCGACTTAGGGATTGGTTTTAACACTTATTTGAATGATGAGTACTATTCATGTGTTTGTTTAGAACTTTATTTTTCTTAAAAAAAGGGTTTGCTTGAAATAATGTTGAGCTGTTATGGAATTAATGAATTTAATAACAAAAATATAGAAAATATGGTAAATTATTATCCATATAATCAGGGAAATTATTGTTCCTATCCATCTGATCACACCAGCACATCGACGCCAAATTTCCCTGATTACTAGACTAGCTTTAAGTCACATGCTCCGCTTAGTTCTCAATTTTCTAATTTTTATTATAATCATTCACATGATCATTTTTATTGTCCCATGAATAAATTTCAGGAGAATAGATAAGAGATCAACAATAGTGAACATTATTCAGGAAATTTTATTTCATATGATAATTTTTCTAGTAATTCTCCCAATTTTCATCTCACTCTTCATAATGTTTACAATAATATACCTATTTCTGGGAATGTAAATGCATTCCATGAAAATGAATCTGCGAATTCAATAACTGCTGACATATGTGCTTCATATGAGCCCCAATCTTCAAATTATTATTCTCCTTCTACTTCAGATTCTGGTGATAAAATGAATTAATTAAATAATGAATTAATTTTGCATTTAATAGGCATTAATTGTGTTTAATTTTTTTTGTAATTAATCAAAATTAAACAAAACCTTAATTTTGATCTTAATATTTTCGGTCAAGACACTCTAGATAGGATAATTGATAATTATATCGGATTAATTTGAGTTACTAATATTCCAATCAATATAACTTTTGAAAAAAAAAAAATTGTATTAAAGTTGGGAATCATTAATCAAGAAAGGGATTTTTAAAATTGGTCTCGAACATGGAAGAACTTTTTGATGAAACTATGGATTAATGTTTTTTATATATTGAACTGAATTTTCAATCAATCAACTTCTACATCTTGAGAGAGAAATTAGACAAATTAACCCAAAGAGAGAATGTAGAAGAATTCGGGGAAATGGAATTAAGGATGAGATTTGATTCTAATATAGAGATCTAAGACGCAAAATGGGATAAAAAACAATGTAGAACTAAGGATTAAGAGTCAAAAGTTGAATCAAAATGAAATTCCAATTAGAATCACCATTCAAATTAAGTTCAAGGGCATGTACATTTTGCCCATGCCTTGGCGTCTTCGATTCATTCAAGAAGGAGTTGAAACAATGAAAAAGAAAATTACAACTTTGAAGAATGAATCAAGATCTGCTGACTTCAATAACAACACCTATGTCGTTCTTGGCTAATTTCTCGGGGGAGAGCTTCCAAAGTGAAATTTCCCTTCTTCCTGATCTCCATTGAAAAATCCAGCCATCTGTTTTGTAGAGGGTGAAGAGGCGGGCCTACCCTCAAGATTTGTGCTGAATCGGACAGCTAGATCTCAATATATCTTCTTTTCGTTGGTAATTATTCATGGTTGTTGGATATTTGATCTCTCCTCTACGAAAATATGCAATGTTCATTTTTTTGATTCACTGCCTTGATTTCTCTGCCCTCAGGTTGCCTTTTCACACTTCGTTGCGCGCTTCCACAGGCGGAAATCATTGCGTAGTAATGCTGTATTTTAAAGGCTAAGAAAGCACCACGTTGGCGCTTCTAGTCTCGTTTTTATAAAATTTTTAAAACAGTAAGCTTACATCTTATTAAATGCACGAGGAGTCAATTTCCGCATGCAATCATGTAGGCTACAATATTTATGTAGGCTACATGCTCTTGGACATTCTTGGTAAAACCAAGGGAAATAGAAAAGTTATCCAATTTGTTATACCATGCTTACGCTTCTTGTCTTAGTCCCTACGAGGCCTTCTTCAACTTCAGCTCTATATGCTCTTTGCCCTTCATTATGAATCCCTCTGGTTGCTTTACATAGACTTCATCCTTTATCTCACCATTAAAAAAACCGGACTTAACATCAAGATGATGTAAGTCCCTTCCTCGTGCTACTAGAGCCACACAAAAGGACACAATTCTTGCCACTAGTGCAAATGCCTCCTTGAAGTCAACTCCAAGCTTCTAGACATAGCCCTTTACGATCAGTCTAGCTTATGTCTCGTCATCTCTCCTTCTGAGCTCTTCTTGAGCTTTAAAACCCACTAAAGGCCAATTGTCTTGCATCCTTTAGATACATTCACCAGCTTCCATGTCCAATTATTCTCAATGGAGTCCATCTCATCCTTCATGGCACATCTCCAAACCTTCACCTCAAAAACTTCTAGGAAACCTTCTGGCTCCCCCTCTATCACCAAGCACTCTTCGTAGTCAAGGTGAACATTCTGGCTCGGTGTCTTCATAAACTTATTGAAAACCTCTGAACCTCCTGAGCGCGCTCTCTTCAATAGTGAATAGAGGATCTCCTTCCCATGGTACAGAGCTCACTTCATGTGGAGGTGATGCAACACCGACTTCCTCCACCAATGGTATCCTATCCACCTAGCCATCAAAAACAATACTTAACATTAATAAATAATGAGAGAGGGGGGTACCTTGCCTCGTATATACTTTAGCGACATCACAATCCTAGCTGACATCTTCTTTAAAGACAATATCTCTGCTCACATGCGCCTTTTCATTGATAGGGTCATAGGAGTGATAATCTTTAGACCCAATTTCATAACTTATGAAACTTGCCATTGATGTGAGCAGTCATCCAACTTGCTCAAGATGCATCCTAGAACTTTGACATGAGTTAGGTAGCCAAAGACTCTGAGATGTGCAACCTTAGACGTTGACCTGTCAGATTCTGCGCCTTGGTTCATCCATGGAAAATAATATTCCATGGATGCGGAAGCATGTTAATCAATCCATAATTGATCATTGGAAGCATACATCAAATGTACCTTGTGGGAACTTGTTCCACCCTTGACTTTGTCACTCTGAGATCAATATGAAGCCATTGATGTTTCCGGCCTCTAGAAGTATCCGTGCGATCACTTGGCACTTGGACCTCCTCCTCTTCTTCTTGAATTCTTCTTTGAAAATCTGGAACTTCTTCTAACCATGAAGACACTCTTTTGGATGAGTGGAGAAGAGAGTGGAGAGAGGGGGGCTCTGAATTCTAGCTGGCATGATTGCTTGAAATGAGTGCCCTTTCCCAATTTATATTTTACTTAAGTTTTTTTCAAAAACTGTAAAACGTAAAATATATCCACCAATGCCCTTATGGGCTTATGCGTGTGGCCTTCTAGGCCTTTAGTGCACCAATAACAATTATTGGCCAACCGTAATGGCAACTATATCAACATATAGATCAGTTAACTAAATGATCAATTTAACCAAATCGATAGGTTAAGTTTCCAGCCCGTGGGGTGCTAGGCTAAACCTCTGATAACTTCCAAATTATATGGTTAAATTAATGAATATTACATCACATATATCTATTTTTACCCTTATTTAATTGGTATCATATATAAATGGACATAAATGACTTGTTCTATGATTTTATAATTGCTTTTAATTTTTTAGTATTTTTTTACATGACATTTTACCTCAATGCATCAAGAACTATTTTTTTCAAGGCGTAAAACACTTGGCTAGAGGTTGTTCATGGTTTTAGGAGTTTTTTGTAGAATTTTTCCATATTGTTTTATAATTATCTGACCATTATATATCCAAGAAATAATTTTTAAAATTAAAATAATATTTTATTATTTATTTAGTATTTTAAATGATTTTATATGAATTTTGTGGCATCAATGTCATTCGCCCAAATTTTTGGGCGAATGATTGGATGCCTTGAATGATGCTTTATTGGTTCATTATGGCATCGCAATGCGCGATGCCATTATAAGCAAATCATTATTTCGAAAAGCTTAACTGGCACTAGCGACAAGGAAAAGGTACATTTTGTTTTTTAGTTGTATTTTTGTGTAATATATGCACGTGCAGAATCGATCTCCGAGTGCATTTATAAATTGAGAATATTCCATGCAGGCTGAATCAGTTAACCACGTGTGCTGATTGCATGCGCAATCCACTCTATAGCATTTAATAAATGGTAAGCTTACCTCTTTCTTTTAATAAAATGAAGGAGACGCAAGGCGATGTGGCGTGATCTCAGCCGCACAAAAGGTATATGTTTTATCTCTCTTTTGACAATGATGAATGCGCCATTTCAACAAGTAAAAACGTGGCAATGCGTGATTCTGTGGGCGGTGAAAATAGAGCGACAAATCAGAAAAGGCCACTTCTAACTGCGTGAAGGAGAGACAAATTAATCCAATGTCTATGATTAAGCATTAGTAAAATGGCGATATCTTGAGATCTAGCCGTCCGATTGCCCCCAAATTTTGAAGGTAGGTTTGTCTTTTCACCCTCTACGATTCATACAGCTGGATTTTTTTATAGAGGTCAGGAAGAAGGGGTATTTCACTTAGCTCTCCCCCAATAAATTGGCCAAGAAGGAAGCAGGTGTTACTTTTGAAGTGGACAGATCTTGGCTCATTATCCAAACATGTGAGTTTCTTCTTCACTTTCTGAACTTTTTCTCGTACAACTCTAAAATGCCAAGACATGGGCGAAATGCACATGCCCTTGGATGTGATTTTTATGATGATTAGCACTGCAATTTGATTTTTATTCAATATCTGATTCTTAGTTCTTAGCTCTACACTGATTTCCATCTCTTATTGCGTCTTAGATCTCTAGATTAGGGTCGAATTTCATATTTAATTCATTTTTCCCCCACACTTTTCTATTTTATCTCTCAAGGTTGATTTCTCTCGAGATATAGAAATTGATTGTTTGAAAATTCAATTCAATATATAAAAAACCTAAATCCAAAAATTTAATTCAAAAAATTGTCTATCGTCAAGCCCAATTTCAAAATCCCTTTCTTACTTATAAATTCCTAATTTTAATTCGTAAAAATTTGTGTTGATAAATTAGATTGACTTAAACCTTGATAATCTGAATTAAGCTGATTCAAATATCTCAAAGTTGTCCTATCTAGAGTGTCTTAACAGAAATTCTTAAAATCATTATTAAGGTTTTACTTAATTTTAATTAGTTACAAAACAAATTAAACACAAGTAAGGCTCATTAAATGCAAACGTTAATTCATCATTGAATTAATTCATTTGAATAAGGATACAAATTCTTACATAGTGCCTCCCTGTGGTTTTACCCCTTGCTTGTTATTATTATTTTATTGCATAAGTCTAGATCAAAATGACATTTGTATACACCAAATTTAGGCTTATCAACTTCATGCCATAGAAGATACCGAGTGGTGTTTGAAATCTCTCATGGAACCTTTACCGTTATTGGTTACCATATATGTATAATACATCATCCGCGTAAGACTCTCGAAGGACTTAGGGTGTAGTTTATCACCAAACTCTAACATCCTCACTAGGTTGGCTAGAGATTTTCTAAATCATCTTCCTTGAGTCACTCTCCTCTTACACCGAGGGCTGATGATCCCGTCATGGCCACTCAATCATGTCTGTGAGCTTCTCAGTACATCCGAGATATGACTTATTTGAATCCCATGATTAGAGGCTCGAAAGTCGTACTCAGAATGTAATCGTCCACTCGCAATATGTGAAGGATATTATGTGGCCCTCAAGCACATCACACTACCATATTTATTTGAGTTCATTAAATAAAATATTTGCGTTCATTTTTATTCCGTGTGATGTGTCCATCAATACGTGCAATAACTTAGTCAGTTATGATGAGATCATAATATAGTGATCCGTAGCCTTTAAACATGCATTCAAAATATTCCTATTCGATGGATAGTCTAGACGGACATTGAATTATCCAGATTAAATAACACTAGTTGATACTACTTATACCATAGGTATAGCTGGTCCTGTAGTTATTTGTGTGGTGACACTAATGACAGATAGGGGGTGCTCTTTGGAGAAAGAGTTCACTGAATTGATCCCTATGAACTCCTGAATGGTATTATACCTAAATGTCAATCGAGTTGATTCAAGTCACGGTTGTATAAGTGATCCACTGACCTAAGACACCAAGGACATCTCGTGAGTGGACGACTACATTTTGACTATGACTTATGAGCCTCTAATCAAGGGATTCAAATAAGTTATAGATCAGATGTAGGAAGAAGCTTTCGGAGATGATTGAGAGCTCAAGATGGGATCGTCCACCCTCAGTATAAGAGGGGATTGACTCGAGGATGACGATGCAGAAAAATCCTTGTACAGGGTAGTGAGGATATTGGAGAAAGCATTCTCCAATGATCCCCATTACACATGAGTACTAATCGAATGATGGATTAGGGTTTGATGATAAACCATACCCTAAGTTGTTCGAGAGTCTCGTGCGGATGATGGATTATACATATATAGTAACCAATGACTGTAAATGTTCCGTAAGAGAGTTCGACACTACTGACTCTATTCTAGAGCACGAGGTATAGCTTGGCACCCCACAGGTTGCAAACTTGACCTTTCGATTGGGTTAAATCGACCCTTATTTAATTAACCTCTATGTTGATATAGTGAATTAATAAGGTGGGTCAATAAATGTTATTGGGCCATTAAAGTTATTAACTAGATTGATACATAGGCCTAGAGGTTCACACGCACAAGGTCATAAGGGCATTGGTGGATATATTTTACTTTGGAGGCTTTTTGAGAAAAAGCTTAAGTGAAATATAAAGAGGCAAAGGGGTATCAGTTTAAGCACCCATGCAAGCCTGATTTGATACTTGCTACCTTTCTCCACTCTCTTCTCCACTCATCCAAGGAAGAGTGTCTTCATGGTGAGGAGATCTTTGAGTTTTTCAAGAAGAGTTGAAGAAGAAAACGTGGAGATCCAAGTGCCGAATGATCGCGTGGATACTTTTAGAGGCCAAATGCGTGAATGGCTTCAAAACAATCTCAAAGCGACAAAGTCAAGGGTAGAACGAGTTCCCCAAAAGGTAGTTTCAATGTTTTGCTTAAGAGATCGATTGTGAATCTATCGATTGCGTTTCTACATCCATGGAAATTGGTTTTCCATGGTCGAGCTAAGACACCGAAGCCAACAGTGATATAAGAGCCAGTTTTGAGTGTTTGGGTTCAAATTAAAAGGGAAGAACATCTTTTTGGACGTTCTTTAGGCTTCCTTGGGTACCTAGGGCTGCCCAAGGGGCGCTTAGCGCTGCCAAGGCCCCCAAGGCCGCATAAGGGGTGCCAGTACCCGCTCGCGGCCACCTATGGCCACCAATGCCCACCCAAGGGGTGCCTGTGAGTGCCCGCGGCTGCCTAGGGGCACCCATGAGTGCCCACGGCTGCCCAAGAGGCGCAAGCGGCTCCCCGCAATCGGCCAAGGGGTTCCCACAGCCGCCCATGGGGCTTCGTAGTCACCCAACGGGTGGCGCGGCCACCCGCACCCGCAGCCGGCCGGCCGCCGGTGGCCACCCACAGTCGCGTGCAAATGGCCGCTGCCGTTGGCAATTTAGAAATAAATTATTTAAAGGCGAAATAAATTGCAGAAAATTCTGAAAAAAATAAAGAAAGGTTCATAATTTTATTAACTCAAAAAAATCAAAATCAAAATTATTTGAGGTTGGTAGAATTATGAAAAATATATTTTTGGATTTATTGAATGGAATAATTTAAGTGTTAAATTATTATTGCCTTTGATAAATTTCCAAAAAAAATTTAAAATGTTTAAATAATTATTTGTTGAATTGTTAAGCATGAAAGACATGTTTCTTTGCTAGAGTTTTGAAAGTATTTAAATAATTATTTTATATTGCATATGTTATGTGATTTCATTTGTGATATAAATATGTGGAATGATGAATATGTTGTGGAAATCCAAAACCTAGATGAACTAAATGTAGGTTCCCTTAAGATAGTCGACTAATGAGATTGGAATGTGGAGTTGACTATATGAGATAGTCAACTTACACTCACACATACAAGATCATACAGCACACATAACTTAGGGCATATGTTAATTTGTGATATTACATGTGATTATGTCATCAAAGAGACCATAAAATCCCTCTCTTTAAGATATGAGCCGCAACGCGAATGTGACGAACTTAAGCGTGGTCCTCCGTCGTTATAGCCTTAGGCTCCAAGTCCCTTCTAAGCTAGGTTGATGGAGTCAACTCCAGGCCTACTTCTGGAGGAGGAACTAAGAGCTAGTGTGTGACACGAGGTCGAGATAAAGGAACCGTGTAGTTTGGCGGGTGTATACTCCAGAATTATAGGCAAATCTATTTTTGACAAGTAACGATGGTATTGCTCAGACCAAACTCACTGGTTGGTGGGGGTATACTCTAGGCCGCACGAGCGTTGGGGACCAAAATATGATTGGATATTGCAAAGGGTTGCAAGTCCCATGTGATGAGTGTCCAATAATGTGTATTATGATTGGTGGGGGTGTACTCCAAGTCATATTACACATGTCGAAATTCTGATCCCCATTAGGAGATAGTCAGTTTCTCCGCTTTCGTACACTTGAGGGTTGTATGGATTGATGAATTTTAGTGTGAGCTATTTATTGTTGATGAACTTAGAATCTGCTTGAACTAGTAATTCATTAGATATATCCCGTGGAGGCAAAAATGTCATCGAGCAGCCAAATACGTGGCATAATGGATGCCAACTGTTTGACTGGACCGAACTTTACTAATTGGGTAAGGAACTTAAAAATCCTGCTTAAGTCTGAGCACATAGCCTATGTCCTTGATAGTGATGGCCTGGAGATCTTGCATCGGACGGAACTGAAGGAGAGATTATTGAAAGATGACTCCACTACGGTCCAATGCTATATGCTAGCTTCTATGTGCAGTGAGTTGTAGAGGGAACATGATGATATGGAGCCAAGGCTACAGCTACTCCATTTGATGGAGTTATTTGCCAAACAGAGTAGAACTCAGAGATATTAGATATCGAAGAGCCTATTTAGGGCTTGCATGAGCGAATTGTCTACTTTACAAAGTCATCTACTAAAGATGATTGTTTGGATAGAAAGGTTGGCAGTGCTAGATTTGAACTCCGTGTTGAGATAAGCACGTACCTTATTCTTCAATCCTTACCTGATTCACTCTCCCAGTTCATTGTTAACTTTAACATTAACAAACTTCAGACGTCTCTTACAAAACTGCTTAACATGCTTACCACTGTCGAGGGAAACCATCAGAAGGACAAACCGCAAGTTCTCTTTGTGGGTAGGACAAAGAAGATGAGAAAGGCAATGTTTGCTTCAAGGCAAGACAAAGAGAAGAAGCCAGTGAAAGCACCACTGAAAAAGAAGAACAACAATGAGAAAGGCATGTGCTTCCATTGTGGAACAAAGAGCCACTAGAAGAAGAACTGCAAGAAGTAACTCAATGAGATAGCTCAAAAGAAGCACGTCGATGCTTCAGGTATCTATGTGATAGACAGATACTTGTCTTGTAGAGATTCATCATCTTGGGTATTGGATACTAGATGTGCTTCTCATATCTGCAATGACGTGCAGATACTGACAAGTAGAAGAAAGCTGAGCAAAGGCGAGGTGGAGCTGAGAGTGGGGAATGGCACAATAGTTGCCACTATCACTATGGGGACAGTGAACATCAAGCTTCTATCTAGAGATTTCCTGTATTTAGAAGACTGCTACATGTTCCTAGCATAATAAAGGACATCGTATCTGTTTCATGTTTGGATAGACTCCGGTACACCTTGCCCATTATGAACAAATGCTCTTCCATTTATTTTCAGAATAAATTGGTTGCATCAGCACCATTGGTCAATGGGTTGTACTTGATGGATGTTCATTTATGGATTAAAGCAATATTCGAGGAGCCGGAATCTCAGATTTGATGAGGCTATCAGATCTTACAACTTCATTAAGAATGAAGATGAACCATTTGTATACAAGAAATTCAGTGGGAGCGTAATCATTTTTGTAATTTTATATGTTGATGATATTCTACTCATTGGGAATGATGTAGGAATGTTTTCATCAGTAAATGCATGGTTATCCAAGAACTTCTCCATGAAAGATTTGGGAAAGGCAATCTAGGTATTGGGAATACGTATCTAAAGAGATAGATTGAGGAGGTTGCTAGGACTGTCCCAACATATGTTCATAGACACCATTGTCAAAAGGTTTGGCATGGAGAACTGTAAGAGAGGTCTTATACCGATGAGGCATGGAGTTCAAATAAATAGGGAGCACTCGCCTAAGACTCCTGAAGATAGAGCAATGATGTCTAAAGTTCCATATGCTTCGGCTATTTGGTCCATCATGTATGTGATGCTATGTACTAGGCCTGATGTTGCCTTTGCTCTAAGTGTTACGAGCCGAATTCAGGAAGACCGAAGAGAGGAACACTGGGTAGTAGTGAAATGCATTATAAGTAATTGAGAAGGAATAAGGATTTATTTCTGATTTATGGAGGAGAGGAAATGAAGCGCTAGGGTTACACTGACACAAGTTTCAAGTCTGATCCGCACAATAGTAGATCTACATCTGGAGTCTCGTTCACACAGAACGGAGGCATGATATCTTGGAAGAGTTGCAAGTAGAGTACTACCGCAAACTCGACGACAAAAGCTGAATACATAGCAATAGCCGAGGCTGCCAAGGAAGCAGTTATCATCACGGAAGTTGGCATTGTTCCTTCCATCTCAAGAGCTAATGTGTTGTTGTGTGACAACAATGGTGCAACAGCACAAGCGGAAGAGTTAAAAGAGATATAAAGTCTATGTTAAGCAAACATGGATAGTTACGTAGACAACGATGGAAAGAGAGATGGCGATTTTTGATGGACATATAGGATACGATGCCCAGAAGTATACAGATATATGTAGGACACTAGAGCAAAAGAACACGCGAAAGTGGAAGAATTTAGTCAACACGATCGAATTTGGTTTTATTAGATAAACTGATAAGAGTAGTAACGTCATTTTTCCTATGTGAATCCCCAAGTGGTAAAACAAATAAAATAGGTCTTTATACGTCCGCTATTTGGCAAGCGTTTACAGTTTTTTTTTAACGTTATCAAATGTTTAAAATGTAGTTTTCGTAATCAAATGTTTAATTGTCTGAAGTTAACATGTGTTGTTTGAACGATGTCGGTAGACACTCATCTCTTTCTCATGCCTTGAATTCTTGTTTTTCTCATTGTTTATATTTATCAAATACCTATCACTTTTGATGGGGGACCATCCGCAAGCTGAAGCACCAGATCAACCTGTCCAACACTTCAGCAACCACGCCGCAAAGCTCGAGCTGACGAGAAGGAGCCACAGCTCAAGTACACAGCGTGACGAGAAGGCGTCCCCAATTTTATTTTCCCCATGTTTTCTTGAACTTTCTCGTTGTGTTTTTGTTTGGGGAGGGCCTCCATGTTTTGGCCCTTCCGTCATACCTCAAACTAGGGGTCTTCCCTAATTAAGGGCCTCCCCTAGGGTTCCCTCTCTCCCACTATAAAAGGAGAAGAGATGCCCTATAGGAGATTAGAGAAGTCATTTTTTGAGTTGTTTGCAGATTGTTAGGGGAAGAGGAAACCCTCCAGGAGGAGGGAGAGATCCTTGAGGGAGAAGAGGGAGTTTCCGCCACCACACCGCCGCCACCACTCTACCACTATTTCTCCGAGAAGAGACAGCCGGGGCTCGTTACTATCACTGCCAAAACAACCTGTCTTCGCCGCGGCCACTGCCAGGTACGGTGCCCGGCGTCTACCGCTAGCGTTTCGTCAGCACTGCCCACCCTGAGCTTCTCTTAACAACCGCCATCGATCAGTCGCCGGCGCCCCGACTCGTGCGCCCGCCTCCTGTCAATAGCGGTGCCAGCTCGGAGCGCCGGCAAGCCGACAGTCGCCCCAGCCTAGCGTTTGCCCGCCTGACGACCCGACATCCCACGTCCTAGGGCTCGGTCGCCCCATACCCTAGCTTACCCTACAAAGTCAACGAGACACGGCCTGCCCCTAGACCACCGCTAACGGGTAGCTTGAACGCCGACCGTCGCCCTGAAAATGCCAGCGCAGCCAGGACACCGCTACTAGAAGTCTTCGCCGGGGAGGGAGGCGACGAGTTGCAATCGACTCAACTCGCTGCGCCGATTCGACCCAGTTCGACCAGAGTTGCGACCGAGTCACGACTCTGTCATCCTGACTGAGTTGACGCTGAGTCAACCCGGATTTAAGAAAGGGTGGCCCTCAGTAATTATACACAATGGGAGGGGTAATTCTGTCCTTCTTGGTCTAAGACGAATTAGGGTTCTCCGACGAGTCACCGCCGCCGTCGCCAAGCCGCGCGCCGTCCTCGCGGCCGCACTGCTCGCCACCGCCGTTGTCGTGCCGCTCGCCACCGCCGCCACCATGCCACTTGTTGCAGTCATCGCCACCGCGCCGCTCGTCGCCGCTGCTGCCACCGTGCCACTCACTGCCGCCGTGCCGCTCGCCACCACCGCGTCGCTCGACCCCTCCACCGCTGCGCCATCGCTGCACCGTTCACTGCCGCCGCCGCCACCGGTGCGCCGCAGCGCCGCTCGCCGCCGTCACCGCCACCATGCCGCTGCCGCCGTGCCGCACGTCGCTCACCGCTACCGCCGTGACCGCTCGCCTCTGGTCGCCGCCACCAGTGCCACTCGCTGCCTCCCGCAGCCGTCGTAGTTGCGCAATGCCACTATCGACGCCGTTTGCCGCCGTCGACGCCACTCGTTGCCGTCGCCTCTCACCGACGCTGCCGCCACTGCCGCTCCCCACCATTGTAGCTATCTCCAGCCCCGGCGGGTTCGACGCGGGCGCTGCCGCCTGGTCTGTTTGTTCATCGCCTGGACGCCGCCGACTACTCTGCCATCATCCAGTCAAGCCTCTCGGCCCGTCCTTCAACTCGCCGCATCGGACCGCCACGCCAACTAAGACTCGGCTTCGACCACCGCGACTACCGGACCTTCGTTTGCAGGTCACGACGCTAACCCCTCTCTTGCGTTTCATTACCTCTTGCAATATTTTCTCACGTGCACCTCCGTCGGGTCTCGCCTTTCGCCATTTCTTGGTCATTGGGTGTGGGGTAGTTATTTCCACTCGTTTCCCTGCCCGTCGTCTTGTTTCCAGAATAGATAGTTGGATCGAGGATACCCGCTCGGACGGCGTCCTTCGATTGATCTATCGGGTCATTGGGAGTCGGATCGTACGTGACACGTATGAGAACCCTTTCAGTGTGCCGTCCTAATTCAGTTATTGCCGTACTTCTCGTTATTCTCTTCATAAACATGCATCCCGCATTCCACATCAAATTACGTGTTATTCATCGCTGCCCTATGTTGCAACGCGCGCCGTCGATCCCGGCCGTACGTGTTGCATCAGATTGGCATCAGAGCACAGTCGTGCTAAGCCATTGCGTTTAGCATCGTCGTCATCGTTTTGCTTCCGCGTTTACACGGCATTTCATATTTCCAAATTCATAGCATACTACATCCGCATGCATATAGGAATCATACCCGTACGACTTTTCAGAACATAGTATCTGGCTATTGACATGGTTCAAACCCGCGGCCAAGTTCAGGCCGCCCTAGAGGACGAACGCTGCGAGCAGGATCACCTAGGTGACCCTGAGACCGCTGAGCTTCAGTGTGAAGCTTGCCGGTCACCCCCTACCTCTGGGGGAGACCCCCCAATTCAGCATCTCTACCATACCCTACCGATCACCTACGGCAGCAACCGATTCCCCGGGCCTCGAGTGGAGGCCCACCATCCCCGAGCCACAGGACGCATCAGCCCCAAACACACAGTGACCTGGCAAATAACGAGCGAATAGCACCCCACGAACGTCAGCCGGACGATCGCCCATGGCGGCCTGACGATCGCCACCCTGGTGAGCGCTACTCATGGCAGATTGACCGCCATAGGTGCTGCGATGATTATTATACTCACCAACACGACTACTACGAACCACAGGATGATTACTACCCCGAGGGTGACTGTTACCCGAATGAACCCTACCCGAGACAGGAAGGTCGACTCCCCCGCCAATATTACTGGGGCGACCATGTCCGAGGACCGGAAGTTCACTACCCGGACGGTCATCCTCAGGGTGACCGTCACTGTCGACGAGCTGACCGCTACAACGATGACACCTACCCAGACAGTCCATATTAGGAGGAACGTCCCCGTCGCCAGGGTGACCCCTACCCTGGTGACCGACACCCGGACGACCGTTACCCGGATGACTGCCTCCACCAACCATGCGATCCCTACCGTGGCGAACGCCATCTGGAGGACCGTCATCTAGATGATCATCCCCTACGACAGGTTGATCGTTTTTACGATGAACGCTACCTCGTCGATCGCCGATGGTATCTAGATGACCACTTTCCTGATGGCCGCTCCCGGGATGGCCGATACGGGGATCGATACAATCCCAGGTATCGACCCCGACGCCGAGCTCTCCTGCAACCGCACGATGACGACAATGATGATGAACGGGCACGACAACAAGAGGAACATCCCCGCCAGGTTCAGAGGAGCATTCGCATGGATGTTCCCCCTTTCGAGGGTAGTCGAGACCCGAAGGATTACGTGGATTGGGAACGCGAGCTGAAGAGTTATTTCAAGTAGTACGACATGGACGCCGATCTGTGCGTCGCCTTCACCGAGACCTGACCGGGAAAGGAAGCCAAGATCTTTTGGCTGAACGAGGTTGAGGCAGCGGCGAGGCGCCGAGATCCCCTAATGACGTGGGATGGCTGGACCTAAAATAGGGACGACGGAAGGTACGCGACTACATCACGGAGTTCGAGCAGTGTCGCATGCGGTGCACGACCGTAGATAGGCCAGAACAGCAGACTGCCTTTTTCGTTCGTGGCCTAAAGCCCGAGCTTGGAGCAAAGGTTCTGGAGCAGAATCCCGCGACCGTCGATCTAGCCTACAAGATTGTGGAGGACAGCGAGTACATTATGGAGAACTCCACGATGGCGACGGCCCCTTCTGCCAAGGCTCCGACCCCCTCCGCGCAGAGTACTAGGACGACCATCAGCGCAAGGATATTTCATTAAGACATAAGAAGTTGAAACTCACATAGTTTTAGTAAGAAGCTTTTTCCTTTCCCATTCTATCCACGCTTTTAAGTTAATTAAAGTAAAGCTATATTTTATAATATGACATGATCTTGCTGTACGCCTAACCTGTATTAAGAAATATGAATAAATAACACAAAGAATGGGATTAATTGTAGTGTATATATGAACAAGATGATAATGACATTGAAGTATGCATGTTAGAATATTATCAATCATAACTTCAGGCGATAGAACATGAATTGGACCTTTATCTCTACTCTGTCGTTGAATGATAAAAACTTAATTTTTGTAGTTGCTCATTACGTCATCTTCCTGCGGCAGAAATATTGTATCATTCAATGTCTCTCTGTAAATATAACAGCTTACCCATATCCAAGAATACAAAGTTATATAGAACACTATGTGGACATTCTTGATGATGATGATTAATAAGAGATTCAAAAGATCCGAGTCGGCTTTAAAAAAAATTAGAAAATTAGTAATGTTAATATACATGGTCTCTAATTTATAAAAATGAAGTCCAACATAATTTATTTTTAAAAATAGTATCATTTGATCAGAAAGACACCCAAAATTACCAAACAGAACTGTACTTGGAACTAGATGAGACCTAGATAAATTGCTATTGCTGCAAGCTATATTTTCTAGGTAAAAGTAATATTTATCAAATGTGAATGGCATTTGGATGCAGTCGCCTAAAATAACTGAAATGTGCATAAAGTTACGGTATCAACAAATAAACTATATCTTCTAAATCATAAAAATGTGCATAAAATTACAGTTTCCAAGTTAACCTTGAATTATACTTTTATTCAAATATAAAATTTGTTAACCGTCTTTTAATATTCCATACTAACTTAAAATAGGTTTTGCTGGGGATACGACTTCATTACCTTTTTAATAGAAACTATGAACTTCAATTATAAGTGTTGACCTGTATTGTGACTTTTGTTAATTTTCTTAACTAATATCATTGTTAATTTTCTTAACTAATATCATTGTTAATTTTCTTAACTAATATCTTTGTTAAATTTCTTTTAATTTTTGAATTTTGTTTATTTTATTTATTTTCATTTAAAACTATAATAATGTCTTTAAATTGAGAGTCAGTATCCGTAACTAGTATGATTGTAGAAACTTATGTGGATGTTAACCAAGTAAACTCTCAAATAACCATTTAAAATACTTTGATTAATATTCAATTTTTTGTACAACTTAGAGTGAAATTGAGGTAGATGGCAATATTTTTTACAGATTCATATTGCAACTTCTATCTAAATACTTTTGCATCTTTTGGAAACTATTATTTTTAAAATTTTGAATTCATTAGATAGAAACACGACTTGAGTCCATGAGCCTTACTCTACTTCAAGGAGCTAAGTTCTGAATCCACAGAACTAGCCTTTCCAACCCTTGAGTCCACAAGGGGTTGTCCTTGAATCCACAAGCACATAAGCACTCTCTAACAAAGAGAACACTCAGAGGAGAGAAACAATAGTTTCAACAAGACAATAGATTTCAATAATGCTCATTGAGGGGTACATGGGGGCCTTATGTAGGCCACAAGAAGTGCAAGGTCGTCCATAAGGACTGTACCCATGACAAGACAAGTCAAAACATTGAGAAAAAGAAATCTGACAAGCTAAAACAGAGGATAAGCAACCTGCCAGGCCTGAGCAGAGACATCCTGCAGATTATGGGGCCTGTAGAAGCTGTCAGGAGATATTTGTGTGGCTCAAGAAGATCCTGATGGGACAAAACAGAAGATATGCAGATCTAACAAGTTAGAGCAGAGATCCTGGAAGAAGAAGAATCTGGCAGAGTATTGTGTTAGAAGATCCTGTCAGAGGAAATCCTGCCAGAGATATTCCTGTCAGAAGATCTTGTTAGGGAAAAGCTTGTTAGAAGATCTTGTAAAAGAAAATCCTGTCAGAGGATTTTGAGGGGCTTAAGGTATATTTCTGCAGATTCTATTAGTTCTAGAAGAATCTCCTTCTTGGGCCATAACTTGCTAATGGGCCTCACAAAATGGGCTTCTGGGCTACATCCCTCTCTCTCTCTCTCGCCCTCTGTCTTCCAGCTTCCTCCTACCTCCTATTGTCCCGATTATGCTTTTTTACGAAGGGTAAATACTTCTACTTACAAGAGGCGTGAGTTGTTTTTGGTTGACGCACTCAATATCATTCAATTAGAAATATCATAATAAGGAACCATCCAGAAGTGACTTAAATAAACCAATACTTAAATGGCATGGAACACATGCTCATCATTTATATAATACTTAGGAATAAAGGACAAAAATATAAACATCATTTCCAAGGTTTATTACCAAATTACCATTAAACAGGGCATTTATTGATCAAGATGCGGCCATGGGCTCTCTCACTAAACATTCTAAATACCAGCACAATATAATCGTCTATTGCGGATTTTGTCGTGGATTCCTAAACCTATCTTGCTGTTACGAAAGGTGAATCTTCCTCATGGATCTCTTCTCTTTCTGATTTCAGATTATTCCATAGTTGAGTTCCACATTCTATCATTAGCATTTTCTAATTCACTAACGCTCAAGTTGTGATATGAGGCAGGACGTGATATTCAAGATATTTATTCGTTTATTTTATCTTTTGTATAAGAATCCAAACTTTTTATTGTTCAAATTTCCAAAATATCATTCCACTCTTTTATTTTTTCAAAAATATTATTTATAATTTACAAATCCTGAAATGCCCCAACGACCCATTCTTCTTAATACGGGTTTGTAAATTTTCTTTCAGCTCTGGTGTCTCTATTTCTGATAGGTTTCTCTCAATGGTTTCTATTGTTCCTTTATTTTCATTCATCGCCTTTAAAATTTATTTTTAATCTCTTTTATTCAATCATCCGACTTTCAATCAATTCTCTACGGCCTTTGTCATCAATAAAGTCACAGAGACGTTTATTGGTCATGGAATACAATGTCAGACACCGTCTTCCATTTTGTTTCTTTAGGTTGTCTCATCCTACCTTCATCCTTCCCCCATGTTTTCTCTCACATATATTTTTATACCTATTCTTAATGTTCTCATAGAGGTAGCAATCTAAGATATAAAGAAGTAGGAGCTTCATTAATTTTTGCGTTTGGATACAAATATTGAGTAGTTCAACATGGGTAGTTGTAAAAGATAGAACTTACATAAAATCCACAAGGGAAGATGGACAAAACCCTAGTTTGCTATGTTCAAAATATGGAGTGGAATGCTCTAATGCATGCTCATAGATAAAGACTAGTGGGAAATGTGCACATAGAAGAAAAAATGCAGTGAGGCAAAACGTTGCAGCCCAAGAAAGCAACTTTTTCACCTAAAACTTTAGTGTATTATATTCATGTTGAGAAAATTTGAGTAGAATAAAAAAATTATACATTTAAAATTATATTAAAATTTGTAAAAATAAGTACAAAGAGAAACTTATTAAGTAGAATGGACATAGCCTGTTGATGAATGAGTGCTCTGCCATAAAGATCCATTCATCATGACATTGCTGAGGTATAACTACCCAGTTATGTTATCATTTGCTAAATACTATATTATTTATTATCTTCAAATGTTGATTTGCGTAAACTGATCTTGCATATGTGTGATTAGGCTTAAAATGATTTAAAACATACACCTCCAACTTTGGGCCCCCTTTAAAAGACAATAGATCCCAAAATTACAGATTAAAAAGAAGACGCGTCATTTTTGACAATTAGCCGCATCAACCTCCGAGCGATCAACAAAAGAGGAGGGTATAGCCATGCGCTCCCATTGATTAACAGATGGGGAGGGATTAACTGTTCTAGAGATTTATTTATTTCGATGAGGATATTCTGATTGTATTAAAATTTTGGCTATTTTTCAGAAATTTTATGATGTCAGATATGTATAGAAATTTTAATCTTATAATTAATAACATTTTTTTTGAATTTTACCTGAATGATCTATCTACTTAAATGCAATTTCTTGATATTTAATCTCATTCTCTGATGTGTCACCACCGGATTGGACTCATCAATCATAGTAAAGATGTCAATATTGGATCACAAATCATGATGCATAATAAACCAGTCATGTAAAAATTTCTGCGTTTAATTTTGCACAATAATTTCTATGTGGCGTCATGAAATAGTAATTATTTTATTGATCCAATATCACCATCCGAAACCCCTTCAATCACATCATTCACCACCTGATCAACTCCAATCTTTCTTCCATCCCCTCTGTCTCTGATCCATAAATCCCTTTTACATACTTAATATACCCATAGCTATCCATATTTCATTATTTAATTTCTGGTCCATCATTCCTACACTCTCTTCCTCAGTTTTCTCTCCCATATTTTTCTCAACCCGTGGCTCTCTATTTTCCAACAATACATTGAATTCCCTTATTTCATTTTCCAAAAATAGACTCTATCTTCCATATTTAATTCCCTGCATTCTACGCATAACTACTAACTACCATCTTCTTATCTCCCAATTTTTACTTCTCCTTATCTATCTCGCTATCCCAGATTTTATATTACATTTATCTTCTCATACCCTATCCAACAGTTAAAAAGCATAAAATTCATGATCTATGTTTTCTTGTGGATACGAACTTTCCTCACTACTATCAATTTGTATTCTCAAAGTCAAGGTGAATTAAAAATATTATTCAGAAAACTAGATTATCAAAATAAATGTATACAGTTGTGTCATTCTAGGTTTTTTCAAAGCGTGACAACACAATTGCAATTATTTGTCTTAGCCCTATACCATTTACAAAATCCTCATTTTTCCATTATTTCATTTTGACTGCCTGGTGTCCTCATTTTTACATCATTTTATATTTTTCAAAGATGATGATGGTTCTTGAATGGGATAGGCGTCGGGAGAAAAGTGTACTTTTTTGTTGGACAAGATTTTAGCAGTGTGATAAATATGTTTTGGGAGCCTTAAGATTGGTCGCAATGTCATAAAAAGTGAGAAAATGAAGACTTGAACTCTTGATGACAAAAAAATGTTTAGTTAAAACAATACAATCCGCGATAATAATTGCAATGCATAATAATTTATCTTCATTTCATAGTTTGTATTTAGTTATGGACATACACTGGTTTTAGTTTAATGGTGAAAATAGGGGAAACGAATGAGTTATAAATTATAACTCTCTGAATTTACTGATTTATGAGACTAACCCCCATTTGACTACTATGACCAAAGTGGATAAAATCTCAAAATTATTCTTAGGCTATTAATTATGTATGCAAATGGACAGCGGACTAGTTGGCCAAGCCTTTGGAGTAATGCATAAATTGAACTCAATAAGTCATATTTGTGGGTGGATCTTCAAGTTCTAAATAGGAAGTTTCTTATTGAGTAGAAATGATGCAAGGACGTGCAGTTAAGAACCATAACTTGGTCTTACTTAGCATTTTGTTCTAAGGTTCGGATCTGTGCAATAATAACAAAATTTTCCATAGTACATGGTATGTATGTATTGTTTTAAAGTTTGGATCTGTGCAATAATATCAACATTTTCCATAGCACATGGTATGTATGTATTGTTTTAAGGTTCGGATCTGTGTAATAATATCAAAATTTTCCATAATAATATCAAATTTTTCCCGGCCCCCCCCCCCCCGTCTGCGCCCCCCCCCCCCATCGTTGCCACAGCCCTCTCCCAATCACCCGCGCCCCCACCTGGCCGCCAGTTCGCCCTTCTCCCCCGGCCTCCCACGCCCCCTCCCAGCCGTTGTCCTGCCCCTTCCCCAGGCCGCCAGCGCCCCCTCTGTGCCGCCGGCGGCCCCTCCCCGCCGACGCCACCCCCTTCCCTGCCGCCCGCGCCCCCTCACCACCATCGCACCCCCCTTCCCGGCTGCCCGTGCTGCCCCGTCTTTGCTGCCCTCGGCCCCCCCTCCCCCCTCGCCCCCTCCCCGCCGCTGCTCGACCGGGGGGAAGGTTGAGCCGCTCGAGCTTGCAGAGTGGCCCAGGGAAGCAGGGGGGGGGGGGCAGTCGTCAACGAGAGAGGGTGGCGGGTGGGAGGAGGGGGCGTGGGAGGTGGGAATGGGGGGTGGCGGTGACGGGGAGGGCGCGCGTTCGGCGGGGAGGGGGTGGCCGGAGGCTGGGAAGGGGGGTGATGGCAGTGGGGAGGCGGCGCTCTCTTTTCTGTCACTCTCTCTCTTCTCTCTCACTCTCTTTTTCGGCTAATCAGAGGCCAGATGGGTACACCAATTCCTATTTTAGTAATATAGATCGATTCTTGAGTATTTTTATATATTTCAGCTAAAGGCGTTTTTATTTTTTTTATTTTTATATATTTCTAAGCATTAAATTTTTTAAAATGAAAAATATTTAGAGATATTTAAAATAAATGATATAAATGCTTATGAATATTTTGGATTATTGGGGGATAAATTTAATATAAATAATTTCAAATACTTTTGTCCAGTCCTCTATTAGGGACATTGTGGGCAAATGAATTAGGAAGCGGCATGTAGTGGACAAAAATGTTGTCAGTTTTTCTAGATAAAGAATATATTCCATAGGCTCGTTCAACTGTATCCCTTTAGCACGATGGAGACAGACCACCAAGTCTGATTGATGAGCCATGCTCTTGATGTCAGCGTGTGAATACCGTTGACCTACGAGCCGCACCCGCGAGCCACAGCGATGCAGATGATCGTTCCTCAACACCTCCCTCGCAGGTGCGCTCAGGATGACGACGGGATTCCTTGACAGACTCTACCTCCTCCCGCTACTTTGATATATAAACATATATATTTATAAATCGTAGCTGTATTAATCTATGAAAAAATCCATAATAGTCGATTATATTGTGCTGATATTTAGAATGTTTCGTGAGAGAGCGCATGGCCAAATATTCACCAAGAAATGTCTAGTTTAATGGTAATTTGGAAATAAACCTCGGAATCGTTACTTATGTTTTTAGCCTTTATTCTTAACTACTATATAAATAGTGGGCATGTGTTCCATGTCAGTTAAGTATTGGTTTATTTAAGTCACTTCTGGATGGTTACTTATTATGCTATTTCTAATGTGTTGATCTTGAGTGCGTCAAACGATGACAACTCATGCTTTGTGTGAGTAGAAGTATATATCCTTTTTAAGAAGAGCAGAATGATGACAATAGGAGGGTAGGAGGAATCTAGGAAGACACAGAGAGAGAGAGAGAGAGAGAGAGAGAGAGAGAGAGAGAGAGTGATACATGTAGACAGAAAGAGAGGTGGAGAGAATATGAAATGGTATCAGAGCCACTCGATTCGGTGGATCATGCACATGGTGAAGAAGACTGGCGAGGCGAGCTCGTCCAGCGAGCCTGGGGGGGAGATGGTGCTGCCGACGCCATCCCTCAAGCTCTCGAAGACCAACTATCGTGGGTGGTCGATGAATATGGAGGTATTTCTTGACTCACACGATATATTGCAAGCAATCAAACCAGACTCTATGTCGAAGAAGAAGGATCGCTCCGTTCTCTCGGCTATCTTCTCGGCCATGCCAAAAGACCTGGTGATTGTCCTTGACGCGAAGAAGACTGCCAAGTAGAATTGGGACATTCTTCGTTCGCGGAATTTGGGCGTGGATCGAGTGATTCAATCCCGCGTCCAAACCCTCAAGCACGAGTACAAAATTCTCGTGATGAACAAGAGTGACAGTGTGATGGATTTTGCAACGAAATTCAACACAATCGTCTCTGATCTATGACGGCTCGGGGAGACATTGTCCGAGAAGGACGTTGTCACTCAATTTTTGCGTGCTACTCCAGCGAAATTCGACGCGCTGACGCTATCCCTAGAGTAGTACAGAGACTTTTTGAAGATCACCTTGGATGAGGTAATTGGCTCGCTCTCACCTCCATGAGCTGCGGCTCAAGGAGCGTGAAGCTCGGGAGGAGGAGCAAGCGCTACTTGCACGCGCACTCAGAAAGACTACACTTACGGCTGAGGCATCTTCATCCCAAGGCAGAGAACGCAGTTGCGGCCGCCGTGGAGGCCGAGGCAGAGGCCATGGTCGCGACCGGAGTCCTCTTGCTGATGAAGGAAAAGTGCAATACGATAAGTCACAGATCCAATGCTACAACTGCCAGAAATTTGGGCATTTTGCGTATGAATGCCGTAGTGCGAAGAAGGAGAGGTCAGAGCAAGCTTATGTGGCAGAGGTCACTAACAAGCCGGATTCTACATTACTCATGGCTATTGCTGGTGAAGCCTATGTTGTCTTGCTCGAAGGCTCAGCCGCCGAGCCCTCTGATCCTGACTCGTGGTATCTTGACACTAGGGCCACTAATTACATGTCAGGTAATCGAAGCTTCTTTGCAGATCTCGATGGAGAGGCATCCGGTGTTGTCAAATTTGGCGACAATTCAACAGTCCAAATAGCTGGTAGAGGCACTATACATGTTCATCGGGCTGATGGACATATTGTGAAACTCGGTAAGGAACTCTATGTACCGAAATTATGTGGTAACATCCTTAGTATGGGCAGGCTTGATGAAGAGGGGTGTCGGATGGTCATGTATGGAGGATCCTTGACCATATTTGATCAAGATGGAGAAGTGTTTGCAGAGGTCAAACGCACTGAAGGTCGGCTGTACCTGCTCAAACTTCATGTTGTTGATCAGTGTTTGGTCTTGAAAGATGCTGATGAACAAAGCTGGCTCTGGCATTCTAGATTTGGCCACTTGAACTTCCACAGCCTCAGATAATTGAGGTTAAAGCAGTTAGTGGAGGGTCTTCCACTCACTCAAGTGCCCACTCATCTGTGCATCCACTACCTGGTAGGCAAGCACACTCGACACTCCTTCCCCACCTCGAGTGAATTTCGGGCTGCCCAGCCCTTAGAGCTCATATATGCAGACTTATGTGGCCCACATTAGGGGGAAGTCGCTTCTTTCTCCTTGTCATTGATGCTTACTTGAGGTTAATGTGGGTGGCTCTGCTCAAGCACAAGTCAGAAGCCTTAAGTGCATTCAATAAATTTAAGGCTCTAGCTGAAGCAGAGAAGGATCTAAAAATCAAATGTTTTCAGACTGATAGAGGAGGTGAGTTCAATTTCGATGAATTCTCTGATTTTTGTGATTCTCAGGGCATTAAGAGCCACCTGACTGCTCCTTATTCTCCTCAGCAAAATGGCATTATTGAGAGGAAGAATAGGATAGTCATGGGCAAGGTGAGGAGCATGCTGAAGTCCAAGGATCTGCCTAAAGAGCTCTAGGGAGAGGTAGTGAGCACTGCGGTCTACCTTTTAAATCGCTCACCTACAAAAAGTCTTCAGGGTAGCACACCATATGAGAAGTGGATTGGAAGAAGACCAATCGTGGACAACTTGAGAGTCTTCGGATCCCTTGCTCATGTGAAGGCCACAAGAGGAAATCATAAGAAGCTAGATGATAGAAGTCATCCTATGGTCTTTATCGGGTGTGAAGTTGGGACTAGGGGTTATCGGTGCTTTGACCCGGTCAACTCTAAGGTGCATATTACTCGTGATGCAATTTTCGATGAGAATGGTAAATGGATATGGAACAGTCAAGGTGAGAATGATCGAGTACTTACCTTCTACCCTCAGCTATCTTCAGAGGCTGGTGACTTAGAGCAAACATCCCAGTCAGAGTCGGTTGACTCGGTCAACCCTACACTACCCGATGAAGAAGAAATGACTGAAGTGGAACAACCTGTGGGTGAATCGGTGGTATCTTCCCACACTGAGTCAGAGACAACTCATCCCCCTCGGTACAAATCTCTTGCTCAGATATATGCTAATACTAACTCACCTTTGAATGTGGATGAAAACTGCCTGCTCATCCAAGAGGAACCTGTGAGTTTCTGCGAAGCCATAAAAGCAAAGGAGTGGAGGAATGCTATGGAGGAGGAGATGAAATCAATTGACAAGGATCTGACCTGGGAGCTGGTGCATCCTCTGGTCCACTGCAAGCCAATTGGGCTGAAATGGCTCTACAAGCTGAAAAACAATGCACAAGGGGAGATTATCCGTCACAAAGCAAGGCTGGTTGTGAAAGGTTATTCTCAAAGGCATGACTTTGACGAGGCCTTTGCTCCAGTGGTTTGATTTGAGTCAATTCGACTCCTAATTGCCCTTCCTGCTGAAAAGAGGTGGGATTTGCACCATCTTGATGTGAAATCTGCATTTCTTGATGGCACGGTGGAGGAGGAGCTTTATGTGCGACAACCCGAAGGCTTTGTGGTAAAGGGAGAAGAGGGAAAGGTGCTGAGACTGAGGAAGGCCTTATATGGGCTAAAGCAAGCGCCACGTGCCTGGTATTACAAGCTTCATACTACCCTTAAGTCGCTTGGATTTTCCCGGAGTAAACATGAACAAGGTGTATATCACAAGATGGGCTCCGGTACATCACTAATCCTTGGTGTGTATGTAGATGACTTAATTGTCACAGATGAAAGTGATGAGCACATCAAGACATTCAAGGTGCAGATGAGAGATCACTTAGAGATGAGTGATCTCGGCCTTCTGAATTCGTACCTTGGGATAGAGATCAGACAGTTGACGGGGCTCATTACTGTGTCTCAAGGGGCGTATGCAAGGAAGATCCTCGAGTATGCTAAGTTAGTGGACTGCAACCCAGTGCACGCGCCACTTGAAGCAAGACCGGCATTCTCCTCAGTCAACTCAAGCCCACCAGCGGATGCTACATATTTTTTAAGTCTTGTTGGAAGCCCACCAGTGGCTGAATACATTGCGGCCACTTCAGCAGCTTGCCAAGGGATGTGGCTGAACCGACTCACATGTGAACTGCGAGGCAAGGCAGAGGAGGCATGGAAGCTGATGATAGATAATAATTCGGCAATTATCATCAGCAAGAACCCCGTGCATCACAATCGCACTAAACATATAGACGTTCGATACCACTTCATTCGTCAATGTGTTGAGGAGCAGAAGATAATCCTGGAGCCTGTACCGACGGAAGATCAACTTGCAGATATACTGACAAAATCCCTCGGGAGATTGAAGTTTAAAGAAATGCGGAAGCGGCTAGGCATGCGAATGTTGACCAGGTGATTCTGGAGCAAGGAGGAGTACGAAGGAGTTGCCCCATCCTCACCGGAGCTCTCCGATTTCGCCGGCTTTGGCGAAATTCTCCTTCAAAAGGACATTTGGTGATTTTATGTTTTTCTGGCAGTTATGTTTCTTTTTTCAGGTTGATCTCCACCGTCCATTGCGAGGAGTTATAACGGCGGAGATGCATCCACATCAGACTTGCTTGCCAGCTCACCTGCTGGCGGTTACGTTCCCCTCTTTCTCCTTGTCCGATTGGCTCACTATATAAGAGCCTCTACCTGCTCGATGAAACGTGGGCGGAACGATTTCTTGTTACATGTTCTCGATTTCTTGTTTCTTATGGAGCGATTTATTTTCTTTGCCATTTTCGGAAGTTCTTGAGGTGGTTAGGAGTTCAAGGAGCCAACAGTATACGGGTGGTGGCGGGGGTGATGGTGGCGGGGGGGACTTGTACTTGTAAGGAGGCGGAGGAGAGGGAGATGGTGGTGGAGAAGACTTGTATTGATACGGCGGTGGTGGGGAAGGAGAAGGAGGAGGCGGGGACTTGTACTTATATGGGGGCGATGGGGATGGAGATGGCAGAGGTGGGGACTTGTACTTGTAAGGGGGAGGAGGAGAAGGCGACGGCGGAGGTGGGGACTTGTACCTGTAAGGTGGAGGAGGAGAAGGAGATGGTGGTGGCGGGGACTTGTACTTGTACGGCGGCGGTGGGGATGGAGATGGTGGTGGGGTTGACTCATACTTGTAAGGAGGTGGAGGAGATGGAGATGGCAGAGGTGGGGACTTGTACTTGTAGGGGGGAGGAGGAGATGGCGATGGCGGTGGGGGGGACTTGTACCTGTAAGGCGGAGCAGGAGATGGAGATGGTGGTGGGGGGGACTTGTACTTGTACGGAGGAGGAGATGGGGACGGAGGAGGGGGGGGGACTTGTACTTGTAAGATAGCGGAGGACGAGATGGAGATGGCGGCGGGGGGGGGACTTGTACTTGTATGGAGGCGGTGGAGAAGGAGGAGGAGGAGGCGGAGACCTGTACTTGTATGGCGGGGGAGGTGAGGTGTAACTGTAATGCTTGTCGTTTGCAGAAACAGTAGCAACGGCAAGGCAGAGCGCCGCTAAGACAAAGAGGAGGCGGTGCATCTGCACTGCCATGGCAGCGCTAGACATCCTCGGAGCTCCGCTGGCGAGCTCCTTGTTCAGAGCTCGTTGCTCCTATTTGGGCTTCGCCCTCCCCTCTTTATAGTGAAAGCCATGAGAAGTAGGAGAGTAATAATCTCCATTAAGACCCTCTATTTCAACGTTACCCTCCGGCCTTGTGAAATTTGGCATCTGTTGCCGTCTGAAAGCGTTTGCCACTGAAGAGGCGTTAGGTTTAAGTGGGACACGAGCTAGACGACCATCCTTTTCATCTGACCTTGGAGTTTTTTGCTTTAGCCCGTAAAAAATTAAATGATGTATGTCTAGAGCTCTCTGAACTCTGTTGGAATTAAGAGGAAAGAGTTCCTGTCATTTACTAATAAAGAGCATTCTACCCGAATTTGAGCGAATCCGTTGAAGTTTTCCCGAAGCAGATAGGGTGTGGGTAAATTATGATTTCAATTTGTTAGTATTGCGAGTGGAATACAGGGAGGATGGATGTGACAGATGGGATTACTTCCGTGACTTATGTTAAGTTGTTAACTTTATAAGCTGTTAAAAAATAATCAAAGAAAATGAATTATTCGGCCGTAAAACAATTTAGATTTAGGTTTTTCGCCTTAGCTCTAACACGTTCCTTTGTTGGTTAGTTTGCTTAAAGTAGCAATGTTTCTCATTTTCTTGATTCCCTCTTGCAAAGATTACAGGGGCTCAAAGAACGTAACCCTGATTAGAAACGAAACATAATGTCCAATTTCTTCTTGCAAACATTCATACAATACGAAATTTAGTCCATATAAGAACTTTTAATCGCCGATCTAATAAAAACTAAAGGGTCTTGCGCTGTTTTCGGTGCGGGTAACGTCGAACGACAGCCAGGCACCGGCTTAGATGCAACGCATAGTAGAACTTGCAATACAGTCAACAGATTCAGATTCGCAAAAAAAATCTTGACTAAAATCGTGTGTTTTCACAAGCCCCTGCATTTTATGGGAGTGTTTGGTCGCGCAATACAGCATACAATAATTTGACTTTGTGAAGTCTGGGGTGAGCTTGACGCAGAAGTTCGTCGACAGCTAAGCTAGCTCTTCTGAATTTTTAACAGGATAATTAATTGACTGTTGACAAAATGCCATATCCCAACCAGAGCAAAATTCCTTCTTTCTTAATTTTTCTTTCTATCACACTTGTTGCCGTATCTTCCGATCCCTTTCATCTCCTTGAGTCGGCTTTACTCTTATCTCCCGTTCTACCCCCATCTCATTGACCGGCCTTTTTCCTTGAGTCGGCTTAACTCCTTTTTCCCGTCTCATTAACCGGCCTAACATTCGTATCGAAACCCATTGTCTTATTGTTAAAGCGTTACTCGTAGTACTGATTTTACTTTTTTCTGTCGCAGTAAAAGCCGGGTATAGAACAATCGGCAGGTTTCTTTGCTGAATTAGATCGCAAGAGTTGCAAAATATTATGCGGTTCTTATGTGTCTTCTCTCCACCTCGAAATGAATGAGACGCGTCAATCGCTACCTTCCATTCTGACGTGCCATATTCATAAAAATAATGTTCCAAATACGTGCCATCAGACCGATTTTATAATATTCTTAGAGATAGAGGCGAAGGAAGAGAATAAGAGACCGAGGGGCATATTTTATTGCTGATAAACGAAGAGGCTAATAGGGTGAAAAGTGATATGATAAACAAGGGAGCATTGGACGAGTTAAAAAAGATATAAAGTCATTGTTAAGCAAACATGGATAGTTACGTAGAAAACGATAGAAAGAGAGACGGCGATTTTCGATGGACATATAGAACACGATGCCCAGAAGTATACAGATATATGTAGGACTGTAGAGCGAAAGAACACGCGGAAGCGATGGGATTTGGTTTTACTAGATAAACTGATAATAGTAGTTACGTCATTTTTCCTATTTGATTCCCAAGTGGTAAAACAAATAAAACAGGTCTTTATGCGTCCGCTATTTGGCAAGCGTTTACAGTTTCTTTTACCTTTATAAAACGTTTAAAACGTAGTTTTCGTTATCGTATTTCAATTGTCCAAAGTTCACATTGGTTGTTTAAATGGTTTTGGTAGCCTTTCATCTCTGTCTGATGCCTTGAACTCTTGTTTTACTCATTGTTTATAGTTCCGAAATGACTCTCACTTTCCTCTTGTTCATAAATCTGCTCGAAAGAGAAGCTATCAAAGAGTTGCTGTCTCAAGAAAACACCGGAGTACATACTCACAGTTGGCATCAATAAGCAGAATCCCGGATGGCGCAGAGAGATTTCACTAAAACATAAAAAGTTGAAACTCACATGCCCGCTTTTAAGTTAATTGGAATGTAGCTATGTTTTTACAATAGCACATGATCTTGCCTTACGCCCTACCTGTGTTAAGAAATATGAATAAATAACACGGAGAATGGGATGAATTGTAGTATCTATATGGAAAAAGACGATTATGAAGTAGAAAATATGTAGGTTAGAATATTATCAGCTCTAACCTCAGGCAATAGAACATGAATTGAACCTGTATCCCTACTCCATCGCTGAATCATAAAACCTACCGTTTGTAGTTTCTCATTCCATCATCAACCTGCAGGAGAAACGTTCTATCTTTAAATAACTTTCTATAAAGATAACACTTAATCCATATCTAAGCGAAAAAATTATATACAATACTATGCAGCCAGTCTTGACGAGGAGGATAAATAGGAGGTTTAAATGATCGTAATCCATCATTAAATTAACTAGAAAATTATTAATGCTGATAAACATGGTCTTCATTTTATGAAACTGAACTCGAAAAGGATCTATTTTTTAAAAATAATAACATATATCACGAAAGACCCCTAAATTACCATACATAATTTTGATTGGAGCTAGAAGAGACCTAGATAGCTTGCTATAGCTGCAACTTATAATTTCTAGGTTGCAGTAGTATTTATCAAATTTGATTGACATTTGGATGCAGACACCTAAATTATCTGAAATATGTGCATAAAGTTTTAGTATTCACATATAAACTGTATCGTCTTAACCATAAAAATCAGCCCATATGAATAGTGGAAATACAATTTCTAATGTAGCCTTGAATTATATTTTTATTTCACTATAAAAATTTATAACATATTAACTTCAAATAGGTTTGGATGGGGATAAGATAGAGGATGTATAACATAACTTCAAAAATAGGGGTGGTGAAGCTTATAACTGCTTAGAGATACTCAAATGACCGTAATTAAAAAATGTAGAACCCGGGTTGTAATCTAATCTGTCGTTCTTTCAAAGAAGAGACCCGATAGAGATATGTGGTTTCCGAAGATATGATTTTTAAGGTTAGGATAAACAAAGTTATTAAATAACTTGGAACTGTTAAATACAAGGAAATCCCGAATACAAAAAATAACTAATAAAGATAAACAAAATTATTAATTTCTTTCGTTGTGTCTTTTCAACAATAATTTTTATAACTAACACAAAAAAGAACATGCATCTATGAATATTTGTAGAAATTACTTGTTAGTCAAAGAAAATAAATTTAATTTAAAAATAAATGTAAATGACTTAGGGCATTTTTTAATCTAGGAGATGTTGTTGCTCGAAAAAAATGAATATGATGAAATAAAATATGATTTTGTCTTTTTATATTTGTCCAACATTTAGAATCTTCTTTAAAAGAAAACATGAAAAACTTTCCAGTAAAGGGAAGGAGAGTGTAGCAGGAACGTAATGTTTTTATTTATAAATCTCTATCTTAATGTGTGTATGGTAGTCAAATTGAAAACAGGTTCGTAGAGTTGTGAAAATGAAAATATTTTATGAAAGTAGTAATTAAGGAAGGGGAAAAAATGGGTATCAATGCACATGAACATGAAGTCTCATGGTAAACATAAAGAGAGGAGAGCAAAAAATGTAGAAATAAAGAGAGGTTGATGGACTCGAAGCAAAATAAAAGTTGTATAAAAAATAAGAAAGATACATTTATTCACTTATGCATTGACGCATACATCATGATTAAATATAGCAAACATACTGTAGTATGGAAATCTGGTGGCAATGCATGCTCAGGCACCATTTATGCATAAGTACAATTAGAAAGGACTCAACTTCTAAGGAACGGGTGGCGGTGGGACCGGATATTTGTCGTTATAAGCGGGTGGCGGCCTTGGTGATAGCGGTAGTGGGGACTTGTACTTCTAAGGAAGCAGAGGAGAGGGAGACGGTGGTGGATGATGTTGGGCTAGAATTCTTGCTCCCACACCTTGGCAGCACAGATCCTGATGGGAGAGAACAAGGGAGAAGAAGAAGAATGAATAATACAAAAGAAGAAACCCACTTGCTTTCAAAATGTCTGAGATTCTTCATTTTTACAAGAAACATCAAGCAAGAGCATAAAGAAGCTTTGAGTGGGAGAGTAAAATGATGTGGGCCCCAATTTGACTCAAGGCTCACCTCCATAATCTTCCCTCTGAGCTTGATGTCATTCCTTACTGATGTTTCTAACTCCCAACTTCATACACAGCTCCACAAACTTCACTCGTTTGAGAGCTTTCATGAACATGCTAGCCAGCTGATCTATTGGGCAGACGTGGTGCACACGTACTGTACCTTCTTCACTGTACTCCTTAATATAATAAAACCTTGTGCCAATGTGTTTCGAGCTGCTATAGTAAATGGGATTCTTGTCAAGCGCATTGGCATATTTGTTGTCAACGATTAGTACCACAAGCTTCTGACTTTCTCCTTTGAATTTGGCAATTAACCTGGCCAATCGAATTCCTTGACACGCCGCAACAGTCATCGATATATACTAAGCCTCCCAATAAGAGCGAGCCACAATCTTCTGCTCGTCTAAGGCCCAACTTATCAGATTTAGTCCGAGGAGGAATGTTATACCAGTGGTGCTCTTATGATCATCAAGGTCTCTAGCATGGTCAGTATCACAATAGCCAACCAGCTCTTGTTCTTTAAGTACTTTCGCATAACATAAACCAAGGTTTATTGTTGAGTTGGTATACCTCGAGAGCCTTTTCACTGTCATTAAGTGTTCAGCCATCAGGTTCTCCATATACCTGTTTAGAATCTTAATAGAATAATTTAAGTCAGGCCTGGTATACGTTAAATATCTTAGGCTGCCAATCAAACTCTGGTGCTCCATGGAGTCAACTAGAGGGGATAAGCCTTCAAGGGGTAAATTTCTGTCTTGCTTCAATCGGCACATAGACTAGGTTGCAATTCACCATCCCACTCTATTGTAGAATTTTCATATGATAACATTTGTGACTCAGTTTGATCTCCCATCTAATTCAATCACTTCTATGCCCAAGAAAGAGTTGAGCAATCCCAAGTGAATCATCTCAATCATGTCCCTCATTTCACCCTTGAACCCTTGGATGTGACAATTCTCTGTCCCAGTCATGGTCCATGGCAACGCCACCAATTGATAAGCCTAAAATTGGTATGTAAAATATGTCATTATATTTTTTTTGAGACTTATGCAATAAAATTTATAATAGCCTTTAATCACTAAATACAATGTACAGAGGAAGCAAGGGGTTGAACCACAGGGAGGCACTATGTAAGAATTATTATCCTATTTCAAATGAATTAATTCAATAATGAATTAATTTTGCATTTAATAGGCATTAATTGTGTTTAATTTTTTTGTAATTAATCAAAATTAAACAAAAGCTTAATTTTGATCTTAATATTTTCGGTCAAGACACTCTAGATAGGATAATTGATAATTATATCAGATTAATTCGAGTTACCAATATAGCATTTGAAAAAAAAAATTTGTATTAAAGTTGGGAATTATTAATCAAGAAAAGGATTTTTAAAATTGGTCTAGAAGATGGACAAATTTTTTGATGAAATTTGGATTAATTTTTTTTATATATTGAACTGAATTTTCAATCAATCAATTTCTACATCTTGAGAGAGAAATTAGACAAATTAACCCGAAGAGAGAATGTAGAAGAATTCGGAGAAATTGAATTAAGGATGAGATTTGATTTTAATATAGAGATCTAAGATGCAAAATGGAATAAAAAGCAATGTAGAACTAAGGATTAAGAGTCAAAAGTTGAATCAAAATGAAATTCCAATTAGAGTCACCATTCAAATCAACTTCAAGGGCATGTACATTTTGCCCATGCCTTGGCATCTTAGATTCATTCAAGAAGGAGTTGAAACAATGAAAAAGAAAATTACAACTTTGAAGAATGAATCAAGATCTGCCGACTTCAATAACAACACCTATGTCCTTCTTGGCTAAGTTCTCGGGGGAGAGCTTCCAAAGTGAAATTTCCCTTCTTCCTGATCTCCATTGAAAAATCCAGCCATCTGTTTTGTAGAGGGTGAAGAGGCGGGCCTACCCTCAAAATTTGTGCTCAATCGGACAGCTAGATCTCAAGATATCTTCATTTCGTTGGTAATTATTCATGGTTGTTGGATATTTGATCTCTCCTCTACGAAAATATGCAATGCTCATTTTTTTGATTCACTGCCTTGATTTCTCTGCCCTCAGATTGCCTTTTGACACTTTGTTGCGCGCTTCCACAGGCGGAAATCATTGCGTAGTAATGCTGTATTTTAACGGCTAAGAAAGCACCACGTTGGCGCTTCTAATCTCATTTTTATAAAATTTAAAAAAAAGTAAGCTTACATCTTATTAAATGCACGAGGAGTCAATTTCCGCATGCAATCATGTAGGCTACAATATTTATGTAGGCTACATGCTCTTGGACATTCTTGGTAAAACCAAGGGAAATAGAAAAGTTATCCAATTTGGTATACCATGCTTACGCTTCTTGTCTTAGTCCCTACGAGGCCTTCTTCAACTTCAGCTCTATATGCTCTTTGCCCTTCGTTATGAATCCCTCTGGTTGCTTTACATAGACTTCTTCCTTTATCTCTCCATTAAAAAAACCGGACTTAACATCAAGATGATGTAAGTCCCTTCCTCGTGCTACTAGAGCCACACAAATGGACACAATTCTTGCCCCTAGTGCAAATGCCTCCTTGAAGTCAACTCCAAGCTTCTAGACATAGCCCTTCACGATCAGTCTAGCTTATGTCTCGTCATCTCTCCTTCTGAGCTCTTCTTGAGATTGAAAACCCACTAAAGGCCAATTGTCTTGCATCCTTTAGATACATTCACCAGCTTCCATGTCCAATTATTCTCAATGGAGTCCATCTCATCCTTCATGGCACATCTCCAAACCTTCACCTCAAAAACTTCTAGGAAACCTACTGGCTCCCCCTCTATCACCAAGCACTCTTCGTAGTCAAGGTGAACATTCTGGCTCGGTGTCTTCATAAACTTGTTGAAAACCTCTGAACCTCCTGAGCGCGCTCTCTTCAATAGTGAATAGAGGATCTCCTTCCCATGGTGCAGAGCTCACTTCATGTGGAGGTGATGCAACACCGACTTCCCCCACCAATGGTATCCTATCCACCTAGCCATCAAAAACAATACTTAACATTAATAAATAATGAGAGAGGGGGGTACCTTGCCTCGTCTAAACTTTAGCGACATCACAATCCTACCTGACATCTTCTTTAAAGACAATATCTCTGCTCACATGCGCCTTTTCATTGATAGGGTCATAGGAGTCATAATCTTTAGACCCAATTTCAAAACTTATGAAACTTGCCATTGATGTGAGCAGTCATCCAACTTGCTCAAAATGCATCCTAGAACATTGACATGAGTTAGGTAGCCAAAGACTCTGCGATGTGCAACCTTAGACGTTGACCTGTCAGATTCTGTGCCTTGGCTCATCCATGGAAAATAATATTCCATGGATGCGGAAGCGTGTTAATCAATCCATAATTGATCATTGGAAACATACATCAAATGTACCTTGTGGGAACTTGTTCCACCCTTGACTTTTTCGCTCTGAGATCAATATGAAGCCATTGATGTTTCCGGCCTCTAGAAGTATCCGTGCGATCACTTGGCACTTGGACCTCCTCCTCTTCTTCTTCAATTCTTCTTTAAAAATCTAGAACTTCTTCTAACCATTAAGACACTCTTTTGGATGAGTGGAGAAGAGAGTGGAGAGAGGGGGGTTCTCAATTCTAGTTGGCCTGGGTGCTTGAAATGTGTGCCCTTTCCCTATTTATATTCTATGTAAGTTTTTCTCAAAAACTGTACAAAGTAAAATATATCCACCAATGCCCTTATGACCTTATGCGTGTGGCCCTCTAGGCCTTTAGTGGACCAATAACAATTATTGGTCAATCGTAATGGCAACTATATCAACATATAGATTAGTGAACTAAAGTATCAATTTAACCTAATCGATAGGTTAAATTTCCAGCCCGTGGGGTGCCAAGCTACACCTCTGATAACTTTCAAATTATATAGTTAAATTAATGAATATTACATCACATGTATCTGTTTTATTAGCCATATTTAATTGGTATCATATATAAATGGACATAAATGACTTGTTCTATGATTTTATAATTGCTTTTAATTTTTTAGTATTTTTTACATAACATTTTACCTCAATGCATCAAGAACTATTTTTTTCAAGGCGTAAAACACTTGGCTAGAGGTTGTTCATGGTTTTAGGAGTTTTTTGTAGAATTTTTCCATATTGTTTTATAATTATCTGACCATTATATATCCAAGAAATAATTTTTAAAATTAAAATAATATTTTATTATTTATTTAGTATTTTAAATGATTTTATATGAATTTTGTGGCATCAATGTCATTCGCCCAAATTTTTGGGCGAATGATTGGATGCCTTGAATGATGCTTTATTGGTTCATTATGGCATCACAATGCGCGATGCCATTATAAGCAAATCATTATTTCGAAAAGCTTAACTGGCACTAGCGACAAGGAAAAGGTACATTTTGTTTTTTAGTTGTATTTTTGTGTAATATATGCACGTGCAGAATCGATCTCCGAGTGCATTTATAAATTGAGAATATTCCATGCAGGCTGAATCAGTTAACCACGTGTGCTGATTGCATGCGCAATCCACTCTATAGCATTTAATAAATGGTAAGCTTACCTCTTTCTTTTAATAAAATGAAGGAGACGCAAGGCGATGTGGCGCGATCTCAGCCACACAAAAGGTATATGTTTTATCTCTCTTTTGACAATGATGAATGCGCCATTTCAACAAGTAAAAACGTGGCAATGCGTGATTCTGTGGGCGGTGAAAATAGAGCGACAAATCAGAAAATGCCACTTCTAACTGCGTGAAGGAGAGACAAATTAATCCAATGTCTATGATTAAGCATATATAAAATGGCGATATCTTGAGATCTAGCCGTTCGATTGCCCCCAAATTTTGAAGCTATGTTTGTCTTTTCACCCTCTACAATTCATACAGTTGGATTTTTTAATATAGGTCAGGAAGAAGGGGTATTTCACTTAGCTCTCCCCCAAGAAATTGGCCAGGAAGGAAGCAGGTGTTACTTTTGAAGTCGACAGATCTTGGCTCATTATCCAAAGTTATGAGTTTCTTCCTCAGTTTCTGAACTTTTTCTCGAACAATTCTAAAATGCCAAGACATGGGCGAAATGCACATGCCCTTGGATGTGATTTTTATGATGATTAGCATTGCAATTTGATTTTTATTCAATATCTGATTCTTAATTCTTAGCTCTACACTGATTTTCATCTCTTGTTGCGTCTTAGATCTCTAAGTTAGGGTCAAATTTCATCTTTAATTCATTTTTCCCCCAAACTATTCTATTTTATCTCTCAAGGTTGATTTCTCCACTTTCTCTCTCGAGATATAGAAATTGATTGTTTGAAAATTTAATTCAATATATAAAAAACCTAAATGCAAAAATTTCATTCAAAAACTTGTCTATCGTCAAGCCCAATTTCAAAATCCCTTTCTGATGCCGGACGTCGTCTCAATGGCGTCTGACCGTCACCGAGGGTAGGAACTCGGTGTCGTATCACTAACTAATCGGGTTACGTCCATGACGTCAACCGATGGATATGCGGGGAACAGAAATGCATGTATGACGATAACGAGGACGATGGTTCTACGATGGTACGTGCAATGCGCCGACAAGCTACGAGAGCCGATCCGGAGCGGGGACGGGGTCACCTAGCTAGGTTGGACCAGCCCTCCAAGTCGTCCGAGGCGGGTCGAGGGCGCGCACGCCGTCGAATGGGGGTAACTCCCACTGGAACGCTCACGCGCGTCGGGGCGTCCCGACTCGTACCGGGCAGGCAAGACGCTCGTCTTTGTTTCATCGTTCTCTCAATCTGTCTAACTCACCTATCTAACCCGAGCGCGGTGGAGGCAATACGAAAGAATACTGAAGGAAATAAATGACGTAAAGAGGCGAGGGAAGCAGAGTACCTTCGTAGCGTTGGCGACGGGATCTTCGTACAAACTGGTTCCGGAGGAGGGAGTTGTCGGGGGCGCCGGAGGTTGACTGGTGCGGAGGGGCGGTTGCGCGCAGTCGGCACGGAGCGGTGCAGGGTGGCGTGGTCGGCGGCGAGCAGTGCGGTGGGACGACGTCACGAGCACGGTGGCGATGTTGCTGCGGTCGGACGACGGCGGTCACGGCTAGCGCGACACGGAGCGACAGCTTGGTGAGGGCGTGAGCGGAGCGGCGGCACAGCGGTGCGGCGGCAGGCGGCACGGCGGCGCGGCGGCGGCGAGGACGGCACGGCGGCAGCGCGGACGGCACGGCGGCGGTGCGGGCGGCGCGGCGGCGGGCGCGCGGTCGGCGCGGCGGCGGGCGCGCGCGGCGGCGGCACGCTGGGGCGCGCGACGGGCGTGGTGGCGGGTGTGCGGTCGCGCGCGTCGGGTGCGCGATCGGCGCGCGGGCGCGCGCGGCGGTGGCGCGCGGCGCGCGCGCGTGGGCGCGGTCGGGCGGCGGCGGCGGCGGCGGCTCCCCTTCCTCCTTCCTCTCCCTTTCTCTTCTTCCTCTCTTCTTCTTCTTCTTTCTCCTCTTCTTCTTCTTTCTTCTATTCTTCTCCACGACCTGACCCTTCTTTCTCAAAATGCAATTCTTCAAAAATTTAGGTCAAGGTAAGGGAAGCGCCCACCTCTTCCCCTTTTATATGGGTGAAGATGGCCCTTCCTTAAGTCCAATAACACAAAATAAAAGGGAGAGAAAATAAGCAAGAAAATAGGAAACAGGCTTGTTAGGCCCAACATAAAAAAAGGGAGGGAAAGGGTTCCTCCTATGGGCCCTTCCCCCGCTACACGACAATACGAATAAAGGGAAAACTATAAGATAAAGTAACTGACTGTAACGGTGTGCTCCGGTGGTCGGCGTCTGCGTCATGCCGAGTAACGGAATGCGGGATCCCGTGTTGCTGCGGCGGCTCGTCGTGGTGGCTGGACTCGTCTCGGTGGCGAGGTGGGTAGTGCCGGCTCCTCGGGTGCTGAGTCGGGGAAGTCCTGCTGCTCCTCTGCTGCTGGCTCGATGACGTCCGGTGGTGACGCGCCATCAACCCTCCCGGGGTGGGAAGGACTCGACTCCGGCGAGTTAGGGTGGAGGATCGGCGACGGTGGAAGGAGGTCGGGACGGAGGCGTCGGAGCTCCTGTTCTGCAATCCACGTGTCATCCGCGCAGGTGTGGCCCGCCCAACGTACTAGGAATCTCCTCGATGCTTCCCCACCTGCATGGTAAATTACCTCCTGTAGTACACAATCGATTGCCTCGTGCCTATCGGGTGAAACAATCGGGGGAGTGGTGTCGGCAAACTCACTCACGCTGGAGGGGTCTAGAGAGGCTGGGGGTGGGGAGGAAGAAGGGGCCCAGTACTGAGCTAGGTCCGCCACGTTGAATGTAGAGCCTATTCCCCACGTAGGAGGAATTTCGACGACATACGCGTTGTCGCCCACTCTACGGAGGATCCGGAACGGGCCGGCGCTGCGAGCATGCAGCCGTTGCTGCCGCCCCGAGAGTATCTCTCCGGCCTGAGTCTGACCATCACTAGGTCTCCCACGTCAAATGCTCTGGGTCGGCGATGCAAGTCGGCGGCTTGCTTGTACAATGCATTTTGCTGCGTGATCCTATCATGAATGCGATGATGTAATGCAGAGACATGCTGGGCAAATGCAAGTGCGTCCTCGGAAACCCTAACATGAGGATCTATGGGAGCTAGGTCTAGGGGTCGACGGGGTGCCTGGCCGTAGGCAATCTCAAAGGGGCTCAACCCGGTGGTTCTGTTCACCGAGGAGTTGTATGCGAACTCAGCGCGTGGTATGACAAGATCCCAAGATGCGAGGTGTTCGCCTACGAGGGAACGTAGTAGGTTGCCCAAGCTACGATTGACCACCTCCGTCTGACCGTCGGTCTGCGGATGGTAGGCAGTCGAGAACTTGAGCTTCGTGCCCAAGAGGCTCCACAGGGTCCTCCAGAAGTAACTCGTGAAGCGCACGTCACGATCGGACACGATCGAGGATGGCAAACCATGGAGGCGCACGATCTCTCGGAAGAAGATCTGGGCGACCTTCACGGGGTCAGATGTCTTCGCGCAGGGCACGAAGTGGGCCATCTTCGAAAACCTATCCACGACTACCATGATGGAGTCGTGGTGCCGCGTGCGGGCAGTCCCAAGACGAAGTCCATGCTCACGTCGTCCGGGACGCCTCGGCGTCGGCAATGGGGTATAAAGTCCGGCGCTCTTCTTGACCTGCTTGGCCAAGGCACATACACGGCACTGGGCAACTATATTGCCAACATCGCGCTTTAGGGAAGGCCAGTAGAATTGGCCTTCCATGGCGGCGATCGTCTTGTCGCGGCCGAAATGACCGCTAAGGCCTCCGGTGTGACATTCCCAAGTGAGGAAGTCACGTAGTGATGTGCGGGGTACGCACAATCTGTTCTTAAAGAACAGGTATCCGTCAGTAAGGACATAGTCCTTGTAATCCTGGGATGGTCCTCGTCGGACTTCCGCGATGATGGGGCCGAAATCAGGGCAGTTATCGTACCCATCTCGGATGGTCTCGAACCCCAAGACTGTCACCTTCATGACGTTGAGCACGTGAATTCTCCGGCTGAGGGCGTCGGCTACAACGTTGTCCTTGCCCTTCTTGTGCTTGATGACGAAGGTGTAGTCATGTAGGTACTCGACCCACCTGGCGTGCCGATCGCTTAGTTTCTGCTGCGAGTGCAGGTACTTGAGTGCCTCGTGATCCGAGAAGAGCACGAACTCCGATGATAGGAGGTAGTGTCTCCAGTGCCGTAAGGCTTGGATGACCGCGTAGAACTCCTTGTCGTACGTGGAATATCGAAGCTTTGCATCATTCAGCTTTTCGCTGAAGAACTCGACGGGGTGGCCCTCCTGGCTGAGGACGCCTCCGATGCCGATACCTGAGGCATCGCATGTAACCTCGAACACTTTCTCGAAGTCGGGAAGTTGTAGTACCGGTGCCTGTGTCATCATGAGCTTTATCTACTGGAAAGCTCTCTCTGCTATCGGTGTCCAGGCGAACGACTCCTCCTTGAGGCAGTCGGTGATGGGGGCCGTAACGGAACTGAAATTCCGTATGAATCGTCTATAGAAGGTCGCCAGTCCTATGAAACTCCTAACGTCGTGCATGCTTGCCGGGGTCGGCCACGACGTGATTGCCCGGACCTTCTCCGGGTCGGTGGCAACGCCCTGGGCGGACACGATGAACCCTAAGAAGGCAACCTCGGACGCAAGGAAGCTACACTTCTTGGGGTGGGCGTAGAGCTGCTCCTGCCGTAGGATGGTGCAGACCTGCCGAAGGTGGTCTGCATGCTCGTCTCTGGATCTGCTGTAGACGAGGATGTCGCCGGCGAGACGCGACCACGAACTTCCCTATGAAGGCGCGCAGTACCTCGTTCATGAGACGTTGGAAGGTACTGGGCGCGTTGGAGAGGCCGAAAGGCATAACCCTCCACTCATATAAACCGTCCTTTATCTTAAAGGCGGTCTTCCATTCGTCGCCAGGACGGATCCGTACTTGATGGTATCCACTCCTCAAGTCTATCTTGGAGAAGATAGTGGATCCTGCCATCATGTCGAATAGATCCTGCACACGCAGAATGGGAAAACGGTACTTGACCGTTATCTTGTTGATGGCACGGCTATCGCAACACATGCGCCACGTGCCATCCTTCTTCGGCGCTAGGAGAGCGGGTACTGCGCAGGGGCTCATGCTCTCCTGAATGAGGCCCTTCCCCAAAAGCTCCCTCACTTGCCGTAGCAACTCCTCGTACTTCGGCGGCTCCATGCGGTAATGCAGTAGGTTCGGAAGCGACGCGCCGGGCACCAAGTCGATGGCATGCTGTATGTTCCTCATCGGGGGTAATCCGCTTGGTAGCTCTTCCGGGAAGACATCTCCGAACTCCGATAGGAGAGCCTCAACCTCTGGGGTGCGAGGGGTCACTGCACTATCAGCAGGGACGTCAAGGGTGACGGCCAGACACATAGGTGTATCGTCACCCTCGCGGCCAAGGTCGCGAGTGAATAAGGGTCCTCAGACTATCACTAACCCTACTGGTCGGGTCGCGGCCGGCTTGCTGGGCGGCTTCGTGGTGTACGGGTGCCACGTAACTCGTCGTCCCTGGTGCATAAAGGAGCAGGTGTTCACGCGCCCTGCTAAGGTGACGTCGTGATCATATAACCATGGCCGACCGAGGATGATGCTACCCACCTTCATGGGTAGTACATCACAGAGTACGTCCTCGGCGTATGTGTTCACCTTCAGGGGGACGCGGCACTGACGCTTCACAGATAGTGATGAAGCGTCGATCCACGAAACGTCGTACGGCGTGGGGTGCTCTATCGAAGTCAACCCTAAGCCACTAACCATAGTATCTGAGATCGCGTTGATGCAACTACCGCTATCCACGATCACCTTGCACGCCTTGCCGTTGATCTTGATGTACGTGTAGAAGATCGATGTACGGGTGGCCGCATCAACGAACGGTGTCGGCTGTTGAGCAGCCCGTGGAAGTCTAGCGGAGTTGTCAACCCGCGGTGATATCCTATCTCTACTGCTGCCGGGTGTGTCGACAGCGATGTTGGCTAACGGCCGGACGGACGCACGGCCTGTCACGGGTGGGGCTCCTCGCGCCTCGATGATCTGGATGAATCCTATCTGTCCATCGGGCTCCTCGTACTCAAGGCCGCATTCCTCGTTCCCGTGATAGTGGTCCTCCTAGGGTACGTCGGCTCCATCGCAATAATCCTGTTCGGTTTCTCCGACATCAATCAAAAGTGTAGATGGGCATTGGTGTGCCCGGTGCCCTCGTCCTTGGCATTTGTAGCACGTGATGTGTGCTTGACTTGGTGCAGCGTTATGGGCCAGGGCATCGCCGGTCGAGGCCCGGGCTTGCGGGGTAGACCCCACTGAGGTGGTTGGGGTCGTTCCTTGGCCCCCGGTGACCGGTGCGACCCGCGTGGTCGTGGGTAGGGTGGAACGAGCGGGTGCAAGCCGAACCGTAGGAACTCGCGGCGTGGTGTGCGCGTTGGGCGCCGGGGTGTCTTCGACAGACGGATCCATGTGTTCCACTAGGTGGTATGCCTCGTCGACCTCTGCCGGTTGGCAGTCAAGGACCTTGCTGCGCAAGGCGGGCCGAAGGCCGTGGGCGAAGAGGCCGATGATGACGCGGGGATCCTCCACGAAACGGCAACGCATTCGGCATTCCTCGAAAGCCTCGATGTACTCCGACACCGGGAGTCGACCTTGCTTAAGGTCGAGCCACGAGAGGAAGAGTGTCATCTGGTACTGACGAGGAACGTACTTGTTCCTTAGCTTCCGCGCCATTTCTGCCACGACATGATGGGCTGTCCTCGCTGTTCGCCGAGAATTGCTCATTCTCCTAGAAGATCTTGGCTTGTCCGTCAAGCCGTGTCTCCGCGTACTCGACGCAAAGGTCGTCATCCATCCTGTACCACCTGAAATACGAGTTCATTTTTGATTCCCAGTCAATGAACTCCTTGGGCTTCCTCGAGCCCTCGTAGACGGGTACGTCGGCGTGCACGCTCCTCTGGATGCGTGCACGATGCTCCTCGCGCCGACGCTTGTCGTCATCATAGTGCCGCTCGGGCACGGGGTAGTCCCCTCGTCGCAGGTCCATGGGGCGACGGGGCGGGAATGGGTCGTGTCCGCGGTCGTCCCCGTGGTAGGGACGACCATCCCGCGGTGCTCGGTCCAAAGGCACCGGACGATGTGGTGGTGGGCATGCACCGTCAGCCCCGTAATATGGCGGGGGTGGTGGCCGTGGGTAGTCCTCGCGTCGTGCCGGTGGCTCGTCGAACCGCGGACCACGGGGAAGAACGGGGTCGAACTGACGAGCCGGATAGTCACGGCTCGGGTCGCGCTCGTACTGACGTATTGGGAGATCAGGTCGAGCATAAGGGACCCCGTCGTAGCCACGGGCGTAGTCGTCCCGCGGGCGATGCATGTCCCAAGCGCGGACATCCTGTGGGTCGCGACGGGTTTCTAGCTAGGCGTACCGGTGGCGGTACGCCGTAAAATGGGCGATCAGGGACCTCGTAATCATCAGCAAGGTCCGGGTCGGGGTGATCACGGTAGTCGGGTCTACCAGCCCCGTAAGGGGGGCGAGGGGGGCCTCGTGCAACCGGTCCCGCCTCAACTCCGGACTCGGACACTCAGGTGTCGGCGAGCATCCGCTCCAAGCGCTCCGCCCTAGCTGCCGATGCGCGACGTTGAGCTCCTTGGTCTTCCGGAAGTTCTTCTCTTGGCGGGTACTGGCGAGTGGCGCCTCTTCATCCTCGTCCTCTACCCCGTGCAGGGGTCGCTCTAGGGGAGTACTCGATGACGGGAGATTTCCCGTGTGGTCGCCGCCTCGTGGTATCCCGGTCTTCGTAGTCACTCGATCGGGAGTCGTCGAGGACGCGCGGTGTGCCGCGTGGGGAGTGCTGGGACCGGCGTGAACCACCGGGTGATGCCGGTGATCTCGATGCGCCTGGAGCACCCGTGACGTCGGGTGGGACCGGCGTGTCCTCGATATGGGGTAAGGTAGGATCCGCAACCGGCGAGGCCGGTTGAGGTCCCGAGAGGGCAATCTCGTTGCCTCTCTCGTCTCGTGACGGTTCGACTCGTCGCGGGGAGGAAGAACCTCCGCGTTGCGCCATCCGTGCAGATCGCGTCTCTACGGCCATTCCCTGGGTATCGATATGGATGCACGTAAAATCGATGGATGCGATGCACTAGATGCGATGCGATGCGATGCGATGCAAAGTCGGAGACGTGCTGTGGGCGACCACAACCTGGCTCTGATACCAATTTGATGCCGGACGTCGTCTCAACGGCGTCCGACCATCACCGAGGGTAGGAACTCGGTGTCGTATCACTAACTAATCGGGTTACGTCCATGACGTCAACCGATGGATATGCGGGGAACAGAAATGCATGTATGACGATAACGAGGATGATGGTTCTACGATGGTACGTGCAATGCGCCGACAAGCTACGAGAGCCGATCCGGAGCGGGGACGGGGTCACCTAGCTAGGTTGGACCAGCCCTCCAAGTCATCCGAGGCGGGTCGAGGGCGCGCACGCCGTCGAATGGGGGTAACTCCCACTGGAACGCTCACGCGCGTCGGGGCGTCCCGACTCGTACCGGGCAGGCAAGATGCTCGTCTTTGTTTTGTCGTTCTCTCAATCTGTCTCACTCACCTATCTAACATGAGCGCGGTGGAGGCAATACGAAAGAATACTGAAGGAAATAAATGACGTAAAGAGGCGAGGGAAGTAGAGTACCTTCGTCGGGCTGGCGACGGGATCTTCGTACCAACTGGTTCCGGAGGAGGGAGTTGTCGGGGGCGCCGGAGGTGGACTGGTACGGAGGCGGTTGCGCGATCGGCGCGAGCGGTGCAGGGTGGCGTGGTCGACGGCGAGCAGTGCGGTGGGACGGCGCCACGAGCACGGGCGGTGATGTTGCTGCGGTCGGACGGCGGCGGTCACGTCTAGCGCGACATGGAGCGGCAGCAGTGAGCGTGAGCGGAGCGGCGCATAGCGCGGCGGCAGCGGCGCGCGCGGCGGCGGCGAGGCGGCACGGTGGCAGGGCGGACAGCACGCGGCGGCAGTGCGGCGGCGACGCGGCGCGCGCGCGCAGCGGCGGGCGCGTGGTCGTGGCGCGCGCGGGCGCGCGGCGGGCGCGGCCTTGGCGAAGGCGCGGCGCGGCGGCGCGCGATGGCAGCGCTTGGCGGCGGCGGCGCGGCGCGTGAAGCGGCAGCGCGGCGGTGCGCGTCGGCGCGGCGTCAGGTGCGCGATCGGCGCGTGGCGCGGGCGTGGCGCGAGGGTGGCGGCAGCGCGGCGCGTCTGCGCGATCGGCTGGCGCGACGGGCGTGGCGGCGCGATGTGGCGGCTCCTCCTCCTTCCTCCTTCCTCTCCCTTTCTCTTCTTCCTCTCTTCTTCTTCTTCTTTCTCCTCTTCTTCTTCTTTCTTCTATTCTTCTCCACGACCTGACCCTTCTTTCTCAAAATGCAATTCTTCAAAAATTTAGGTCAAGGTAAGGGAAGCGGCCACCTCTTCCCCTTATATATGGGTGAAGATGGCCCTTTCTTAAGTCCAATAACACAAAATAAAAGGGAGAGAAAATAAGCAAGAAAATAGGAAACGGGCTTGTCAGGCCCAACATAAAAAAAGGGGGGGAAAGGGTTCCTCCTATGGGCCCTTCCCCCGCTACACGACAATACGAATAAAGGGAAAACTATAAGATAAAGTAACTGACTGTAACGGTGTGCTCCGGTGGTCGGCGTCCGTGTCATGCCGAGTAACGGAATGCGGGATCCCGTGTTGCTGCGGCGGCTCGTCGTGGTGGCTGGACTCGTCTCGGTGGCGAGGTGGGTAGTGCCGGCTCCTCGGGTGCTGAGTCGGGGAAGTCCTGCTGCTCCTCTACTGCTGGCTCGATGACGTCCGGTGGTGACGCGCCATCACTTTCTTAGTCATAAATCCCTAATTTTAATTCATAAAAACCTGTGTTGATAAATTAGATTGACGTAAACATTGGTAATATGAATTAAGCTGATTCAAATATCTCAAAGTTGTCCTATCTAGAGTGTCTTGACAAAAAATCTTAAAATCATTATTAAGGTTTTGCTTAATTTTAATTAGTTACTAAACAAATTAAACACAAGGCCCATTCATTATTGAATTAATTCATTTGAATAAGGATACTAATTCTTACATAGTGCCTCCCTGTGGTTTTACCCCTTGCTTCTTATTACAAATTTTATTGCATAAGTCTAGATCAAAATGACATTTTTAAACACGAAATTTAGGCTTATCAACCTCATGCAATAGAAGATACCGAGTGGTGTTTGAAATCTCTCATGGAACCTTTACCGTCATTTGTTACCATATGTGTATAATACATCATCCGCGTAAGACTCTCGAAGGACTTAGGGTGTAGTTTATCACCAAACTCTAACATCCTCACTAGCTTGGCTAGGGATTTTCTAAATCATCTTCCTTGAGTCAATCTCCTCTTACATTGAGTGCTGATGATCTCGTCTTGGCCACTCAATAATGTCTGTGAGCTTCTCACTACATCCAAGCTATGACTTATTTAAATCCCATGATTAGAGGCTCGAAAGTCGTACTCAGAATGTAATCGTCCACTCGCAAGATGTGAAGGATATTATGTGGCCGTCAAGCCAATCACACTACCATGTTTTTTTGAGTTCATCAAATAAAATATTTGGGTTCATTATTATTCCGTGTGATGTTTATAATAAAGTCCATTAATACGTGCAATAAATTAGTCAATTATGATGAAATCATAATATAGTGATCCGTAGCCTTTAAACATGCATTCAAAATATTCCTATTCCATGGATAGTCCAGACGGACATTGAATTATCCAGATGAAATAACACTAGTTGATACTACTTATACCATAGGTATAGCTGATCCTGTAGTTATTTGTGTGGTGACACTAATGACAGATAGGGGGTGCTCTTTGGAGAAAGAGTTCACTGAATTGATCCCTATGAATCCCTAAATGGTATTATACCTAAATGTCAATCAGGTTGATTCAAGTCACGGTTGTATAAGTGATCCACTGACCTAAGACACCAAGGACATCTCGTGAGTGGACGACTACATTTTGACTATGACTTATGAGCCTCTAATCAAGGGATTCAAATAAGTTATAGATCAGATGTAGGAAGAAGCTTTCGGAGATGATTGAGAGCTCAAGATGGGATCATCCACCCTCAGTATAAGAGGGGATTGACTCGAGGATGATGATGCAGAAAAATCCCTGTACAGGGTAGTGAGGATATTGGAGAAGGCATTCTCCTATGATCCCCATTACACATGAGTACTAATCGAATGATGGATTAGGGTTTGATGATAAACCATACCCTAAGTTGTTTGAGAGTCTCGTGCGGATAATGCATTATACATATATAGTAACCACTGACTGTAAATGTTCCGTGACAGAGTTCGACACTACTAAGTATCTTCTAGAGCATGAGGTATAGCTTGGCACCCCACAGGCTGCAAACTTGGCCTTTCAATTGGGTTAAATCGACCCTTATTTAATTAACCTCTATGTTGATATAGTGAATTAATAAGGTGGGTCGATAAATGTTATTGGGCCATTAAATTTATTAACTAGAATGATACATGGGCCTAGAGGTTCACACGCACAAGGTCATAAGGGCATTGGTGGATATATTTTACTTTGGAGGGTTTTTGAGAAAAACTTAAGTGAAATATAAAGAGGCAAAGGGGTCTTATTTTAAGCACCCATGCAAGCCTGATTTGAGAGTCGCTCCCTTTCTCCACTATCTTCTCCACTCATCCAAGGAAGAGTGTCTTCATGGTGAGGAGATCTTCAAGTTTTCCAAAAAGATTTGAAGAAGAAAATGTGGAGATCCAAGTGCCGAGTGATCGCGTGGATACTTTTAGAGGCCAAACACGTGAACAGCTTCAGAACAATCTCGACGACAAAGTCAAGGGTAGAATGAGTTCCCCAAAAGTCAGTTTCAATGTTTTGTTTTGGAGATTGATTGTGAATCTATTGACTACATTTCTGCATCCATAGAAATGTATTTTCCATGGACGAACCAAGGCGCCGAAGCCAACAGTGGTATCAGAGCCAGGTTTTGAGTGTTTTGGTTCAAATGAAAAGGGAAGAACGTCTTTTTGGACGTTCTTTAGGCTTCCTTGCCCTATCACCCCCTCGGGTTCAACCCCTTACCTAAATTCAAGGGATAAATACATATTATTGATTAAGTTCAAAAAACCCTTAAATAACGACATATATACACGTATTTTTTAACTTATAATTTGGCCTCGTTGCTGGGGAGACAAGGCCAACATTCATATTGTTTTCCGACCTAGGGATTTGTTTTAACACTTATTTGAATGATGAATACTATTCAAGTGTTTGTATTAGAACTTTATTTTTCTTAAAAAAAGGGTTTGCTTGAAATAATGTTGAACTGTTATGGAATTAATGAATTCAATAACAACAATATTGAAAATATGGTAAATTATTATCCATATAATCAGGGAAATTATTCTTCCTATTCATCTGATCACACCAGCACATCGATGCCGAATTTCCCTGATTATTACACTAGCTTTAACTCACATGCTCCGCTTAGTTCTCAATTTTCTAATTTTTATTATAATCATTCACATGATCATTTTGATTGTCCCATGAATAAATTTCAGGAGAATAGATAAGAGATCAACAATAGTGAACATTATTCAGGAAAGTTTATTTCATGTGATAATTTTTCTAGTAATTCTCCCAATTTTCATCCCACTCTTCATAATGTTTACAATAATATACCTATTTCTGGGAATGTAAATGGATTCCAAGAAAATGAATCTGCGAATTCAATAACGGCTGACATATATGCTTCATATGAGTCCCAATCTTCAAATTATTATTCTCCTTCTACTTCAGATTCTGGTGATAAAACTTTGTTTGAATTGAGGATTGAAAAAACATGCAAAGTACTTCAAATATCACTCATTTTTCTGACAACTGTGATGCCTATAAATCCCTATCTTCAAGTTATCATTCTCCTTCTACTTCCGATCCTGGTGATAAAACTTTGTTTGAATTGATGAATGAGAAAAACATGCAAAGTGCTTCAACTATCACTCATTTCTCTGAAAATTGTAATCCATATGTTTATGGTAATTATGAATCTTTAAATGCCTTTTCATCTTATTCTAATGTTCAAACTAACCAAAGTTTGTTGGATTTGATTGATGAAAAGAAACTATGGGAGGAGTATATAAGGTTGCAGTAAAAGGAAAAGGCTTGCGAAGAAGAGAAGAAGCTCATTATGATGCATATTGACATGCTGAAATCAATGCAAATGAGAGAGATCTATGACTTATCAGAAGATTCATCCCAGCTTCAATTTAAAGGCCATCTGATGAAAGGTAAGATCAATCTTTACTTAAATTTTCCTCTAGTTTTTTCAAATTTCTAATTCATCAACTTCATACCACGAAAAGGATTATATTTATGAACTTGCACCTAGAGAGGTAACATTTATTTTCATTAATGGAGCTCATGAGTGTAAAATCAGAGATAATGATATCATGCATGATAGGGATGCAAATGAGGGAGAGGAAGAATAATTTTCTGATTTGGTCAATGATTTCAAAGATTTGATTAATGGATATGAGAATAGGAAGAGGAATGACTTAGTGATTGGAAAAAATTTAGATTTTGAGGACTATCTTCCACTGATCCATTTTCCGCGAGCATTATATTCCAGAGTTCCCAGCAGACAAGTTGATTTTATTATGAGGATAAATGTTATATAACGGAGTTGGATGAAATTCTTACCGATATGATATGATATTTGAAGATTTTGGAAGAATTATTGAGGATGAAGATGAACAATTGCTTGAAAAATATTTAATTGATGATAAAAAGGAGTTATATGAGAATAAAAATATGAGTCTATCTGATTATGTTGATGAGAAATAAATAGATTTTATTCATGATATTAAAGTAGTTGAAAAAAATGTGTTTGATCATTTAGCTTTAATACCCATGAATGAGCATTTTAATGTTACATACTTGCCTCTTCATTTCATATCTTTGAAAAGGAAAATGATTAGAAAAGTAAATGTTATGCCAAATCTAAAAAAACCTTTTTATACTGATTGGCATATTCATCTATTCAATAATGGGAGAGTGAGTTTCAAGTTCAATATGTTCAAGCATGCTCAATAAATCTGTCATTTCATATTTTCTTTTAAAAAAAATTTATTTTCAGATGGGCATGGTTATTTCATGGAAAACATATGTCTCTCTCATATGGTCATTGACAATAATATCCCATCTAAACCACTTGATACATCATTTCAGGAAACTATTTTCGAATATCTTTTTCGATTGCCATATAGGTATTTCATGGATTGTTTTATTTGGGTTAAATAAAAATTTTATTGCATTGGTATCCATATTCTGAAAATGCCACTTTATATTAAAACTATATGGAGTCACCGAGGCATGAAACCCACCATGAAATACAAATACATCTATAGGGGAATGGAATTACTTAGAATAGTATACAAGTATCATTACATTCAGCTTAAGATCTAGTTTTTAGTTTGCATGCTCTTTAGCTTGTTATTAAGAAATTTATTTCTTAGCAAAAAAATAAATAAATAAAAATAAACGAGTCAAGTTATGCATAACCTTGTCTTTTGTTTTTGCTTGCTTTGCTGGAGTTCTGTGCGAATGAGGTTGCATCATCTAAATGGCACGGTTACAACAACGTCAATACACCCAAGGTTCATCTTTGTAAATTTCTATTTTTGAATTTCTTGTTTTTGTTGTTATTTTCTAGTTTGGAATTGCATTTAGCTACATTCATTAGGTACACCAATTAACAAACATAAGTGGGGAGTAGACGTCCTAGGAAGAATATTTTCTTTGTCACTTAAGAATTTTGCATAAATAAGTAAAACTTTACCTTGTTATACCATAGAAATAACTGAGGTCTACAAACTGAGATGATCCTTCAATTTTTGCTGAATGACAGATTGGGTAACCTTATAGTGCCATCTAATACCATTATAGGAGTTGCTCTGTAGGCGAGTCTCTTTGGGGTTAAAGCTCAACATAGCTTAGAGAATTTCAATGCCCACTTCTTCTTCTTCTTTTTAGTCTGAAATTGTTTCCCCTATCCAATCGTTCTTCCAACATTACAGTAGCCTATAACCAATGGTGAAGATTAATGGTATTATCACTACAATTCTACTTGTGACCATGTGCAAGAACCCAAAAAAAGAGTGAAACAAACAGCACTACGACCTACCCAATAAGTGGTGTCAGCCCCAAATAAGTGCTCTGCACAAAAGTCATTAGTAGTAGTGAGGAATTAAGTACTCTTTACGCTATAAGGGGCTCATTTCACATATGTCGATAAGCCCGATCTGTTTTTACATAATTGTTGCACATAGGGCACTATATACGAGTCCAGTTTAAACCCTAAATACAAATACCAAAGGATAAGGGTGAAAATTCATGTAAAAAAAAGATTTTTCCTATCTTGTTTCACTCTTTAGGCATCGAGATTCAATGACTATTGTTTAGAAAAATGAGGACCTTTATGAGCTACTTAATCTTTTCCTTGTAGGGTCTGTTCTTTATAAGAACAATTTGCATGGCACTTGAAGGGGAAACTTAAACTACCCTTTATTATGATGCATCGAGGGAAATTTGGATTGTCTCACCGTTGACATCTCAGTTATTGCTAAGGGACTAGCAATAGGTAAAATGGGGGGTTGTGATAACATGCAAATAAGAGCTGGTAAAGTGTTGATTTCATCATAGTTTTGGGCTTTTAATGCTTAAAAATATTAATTTTTAATGCATGTTATCATGATTTTAGGTTAAAAGAAATATTTCGTTAAATTTCAAATCAAATAATACGTGTGATAAATAGTTAGGTCTATATATACATTTTAAACGTTTTTAAAATGAATTTCAAAAGAAATTAAATGTATAATTGACCTATTTCTATAAATAAAAAGAAAGTAACAATAAAACATATTTTATAAATGGATAAAATAGTTTTTATGCATTAAGAAACAATTTTTATGATTTATTTTAAGTCCGTTTCTATCGAAAACTCTTTTTTTAATTCAAACTGGCCCTTATTCAGCCTGTTAAAGCGCTAATGGGTTGTTAAGTGGAGCAGGGCGTACGAGACCGCCGTAGACAAATCAGAAGGCAAGCTCATGCTTTCATTGCACGACACACACTTACGCAACTCCGCTCATCACGCACGACACGTAGCCTCGTGTCGACGAATGGCGTGCAGCTTAACTCGCTGCATGAGACCCAATGAGCTAAGCTCGTGCACAGCACTGCGTGTATTATTGCACGTGCAAATCATGCGCATGCAATGTCATGCATATGAAGGACGGGCTGTACACAGCACCACGATGGCCAATCGTGTTGCGCCATGCAGTGTGCTTACAACACGATCAGGATAGAAAAAATAATGTAATCGGAAGAACTTGGTCTTCTGATTCCAAAGTGATAAAAAGGGGAAAACAAAAATTTGAGTGGATGTTCTTGATCTCAAAGAGAGAGGAGAAGGCTCGAGCTTCTTCTCTGACTCAAGAGCAGCCTGGAGTCCCTTCGAAGCTCAATTGAGACAGGATTTTTGACGATTCAACACTGCAATTTGCCCCAAAATCAAGCATAAATTTGTGGGAAATTGAATAGCTCATTGCGCGAAATTCTTCCCAATCTACTCGAAGTCATTCCTGGTGCTTCTCGAGTTATTCTGAATCAACTTTACTCTTGATTTTGTATTTAATTTCAGCAATTTTATAGTCTCGTCCATGTTCGCCATTTTTCCTAAAATCTTATTTTAATCCTCTTAACTCTGAATTTTACCTCATTTTTGAATCGTTTAAGCTATAGTAGTCCTAGTCAAATAGAATTGAATCAAAACTGATCGTTCATCTATTTGCATTTGATCTGAATTACCTAAATGGGCAAATCATGTTCACAATTTGCCAACATATGGTAGCTCGTAATTTCAAAAAGGAAAAAAAAGAAAAGAAAACTCTGAGTTCAATTTCTCAATCCTTGAATTTTCCTCATTTTAGATGTCAGTAAAAATCTGGAATGGAGGTCAAACGTATCCGAATTGAAATTAAATCTTTTATAATTCAATTAATTTTCAGTTGCCTGAATTAGCATAGCGTAGCACGATTTGCTAGTTCAGGTTATACATCTAATTTCGAAGGACATTAGATATAAATACAAAACATCATAAAAAATTACGTTAGGGCTTTTAATTTGTGAGAAGTTCGGGATAGACTTTATTAAAATATTGGTAATAAATAATTGAGATTAACTATCTTCTTCAAACTATTTCTAATTCACTAAAAACAAATCCAAAAACATTATTCTAGCTGAATGAAGTCTTTGGGTTACATAAATAAGTAAAGGCATGATTAATGAGAAACTGTTGATCCAGATTTTAGTGATACTCACATCCTAAAAATCTAATGTCCACTTACTGCTTAAACAATCTAGTTAGGGGATTAGTTAGTAGTTCTCACCAAGAATTTTTAACTAATCATAAATCTGTTAAACTTAGGGTGATAAACTACACCCTAAGTCCGTTGAGAGTCTTGCTCAGATGATGTATTTACATATATGGTCACCAATGATGGTAAAGGTTACATGAGAGATTTCAAACATCACTCGGTATCTTCTATGGCATGAGGTTGATAAGCCTAAATTTGGTGTTTAAAAATGTCATTTTGATCTAGACATGCAATAAAATTTATAATAACAAGCAAGGGGTAAAACCACAGGGAGGCACTATGTAAGAATTTGTATCCTTATTCAAATGAATTAATTCAACCATAAATTAATTTTTGCATTTAATGGGCCTCACTTGTGTTTAAATTTGTTTTGTAACTAATTAAAATTAAGCAAAACCTTTATAATGATTTTATTATTTTCTGTCAAGACACACTATATATGAGAACTTTGACATATTTCAATCAGCTTAATGCAGATTATTAAAGTTTAGGTTAATCAAATTTATCAACACAAACTTTTATGAATTAAAATAAGGTATTTATGAGTAAGAAAGGGATTTTGAAACTGGGCTTGACGATATACGATTTTTTAATGAAAATTTTGGATTAAGGCTTTTTATATATTGAATTGAATTTTCAAACAATCAATTTCTATAATGCGAGAGAGAAAGTGGAGAAATCAACCTTGAGAGATAAAATAGAATAGTTTGGGGATAAATGAATTAAAGATGAAATTCGACCCTAATCTAGAGATCTAAGATGCAATAAGAGATGAAAATCAGTGTAGAGCGAAGAATTAAGAATCAGATATTGAATACAAATCAAATTGCAATGCTAATCACCATAAAAATCATCTCCAAGGGCATGTACAGTTTGCCCATGTCTTGCCGTTTTATAATTATTCAACGAAAAGTTCAAAAACTGAAGAAGAAACTCACAGCTTTGAATAATGAGCCAAGATCTGTCGACTGCAAAAGTAACACCTGCTTCTATCCTGACCAATTTCTTGGGGGAGAGCTAAGTGAATTCCCCCTTCTTCCTGACCTCTATTAAAAAATCCAACCGTTTGGATCGTAGAGGGTGAAAGGACAACCCTACCCTCAAAATTTCGGCGCAATCGGACGGCTAGATCTCAAGATATTGTCATTTTACTGATGCTTAATTCTATTCATTGGATTAATCTGTCTCTGCTCCACGTAGATAGAAGTGGCATTTTCTGATTTGTCGCTCTATTTTCACCGCCCACAGATCGTGCATTGCCACATTTTTGCACACTGAAATGGCACAATCATCATTGTCAAAACACAGATAAAACATATACCTTTTGTGTGGCTGAAATCGCGCCACGTCGCCTTGCGTCTCCTTCATTTTAATAAAAAAGAAAGGCAAGATTACCATTTATTGAATGCGCACAGAGTGGATTGCCATGTGCAATCAATGCACGTGGTTAAATGATTCTGCCTGCATGGAATATTCTCACTTTTTAAATGCGCGCAGAGATTGATTCTGCACGTGCATATATCACACGAAAAAGACAATTAAAAAACAAAATGTACCTTCTCCTCGCCGCTAGCACGAGTTAAGCTTTTTGAAATAATGATTTGCTCATTATGGCATCGCGCATTGCGATGCCATAATGAGCCAATAAAGCATCATTCAAGGCATCCAATAAATCATGAAATAAATTTTTGGGCGAATGACATTGATGCCACAAAATTCATAGAAAATCATTTAAAATACTGAATAAATCATAAAAATATTATTTTAATTCTACAAATTATTTCTTGAATATATAATGGCCAGAGAATTATAAAAAAATATGGAAAAATTCTAGATAAAACAACTAAAACCATTAACAACCTCTAGCCAAGTATTTTACGGCCTGAAAAAAAATAATTCTTCAATGCATTGAGGTGAAATGTCATGCAAAAAAATACCAAATATTAAAAAGCAATCATAAAATCACAGAACAAGACATTTATGTCGATTTATATATGATACCAATTAAATATGGCTAATAAAAAATATATATGTGACGTAATATTCATTAATGTAACTATATAATTTGGAAGTTATCAGAGGTGTAGCCTATCACCCCACAGGCTGGAAACTTAACCTATCGATTAGGTTAAATTGATCATTTAGTTAACTGATCTATATGTTGATATAGTTACCATTACGGTTGGCCAATAATTGTTATTGGTCCACTAAAGGCCTAGAGGGCCACACGCATAAGCCCATAAGGGCATTGGTGGATATATTTTACTTTTTACAGTTTTTGAGAAACACTTGAGTAAAATATAAATTGGGAAAGGGCACTCATTTCAAGCAACCATGCCAGCTAGAATTGAGAGCCCCCACTCATGAAGACACTCTCCTCTCCACTCATCCAACAGAGTGTCTTCATGGTTAGAAGATGTTCTAGATTTTCAAAGAAGAATTGAAGAAGAAGAGGTGGAGGTCCAAGTGCCAAGTGATCGCATGGATACTTCTTGAGGCCGGAAACATCAATGGCTTCATGTTGATCTCAAAGCGAAAAAGTCAAGGGTGGAACAAGTTCCCACAAGGTACATTTGATGTATGTTTCCAATGATCAATTATGGATTGATTAACATGCTTCCGCATCCATGGAATATTGTTTTCCATGGATGAACCAAGGCACAAAATCTGACAGGTCAATGTCTAAGGTTGCACATCTCAGAGTCTTTGGCTACCTAACTCATGTCAAAGTTCTAGGATGGCACTTGAGCAAGTTGGATGACTGCTCACATCAATGGCAAGTTTCATAAGTTATGAAATTGGGTCTAAAGATTATCACTCCTATGACCCTATCAATGAAAAGGTGCATGTGAGCAGAGATATTGTCTGATGGGGGACCATCCACTTCGAAGCCCTCATTCATCCACTTCGTCACGTGAAGGTTCACGCATATGATCCAGTCTTCGGAGTACGCAGCCTCGTCAACGGCCCAACAAGGTTTGACGTTATCTTTAATTGCATTTTCTCGTTTACCGGCGACCATTCCTGAGGCTGCCTAGCATCGCCAGCTGACCCTCTGGGCCACCAGCGGTCGCCGACGGCCACCAGCAGCCGCACGAGGGCCGCCAGCAACAGCCGTGGCCGCTAAGGCTGCCAGAACCGACTGCGGCCACGAGGCCGACCACGGCCACCAGGGCCAACCGCGGCCGCCCAAGCCGCCGCCGCCGCCCGAGCCACCGCGGCCGCCTCAGACCTCCGCGGCTGCCCGAGGGTCCGCAGCAGCCACCGCCAATCACGGCCACCGAGCCTCCGCGGTCGCTCGAGCCACCGCGGCCGTCCCAAGCCTCTACGGCCGTCGAGCCTCCGCCGCCGCCCCAGGCCTTTGCGGCTGCAAGCGGCGTCTATGGCGGCCAGGGTCAACCGCGGCCGTCAAAGCATCCGCGGCCACCCAAGCCACTAGGGCCGCCTGAACCTCCGCGGCCGTCAAGCTGACCGCCCCGCCAGGGCCGACCGTCGACGCCGTCCCTAGATCGCCGGGCCCACAACCGCCCCTCGGGCATCCAGCCGCCGTTCTCCCGCAGGCGCCGTCCAATCCTACGGGCGCCCCATAGTCTCTCTTTGGACGCCTCGTGCCCGCCCCTGCGGCTGCGCCTCAGTCACCCCAAGCATCCAATCTCGGTTGATCGTGGTACTACCGCACCTTGCTGCTCACTTTCCACGGCTGCCGAAGAAGACACCCCCGAGCCTATCATTCTTGGTACGCTCTTTGACTTCCCCATCGTCGTTATATTATTTCTTTCAGTGCCTCCGAACGTTTTCTCCACCGCCGGGGTTAGGCTAGGGATAGATAGGATTAACGCTCTGAGCCTTATGATTTCGTTCGAGACGTCCTTGGTTGGGGTCGTCGAGGGTGTGTGCAAAAGCGGCGGTAGCCGAGCTCGCACCGTCGGCCTTCAACCTGATATCCGGATCATCGGGAGCCTAGTGGCATTCTCAGGTCCTGGTTGTCGTGGCCTAGTGGGTGTTGGCGCTTGTCGACACCGAATTCATACTTCTCATCAAGTTTATTGTCGTATTATCACTATCATGACATCATTGTTACTCGTCTTTTCTCTATGATATGACCGCATTAGCCCCTCCTTTGGTGTAATACGAGTCGTTCGATCCGAGAACCCGATCGTGTTACATCAAATTGGTATCAGAGCCGATCGTGCTAACCTCCATGCTTAACATTGTTGGTCCGAAAAAAAACAAAAATATATATATATATATATTGATCTTTTTCATATTTATATGTCTTCCACGCATTCACATTTTCAAAATTCATAGCATGTGCATTCATTCGTATACTCGTCATCTCATCATTTAGTAGGAGTCCCCTACCCTTTTCGTAGTATCTGGCCATGACGATGGTTCGTACACATAGTGGTGCTCAGGAGGGCTACCCATTGGTTAAGGATTGTGAGAATGACGCTTGTATTTACGACCTTCCTTTTGAAGATCAGGTTTCCACTCATCGTCCTGGCACTTACCTTGATGATGATGGCCTAGACACCCATCTGGAGGATAGGGAATCATATTCATGTGATTGGAGCACGCCTCGGCGCCAGAGATAGACCCGTTGAAGACCATACCGGCGCTATCAGTCACACGAGACACTTACCGCTAGTGCTTATGTAGCGAGCCCGATCGGTGATTCGATCTTTTTGCCACCTTTTGCTCAGCCTAGGCGCATGCAACGACAGTCGTACGATCACTATCAATCGCGAGACAATCGTTAACATCAGCATGACGATTGTTACCAGGACTATCGTCCCCACGATGATCATTATTCCAGAGCAAGACAATAGCTATCATCCACAGGATGATCATCCATAGTAATCATCATGCATGTGGTTGGGATCAACCTACGACCACCACAGCCTACATCACGAGCAGACCCCTGTCCAGTACCTATCTTCAGGTGGACCATATCCACCGCTACCTACTTATGTTGCCCGACTCCGCATGGGCAAGGATACCCTCATGCGCCATCGATGTCTTACGCTCCGCAGGCATCTCTTGCCTTGCACACCTATGGGGCCCCACTCGCGCCCCAAGCCCAGCATACTTCTTTGGTACCTGTCGTGCCCTATGTCCACCCCGCACCTTGTGTCGCGCCCGACATGCCATCGCCGCATGTCTACCCACCGGCCGTGCATACTTCGTATGCATCACATGCGCCGCCAGTTCATTATGGAGGGAATGACCCACCACCGCTGCCCGCATCTTATGCGTTAGCTACAGACTTAGTGCCACCTTCGGGGCATTACCAGACTTCGGTGCCCTCCGTACCACCTGTTTTGCTGGCGCCAAATGCATCCTTCGTGCCGCGCATTCCCTTTGAACAGTATGTTCCATCATCACTGCATGTGCCTCATGCGACTTATACGTCACCGGCTACCTACAACCCTTCTCACACTGCTTCGAAGTATGACACTCGGTATAATGAGACCCTACAATACTATGACGATTACTATGGCCCACATTATGATTCTTATCCATGACTACCTGACGACGAGTATTACGATGATGTTATAGAGCCTCTACGTAGACCTCGTCATGCTAGGACCACTAGGACGACTAGGAGGACTAGGAGGACTACGAGAAGTGCTCGTAATGTGCTAGATGCACATATGGTCACGATTTCTACCAAGTCCCCACCCATTGATCGTGTCTCTCCCCCACTTGAGCTAGATGAGCTCAATACTGCCCATAGTGTTACTTTCACGGTAGACCCACCAGAGGAGCCTCCGCCACCATCGAGGTTACAGTTTAGTTTCGTTACCAATCTAGACGTAGATGCTTATGACGCCATTCATAGTGATGACCTCGTGATACAGATGCCGGCCCAACAGAATATCAGGGATAGTTTACCTAGTGATTTAGAGCTAATAGAGCTTGATACCACGGGATGTTACAATTTCCCGGAAGACCATCCGGAAGAGTTTCCTCTACTTGAGAAACTTCAGTTTACCTCTCCCTATATGGCCGAGCTAGCTGAACTCGTGGCTAAGCCTAGTGATGGATTCCTGGACAAGCAACCGGAGGAGCCTCTGCTACAACAGACGCTACAGCATATGGTTCCCGTAGTTCTAGAGTTAGTTGAACCGTTGGTTACCTTTAGCTATCGATTCCCCATAGGGCCTCTAGAGGAGCCTTCCCCCTTGGTGACGTTACAGGTTGGATTTAGTATCGATCTAGACTCAGACCCACTTTTAGTCATGCTTCCATTTATATCTTGAGAGAGCTTATGGACGACTCACGATCACTACAGAAGTTTCTGCGCGTTATTGACCCCACGACTGAGATGGTGATAGCCGTGCTCTTCAGACTAGGACATATACACAGCGCCCACGGACGCGAATCACATTTACCAGAGGAGGTCTGATGTACCTCCGTATTTCCTTTCCAGTCATGATGTTCTATTTGCGAGATACTTTTGGAAGCCGATGTGGCTTCTCCGAAACACACAAGTTGGTCTTAGTATGACTTATTCCTTCGCCATGGAAAGATGGACTGAGGCAAACTTCTCTCTGGTATATTACTTAGTATGTTATTGTGGTGTGAGAGATTTCATGATGTGGGAATGGATAATTCCCTGGGCAGAGTTGATTATGTTCGACACCATGTACGTCCAGATACCATGTAAGCCTCCTAACTTCATCATCTTAGTCATGCATTTTAGGCTCTCGCATTATGGAGTTGCATTTGCACATCATGTGAGAGAGTCACGTCATAACATTCATGCATGCATTGCATTCCAACATGAAAAGTATGAACTTGTTGACGATGTGCATCGATGCCCATTTAGTTACTGTGAGGGTGACTTGGTTATGGTTAGGTTGAGGCCTGAGAGATATTCTCCACTGGTCGCTATGATGCTCCGCGCTCATAGTGCCGGGCCTTTCTCGATAGTCTGGATGGTTGAGAAGATGGCATGCATTGCAAGTGTTTCCCCTAACTGGGAAATATGGCCCATCATTGACGTGTCCAACCTTGAGTCGTACCAACCCATGCCGCCTCTTTTCTCCACCAAAAAGCCATCCCTTTCTGGCCCTAGTAGTCTATAGTCATTTGTGAGTGAGTTTGCAGTCCACCTTCTCTTGATTGTGCCCCACTTAGGCATGAGAGCGTAGAGGAGGTACTGTGGGAAGTAATTAACGTTGTAGGGAAAGGTGACATAAAAAGACTCTTCTTTATTCGATGGGAGGGTCGCCCACCCGACGAAGCACTCGTGGATACAGAAGAAAAGCTCCGCTAGCTCGTCAACTATGAGTTCTCCTCTCAACACGATGTAGTTGGCCTCAAGCTCGACGCTGTCAAGCTTTCCCCACCTTGGGAGGATGATGGGGGACCATCCACTTCGAAGCCCTCATTCGTCCACTTCGTCACGTGAAGGTTCACGCATATGATCCAGTCTTCGGAGTACGCGGCCTCGTCAACGGCCCAACAAAGTTTGACGTTATCTTAACTTGCATTTTCTCGTTTAGTCGGCCATGTACGTCAGCCAATTGTTTCCTTGTTTTCTTTATTCGCGCGTGTTTAAACCATTTTAAAACCTGCACGTTGCGTGTGTGTTTGCGCACGTGTAGGTATAGTCGTGTGACGCTCTCCCTCTCTCCTAATAGGGGGGCGCTACTCTTTAATTGGGCCTTTCTCTCCTTTATTTTTAACGGGACGAGGCCCATATTTGGCCCTATAAAAGGTGGGGGCCGCCCATGGGAAAGAAGAAGAAAAAAGACCCAAGAAAATGTGATTTTAAGCTATTCTCTGATTTTTAGTGTTTTTTTTTATTTTGGACATACTTACAAAAATGCCACTACAAAGTTAGGAGAGAGAGAGGAAACCCTAAGGATCGCTGGAAACCGCCACCGTCGCCGGAATTCCGGCGTCCGTTCCTAAGGCTGCCTAGCACCGCCAGCTGATCCTCCGGGCCACCAATTGCCGCCGAGGGCCACCAGCAGCTGCCGAGGGCTGCCAGCGGCCGCCCACGGCCATCAACGGAGACCGCCGCCGCTAAGACCACTAGAACCGACCGCGACCGCCAGGGCTGACGCGGCCGCCAAGGCCAACCACGGCCGCCTCAGACCTCCACAGCTGCTAGGGCCAATCGCGGCCGCCCAGGCGTCTGCGGCCGTCCAAGCCTCCGTGGCCACCCGAGCCACTACGGCCGCCCCAGGCCTCTGTGGCCGCCCAAGCGACCGCGGCCGTCCCAGGCCTCTGCGGCCGTCGAGCCTCCATGGCCGCCCCAGCCGCCGCGGTCGCCCCAGTCCTCTGCGGCCGCCAGCAGCGTCCGTGGCCCCCAGGGTCAACCGCGGCCGCCCAAGCGTCTGCGGCCGCCCGAACCTCCACGGCCGCGAAGCTGACCGCGCCGCTAGGGCCGACCGTCGACGCTGTCCCTAGATCGCTAGGCCCGCAACCGCCCCTTGGTCATCCGACCGCCGTTCTCTCGCAGGCGCTGTCCAATCCTACGGGCGCCCCACAGTCTCTCTTTGGACGCCTCACGCCCGCCCCCGCGGCCGCGCCTCAGTCAGCCCTAGCATCCAATCTCGGTTAATCGTGGTACCGCCGCACCTTGTTGCTCGCCTTCCACGACTGCCAAAGAAGACACCCCCGAGCCTATCATTCCTGGTACGCTCTTTGACTTCCCCATCGTCGTTATATTATTTCTTTCAGTGCCTCCGAACGTGTTCTCCACCGCTGGGGTTAGGCTAGTGATAGATAGGATTCACGCTCTGAGCGTTAGGATTTCCTTCGAGACATCCTTGGTTGGGGCCGTCGAGGGTGTGTGCAAAAGCGGCAGTAGCCGAGCTCGCACCGTTGGCCTTCAACCCGATATCCGGATCATCGGGAGCCTAGTGGCATTCCCAGGTCCTGGTTGCCGTGGCCTAGTGGGTGTTGGCGCTTGTCGACACTGAATTCATACTTCTCATCAAGTTTATTGTCGTATTATCACTATCATGACATTATCGTTACTCGTCTTTGCTCTATGATATGACCGCATTAGCCCCTCCTTTGGTGTACCACGAGTTGTTCGATCCGAGAACCTGATCGTGTTACATCATTGTCTTTAAAGAAGATGCCAGGTAGGACTGTGATGTCGCTAAAGTAAAGAAGAGGCAAGGTACCCCCCTCTCTCATTATTTATCAATGTTAACTAATGTTTTTGATGGCTAGGTGCATAAGATACCATTGGTAGAGGAAGCCGTTTTTGCATCGCCTCCACATGAAGGGAGCTCTGTACCATGGGAAGGAGATCCTCTATTCACTATTGAAGAGAGCTCACTCACGAGGTTCCGAGGTTTTCAACAAGTTTATGAAGACACCGAGCCAGAAAGTTCACCTTGACTAGGAAGAGTGCTTGGTGATAGAGGGGGAGCCAGAAAGTTTCCTAGAAGTTTTTGAGGTGAAGGTTTGGAGATGTGCCATGAAGGATGAGATGGACTCCATTGAGAATAATTGGACATGGAAGCTGGTGAATGTACCTAAAGGATGCAAGACAATTGGCCTTTAGTGGGTTTTCAAGCTCAAGAAGAACTCAGAAGGAGAGATGACGAGACATAAGCTAGACTGGTCATGAAGGGCTATGTCTAGAAGCTTGGAGTTGACTTCAAGGAGGCATTTGCACTAGTGGCAAGAATTGTGTCCATTTGTGTGGCTCTAGTAGCACGAGGAAGGGACTTGCATTATCTTGATATTAAGTCTGGTATTTTCAATGGAGAGATAAAGGAAGAAGTCTACGTAAAGCAACCAGAGGGATTCATAATGAAGGGCCAAGAGCATATAGAGCTGAAGTTGAAGAAGGCCTTGTAGGGACTAAGCCAAGAATCGTAAGCATGGTATACCAAAATTGGATAACTTTTCTATTTCCCTTGGTTTTACCAAGAATGTCCAAGAGCATGTAGCCTACATGAATATTCTAGCCCACATGATTGCACGCGGAAATTGACTCCCCGTGCATTTAATAAGATATAAGCTTACCTTCTTTTTTTAATTTTATAAAAACGAGAATAGAAGCGGCAACGTGGTGCTTTCATAGCCGTTCAAATACAGCATCATTACGCAATGATTTCCACCTATGGAAGAGCACAATGAAGTGTCAAAACGCAATCTGAGGGCAGAGAAATCAAGGTTGAATAAAAAAAAAGAGCATTGCATATTTTTGTGGAGGAGAGATAAAACGTCCAACAACCATGAATAATTACCAATAAAATGAAGATATCTTGAGATCTAGCTGTCTGATTAAGCTCAAATTTTGAGGTGAGGTTCGTCATTTCACCCTCTACAAAACGTATGGTTGGATTTTTAAATGGAGATCAGGAGGAAGGGAAATTTCACTTTGGAGGTTCTCCCCGAGAAATTGGCCAAGAAGAACAGAAGTGCTGTTTGTGAGGTTGGCAGATCTTGATTCATTCTTCAAAGTTGTAATTTTCTTTTTCATTGTTTCAACTTCTTCTTGAATGAATCTAAGACGCCAAGGCATGGGCAAAATGTGCATGCCCTTGAAGTTGATTTGAATGGTGATTCGAATTGGAATTTCATTTTGATTCAAGATTTGACTCTTAATCCTTAGTTCTACATTGATTTTTATCCCATTTTGCATTTTAGATCTCTAGATTAGAAGCAAATCTCATCCTTAATTCAATTTCCCCGAGTTCTTCTACATTCTCGCTTTAGGTGAATGTGTCTACTGTCTCTCTCAAGATGTAGACATTGATTGTTTGAAAATTCAGTTCAATATATAAAAAACATTAATCCAAAATTTCGTCAAAATTTTTTTTCCATCTTCCAGACTAATTATAAAAATCCATTTCTTGATTAATAATTCCCAATTTTAATATAAAAAAATATTTCAAAATTTATCATGATTGGAATATTGTTTACTTGAATTAATCTGATATAAGAATCAATTATCGTATCTAGAGTGTCTTGACCGAAAATATTAAGATCAAATATATGCTTTTGTTTAATTTTGATTAATTACAAAAAAACTTAAACACAATTAATGCCCATTAAATGCAAAATTCATTCATTATTGAATTAATTTATTTGAAATAGGATAAAAAATCTTACAGAGTGCCTCCCTGTGGTTCAACCCCTTACTTGCTCTATACATAGTATTTAGTGTTTAAAGGCTATTATATATTTTATTGCATAAGTCTCAAAACAAGTATAATGACATATTTTACATACCAATTTTAGGCTTATCAATTGGAGCCGCTGCCAGGGACCATGACCGGGATATAGAATTGTCACATCCAAGGGTTCAAGGGCGAAATGAGGGACATGTTTTAGATGAGTCACTTGGGATTGCTCAAATCTTTCTTGGGCATAGAAGTGATTGAATTACATGGGAGATCAAACTGAGTCACAAATGTTATCATATGAAAATTCTATAATAGAGTGGGATGGTGAATTGCAACCTAGTCTATGTGCCGATTGAAGCAAGACAGAAATTTACCCCTTGAAGTCTTATCCCCTCTAGTTGACTCCATGGAGCACCAGAGTCTGATTGGCACCCTAAGATATTTAATGTATACCAGGCCTGACTTAAATTATTCTATTAACATTCTAAGCAGGTATATGGAGAAACCGATGGCTGAACACTTGATGGCAGTGGAAAGGCTCTCGAGGTATACAAACTGAACAATAAACCTTGGTTTATGTTATAAGAAAGTACTTAAAGAACAAGAGCAGTTGGCTATTGCGATAGTGACCATGCTAGAGACCTTGATGATCATAAGAGCACCACTGGTATGACATTCTTCCTCGGACTAAATCTGATAAGTTGGGCCTCACACAAGCAGAAGATCGTGGCTCTCTCTTATTGTGAGGCTTAGTATATATCGATGACTGTCGCGGCGTGTCAGGGAATTCGGTTGGCCAAGTTGATTGCCAAATTGAAAGGAGAAAGTCAGAAGCTTGTGGTACTAATCGTTGACAACAAAGATGCCATTGTGCTTGACAAGAATCCCATCTACTATAGTTGCTCGAAACACATTGACACACGGTTTTATTTTATCAAGGAGTACAGTGAAGAAGGTACAGTACGTGTGCACCACGTCAGCCCAATAGATCAGCTGGCTGGCATGTTCATGAAAAGTCTCAAACGAGTGAAGTTTGTGGAGCTGTGTATGAAGTTGGGAGTTAGAAACATTAGTAAGGAATGACATCAAGCTCATACGGAAGATTATGGAGGTGACCCTTGAGTCAAATTGGGATCCACATCATTTTACTCTCCCACTCAAAGCTTCTTTATGCTCTCTCTTGATGTTTCTCGTAAAAATGAACAATCTTAGACATTTTGAAAGCAGGAGGGTTTCTTCTTTTGTCTTATTCATCCTTCTTCTTCTCCCTTGTTCTTTCCAATCAGGACCTGTGCTGCCAAGGTGTGGCAGCAGCAATTCTATCCCAACATCATCCACCACCGTCTCCGTCTCCTCTGCCTCCTTAGAAGTACAAGTCCCCACCGCCGCTATCACCAAGGCCCCCACCCGTTTATAACTACAAATATCTGCTCCCACCGTACTAGAAATGGTGACTCGGAACCGAAAGTTGAGTCCATCTAGTTGTACTTATGCATAAATGGTGCTTGAGCATGCATTGCCACCAGATTTCCGTGCTACAATATGTTTGCTATATTTGATCATGATGCATGCGTTAATGCATAAGTAAATAAATACATCGTTCTTATTTTTAATGCAAGTTTTATTTTGCTTCGAGTCCATCTACCTCTCTTTATTTCTACATTTTTTACTCTCCTCTCTTTATGTTTGCCATGAGACATCATGTTCATGTGCATTGATACCCATATTTTTCCCTTCCTTAATTACCACTTTCATAAAATATTTTCATTTTGACAACTCTTCGATCCTGTTTTCAATTCGACTACGGTACACACCTTATGATAGAGATTTATAAATAAAAACATTACGTTCCTGATAAACTCTCCTTCCCTTTACTGAAAAGTTTTTCATGTTTTCTTTTATAGAAGATTCTAAATGTTTGACAAATATAAAAAGACAAAATCATATTTTGTTTCATCGTATTCATTTTTTTCGAGCAACAACATCTCTTAGATTCAAAAATGCCCTAAGTCATTTACATTTTTTTCTTAAATTAAATTTAGTTTCTTTGACTAACAAGTAATTTCTACAAATATTCAGAGATGCATGTTCTTTTTTGTCTTAGTTAAAAATTATTGTTGAAAAGACACAAAGAAAGAAATTAATAACTTTGTTTATCCTTATTAGTTATTTTTCGTATTAGGTATTTCATTGTATTTAACAGTTCCAAGTTATTTAATAACTTTATTTATCCTAGCCTCGAAAATCATATATTCGGAAACCACATATCTCTATTGCGTCTCTTCTTTGAAAGAACGACATATTAGATTACAACCCGGGTGCTACAGCTTTTAATTACCGTCATTTGTGTATCTCTCAGCAGTTATAAGCTTCACCACCCCTATTTTTCAAGATATGTTATACATCCTCTATCTCATCCCCATCCAATCATATTTGAAGTTAATATGTTATCAATTTTTATATTCAAATAAAAATATAATTCAAGGCTACATTAGAAATTGTACTTGCACTATTCATATGGGCAGATTTTTATGGTTAAGACGATACAGTTTATTTGTGAACACTATAACTTTATGCACATATATCGGATAATTTAGGTGTCTGCATCCAAGTGTCATTCAAATTTGATAAATACTACTGTGACCTAGAAATTATAAGTTGCAGCTTTAGCAAGCTATCTAGGCCTCTTCTACCTCCAATCAAAATTATGTATGGTAATTTAGGGGTCTTTTGTGACATATGATATTATTTTTAAAAAATAGATCCTTTTCGAGTTCAGTTTCATAAAATGAAGACCATGTTTATCAGCATTAATAATTTTCTAATTAATTTAATGATGGATTACGATCATTTAAACCTCCTATTTATCCTCCTCGTCAAGACTGGCTGCATAGTATTGTATATAATTTTTTCGCTTAGATATGGATTAACTGTTATCTTTATAGAAAGTTATTTAAAGATAAAACGTTTCTCCTGCCGATTGAGGATGGAGTAAGAAACTACAAATGGTAGGTTTTAGGATTCAGCGATGAAGTAGGGATACAGGTCCAATTCATGTTCTATCGCCCGAGGTTAGAGTTGATAATATTCTAACCTACATATTTTCTACTTCATAATCGTCTTTTTCCATAGAGATACTACAATTCGTCCCATTCTCCGTGTTATTCATTCATATTTCATAACATAGGTAGGGCGTAAGGCAAGATCATGTGCTATTGTAAAAACATAGCTACATTTCAATTAACTTAAAAGCGGGCATGTGAGTTTCAACTTTTTATGTTTTAGTGAAATCTCTCTGCGCCCATCCGATATTCTTCTTATTGATGCCAACTGTGAGTCTGTGCTCCGGTGTTTTCTTGAGACAGCAACTCTTTGATAGCTTCTCTTTCGAGCAGATTTATGAACAAGAGGAAAGTGAGAGGCATTTGAGAACTATAAACAATGAGTAAAACAAGACCATTTAAACACCATTTAAACAAGGCATCAGCCATAGATGAAAGGCTACCAACACCATTTAAACAACCCATGTTAACTTTGGACAATTGAAATACGATAACGAAAACTACGTTTTAAACGTTTCATAAAGTTAAAAAATAAACTGTAAACGCTTGCCAAATAGCGGACGTATAAAGACCTGTTTTATTTGTTTCACCGCTTGGGAATCAAATAGGAAAAATGACGTAACTACTATTATCAGTTTATCTAGTAAAACCAAATCCCATCGCGTTGACGAACTTCTTTCGCTTCCGCGTGTTCTTTCGCTCTACAGTCCTACATATATCTGTATACTTCTGGGCATCGTGTCCTACATGTCCATCGAAAATTGCCGTCTCTCTTTCTATCGTTGTCTACGTAACTATCCATGTTTGCTTAACATGGACTTTATATCTCTTTTAACTCGTCCAATGCTCCGCTGTTTATCATATCACTTTTCACCCTATTAGCCTCTTCGTTTATCAGCACTAAAATATGCCCCTCGGTGTCTTATTCTCTTCCTTCGCCTCTATATCTAAGAATATTATAACATCGGTCTGATGGCACGTATTTGGAACATTATTTTTATGAATATGGCACGTCAGAATGGAAGGTACCGATTGACGCGTCTCATTCATTTCGAGGTGGAGAGAAGACACATAAGAACTGCTTAATATTTTGCAACGCTTGCGATCTAATTCAGCAAAGAAACCTGCCGATCGTTCTATACCCGGCTTTCACTGCGACAGACAAAAGTAAAATCAGTACTACGAGTAACGCTTTAAAAATAAGACAATGGGTTTCGCTATGAATGTTAGGCCGGTTAACGAGACGGGGAAAAAGGAGTTAAAGATTGGGGTAGAACGGGAGATATGAATAAAGTCGACTCTAGGAGATGAAAAGGGATCGGAAGATACGGTAACAAGTTTGATAGAAAGAAAAATTAAGAAAGAAGGAATTTTGCTCTGGTTAGGATATGGCATTTTGTCGACAGTCAATTAATTATCCTGCTAAAAATTCAGAAGAGCCAGCTTAGCTGTCGACGAACTTCTGCGTCAAGCTCACCCCAGACTTCACAAAGTCAAACTATTGTATGCTGTATAGCTGGATCAAATACTCCAGTAAAATGAAGGGGCTTGTGAAAACACACGACTTTAGTCAAGATTTTTTTTGCGACTCTGAATCTGTTGACTGCGTTGCAAGTTCTACTACGCGTTGCATCTAAGCCGGTGCCCAGCTGTCGTTTGATGTTACCCGCACCGAAAACAACGCAAGACCCATTAGCTTTTATTAGATCGGCGATTAAAAGTTCGTATTGTATGAATGTTTGCAAGAATAAATTGGACATTCTGTTTCGTTTCTAATCAGGGTTACGTTCTTTGAGCCCGTGTAATCTTTGCAACAGGAAATCAAAGAAAATGAGAAACATTGCTACTTTGAGCAAACTAACCAACAAAGGAACGTTTCTGCAAACGGATTCGCTCAAATTCGGGTAGAATGATCTTTATTAGTAAATGACAGGAAGTCTTTCCTCTTCATTCCTACAGAGCTCAGAGAGCTCTAGACATATATTATTTTTTTTTACGGGCTAAAGAAAAAACTCCAAGGTCAGATGAAAAGGATGGTCGTCTAGCTCGTGTCCCACTTAAACCTAACACCTCTGCAGTGGCAAACGCTTTCAGACGGCAACAGAGGCCAAATTTGACTAGGCCGGAGGGTAACGTTGAAATAGAGGGCCTTAAGGGAGATTATTACTCTCTTACTTCTCATGGCTTTGCCTATAAAGAGGGGAGGGCGAGCCCAAATAGGAGCAACGAGCTCTGAACAAGGAGCTCGCCAACGGAGCTCTAAGGATGTCTAGCGCAGCCATGGCAGTGCAGATGCACCGCCTCCTCTTTGCCTTAGCGGCGCTCTGCCTTGCCGTTGCTACTGTTTCTGCAAACGACAAGCATTACAGTTACACCTCACCTCCCCCGCCATACAAGTACAAGTCTCCGCCTCCTCCTCCTCCTTCTCCACCGCCTCCATACAAGTACAAGTCCCCCCCGCCGCCATCGCCATCTCCTCCCCCGCCATCTTACAAGTACAAGTCCCCCCCTCCTCCGTCCCCATCTCCTCCGCCTCCGTACAAGTACAAGTCGCCCCCACCACCCTCTCCATCCCCTCCTCCCCCTTACAGGAACAAGTCCCCCCCACCGCCATCGCCATCTCCTCCTCCCCCCCACCAGTACAAGCCCCCACCTCCGCCATCTCCCTCACCTCCCCCCCCTTACAAGTACAAGTCACCCCCCCCCCCCACCCCCTCCCCACCGCCGCCGTACAAGTACAAGTCCCCGCCGCCACCATCTCCTTCTCCTCCTCCGCCTTACAGGTACAAGTCCCCACCTCCGCCGTCGCCTTCTCCTCCTCCCCCTTACAAGTACAAGTCCCCACCCCCACCATCCCCCTCCCCGCCGCCCCCCTATCAGCACAAGTCCCCGCCTCCTCCCTCTCCTTCGCCACCACCGCCGTATCAGTACAAGTCTCCTCCACCACCATCTCCCTCTCCTCCTCCTCCTTACAAGTACAAGTCCCCACCGCCACCATCGCCCCCGCCACCGCCCGTATACTACTACAAATCCCCGCCGCCACCTTACAATAAGTGGTGATTTGGAAGCGTTCGATGGGTCCTCGTGTTTGTTTGTGAGGAATCATGCTACAAATAAAATGGCTCTTGGGCATGCATTGCCAGAAAATCTCTGTGCTAAAGTGGGTTTTCTGTTTTGATAGAGTTGTGTACGTGTTTATGGAGCAGTGAAACAAGTTATTTTTTCTTATTTTTATTTTGCTTATTGTTTCATATTCTCTCCACCTCTCTTTCTGTCTACATGTATCAGTCTTCACAATCTCACTCACTCTCTCTCTCTCTTTCTGTGTCTGTCTTCCCAGATTCCTCCTACCCTCCTGTTGTCATCATTATGCTCTTCTTAAAAAGGATATATACTTCTACATCCAGAAGCATGAGTTGTCATCGGTTGACGCACTCAAGATGAACACATTAGAAATAGCACAATAAGCAACCATCCAGAAGTGACTTAAATAAACCAATACTTAACTAACATGGAACACATGCGCACTATTTATATAGTAGTTAAGAATAAAGGCTAAAAACATAAGTAACGATTCCGAGGTTTATTTCCAAATTACCATTAAACTGGACATTTCTTGGTGAAGATTTGGCCATGCGCTCTCTCACGAAACATTCTAAATATCAGCACAATATAATCGTCTATTATGGATTTTCTCATAGATTAATACAAATACGATTTATAAATATATATGTATATATATTAAAGTAGCGGGAGGAGGTAGAGTCTGTCAAGGAATCCCGTCATCATCATGAGCGCACCTGTGAGGGACGTGCCGAGGAACGATCATCTGCATCGCTGTGGCTCGTGGTTGCGAGCCGCAGGGCAACGCTATTCACGCGCTGACATCAAGAGCATGGCTCATCAATCAGACTCGGTGGTCTGTCTCTATCGTGCTAAGGGATACAGTTGAACGAGCCTATGGAATATATTCTTTATCTAGAAAAACTGACAACATTTTTGTCCACTACATGCCGCTACGTAATTCATCTGCCCACAATGTCACTAATAGAGGACTGGACAAAAGTATTTGAAATTATTTATATTTAATTTGTCCTCTAATAATCCAAAATATTAGTAAGCATTTATATCATTTATTTTAAATATCTCTAAATATTTTTCATTTTAGAAAATTTTATGCTTAGAAATATATAAAAATAAAAAATATAAAAATGCCTTTAAAAATACTCAAGAATCTATCTATCTATACTACTATAATAGGAATACATGTACCCTTCTGGCCTCTGATTGGCTGACAAAAGAGTGAGAGAGAAGAGAGAGAGTGAGAGAGCCCCTTGCACGCCGCCGCACCGCCCTCCTCCCCCGGCTGCCCACGCCCCCTCCCCGCGACCGGCCCGGCCTCCTCCCTTTGCCTCCCACGCCCCTCCCTGCCATCGCCCCGCCCCTCCCCCGGCCGCCTGCTTCCTCCCCGCCGCTGCTCAAGCGGAGGTCGAACCGCTCGAGCCAGCGGAGCGCCCAGGAAGCGGGGCGGTCGTCAGCGAGAGAGGGCGGCAGGCGGGGGGGAGGGGGCGTGGGAGGCCGGGGGAGGAGGGCGAACCGGCGGCGAGGGGGGGTTGCGGGTGATTGGGGGAGGGCTGGGGCGACGACGGGGAGGGGGCGCAGACGGCGGGGGGAGGGCCGGGAAAATTTTGATATTATTATTGAAAATTTTGATATTATTGCACAGATCTGAACCTTAAAACATTACATACATACCATGTACTATGGAAAATTTTGATATTATTGCACATATCAGAACCTTAAAACAATACATACATACCATGTACTATGGACAATTTTGATATATTTGCACAGATCCAAACCTTAAAACAAAATGCTGAGTATGACCAAGTTATGGTTCTTTAGCTGTTCAAATCCACGTCCTTTCATCATTTATACTCAATTAGAAACTTCCTATTTAGAACTTGAAGATCCACCCATAAATATGGGTTATTTAGTTCATTTTATGCATTACTCCAAAGGCTTGGGCAGCTAGTCCGCTCTCCATTTGGATACATAATTAAGAATCTAAGAATAAATGTGAGATTTTATCCACTTTGGTCATAGTAGTCAAAGGGGGGTTAGTCTCATAAATCAGTAAATTCAGAGAGTTATAATTTATAACTAATTCGTTTCCCCTATTTTCACCACCAAACTAAAACAAGTGTAAGTATAGTGCAGGGATACGGACGGGATGGGACGTGGACAGTCCGGGAAGAAATTTGTCCCGTCCTATGTCACATGCTAGCGTAGAGATGAAGGACGGGGTGGTTTTTTGTCTGGGACAAAAAAATCGTCCCGTCCAATAATCTCGGGACGATTTTTCAATCCGTCTAGTCCTCCCCAGATGAATTTTTGTCCCGAAATTCATCCCGGATGAAAAATACATTATATATATTTAATATATTATAATAAATAATAATATATTATAAATTGTCCTCACGAGGCCAGGTGGCAACATCTCAACTGTCGAATGTGAATCTGGCGGTTTTCCGTCCAAATTCGTTCGTCCGTCGTCAGGGGACCTTCAGACGGACGGTTTTTTCGTCCACACGGACGAAAGCGTCCCGTCCGGTGGTCCCCAGGACAAATTTTTGTCCCAGCATTCGTCTTTGCCCTCGGACGGGACGATTTTTTTGTCTGGGGATTAAAAAACCGTCCCGTTCGCGTCCCGGATCTATAAGTGTAAGTCCATAACTAAATACAAACTATGAAATGAAGCATAAATTATTATGCATTGCAATTATCATCGCGGATTGTATTGTTTCAACTAAACACTTTTTTGTCATATAGAATTCAAGTCTTCAGTTTCTCACTTTTTATGACATTGGGACCAATCTTAAGGCTCCCGAAACATATTTATCACACTGCTAAAATCTTGTCCAACAAAAAAGTACACTTTTCTCCCAACACCTATCCCATTAAAGAACCATCATCATCTTTGAAAAATATAAAACAATGTCAAAATGAGGACACAATGCAGTCATAATGAAATAATGGAAAAATGAGGATTTTTTAAATGGTATAAAGCTAAGACAAATAATTGCAATTGTGTTGTCACGCTCTGGAAAAACCCAGAATGACACAACTGTATACTTTTATTTCGATAATCTAGTTTTCTGAATAATATTTATAATTCAGCTTGACTTTGAGAATACAAATTGATAGTTGTGAGGAAAGGTCACATCCCCAAGAAAACATAGATCATGAACTTTATGCTTTTTAACTGTTGGATAGGGTATGAGAAGATAAATGTATTATAAAATCTGGGATAGCAACATAGATAGGGAGAAGTAAAAATGGAGAGATAAGAAGATGGTAGTTAGTAGTTATGCGTAGAATGCAGGGAAGTAAATATGGAAAATATAGACTATTTTTTGAAAATGAAATAAGGGAATTAAATGTATTGTTGGAAAATAGAGAGTCATGGTTTGAGAAAAATATGGGAGAGAAAACTGAGGAAGAGAGTGTAGGAATGATGGACCAGAAATTAAATAATGAAATATGGATAGCTATGGGTATATTAAGTACGTAAAAGGGACTTACGGATCAGGGACAGAGGGGATGGAAGAAAGATTGGAGTTGATCAGGTGGTGAATGATGTGATTGAAGGGGTTTTGGATGGTGATATTGGATCAATAAAATAATTACTTTTTCATGACCCAACATAGAAATTATTGTGGAAAATTAAACACATAAATTTTTACATGACTGGTTTATTATGCATTATGATTTGTGATGCAATATTGACATCTTTACTATGATTGATGAATCCAATCTGACGGTGACACATCAGAGAATGAGATTAAATATCAAGAAATTGCATTTAAGTCAATAGATCATTCAGGTAAAACTCAAAAAAAACATTATTAATTATTAGATTAAAATTTCTATACATATCTGACATCATAAAGTTTGAGAAAAATAGCCAAAATTTTAATACAATCAGAATATCCTCATCAAAATAAATAAATCTCTCTGAGAGTTAGCCCCTCCCCGTTTGTTAATCGCTGAGAGCGCATAGCGATACCCTCCTCTTTTGTTGATCGCTCGGAGGTTGATGCGGTTAATTGTGAAAAAGGACATCTCCTGTTTTTAATCCATATTTTTGGGATCTATTGTCTTCTGAAGGGGGCCCAAAGTTGGAGGTGTATTTTTTAAATCATTTTAAGCATAATCACACATATGCACAATCAGTTTAGTGAAAATCAGCATTTGAAGATAATAAATAATATAGTAATTAGCAAATGATAACATAACTCGGTAGTTATACCTCAGCGATTTCAAGATGAATGGATCATTATGGCAGAGCACTCATTCATCAACAGCCTATGTCCATTCTACTTAATAAGTTTCTCTCTGTACTTATTTTTAGAAATCCTAATATAATTTTAAATGTATAAATTTTTTATTCTACTCAAATTTTGCCAACATGAATATAATACACTAAAGTTTTAGGTGAAATAGTTGCTTTCTTGGGCTGCAACGTTTTGCCTCACTGCATTTTTTTCTTCTATGCGCACATTTCCCACTAGTCTTTATCTATGAGCATGCATTAGAGCATTACACTGCATATTTTGAACATAGCAATCTTGGGTTTTGTCCAGCTTCCCTTGTGGATTTTATGTAAGTTCTATCCTTTACAACTACACATTTTGAACTACTTAATTCTTGTATCCAAACGCAAAATTAATGAAGCTCCTACTTCTTTATATCTTAGATTGCTGGCTCTATGAGAACATTAAGAATAGGTATAAAAATATATGTGAGAGAAAACATGGGGGAAGGATGAAGGTAGGAAGAGAGAACCTAAAGAAACAAAATGGAACAAGGTGATGATTCCTCAGTTGGTGGAGTAGCATGAGCCCAGTGTCTGACATTGTATTCCATGACCAATTAAGCATCTTTGTGACTTTATTGATGACAAAGGTCTTAGAGAATTGATTGAAAGTGGGATGATTGAATAACAGAGATTAAAAATAAATTTTAAATGTGATGAATGAAAATGAAGGAACAATAGAAACCATTGAGATAAACCTATCAGAAATAGAGACACCAGAGCTGAAATAAAATTTACAAGCATGTATTAAGAAGAATGGGTCGTTGGGGCATTTCAGGATTTGTAAATTATAAATAAACTTTTTGAAAAATTAATAGAGTAGAATGATATTTTGGAAATTTGAACAACAAAAAAGTATGGATTCTTATACAAAAATTAAAATAAAAGAATAAATATCTTGAATATCACGTCCTGCCTCATATGACAACTTGAGTATTAGTGAATTAGAAAATGCTAATGATACAATGTGGAACTAAAACAGTAAGTTTAGAACTCAAATATTATATAATCTGAAATCAGAAAGAGAAGAGATTCATGAGGAATATTCACCTTTCGCAATAGCAAGATAGGTTTAGGAATCCATGACAAAATCCGTAATAGACGATTATATTGTGCTGATAGTTGGAATGTTTAGTGAGAGATCCCATGGTCGAATCTTCATCAATAAATGCCCAGTGTAATGGTAATTTGGAAATAAACCTCGGAAATGCTGTTTATTTTTTTGTCCTTTATTCCTAGGTATTATATAAATGATGAGCATGTGTTCCATGCCATTTGAGAATTGGTTTATTTAAGTCACTTTTGGATGGTTCCTTATTATGATATTTCTAATTGAATGATATTGAGTGCGTCAACCAACAACAACTCACGCTTCGCGTAAGTAGAACTATTTACCCTTCGTAAAAAACCATAATTGTGACAATAGGAGGTAGGAGGAAGCTAGAAGACAGAGAGACAGAGAGAGAGAGAGAGAGAGAGAGATGTAGCCCAAAAGCCCATTTTTTGAGGCCCATTCGCAAGTTGTGGCCCATAAAGGAGATTCTTCTAGAACTAACAGAATCTGCAGAAATATACCTAAAGCCCCTCAAAATCCTCTGACAGGATTTTCTCTAACAAGATCTTCAAACATGCTTTTCCCTGACAAGATCTTCTGACACGATTATCTTTGACAGGATTTCCTCTGATAAGATCTTCTGACACAATCCTCTACCAGATTCTTCTTCTACAAGGAGCTCTGCTCTAACTTGTCAAATATGCATATCTTCTGTTTTGTCCAATCAGGATCTTCTTGAGCCACACAAATATCTCCTAACATCTTCTACAGGCCCAGAATATGCAGGATGTCTCTGCTCAGGCCTGGCAGGCTGCTTATCCTCTATTTTAGCTTGTCAGATTTGTTTTTCGCAATGTTTTGACTTGTCTTGTTATGGGTACAGTCATTATGGATGACGCTCCACTTCTTATGGCCTACATAAGGCCCCCACGTACCCCTCAATGAGCATTATTGAAATCTATTGTCTTGTTGAAATTGTTATTTCTCCCCTCTGAGTGTTCTCTTTGTTAGATAGTGCTTGTGTGCTTGTGGATTCAAGTACAACCCCTTGTGGACTCAAGGGTTGGAGAGGCTACTTCTGTGGATTCAGGACTTAGCTTCTTCAAGTAGAGCAAGGCTTGTGGACTCAAGTCGTGTTCCTATCTGATGAATTCAAAATTTAAAAATAATAGTTTCCAAAATATGCAAAAGTATTTGGATAGAATTTGCAATATGAATCTATAAAAAATATTGTCATCTACCTCAATTTTACACTAAGTCGTAAAAAAAATTGAATATTAATCAAAGTATTTTAGATGGTTATTTGAGAGTTTACTTGGTTAACATCAACATAAGTTTCTACAACGATGCTAGTTACCGATACTGACTCTCAATTTGAAGACATTATTATAGTTTTAAATGAAAATAAATAAAATAAACAAATTCAAAAATTAAATGAAATTTAACAAAGATATTAGTTAAGAAAATTAACAATGATATTAGTTAAGAAAATTAACAACGATATTAGTTAAGAAAATTAACAAAAGTCACAGTACAGGTCAACACTTATAATTGAAGTTGGTAGTTTCTATTAAAAAGGTATTGAAGCCGTATCCCCGGCAAAACCTATTTTAAGTTAGTATGAAATATTAAAAGACGGTTAACAATTTTTATATTTGAATAAAAGTATAATTCAAGGTTAACTTGGAAACTGTAACTTTATGCACAAATTTTATGATTTAGAAGATATAGTTTATTTGTTGATACCATAACTTTATGCACATTTCAGTTAATTTAGTTCACTGCATCCAAATGCCATTCAAATTTGATAAATATTACTTTTACCTAGAAAATATAGGTTGCAGCAATGACAAGTTATCTAGGTCTCATCTAGTTCCAAGTACAATTATGTTTGGTAATTTTGGGCGTCTTTCTGATCAAATGATACTATTTTTTTAAAATAAATCATGTTGGACTTCATTTTCATAAATTAGTGACCATGTATATTAACATTAGTAATTTTATAATTTTTTTTAAAACCGACTAGGATCTTTTGAATCTACTATTAATCCTCCTTATCAAGAATGTCCGCATAGTGTTCTATATAATTTTGTATGCTTGGATATGGGTAAGCTGTTATATTTACAGAGAGACATTGAATGATACAATATTTCCGCTACAGGTAGATGACGGAATGAGCAACTACAAAAATTAAGTTTTTATCATTCAACGATAGAGTTGGAATAAAGGTCCAATTCATGTTCTATCGCCCGAAGTTAGGATTGATAATATTCTAACATGCATACTTCAATGTTGTTATCATCTTGTTCATATATACACTACAATTAATCCCATTCTTTGTGTTATTTATTCATATTTCTTAATACAGGCTAGGCGTACGGCAAGATCATGTGATATTATAAAATATAGCTTTACTTTAATTAACTTAAAAGCGTGGATAGAATGGGAAAGGAAAAAGCTTCTTACTGAAACTATGTGAGTTTCAAATTCTTATGTCTTAATGAAATATCCCTTCGCTCATCCCGCAATCTGCTGATTGATGTCAAATGTGAGTCTGTGTTCCGCTCTCTTCTTGAGACAACAACTCTTGGATATATTCTACTGCAATATTTGAAAGGGTTAATAGCACGAAGTGCCCCAAACTTTTTAAAAAATCTGAGATATATCTCAAACTTTTTTTTGGCACGGCATATCCCAACTCTCTAAGTAGACTCCAACATATCCTGGTTATGAAGTGGAATCCGTCGTGGCTGCCAGGTGGATTTCCGGCCAGATTTTGACCTAGGCAGAATCCAGCTGGCAGGCACGATGGATTCCACGTCATAACCGGGATTAACCATTTTCTCTCTCTATCCTCGATCAAACCTAGTTGAGAGAGAGAGAGCGAGAGAGAGGCGTCTAGAGAGAGAGCGAGAGAGAGAGGCATTATAGAGAGAGAGACATTCTAGAGAGAGAGAGGCATTCTAGAGAGAGAGAGAACGTCTCTCTCTAGAATGCCTCTCTCTCTCTCGCTCTCTCTCTCTCGAACGCCTCTCCCTCTTATCGAAAAAAAATATTGACATTGAATGCCTCTCTCTCTCTAGAACATCTCACTCTCTCTAGAATGCCTCTCTCTCTCTCGCTCTCTCACTCTCTCTCTCTAGAGCGCCTCTCTTTCTTGCTCTCTCGCTCTCTCTCTCTCTTAACAAGGTTTGATCGAGGATAGAGAGAGAAAAGGGTTAATCCCGGTTATGACGTGGAATCCATCGTGCCTGCCAAGTGGATTCCGCCAAAGTCAAAATATGGCCGAAAATCCACCTGGCAGCCACGATGGATTCGACGTCATAAATGGGATACGTTGAAATCTACTTAGAGAGTATGGGATATACCGTGCCAAAAAATAGTTTGGGATATATCTCAGATTTTTTAAAAAGTTTGGGAAATTTTGTGCTATTAACCCTATTTAAAAAGGCATTGAGACACGGTAGTCAACAAAAGATGGTAAACCCGAAACACCATTGGCTAACGGCACCGAATGGAAGGTTTTTTCTCTGGTGTGCAAATTTATGAACAAGAGGAAAGTGACAGGTATTTGAGAAATATAAACAATGAGAAAAACAGGAATTCAAGGCATGAGACAGAGATGAGTGTCTATCGACATCGTTCAAACAACCCATGTTAACTTCAGACAATTAAACATTTGATTACGAAAACTATGTTTAAAACATTTGATAACGTTAAAAAAAACTGTCAACGCTAGCCAAATAGTGGGCGTATAAAGACCTGTTTTATTTGTTTTACCACTTGGGGATTCACATGGGAAAAATGACCTTACTACTCTTATCAGTTTATCTAATAAAACCAAATGACATTACAGTTATCTTTATAGAAAGTTATTTAAAGATAAAATGTTTCTACTGCAGGTTGATGATGAAGAGCAACTACGAACGGTACGTTTTATGATTCAGCGATGGAGTAGGGATACAGGTCCAATTCATGTTCTATCGCCTGAGGTTAGAGTTGATAATATTCTAATCTACTTCATAATTGTCTTTTTCCATATAGATACTACAATTCGTCCCATTCTCCGTGTTATTTATTCATATTTCTTAACACAAGTAGGGCGTAAGGCAAGATCATGTGCTATTGTAAAAACATAGCTACATTTCAATTAACTTAAAAGCGGGCATGTGAGTTTCAACTTTTTATGTTTTAGTGAAATCTCTCTGCGCCCATCCGATATTCTTCTTATTGATGCCAACTGTGAGTCTGTGCTCCGGTGTTTTCTTGAGACAGCAACTCTTTGATAGCTTCTCTTTCGAGCAGATTTATGAACAAGAGGAAAGTGAGAGGCATTTGAGAACTATAAACAATGAGTAGAACAAGAGTTCAAGGCATCAGACAGAGATGAAAGGCTACCAACACCATTTAAACAACCCATTTTAACTTTGGACAATTGAAATACGATAACGAAAACTATGTTTTAAACGTTTTACGAAGGTAAAAGAAACTTTAAACGCTTGCCAAATAGCGGACGTATAAAGACCTGTTTTATTTGTTTCACCGCTTGGGAATCAAATAGGAAAAATGACGTAACTACTATTATCAGTTTGTCTGGTAAAACCAAATCCCATCGCGTTGACGAACTTCTTTCGCTTCTGCGTGTTCTTTTGCTCTACAGTCCTACATATATCTGCATACTTCTGGGTATCGTGTCCTAAATGTCCATCGAAAATCACCGTCTCTCATTCCATTGTTGTCCACGTAACTATCCATGTTTGCTTGACATGGACTTTATATCTCGTTTAACTCTTCCGCTTGTGCTGTTGCACTATTGTTGTCACACAACAACATAATAGGTCGTGAGATGGAAGGAACAATGCCAACTTCCGTGATGAATTTATTCAACCAGAACTGCTTCCTTGGCAGCCTCGGCTACTGCTATGTATTCAGCTTTCGTCGTCGAGTTTGCGGTAGTACTCTACTTGGAACTCTTCCAAGATATCATGCCTCCGTTCTGTGTGAACAAGACTCCAGATGTAGATCTACTATCGTATGGATCCGACTTGAAACTTGTGTCAGTGTAACCCTAGCGCTTCAGCTTCTCTCCTCCATAAATCAGAAATAAATCCTTATTCCTTCTCAAGTACTTAAGAATGCATTTCACTACTACTCAGTGTTCCTCTCTTGGGTCTGCCTGAATTCTGCTCGTAACACTTAGAGTAAAGGCAACATCAGGCCTAGTACATAGCATCACATATATGATGGACCCAATAGCCGAAGCATATGGAACTTTAGACATCATTGCTCTATCTTCAAGAGTCTTAGGTGGTGCTCCCTATATATTTGAACTCCATGTCTCATCGGTATGAGACCTCTCTTACAGTCCTCCATGCCAAACCTTTTGACAATGGTGTCTATGTACATATATTGGGACAATCCTAACAACCTCCTCAATCTATATCTATAGATACGTATTCCCAATACGTAGGTTGCCTTTCCCAAATCTTTCATGGAGAAGTTCTTGGATAACCATGCCTTTACTGATGAAAACATTCCTACATCATTGCCAATGAGTAGAATATCATCAACATATAAAATTACGAAAGTGATTACGCTCCCACTGGTTTTCTGGTATACACATGGTTCATCTTCATTCTTAATGAAGTTGTAAGATCTGATAGCCTCATCAAATCTGAGATTCCAGCTCCTTAAAGATTGCTTTAATCTATAAATGAATATTTGCAACTTGCACACCTTATCTGGGAATTCCTTGGATTCATAACCTTCGGGTTGTATCATATACACCTCTTCTTCAAGATTTCCATTGAGGAGAGCGGTCTTGACATCCATTTGTCAGATTTCATAGTTGTGGTGTGCAGCTATGGGTAGAAGAATTCTGATTTACTTTATCATGGCAACTAGTGAAAATGTTTCGTCATAGTCAACTCCTTGCCTTTGACGATAACCTTTCGCAACAAGTCTTCCTTTGCATGTGTCAACTTGTCCATCTGCACCGATCTTTTTCTTATAGATCCGTTTACACCTGATAGGTACTATACCTTTTGGAGGGTCAACCAAATACCATACCTGATTTTGGTTCATGGACTGGATTTCAGAATCCATCACTTCTCACCATCTTTGAGAGTCCGAATCTCGAACCGTATCGCCGTATGTCAGAGGATCATCATCCTTGAGATGTAGTGTCTCGACTTCACTTGATGCAATATGTCCGATATAGTGATGAGGTTGTCTCACTACTATTCCTGACTTACATGGCTCTAGTGTATTTGCCTGAACATGTTCATGAACTGAGTGCTCATCTGATTTGGAATTTTTTCCAAAACTACTTTACTCCTACTATCTTCTCTTAGAAGATATTCATCCTCTAGGATGACAGCCCTCTTTGAAACAATAACGGTTTGTTCCTCAGGCCCGTAAAATTAGTATCAATGTGTCTCTTTTGGATATCCCACAAATCTACATAGCTCAGTTCTGGGTTCCAGCTTTCTTGGGTCATGCCTCTTTACGTGGGCAAGACATCCCCATACTCTAGCATACATAAAATTTGGTCTTCTCCCTCTCCATATCTCATATGGTGTGGAAGTTAATGACTTTCTACGTAACATATTCAGTAAATGTGCTGCTGTTTCAAGTGCATATCCCCAGAGGAACACTAATAGTTTCGACAAGCTCATCATAAATCTTACCATGTCTAATAAAGTTTGATTTCTCCTTTCAAACACCCCATTCATTTGTGGTGTACATGGATAAGTCAGCTGAGTCAGGATACCATTATCCTTCATGTATTAAGTAAACTATGTACTTAAGTATTCCCCACCTCGATCTGATCGAAGTTTTTTAATACTCTTTCCAGATTGTTTTTCTACTTAATTCTAAAATTCCTTGAATTTCCCAAGGGCTTCGGATTTATACTTCATTAAGTATACCATCCGTATCTAGAGAAATCATCGGTGAAAGTAATGAAGTAAGAACAACCACCTCTAGCTTGGACAAACATAGCGCCACATACATCAGAATGTACGAGTTCCAAGATACCCTTGGCACGCTCGCCATTCCCTTAGAATGGTGATTTAAGTAACTTACCCATGATGCAAGATTCACAGGTTGCGTATGATTCAAAATCAAACGAACCTATGTATGCATCCTTATGCAGCTTTAGTAATCTTCCACTTCCAACATGCCCACACCGACAGTGCCATAAATAGGCTGTGTTCACTGATTGTTTACTCTTCTTAAGAGAAACATCTACTTAGAGATTAAAAGAAGAAACATCCATCAAGTACAACCCATTGACCAATGGTGCTGATGAAACCAATTTATTCTGAAAATAAACAGAACAACATTTGTTCATAGTGGTCACAATGTATCCGAGTCTATCCAAACATGAAACAGATACGATGCCCTTTATTATGCTAGGAACATAATAGTAGTCTTCTACAGATAGGAAATCTCTAGATGGAAGCTTGAGGTTCACTGCCCCATAGTGATAGCGGCAATTCTTGTGCCATTCCCCATTCTCAGCTCCACCTCGCCTTTGCTCAGCTTTCTTCTACTTGTCAGTACCTGCAAGTCATTACAGATATGAGAAGCACATCTAGTATCCAATAGCCAAGATGATGAATCTCTACAAGACAAGTAAGTATCTATCACATAGATACCTGAAGCATCGACGTGCTTCTTTTGAGCTATCTCATTGAGTTACTTCTTGTAGTTCTTCTTCTAGTGGCTCTTTGTTCCACAATGGAAGCACATGCCTTTCTCATCGTTGTCCTTCTTTTTCGGTGGTGCTTTCACTTGCTTCTTCCCTTTCTCTTGCCTTGAAGCAAACGTTGCCTTTCTCTTCTTCTTGGTCCTACCAACGAAGAGAACTTGGGGTTCATCCTTTTGATGGTTTCCCTCGATAGTGGTAAGCATGTTAAGCAGTTTCGTAAGAGACGTCTGAAGTTTGTTAATGTTAAAGTTAACAATGAACTGGGAGAATGAATCAAGTAAGGATTGAATAATAAGGTTCATGCTTATCTCAACATGAAGTTCAAATCTAGCACTGCCAACCTTTCTATCCACACAATCATGTTTAGTAGATGAGTTTGTACATAAGACGATTCGCTCATGCAAGCCCTAAATAGGCTCTTCGATATCTCATATCTCTGAGTTCTGCTCTATTTGGCGAATAACTCCATCAAATGGAGTAGCAGTAGCCTTGGCTCCATGTCGTCATGCTACCTCTGCAACTCATTGCACATAGAAGCTAGCATATAGCATTGGACCATAATGGAGTCATCTTTCCCTAATCTCTCCTTCAAATCCGTCCAATGCAAGATCTCTAGGCCACCACTATCAAGGACATAGGCTATGTGCTCAGACTTAAGGAGGACTTTTAAGTTCCTGACCCAATCAGTAAAGTTTGGTCCAGTTAAACGGTTGGCATCCATTATGCCACGTATTGGGTTGCTCGACGACATCTTTGCCTGCACGGGATATATCTAATGAATTACTAGTTCAAGCAGATTTTAAGTTCGTCAACAATAAATAGCTCACACTAAAATTCATCAATCCATACAACCCTCAAGTGTACGAAAACGGAGAAACTGACTATCTCCTAGTGGGGATCTAAATTTCAACATGTGTAACATGACTTGGAGTACCACCCCACCAATCATAATACACATTATTGGACACCCATCTCATGGGACTTGCGACCCGTTGCAATATCCAATCATATTTTGGTCCCCAATGCTTGTGCGGCCTGGAGTATACCCCCACTGACCAGTGAGTTTGGTTTGAGCAATACCATCGTTACTGGTCAAAAATAGATTTGCTTGTAATCTTGGGGTATACACCTGCCAAACTACACGGTTCCTTTATCTCGACCGCGTGTCACACACTAGCTCTTAGTTCCTCCTACAGAAGTAGGCTTGGAGTTGACTCCACCAACCTAGCTTAGAAGGGACTTGGATCCTAAGGTTATAACGACAGAGGACCACGCTTAAGTTTGTCATATTCACGTTGCGGCTCATGTCTTAAAGAGAGGGATTTTATGGTATCTTCGATGACATCATCACATGTAATATCTCGTATTAACATATGCCCTAACTCATGTGTGGTGTATGATCTTGTATGTGTGAGTGTAAGTTGACTATCTCATATAGTCAACTCCACATTCCAATCTCATTAGTCGACTATCTTAAGGGAACCTACATTTAGTTCATCTAAGTTTTGGATGTCCCCAACATATTTCTCTTTCACATATTTATATCACAAATGAAATCACATAACATATGCAATATAAAATAATTATTTAAATACTTTCAAAACTCTAGCAAAGAAACATGACTTTCATGTAACAATTCAACAAATAATTATTTAAACATTTAAATTTTTTTTGGAAATTTATCGAAGGGTATAATAATTTAACACTTAAATTCAGTAAATCCAAATTATATTTTTCATAATTTTACCAACCTCAGATAATTTTTATTTTGATTTGTTTGAGTTAATAAAATTAAGAACATTTTTTATTTTTTCCAGAATTTTCTGAAATTTATTTCGCCTTTAAATAATTTATTTCTAAGTTGCCAACGGTAGTGGCCAATTGCACGCGGCTGTGAGTGGCCACCGGCAGACGGCCGGCCACGCAGGCCCGCGGGTGGCTGCGCCACCCGTTGGGTGACTACGGGGCCCCATGGGCTGGCGTGGGCTCCCCTTGGCCGACTACGGGGAGCCGGTGGCACCTCTTGGGCGGACGGGGTGCTCATGGGTGCCCCCTAGGCAGTCGTAGACACTCATGGGCACCCCTTGGGCGGGCATTGGTGGCCATAGGTGGCCGCGAGTGACAACTGGCGCCCCTTATGCGGCCTTGGGGGCCTTTGGCAGCGCTAAGCACCCCTTGGGCAGCGCTGGGCACCCAAAGGAAGCCTAAAGAACGTCCAAAAAGATGTTCGTCCCTTTTTGTTTGTACCAAAACACTCAAAACTGGCTTTGATACCACTATTGGCTTTGGTGCCTTGGCTCGTCCATGGAAAACACATTTCCATGGATGCAGAAACGCAGTCGATAGATTCACAATCGATCTCTAAAACAAAACATTAAAACTACCTTTTGGGGAACTCATTCTACCCTTGACTTTGTCGCTCCGAGATCGTTCTGAAACCTTTCATGTGTTTGGCCTCTAAAAGTATCCACGCGATCACTCGGCGCTTGGATCTCCACATTTTATTCTTCATCTCTTCTTGAAAAACTTGAAGATCTCCTCGCCACGAAGACACTCTTCCTTGGATAAGTGGAGAAGAGAGTGGAGAAAGGGAGCGGCTCTCAAATCAGGCTGCATGGGTGCTTAAAATGAGACCCCTCTGCCTCTTTATATTTCCTTTAAGGTTTTTCTCAAAAACCCTCCAAAGTAAAATATATCCACCAATGCCCTTATGACCTTATGCGTGTGACCCTCTAGGACAATGTATCATTCTAGTTAATAAGTTTAATGGCCTAATAACATTTATTGACCCACCTTATTAATTAACTATATCAACATATATGTTAATTAAATAAGGGTCGATTTAACCCAATCGATAGGTCAAGTTTCCAGCCTGTGGGTTGCCAAGCTACACCTCGTGCTCTAGAATATGCTGAGTAGTTTCGAACTCTCTCACGTAACATTTACCCTCATCGGTTACTATATAAGTATAATCCATCATCCGCACGAGACTCTCTAACAACTTGAGGTATGGTTTATCGCCAAACCCTAATCCATCATTCGATTAGTACTCATGTGTAATGGAGATCATTGGAGAATGCCTTCGCCAATATCCTCACTACCCTAGACAGTGATTTTTCTACATCATCATCCTCGAGTCAATCGCCTCTTATACTGAGGGCGGATGATCCCATCTTGACCACTCAAACATCTCCAAAAGCTTCTTACTACATTCAATCTATAACTTATTTGAATCCCTTGATTAGACGCTCGTAAGTCATAGTCAAAATGTAGTCATCCACTCACGAGATGTCCTTGGTGTCTCAGATCAATGGATCACTTATACAATTGTGACTTGAATCAACCTGATTGACATTCGTATAAGTATTATCAACTTGTGTTATTTCATCTGGATAATTCAATGTCCGTCTGGACTATCCATTGAATAGGAATATTTAGAATACATGTTTAAAGACTAGTGATCACTGTATTATGATCTCATCATAATTGACTAAGTTATTGCACGTATTAATGGACTTTATTATAAACATCACACGGAATAAAAATGAACGCAAATATTTTATTTAATGAACTCAAATAAACATGGTAGTGTGATTGGCCTGAGGGCCACATAATATCCTTCACATCTTGCGAGTGGACTATTACATTCTGACTATGACTTTCGAGCCTCTAATCATGGGATTCAATTAAGTCATAGCTCAGATGTAGTGAGAAGCTCACAGACATGATTGAGTGGCCAAGACGGGATCATCAGCCCTCTGTATAAGAGGAGATTGACTCAAGGAAGATGATTTAGAAAATCCCTAGCCAAGCTAGTGAGGATGTTAGAGGAGTTCTCTAAGGACCCCTGTTATGCATCTAGTATTAATCGAATGACAGATTAGGGTTTGGTGATAAACTACACCTTAAGTCATTTGAGAGCTTTGCGCGCATGATGTATTATACATATATAGTAACCAATGACGGTAAAGGTTCCATGAGAGATTTCAAACACCACTCGGTATCTTCTATGGCATGAGATTGATAAGCCTAAATTTGGTGTTTAAAAATGTCATTTTGGTCTAGACTTATGCAATAAAATTTATAATGGCAAGCAAGGGGTCAAACCATAGGGAGGCACTCTCTTAGAATTTGTATCCTTTATCAAATGAATTAATTCAATGATGAATTAACTTTTGCATTTAACGGGCCTTGTGTTTAAATTTTTTTTGTAACTAATTAAAATCAAGCAAAACCTTCATAATGATTTTACTATTTTCTGTCAAGACACTCTAGATGGGATAACTTTGACATATTTGATCAGCTTAATTCAGATTATCAAGGTTTAAGTCAATCTAATTTATCAAAACAATTTTTTATGTATTAAAATTAGGAATTTATGAGTAAGAAAGGGGTTTTGAAATCGGGCTTGACGATAGACAAATTTTTGAATGAAATTTTTGGATTTAGGTTTTTTATATATTGAATTGAATTTTCAAACAATCAATTTCTATATCTCGAGAGAAATCAACCTTGAGAGATAAAATAGAATAGTTTGGGGGAAAAGTTAATTAAAGATGAAATTCGACCCTAATCTAGAGATCTAAGACACAATAAGAGATGAAAATCAGTGTAGAGCTAAGAATTAAGAATCAGATGTTGAATACAAGTCAAATTGCAATGCTAATCACCATAAAAATGATCTCCAAGGGCATGTACATTTCGCCCATGTCTTGGCATTTTATAATCGGTCAAGAAAAAGTTCAAAAACTGAAGAAGAAACTCACAACTTTGAATAATGAGCCAAGATCTGTTGACTTCAAAAGTAACACCTGCTTTTGTCCTGGCTAATTTCTTGGGGGAGAGCTAAGTGGTTAACTGATTCTGCCTGCGTGGAATATTCTCACTTTATAAATGCAATCAGAGATCGATTCTGCACGTGCATATATTACACAAAAAATACAACAAAAAAACAAAATGTACCTTTTCCTCGCCGCTACGCCAGTTAAGCTTTTCAAAATAATGATTTGCTCATTATGGCATCACGCATTGCGTGCCATAATGAGGCAATAAAGCATCATTCAAGGCATCCAATCATTCGCCAAATTTTTTGGCGAATGTCATTGATGCCACAAAAATTCATTAAAAAATCATTTAGAATACTAAATAAATCATAAAAATATTGTTTTAATTCTAAAAATTATTTCTTGGATATATAATGGTCAGATAATTATAATAAAATATGGAAACATTATAGATAAAACTACTAAAACCATTAACAACCTCTAGTCAAGTGTTTTACACCCTGAAAAAAAAAAATTCTTCGACGCATTGAGGTAAAATGTCATGTAAAAAATACTAAAAATTAAAAAGCAATCATAAAATCATAGAACAAGTCATTTATGTATATTTATATATTATACCTATTAAATATGGTGAATAAAACATATATATGTGATGTAATATTCATTAATTTAACTATATAATTTGGAAGTGATCAGAGGTGTAGCCTGGAACCCCACGGGCTGGAAATTCAACCTATTGATTAGGTTAAATTGATCCTTTAGTTAACTAATCTATATGTTGATATAGTTGCTATTAAGGTTGACCAATAATTGTTATTGGTCCACTAAAGGCCTAGAGGGCCACACGCATAAGGTCATAAGGGCATTGGTGGATAAATTTTACTTTGTACAGTTTTTGAGAAAAACTTACATAAAATATAAATAGGGAAAGTGTACACATTTCAAGCACCCAGGCCAGCTAGAATTGAGAGCCCCCCTCTCTCCACTCTCTTCTCCACTCATCCAAAAGAGTGTCTTCATGGTTAGAAGAAGTTATAGATTTTCAAAGAAGAATTGAAGAAGAAGAGGTGGAGGTCCAAGTGCCAAGTGATCGCATGGATACTTCTAGAGGCCGGAAACATCAATGGCTTCATATTGATCTCAGAGCGACAAAGTCAAGGGTCGAACAAGTTCCCATAAGGTACATTTGATGTACGTTTCCAATGATCAATTATGGACTCATTACACGCTTCCGCATCCATGGAATATTGTTTTCCATGGATGAACCAAGGCGCAGAATCTGACAGGTCAACGTCTAAGGTTGCACATCGCAGAGTCTTTGGCTACCTAACTCATGTCAAAGCTCTAGGATGGCACTTCAGCAAGTTGGATGACTACTCACATCAATGGCAAGTTTCATAAGTTATGAAATTGGGTCTAAAGATTATCACTCCTATGACCCTATCAATGAAAAGGTGCATGTGAGCAGAGATATTGTCTTTAAAGAAGATGCCAGGTAGGACTGTGATGTCGCGAAAGTAAGGATGACGCAAGGTACCCCCCTCTCTCATTATTTTTGAATGTGAATAGAGGATCTCCTTCCCATGTTATAGAGCTCACTTCATGTGGAGGTGATGCAACACCGGCTTTCTGTACCAATAGTGTCTTATTGAAGAGAGCTCGCTCAGGAGGTTCAGAGGTTTTCAACAAGTTTATGAAGACACCGAGCCAGAAAGTTCACCTTGACTAGGAAGAGTGCTTGGTGATAGAGGGGGAGCCAGAAAGTTTCCTAGAAGTTTTTGAGGTGAAGGTTTGGAGATGTGCCATGAAGGATGAGATGGACTCCATTGAGAATAATTGGACATGGAAGCTAGTGAATGTACCTAAAGGATGCATGACAATTGGCCTTTAGTGGGTTTTCAAGTTCAAGAAGAACTCAGAAGGAGAGATGACGAGACATAAGCTAGACTGGTCATGAAGGGCTATGTCTAGAAGCTTGGAGTTGACTTCAAGGAGGCATTTGCACTAGTGGCAAGAATTGTGTCCATTTGTGTGGCTCTAGTAGCACGAGGAAGGGACTTGCATTATCTTGATGTTAAGACTGGTATTTTCAATGGAGAGATAAAGGAAGAAGTCTACGTAAAGCAACCAGAGGGATTCATAATGAAGGGCCAAGAGCATATAGAGCTGAAGTTGAAGAAGGCCTTGTAGGGACTAAGCCAAGAATCGTAAGCATGGTATACCAAAATTGGATAACTTTTCTATTTCCCTTGGTTTTACCAAGAATGTCCAAGAGCATGTAGCCTACATGAATATTGTAGCCTACATGATTGCATGCGGAAATTGACTTCGCGTGCATTTAATAAGATGTAAGCTTACTTTTTTTAAAAATTTTATAAAAACGAGACTAGAAGTGGCAACGTGGTGCTTTCTTAGCCGTTAAAATACAGCATCACTACGCGATGATTTCCGCCTATGGAAGCGCACAACGAAGTGTCAAAACGCAATATGAGGCCAGAGAAATCAAGGCAGTGAATCAAAAAAATGAGCATTGCATATTTTTGTGGAGGAGAGATTAAGTGTCCAACAACCATGAATAATTACCAATAAAATGAAGATATCTTGAGATCTAGCTGTCCGACTGAGCGCAAATTTTGAGGGTAGGCTCGCCTCTTCACCCTCTACAAAAAAGATGGTTGGATTTTTAAATGGAGATCAGGAAGAAGGGAAATTTCACTTTGAAAGATCTCCCCTGAGAAAATAGCCAAGAAGGACACATGTGCCGTTTTTGAAGTCGGCAGATCTTGATTCATTCTTCAAAGTTGTAATTTTCTTTTTCATTGTTTCAACTTCTTCTTGAATGAATCTAAGACGCCACGGCATGGGCAAAATGTACATGCCCTTGAAGTTGATTTGAATGGTGATTAGAATTGGAATTTCATTTTGATTCAAGATTTGATTCTTAATCCTTAATTCTACATTGACTTTTATCCCATTTGGCATCTTAGATCTCTATATTAGAATCAAATCTCATCCTTAATTCAATTTCGCCGAATTCTTCTACATTCTCTCTTTGGGTTAATTTGTCTACTTTCTCTCTCAAGACGTAGAAATTGATTGCTTGAAAATTCAGTTCAATATATAAAAAAAATTAATCTAAAATTTCATCAAAAAATTCGTCCATCTTCTAGACCAATTTTAAAAATCCCTTTCTTGATTAATAATTCCCAATTTTAATACAAAATTTATTTTCAATAGTTATCTTGATTGGAATATTGGTAACTCGAATTAATCTGATATAAGAATCAATTATCCTATCTAGAGTGTCTTGACCAAAAATATTAAGATCAAAATTAAGGTTTTGTTTAATTTTGATTAATTACAAAAAAAATTAAACACAATTAATGCCAATTAAATGAAAAATTAATTCGTTATTGAACTAATTCATTTGAAATAGGATAAAAAATCTTACAGAGTGCCTCCCTGTGGTTCAAGCCCTTGCTTGCTCTATACGTGGTATTTAGGATTTAAAGGCTCTTATAAATTTTATTGCATAAGTCGCAAAAAAATATAATGAAATATTTTACATACAAATTTTAGGCATATCAATTGGTGCCGTTGCCAGGGACCATGACCGGGACAGAGAATTGTCACATCCAAGGGTCCAAGGGTAAAATGAGGGACATGTTTGAGATGAGTCACTTGGGACTGCTCAACTCTTTCTTGGGCATAGAAGTCATTGAATTAGATGGGAGATCAAACTGAGTCAAAAATGTTATAATATGAAAATTCTACAATAGAGTGGGATGATGAATTGCAGCCTAGTCCATATGCCCCTTGAAGCAAGACAGAAATTTACGCCTTGAAGTCGTATCCCCTCTAGTTGACTCCATGGAGCACCAGAGTCTGATTGGCACCCTAAGATATTTAACGTATACCAGGCCTGACTTAAATAAGTCTATTAAAATTCTAAGCAGGTCTATGGAGAAACCGATGGCTGAACACTTGATGGCAGTGAAAAGGCCCTCGAGGTATATCAACTGAACATTAAGCCTTGGTTTATGTTATGAGAAAGTACTTAAAGAAGAAGACCTGGTTGGCTATTGCGATAGTGACCATGCTAGAGACCTTGATGATCATAAGAGCACCACTGGTATGACATTCTTCCTCGGACTAAATCTGATAAGTTGGGCCTCACACAAGTAGAAGATCATGGCTCTCTCTTATTATGAGGCTTAGAATATATCGATGACTATTGCAGCGTGTCAGGGAATTCTGTTGGCCAGGTTGAATGGAAAATTGAAAGGAGAAAGTCAGAAGCTTATGGTACTAATCGTTGGCAACAAATATGCCATTGCGCTTGACAAGAATCCCATCTACTATTGTTGCTCGAAACACATTGACACAAGGCTTTATTTTATCAAGGTGTACAGTGAAGAAGGTACAGTACCTGTGCACAACGTCAGCTTAGTAGATCAGCTGGCTGACATGTTCATGAAAGCTCTCAAACGAGTGAAGTTTATGGAGCTGTGTATGAAGTTGGGAGTTAGAAACATCAGTAAGGAATGACATCAAGCTCATAGGGAAGATTGTGGAGGTGACCCTTGAGTCAAATTGGGGCCCACATCATTTTACTCTCCCACTCAAAGCTTCTATATGCTATCGCTTGATGTTTCTTGTAAAAATGAACAATCTTAGACATTTTGAAAGCAGGAGGGTTTCTTCTTTTGTCTTATTCATCCTTCTTCTTCTCCCTTGTTCTCTCCGATCAGGAACTGTGCTGCCAAGGTGTGGCAGCAGCAATTCTATCCCAACATCATCCACCACCGTCTCCGTCTCCTCTGCCTCCTTAGAAGTACAAGTCCCCATCGCCACTATCACCAAGGCCCCTACTCGTTTATAACTACAAATATACGCTCCCACCGTACTAGAAATGCTGACTCGGAACCGAAAGTTGAGTCCTCCTAATTGTACTTATGCATAAATGGCGCTTGAGCATGCATTGCCACCAGATTTTCGTGCTACTGTATGTTTGCTATATTTGATCATGACGTATGCGTCAATGCATAAGTGAATAAATATATCGTTCTTATTTTTAATGCAAGTTTTATTTTGCTTCGAGTCCATCGTTCTCTCTTTATTTCTACATTTTTTACCCTCCTCTCTTTATGTTTGCCATGAGACTTCATGTTCATGTGCATTGATACCCATTTTTTTCCCTTCCTTAATTACCACTTTCATAAACTATTTTCATTTTGACAACTCTAGGATCATGTTTTCAATTTCACTACGACACACACATTACTATAGAGATTTATAAATAAAAACATTACGTTCCTGCTACACTCTCCTTCCATTTACTGGAAAGTTTTTAATGTTTTCTTTTAAAGAAGATTCTAAATGTTGGACAAATATAAAAAGACAAAATCATATTTTGTTTCATCGTATTCATTTTTTTCGAGCAACAACATCTCTTAGATTCAAAAATGCCCTAAGTCGTTTACATTTATTTTAAATTAAATTTGTTTTCTTTGACTAACGAGTAATTTCTACAAATATTCATAGATGTATGTTCTTTTTTGTGTTAGTTATAAAAATTATTGTTAAAAAGACACAAAGAAAGAAATTAATAACTTTGTTTATCCTTATTAGTTATTTTTCGTATTAGGTATTTCCTTGTATTTAACGGCTCCAAGTTATTTTATAACTTTGTTTATCCTATCCTTAAAAATCATATCTTCGGAAACCACATATCTCTATTGGGTCTCTTCCTTGAAAGAACGACATATTAGATTACAACCCGGGTGCCACATATTTTAATTACCGTCATTTGTGTATCTCCAAACAGTTATAAGCTTCACCACCCCTATTTTTCAAGATATGTTATACATCGTCTATCTCATCCCCATCCAAACCTATTTGAAGTTAATATGTTATCAATTTTTATATTCAAATAAAAATATAATTCAAGGCTACATTAGAAATTGTATGTGCACTATTCATATGGGCATATTTTTATGGTTAAGACGATACAGTTTATTTGTGAATACTATAAATTTATGCACATATTTCAGATAACTTAGGTGTCTGCATCTAAATGTCATTCAAATTTGATAAATACTACTGTAACCTAGAAGTTACAAGTTGCAGCTATAGCTAGCTATCTAGGTCTCTTCTACCTCCAATCAAAATTATATATGGTAATTTAGGGGTCTTTTGTGATATATGATATTATTTTAAAAAAATAGATCCTTTTCAAGTTCACTTTCATAAAATGAAGACCATGTTTATCAGCATTAATAATTTTCTAGTTAATTTAATGATGGATTACGATCATTTAAACCTCCTATTTATCCTCCTCGTCAAGACTGGTTGCATACTATTGTATATAATTTTTTCGCTTAGATATGGATTAAGTGTTATCTTTATAGAAAGTTTTTTAAAGATAAAACGTTTCTACTGCAGGTCCAATTCATGTTCTATCGCCTGAGGTTAGAGTTGATAATATTCTAATCTACTTCATAATTGTCTTTTTCCATATAGATACTACAATTCGTCCCATTCTCCGTGTTATTTATTCATATTTCTCAACACGGGTAGGGCGTAAGGCAAGATCATGTGCTATTGTAAAAACAAAGCTACATTTCAATTAACTTCAAAGTGGGCATGTCAGTTTCAACTTTTTATGTTTTAGTGAAATCTCTCTACGCCTATCCGGTGTTCTGCTTATTGATGCCAACTGTGAGTCTGTGTTCCAGTGTTTTCTTGAGACAGCAACTCTTTGATATCTTCTCTTTCGAGCAGATTTATGAACAAGAGGAAAGTGAGAGGCATTTGAGAACTATAAACAATGAGTAAAACAAGAGTTCAAGGCATCAGCCAGAGATGAAAGGCTACCAACACCATTTAAACAACCCATGTTAACTTTGGACAATTGAAATACGATAATGAAAACTACGTTTTAAACGTTTTACGAAGGTAAAAGAAACTGTAAACGCTTGCCAAATGGCGGACGTATAAAGACCTGTTTTATTTTTTTCACCACTTGGGAATCAAATAGAAAAAATGACGTAACTACTATTATCAGTTTATCTGGTAAAACCAAATCCCATTGCGTTGACGAACTTCTTTCGCTTCCGCGTGTTCTTTCGCTCTACAGTCCTGCATATATCTGTATACTTCTTGTTGGGGTGTGTCAGCCCCCCATTACGGGAATGTGAAGGGGGAGGGCTTGATTAGTCAAACCCCAATAAAGGAAGGGGGAGTTGAAAAGTTTTAACCCCCCTCCTCTTGTCTCTTTGTGGGAATATGAAGAGGCTTCTTTGGAGAATATGAAAAGGCTCTTGGCTTTTCATATTCCAGACCTTTCGAATTCCCTGAAACTGTAATTGGCCCTCTATATATAGAGGGCAAATCTATTCTGAAATGTAAGGCATATGAGTTTTCTGTTCATTCTTCTTGTCTCTTCCTCTCTTCTCCTCTCTCTCTCTCCTTTGGTTTGTCTTCATCACTCCTTGGTGGCCCCTCCCTTGTCTTGGGAATTTGAGGAGTTGCTCCGCAGCACCATACAAGAAGTCGTTGCCCTGCACCAAGAGCCTTGCACGTTGATGTCACGCCGGTGACGTAAAGAGGTTCTTGTTTCCTGTCTCTATACGCCGACACAGTTATCACGTTAGAGTTGATTCCGCATTTTACCGTAGCGTCTTGGGTCGTTGTTTCTCTTCAATGAGTTACAACACTTCTGGGCATCGTGTCCTATATGTCCATCAAAAATCGCCGTCTCTCTTTCTATCGTTGTCTACGTAACTATCCATGTTTGCTTAACCTGGACTTTATATCTCTTTTTACTCGTCCAATGCTCCGCTGTTTATCATATCACTTTCACCCTATTAGCCTCTTCGTTTATCAGCACTAAAATATGCCCCTCGGTGTCTTATTCTCTTCCTTCGCCTCTATATCTAAGAATATTATAACATCGGTCTGATGGCACGTATTTGGAACATTATTTTTATGAATATGGCACGTCAGAATGGAAGGTACCGATTGACGCGTCTCATTCATTTCGAGGTGGAGAGAAGACACATAAGAACTGCTTAATATTTTGCAACTCTTGCGATCTAATTCAGCAAAGAAACCTGCCGATCGTTCTATACCCGGCTTTTACTGCGACATAAAAAAGTAAAATCAGTACTACGAGTAACGCTTTAAAAATAAGACAATGGGTTTCGCTATGAATTTTAGGCGGTTTATGAGACGGGGAAAAAGAAAGATTTAAAAATGGGGCTAAAAAGGGAGATAAGGGTAAAACCGTCTCTAGGATATGAAAAGGGATCGGAAGATATGGCAACAAGGGAGATGGAAAGAGAAACTGAGAAAGAACGACTTTGGCTTTGGTTAGGAAATGGCATTTTGTTAAGAGTCCATTAACTATCCTGTTAATTCAAAAGAGCTAGCTTAGCTGTGTACGAACTTCTGCGTCAGCCTCCACCCAGAATTCACAAAGTCAAATTGTTTTATGCTGTATAGCTGGACCAAATACTCCCGTAAAATGAAGGCGCTCGTGAAAACACGCGATTTTAGTCAAGACTTTTTTCGCGACGCTGAATCTGTTGACTGCATTGCAAGTTCTACTACGCGTTGCATCTAAGCCGGTGCCCAGCTGTCGTTTGATGTTACCTGCACCGACAACAACGCAAGACCCATTAGTTTTTATAATATCGGAGATAAAAGGAGAGTGTTTAACATAAGAAATTGGACATAGGGTTTCGTTTCTAATCAGGGTTACGTTATTTGAGCCCGTGTAATCTTTGCAAGAGAAAATCAAAGAAGCTGAGAAAGATTGCTAGTTGGAGCAAACTAACACACTAAGGAACGTGTTAGAGCAAAGGCGAAAACCTAAATCTATATTATTTTATGGCTTATTTTCCTTGCATTCTTTTCACAGCTTAGAAAGTTAGCATAAGTCATGAAAGTGATCCCACGTGTCACGTCCATCCTCCCTGTATTCCACTCGCCATATTAGCACACTGAAAGGGGGAATACTACGAAACAGCATGAACTCTCGTTTTTGTTAGCCAGGCAGAATAAACTTTCATACATGTTCTATCTCAATCTATCCATCTCTCTCTATCTATACATCTCTCTCTATCTCTCTCTCTATCTCTCTTTCTCTCTCTATCTCTCTCTCTCTCTATATATCCATGTCTCTATATCTCTCTATCTCTCTCTCCTCGCGGATATAAATAGCATGTGAACATCCCATCAAACCCTATTTGCGCCGTTTTTTCTCTCTCCTCAACGCCGAATCATCCTTCACTCTCTTGAAGATCAACTTTCCAAATTCTTGACGATCAAAACCACCCACATGAAGGGATTTTTTGAGACACCCATCATCAGAAACTGAGAAAAATAGATACCTGCTCCTCCCGCGGTGTAAACTCGTCGTGCTTGAGATCACGTCTCAAGTAATTGGTCCACCGAAGCCGGTAGCTCTTCCCGCATCTCTTCAATCCTGCAAATAATCCAGTCAACTTCATTCACAGAAAATAACCCAAACAATGCTCAAGATATAATGCAAATGATGCAAAAAATGATCGGCTTTCTTCGGAACATACGCCTAGTTGCAAGCGCCGTGGGTGGAGGAGGAGGAAGACGCCCAGACGCCCAGTTGTCACAGCACGGTGGCCTCCCCATGTATTTCTCTCTTTATATTCCTCTCTTTTGATAATGGCGTCGACAAATGTCAGACCACAGAGAAGGACGAAGAGGAGGAGGAGGAGGAGGAGAAGAAGAAGAAGAAGAAGAAGAAGAAGAAGAAAAAGAAGGAGGAGGAGGAGGAGAAGAAGAAGAAGAAGAAGAAAAAGAAGAGAGATGAGGGTAAGAGAGAGTCTGCGCGAGCAGTGATGAAGGAGATGATATTCGATATCGATATCGATATTCCCAGAAATCGAATTTTGGATATTGATATCGATATAACTTGATATCGATATTCCATATTTCAATATCCTGAATATATAGGATATCCAATATTCCCATGTACAACTTATAACGCACGAAAACAAACACGGTTGCCATACTAATACACAGCCAAATATCAACTTTTTGGGTCCGAGTCGGACGGTTTGACGATGCGACACGTGTTTAGGTTCTTGGTAGCTCTTTATCTTGAGATGAGGTGAATTGATCTATGTGGGTCCTCTGGGGCATCAGTCATGCGGCATAGGTTATTTTGTTTTTGGTACCTATAAAATATGGTGACCGATTAATAACCGAGTACTGACCAATAAATTACATAGTAGTTAATTAAAATAAAGAAACAATCAAACCTGGAACTTGGTCATGCTCTTCAACAATTTGCTGAATCCTCCTGAAGAAGAATGTGATCCCTGCATGATTGATCAATACGTGCTTAAACTTCTATATTTAATGAAAATCGAGGCTATAAAGGAAGCTCAACAAAAAACTCAATCCATACTTCGCATGCAAGTTGTAGCCTTCTATTGCCGCATGTCTTTCTATTATGGCCTCCGTGGTTGTAGAGAGAGTAGTGCATTTGCAACCAGGACCTACCTCACCAACGTCAGTTCTTCTTCTATGCTTCGGCCTTCCTGGTTGTTTCTTCGCCAATGGGGGGAAGAGGTAGCTTCCCTCATTTCCCCCCCCACAGGTTTTCCCATTCATCGGCGGGATACCGTAACTATAAGCTAGCTGGTATGAATCCCTCTTCAACCATTCGTTGACGTAATTAGCAGGGTCCGCCCAGATAAAGTGAATGCAGGCAATAGAATGCGGACATGGAATGCGTGTGATAGCCCAATATCTGCAGGTATAGTGTTGGGTAGGCAGGTCAACCACGAACCCTTCTCCGTGTGTGCTAACCTCGAATTTAAGATGGCCTGCATGGATAACTCTACATGCCCTACACTTGAGTCTATTATCTTCGGGTACCCCTCTTATCTGAGGGCATAAGGAATTAGTACACTCGGAGAATAACTCCCAGTTCTTAACTATACGTTCCATGATTGCCGTTCTAATGTATTCGAACATGTCGATGATAGGTTTAGACCTACTCGGCAAGATGAAGCTGTTGAAACACTCAGATATATTATTATCAATAACCTCACATTTCGGCTTGTCAGAAATAAAAGCCCTGCAAAACTTTTGTATGCCTACCTCTACAAGATCTTGCACGCCTTCTGCTTTCAATGTCTTCATTTGTCCAATGACCCTCTGGAATCCTTCATGGGTTGTGCACTTCAGTGCTTTCCAAAATAGGTTCCTCAAGATGTTAGTGGAATGTCACTTCTTCCTCCAATTTACATAAATATGTCTTGCACAATTCCTCTGCTCCGCATTCGGTAACAAACCTGCCACTACATTCTCGAGACCCTGAGAAATGTCAACGCGTATCAAGGTGTTAGTGCACAACATTGGTTCCACCTTAATCAAGTAAGTCTTAAAATAAGTAGAATACGGCGAACGAGTCAATTAAATACCTTTTGCTGATCACTTATAGTCGTCCAACCGTAGCCATCAACAATTCCGTCATCAGCAGGCTGATAAACCAAGTCCAAGAAACTTGATTTTCCCCTTCTACCACCGCCCAAGCAATAGAGAACATCTGGTTATTCCCATCCCTCCCCACGTCGCTCGACAACTGCCTTTTCAATTCGGTTTTCAAAAAAACAACCATCCAACCCAATCACTAGTCTACAACCCTCAAGGAACCCCCTCGCTAGAGGTTTGAAGCAAATATAGAGTCTATTAAACCTAGCCAAAGAATTATGAATATCGTGCTCCACCTCCAACTGGAAAGTACTATTCCTATTCACTTTTTGTAACTCGGCCACATAGCAGGGTAGCATGTGATAATGCTCATTTAAAGAACCTTGAAGCATCTTGTGCGCCCAGGACCTTGCATTATAACAGGTGCCTCATGAAACTATGATTCCATACTTTTCGTGCAATTCTCGCACCATATCTACTACCTTATAATTCATATCCCTTCGAATAGTCTCTAAGAAGTGTTCTGCGATCCAACGATAATCGGCTTGTATATTCGTGGGGGCCCTATTGCACCTATGTTCATCATTTACTGACTTTATGACAAAGGCCTCCCTCGTAGAACCCCAACTAGAATATATCCTCCATGGACAATGTTCCTGGCATACAACTTCCACTATATTCTCCGTAGACCTTTGAAACCTAACATTGAACCCATTGCATATGGCGCAGTTCTTCACGGCTGATTTAAATTGTGAATCTGATTGAAATGTCATGCCCAATTGAATTGTAATATTATCGATGGGGTACACAGGATCATATCTTGTACCGTTGTGTGTGGCCAAATATTTCACCTCTTCATCACCATATAACTCTTATTGACATTCTTCTCTTCTACTCCTCTGTCCGTCAACAAATTCTTCATTCCATTCTTCGCTTGAATATCCATCGAGATCACTTGAGCACACATCGCTTGAATCTGAACCAAAAACAATACTTCGGTCATCAGCCCTATTGGACAAACGGATACACATGGTTCATCTTCATTCTTAATGAAGTTGTAAGATCTGATAGCCTCATCAAATCTGAGATTCCGGGTCCTCGAATATTGCTTTAATCTATAAATGAACATCCATCAAGTACAACCCATTGACGAATGGTGCTGATGCAACCAATTTATTCTGAAAATAAATGGAAGAGCATTTGTTCATAATGGTAAAGGTGTACCGGAGTCTATCCAAACAAGAAACAGATACGATGTCCTTTATTATGCTTGGAGCATAACAGCAGTCTTCTAAATACAGGAAATCTCTGGATAGAAGCTTGAAGTTCACTGTCCCCATAGTGATAATGGCAACTCTTGTGCCATTCCCCACTCTCAGCTACACCTCGCCTTTGCTCAGCTTTCTTCTACTTGTCCGTATCTGCACGTCATTGCAGATATGAGAAGCACATCTAGTATCCAATACCCAAGATGATGAATCTCTACAAGACAAGTATCTGTCTATCACATAGATACCTGAAGCATCGACGTGCTTCTTTTGAGCTATCTCATTGAGTTACTTCTTGCAGTTCTTCTTCAAGTGGCTCTTTGTTCCACAATGGAAGCACATGCCTTTCTCTTTGTTGTTCTTCTTTTTCGGTGGTGCTTTCACTCGCTTCTTCTCTTTCTCTTGCATTGAAGCAAACATTGCCTTTCTCTTCTTCTTGGTCCTACCAACGAAGAGAACATGGGCTTTGTCCTTCTGATGGTTTTCCTCGACAGTGGTAAGCATGTTAAGCAGTTCCGGAAGAGACGTCTGAAGTTTGTTAATGTTAAAGTTAACAATGAACTAGGAGAGTGAATCAGGTAAGGGTTGAAGAATAAGGTCCGTGCTTATCTCAACACGGAGTTCAAATCTAGCACTCCCAACCTTTCTATCCACACAATCATCTTTAGTAGATGAGTTTGTAAAGAAGACGATTCGCTCATGCAAGCCCTAAATAGGCTCTTTGATATCTAATATCTCTGAGTTCTGCTCTGTTTGGCGAATAACTCCATCAAATGGAGTAGCTGTAGCCTTGGCTCCATATCATCATGTTGCCTCTACAACTCACTACACATAGAAGCTAGCATATAGCATTGGATCATAGTGGAGTCATCTTTCCATAATCTCTCCATCAGTTCTGTCCGATGCAAGATCTCCAGGCCATCACTATCAAGGACATAGGCTATGTGCTCAGACTTAAGCAGGATTTTTAAGTTCCTGACCCAATTAGTAAAGTTCGGTCCAGTCAAACGGGATATATTGGGCTGCTCGATGACATCTTTGCCTACACGGGATATATCTAATGAATTACTAGTTCAAGCAGATTCAAAGTTCATCAACAATAAATAGCTCACACTAAAATTCATCAATCCATACAACCCTCAAGTGTACGAAAGCGGAGAAACTGACTATCTCCTAATGGGGATCGAAATTTCAACATGTGTAATATGACTTGGAGTACACCCCCACCAATTATAATACACATTATTGGACCCCCATCTCATTGGACTTGCAACCCTTTGCAATATCCAATCATATTTTGGTTCCCAACACTCGTGCGGCCTGGAGTATACCCCCACTGACCAGTGAGTTTGGTTTGAGCAATACCATCGTTACTGGTCAAAAATAGATTTGCTTGTAATCTTGGGGTATACACCTGCCAAACTACACGGTTCCTTTATCTCGACCGCGTGTCACACACTAGCTCTTAGTTCCTCCTCTAGAAGTAGGCCTGGAGTTGACTCCACCAACCTAGCTTAGAAGGGACTTGGATCCTAAGGCTATAACGACGGAGGACCACGCTTAAGTTCGTCACATTCGCATTGCGGCTCATATCTTAAAGAGAGGGATCTTATGGTATCTTCGATGACATAATCACATGTAATATCTCATATTAACATATGCCTTAACTCATGTGTGGTGCATGATCTTGTATGTGTGAGTGTAAGTTGACTATCTTATGTAGTCAACTCCACATTCCAATCTCATTAGTCGACTATCTTAAGGGAACCTACATTTAGTTCATCTAGGTTTTGGATTTCCACAACATATTCATCATTCCACATATTTATATCACAAATGAAATCACATAACATATGCAATATAAAATAATTATTTAAATACTTTTAAATCTCTAGCAAAGAAACATGTCTTTCATGCTTAATAATTCAACAAATAATTATTTAAACATTTTAAATTTTTTTTGGAAATTTATCAAAGGCTATAATAATTTAACACTTAAATTATTCCATTCAATAAATCCAAAAAAATATTTTTCATAATTTTACCAACCTCAAATAATTTTGATTTTGATTTTGTAAGTTAATAAAATTATGAACCTTTCTTTATTTTTTTCAGAATTTTCTGCAATTTATTTCGCCTTTAAATAATTTATTTCTAAGTTGCCAACGGCAACGGCCAATTGCACGCGGCTGTGAGTGGCCACCGGCGACCCGCCGGCTGGGCGGGCCCGCAGGTGGCCGCGTCACCCGTTTGGTGACTACGAAGCCCCATGGGCGGCTGTGGGAGCCCCTTGGCCGATTGCGGGAAGCCGCTTGCGCCTCTTGGGCACCCGCGGGCACTCATGGGTGCCCCTAGGCAGCCGCGGGCACTCATGGGCACCCCTTGGGCGGGCATTAGTGGCCATAGGCGCTGCGAGCGGGTACTGGCGCCCCTTATGCGGCCTTGGGGGCCTTGGCAGTGCTAAGCGCCCCTTGGGCAGCCCTGGGTACCCAAGGAAGCTTAAAGAACATCCAAAAAGATGTTCTTCCCTTTTAGTTTGAACCCAAACATTCAAAACTGGCTGTTATACCACTGTTGGCTTCGGTGTCTTGGCTCAGCCATGGAAAACCAATTTCCATGGATGTAGAAACGCAATCGATAGATTCACAATCAATCTCTAAAATAAAACATTGAAACTACGTTTTGGGGAACTCGTTCTACCCTTGACTTTGTCGCTTTGAGATTATTTTGAAGCCGTTCACGCGTTTGGCCTCTAAAAGTATCCACGCGATCACTCAGCACTTGGATCTCCACGTTTTCTTCTTCAACTCTTATGGGAAAACTTGAAGATCTCCTCACCATGAAGACACTCTTCCTTGGATGAGTGGAGCAGAGAGTGGAGAAAGGTAGCAAGTATCAAATCAGGCTTGCATGGGTGCTTAAACTGATACCCCTTTGCCTCTTTATATTTCACTTAAGCTTTTCCTCAAAAAGCCTCCAAAGTAAAATATATCCACCAATCCCTTATGACCTTGTGCGTGTGAACCTCTAGGCCCATTTATCATTCTAGTTAATAACTTTAATGGCCCAATAACATTTATCGACCCACCTTATTAATTCACTATATCAACATATAGGTTAATTAAATAAGGGTCGATTTAACCCAATCGATAGGTCAAGTTTGCAGCCTATGGCGTGTCAAGCTACACCTGGTGCTCTAGAAGATACTCAATAGTGTTGAACTCTCTCACGGAACATTTACCGTCATTGGTACCTATATATTTATTATCCATCATCCGCACAAGACTCTCAAACAACTTAGGGTATGGTTTATCATCAAACCCTAATCCATCATTCGATTAGTACTCATGTGTAATGGGGATCATTGGAGAATGCCTTCTCTAATATCCTCACTCCCTTGTACAGGGATTTTTCTGCATCGTCATCCTCGAGTCAATCTCCTCTTATACTGAGGGTGGATGATCCCATCTTGACCACTCAATCATCTCCGAAAGCTTCTTACTACCTCCGATCTATTAACTTATTTGAATCCCTTGATTAGAGGCTCGTAAGTCATAGTCAAAATGTAGTCGTCCACTCACGAATGTCCTGGGTGTCTCATATCAGTGGATCACTTATACAATCGTGACTTGAATCAACCTGGTTGACATTTAGGTATAATACCATTCAGGGATTCATAGGGATCAATTCAGTGAACTCTTTCTCCAAAGAGCACCCCTATCGGTCATTAGTGTCACCACACAAATAACTACAGGATCAGTTATACCTATCATATAAGTAGTATCAACTAGTGTTATTTCAGCTGGATAATTAAATGTCCGTCTGCACTATCCATCGAATAGGGATATTTTGAATGCATGTTTAAAGGCTACGGATCACTATATTATGATCTCATCATAATTGACTAAGTTATTGCACGTATTAATGGACTTTATTATAAACATCACACGGAATAATAATGAACCCAAATAATTTATTTAATGAACTCAAAAAAACATGGTAGTGTGATTGGCTTGACGGCAACATAATATCCTTCACATCTTGCGAGTGGATGATTACATTCTGAGTACGACTTTCGAGCCTCTAATCATGGGATTCAAATAAGTCATAGCTCGGATGTAGTGAGAAGCTCACAGACATGATTGAGTGGCCAAGACGGGATCATCAGCCCTCGGTGTAAGAGGAGATTGATTCAAGGAAGATGATTTAGAAAATCCCTAGCCAAGCTAGTGAGGATGTTAGAGTTTGGTGATAAACTACACCCTAAGTCCATCGAGAGTCTTACACGGATGATGTATTATACATATATGGTAACCAATGACGGTAAAGGTTCCATGAGATATTTCAAACACCACTCAGTATCTTCTATGGCATGAGGTTGATAAGCCTAAATTTGGTGTTTAAAAATGTCATTTGATCTAAACTTATGCAATAAATCTTATAATAACAAGCAAGGGGTAAAACCACAGGGAGGCACTATGTAAGAATTTTTATCCTTATTCAAATGAATTAATTCGCGCATTGCAATTCCATAGTGAGCCAATAAAGCATCATTCAAGGCATCTAATCATTCGCCCAAAAATTTGGGCGAATGACGTTGATGCGACAAAATTCATATAAAATCATTTAAACATACTAAATAAATAATAAAATATTATTTTAATTCTACAAATTATTTCTTGGATATATTATTTCTTGGATATATTTTAATTCTCGTAAAACCATGAACAACCTCTAACCAAGTGTTTTACGCACTGAAAAAAATAATTCTTGATGCATTGAGATAAAATGTCATGTAAAAACATACTAAAAAATTAAAAGCAATTATAAAATCATAGAACAAGTCATTTATGTCCAATTATTTAAGATACCAATTAAATAAGGCTAAAAACAAAGATATGTGATGTAATATTCATTAATTTAACTATATATTTTAGAAGTTATCAGAGGTGTAGCTTGGCACCCCACGGGCTGGAAATTTAACCTATCGATTAGGTTAAATTGATCCTTTAGTTAACTAATCTATATGTTGATATAGTTGCCATTACGGTTGACCAATAATTGTTATTGGTCCACTAAAGGCCTAGAGGGCCACACGCATAAGGTCATAAGGGCATTGGTGGATATATTTTACTTTGTACGGTTTTTGAGAAAAACTTACGTAAAATATAAATAGGGAAAGGGCACACATTTCAAGCACCCAGGCCAGCTAGAATTGAGAGCGCCCCTCTCTCCACTCTCTTCTCCACTCATCCAAAAGAGTGTATTCATGGTTAGAAGATGTTCTAGATTTTCAAAGAAGAATTGAAGAAGAAGAGGTGGAGGTCCAAGTGACAAGTGATCGCATGGATACTTCTAGAGGCCGGAAACATCAATGGCTTCATATTGATCTCAGAGCGACAAAGTCAAGGGTCGAACAAGTTCCCATAAGGTACATTTGATGTACGTTTCCAATGATCAATTATGGACTCATTACACGCTTCCGCATCCATGGAATATTGTTTTCCATGGATGAACCAAGGCGCAGAATCTGACAGGTCAACGTCTAAGGTTGCACATCGCAGAGTCTTTGGCTACCTAACTCATGTCAAAGCTCTAGGATGGCACTTCAGCAAGTTGGATGACTACTCACATCAATGGCAAGTTTCATAAGTTATGAAATTGGGTCTAAAGATTATCACTCCTATGACCCTATCAATGAAAAGGTGCATGTGAGCAGAGATATTGTCTTTAAAGAAGATGCCAGGTAGGACTGTGATGTCGCGAAAGTAAGGATGACGCAAGGTACCCCCCTCTCTCATTATTTATCAATGTTAACTATTGTTTTTGATGGCTAGGTGCATAAGGTACCATTGGTAGAGGAAGCCATTTTTGCATCGCCTCCACATGAAGGGAGCTCTGTACCATGGGAAGGAGATCCTCTATTCACTATTGAAGAGAGCTCACTCACGAGGTTCCGAGGTTTTCAACAGGTTTATGAAGACACCGAGCCAGAAAGTTCACCTTGACTAGGAAGAGTGCTTGGTGATAGAGGGGGAGCCAGAAAGTTTCCTAGAAGTTTTTGAGGTGAAGCTTTGGAGATGTGCCATGAAGGATGAGATGGACTCCATTGAGAATAATTGGACATGGAAGCTGGTGAATGTACCTAAAGGATGCAAGACAATTGGCCTTTAGTGGGTTTTCAAGCTCAAGAAGAACTCAGAAGGAGAGATGACGAGACATAAGCTAGACTGATCGTGAAGGGCTATGTCTAGAAGCTTGGAGTTGACTTCAAGGAGGCATTTGCACTAGTGGCAAGAATTGTGTCCATTTGTGTGGCTCTAGTAGCACGAGGAAGGGACTTGCATCATCTTGATATTAAGTCTGGTATTTTCAATGGAGAGATAAAGGAAGAAGTCTACGTAAAGCAACCAGAGGGATTCATAATGAAGGGCAAAGAGCATATAGAGCTGAAGTTGAAGAAGGCCTCGTAGGGACTAAGACAAGAATCGAAAGCATGGTATACCAAATTGGATAACTTTTCTATTTCCCTTGGTTTTACCAAGAACGTCCAAGAGCATGTAGCCTACATGAATATTCTAGCCCACATGATTGCACGCGGAAATTAACTCCCCGTGCATTTAATAAGATGTAAGCTTACCATCTTTTTTTAATTTTATAAAAACGAGAATAGAAGCGGCAACGTGGTGCTTTCATAGCCGTTCAAATACATCATCATTACGCAATGATTTCCACCTATGGAAGAGCACAATGAAGTGTCAAAACGCAATCTGAGGGCAGAGAAATCAAGGTTGAATCAAAAAAATGAGCATTGCATATTTTTGTGGAGGAGAGATTAAGTGTCCAACAACCATGAATAATTACCAATAAAATGAAGATATCTTGAGATCTAGCTGTCGATTAAGCTCAAATTTTGAGGGTAGGCCCACCTCTTCACCCTCTACAAAACAGATGGTTGGATTTTTAAATGGAGATCAGGAAGAAGGGAAATTTCACTTTGAAGCTCTCCAGAAATTGGCCAAGAAGGACATAGGTCTGTTTTTGAAGTCGGCAGATCTTGATTCATTCTTCAAAGTTGTAATTTTCTTTTCATTGTTTCAACTTCTTCTTGAATGAATCTAATCAAGAAGAACTCAGAAGGAGAGATGACGAGACATAAGCTAGACTGATCGTGAAGGGCTATGTCTAGAAGCTTGGAGTTGACTTCAAGGAGGCATTTGCACTAGTGGCAAGAATTGTGTCCATTTGTGTGGCTCTAGTAGCACGAGGAAGGGACTTGCATCATCTTGATATTAAGTCTGGTATTTTCAATGGAGAGATAAAGGAAGAAGTCTACGTAAAGCAACCAGAGGGATTCATAATGAAGGGCAAAGAGCATATAGAGCTGAAGTTGAAGAAGGCCTCGTAGGGACTAAGACAAGAATCGAAAGCATGGTATACCAAATTGGATAACTTTTCTATTTCCCTTGGTTTTACCAAGAACGTCCAAGAGCATGTAGCCTACATGAATATTCTAGCCCACATGATTGCACGCGGAAATTAACTCCCCGTGCATTTAATAAGATGTAAGCTTACCATCTTTTTTTAATTTTATAAAAACGAGAATAGAAGCGGCAACGTGGTGCTTTCATAGCCGTTCAAATACAGCATCATTACGCAATGATTTCCACCTATGGAAGAGCACAATGAAGTGTCAAAACGCAATCTGAGGGCAGAGAAATCAAGGTTGAATCAAAAAAATGAGCATTGCATATTTTTGTGGAGGAGAGATTAAGTGTCCAACAACCATGAATAATTACCAATAAAATGAAGATATCTTGAGATCTAGCTGTCCGATTAAGCTCAAATTTTGAGGGTAGGCCCACCTCTTCACCCTCTACAAAACAGATGGTTGGATTTTTAAATGGAGATCAGGAAGAAGGGAAATTTCACTTTGGAAGCTCTCCCCCGAGAAATTGGCCAAGAAGGACATAGGTCTGTTTTTGAAGTCGGCAGATCTTGATTCATTCTTCAAAGTTGTAATTTTCTTTTTCATTGTTTCAACTTCTTCTTGAATGAATCTAAGACGCCAAGGCATGGGCAAAATGTGCATGCCCTTGAAGTTGATTTGAATGGTGATTCGAATTGGAATTTCATTTTGATTCAAGATTTGACTCTTAATCCTTAGTTCTACATTGATTTTTATCCCATTTTGCATTTTAGATCTCTAGATTAGAAGCAAATCTCATCCTTAATTCAATTTCCCCGAATTCTTCTACATTCTCGCTTTAGGTGAATGTGTCTACTGTCTCTCTCAAGATGTAGAAATTGATTGTTTGAAAATTCAGTTCAATATATAAAAAACATTAATCCAAAATTTTGTCCAAAATTTTTTTTCCATCTTCCCGACTAATTATAAAAATCCATTTCTTGATTAATAATTCCCAATTTTAATTTAAAAAAATATTTCAAAATTTATCTTGATTGGAATAATGTTTACTTGAATTAATCTGATATAAGAATCAATTATCGTATCTAGAGTGTCTTGACCGAAAATATTAAGATCAAATATATGCTTTTGTTTAATTTTGATTAATTACAAAAAAAATTAAACACAATTAATGCCCATTAAATGCAAAATTCATTCATCATTGAATTAATTTATTTGAAATAGGATAAAAAATCTTACAGAGTGCCTCCCTGTGGTTCAACACCTTACTTGCTCTATACATAGTATTTAGTGTTTAAAGGCTATTATATATTTTATTGCATAAGTCTCAAAACAAATATAATGACATATTTTACATACCAATTGTAGGCTTATCAATTGGAGCCGCTGCCAGGGACCATGACCGGGATATAGAATTGTCACATCCAAGGGTTCAAGGGCGAAATGAGGGACATGTTTTAGATGAGTCACTTGGGATTGCTCAAATCTTTCTTGGGCATAGAAGTGATTGAATTACATGGGAGATCAAACTGAGTCACAAATGTTATCATATGAAAATTCTATAATAGAGTGGGATGGTGAATTGCAACCTCGTCTATGTGCCGATTGAAGCAAGACAGAAATTTACCCCTTGAAGTCTTATCCCCTCTAGTTGACTCCATGGAGCACCAGAGTCTGATTGGCACCCTAAGATATTTAATGTATACCAGGCCTGACTTAAATTATTCTATTAAAATTCTAAGCAGGTATATGGAGAAACCGACGGCTGAACACTTGATGGCAGTGGAAAGGCTCTCGAGGCATACAAACTGAACAATAAACCTTGGTTTATGTTATAAGAAAGTACTTAAAGAACAAGAGCAGTTGGCTATTGCGATAGTGACCATGCTAGAGACCTTGATGATCATAAGAGCACCACTGGTATGACATTCTTCCTCGGACTAAATCTGATAAGTTGGGCCTCACACAAGCAGAAGATCGTGGCTCTCTCTTATTGTGAGGCTTAGTATATATCGATGACTGTTGCGGCGTGTTAGGGAATTTGGTTGGCCAAGTTGATTGCCAAATTGAAAGGAGAAAGTCAGAAGCTTGTGGTACTAATCGTTGACAACAAAGATGCCATTGCGCTTGACAAGAATCCCATCTACTATAGTTGCTCGAACACATTGACACAAGGTTTTATTTTATCAAGGAGTACAGTGAAGAAGGTACAGTACGTGTGCACCACGTCAGCCCAATAGATCAGCTGGCTGGCATGTTCATGAAAGCTCTCAAACGAGTGAAGTTTGTGGAGCTGTGTATGAAGTTGGGAGTTAGAAACATTAGTAAGGAATGACATCAAGCTCATACGGAAGATTATGGAGGTGACCCTTGAGTCAAATTGGGAACCACATCATTTTACTCTCCCACTCAAAGCTTCTTTATGCTCTCTCTTGATGTTTCTCGTAAAAATGAACAATCTTAGACATTTTGAAAGCAGGAGGGTTTCTTCTTTTGTCTTATTCATCCTTCTTCTTCTCCCTTGTTCTCTCCGATCAGGAACTGTGCTGCCAAGGTGTGGCAGCAGCAATTCTATCCCAACATCATCCACCACCGTCTCCGTCTCCTCTGCCTCCTTAGAAGTACAAGCCCCCATCGCCACTATCACCAAGGCCCCTACTCGTTTATAACTACAAATATCCGCTCCCACTGTACTAGAAATGCTGACTCGGAACCAAAAGTTGAGTCCTCCTAATTGTACTTATGCATAAATGGTGCTTGAGCATGCATTGCCACCAGATTTCCGTGTTACAATATGTTTGCTATATTTGATCATGATGTATGCATTAATGCATAAGTGAATAAATACATCGTTCTTATTTTTAATGCAAGTTTTATTTTGCTTCGAGTCCATCTACCTCTCTTTATTTCTACATTTTTTACTCTCCTCTCTTTATGTTTGCCATGAGACTTCATGTTCATGTGCATTGATACCCATTTTTTTCCCTTCCTTAATTACCACTTTCATAAAATATTTTCATTTTGACAACTCTGCGATCCTGTTTTCAATGCAGCTATGGTACACACCTTATGATAGAGATTTATAAATAAAAACATTACGTTCCTGATAAACTCTCCTTCCCTTTACTGGAAAGTTTTTCATGTTTTCTTTTATAGAAGATTCCAAATGTTTGACAAATATAAAAAGACAAAATCATATTTTGTTTCATCGTATTCAATTTTTTCGAGCAACAACATCTCTTAGATTCAAAAATGCCCTAAGTCATTTACATTTTCTTCTTAAATTAAATTTAGTTTCTTTGACTAACGAGTAATTTCTACAAATATTCAGAGATGCATGTTCTTTTTTGTCTTAGTTAAAAATTATTGTTGAAAAGACACAAAGAAAGAAATTAATAACTTTGTTTATCCTTATTGGTTATTTTTCGTATTAGGTATTTCGTTGTATTTAACAGTTTCAAGTTATTTAATAACTTTGTTTATCCTAGCCTCAAAAATCATATATTCGGAAACCACATATCTCTACTGCGTCTCTTCTTTGAAAGAACGACAGATTAGATTACAACCCGGGTGCTACAGCTTTTAACTACCGTCATTTGTGTATCTCTAAGCAGTTATAAGCTTCACCACCCCTATTTTTCCAGATATCTTATACATCCTCCATCTCGTCCCCATCTAATCCTATTTGAAGTTAATATGTTATCAATTTTTATATTCAAATAAAAATATAATTCAAGGCTACATTAGAAATTGTACTTGGACTATTCATATGGGCAGATTTTTATGGTTAAGTCGATACAGTTTATTTGTGAATACTATAACTTTATGCACATATTTCAAATAATTTAGGTGTCTGCATCCAAATGTCATTCAAATTTGATAAATACTACTGCAACCTAGAAATTATAAGTTGCAGCTATAGCAAGCTATCTAGGTCTCTTCTACCTCCAATCAAAATTATGTATGGTAATTTAGGGGTCTTTCGTGATATATGTTATTATTTTTAAAAAATAGATCCTTTTCGAGTTCACTTTCATAAAATGAAGACCATGTTTATCAGCATTAATAATTTTCTAATTAATTTAATGACGCAAAGAAAGAAATTATTAACTTTGTTTATCCTTATTCAGTATTTTTTGTATTTGGTATTTCATTATATTTAACAGTTCCTAGTTGTTTAATAACTTTGTTTATCCTAACCATAAAAATCATATTTTCGGAAACCACATATCTCTATCGGGTCTCTTTTTTGACAGAACGATAGATAAGACTACAACAGGGGCGCTACATTTTTTAATAACTGTCATTTGTGTATCTCTAAGCAGTTATAAGCTTCACCAACCCTATTTTTCAAGATATGTTATACATCCCAAATCTCAACCTATTTACTTATTCATGTTAAAAGTTCACCCTCCATAACTTTCAGCATGTGAAATCAACGGTTCCCGAGCAGAGCTTGATCTAGATAAGTCAAGCCTATAGCTGATGGGGATAATTTGAGGAGCATATTCTCCCATTTTTCCTTTGAATTTATGCAAACAGAGGATACTGACCCAGTAAGTCCTTTCGACTTTCCTTCTTCCGTACTGCATAGTAATAACTACTCACAGTTATTTTGAATTAGTCTTTTGGTTTGTTAGTGTACTTATTTGAATATCGTTCAATTCATTGAATACAACTTCACTCCTTTGAGAAAACCAAATGATGAGATCTAAAAAAACCGAATCATTAAGTTTACCCTTCATCTTCAAAGTTTTGAATGATTTTATCATTTTATACCTTCCATTATTTGGTAAGTAGTTTGGGAAAACTAAAGTCATTTTAAATTTCATCCATTAGTTTCAAGTAAATCCTACTCACCCTATGAACTCAACCTGTTAATTACTATAAAAAGGATTCAAAGTTTTAAAATAATAGTTTCATAAAGATATAAAAATAATTATGAAATATTTTGGAAATTTCAGTGATCCCCAAAAAACATTTAATCCTTAAATAAATATTGACATCTTCCTCAATTTCACAGTAAGTCATAAAAAAATGAATATGAATCAAGGTACTTTAAATGGTTATCTAACAGTTCACCAGAACATGTACATAATTTTCTACAATGATATATTTTTATTTGAGAGTTCACTTGCTGACTCTCAATTTGAACATTATTATCATGTTAAATGAAAGTAAAAGAATATCAAAGAGATTATTGACTCCTAGTGCCACATCGAAGGTCAACAATTATAATTGAAGTTGGTTGTTGCCATTCAAAGGCATTAGATTTCCATCCCAAACCAAACCTATTTGAAGTTAATTTATTATCAATTTATATATTTAAATAAAAATATAATTCAAGGCTGCATTAGAAATTGTATTTGTACTATTCATATGGGCAGATTTTTATGGTTAAGACAATACAGTTTATTTGTGAATACTATAACTTTATGCACATATTTCAAATAATTTAGGTGTCTGCATCCAAATGTCATTCAAATTTGATAAATACTACTGCAACCTAGAAATTATAAGTTGCAGCTATAGCAAGCTATCTAGGTCTCTTCTACCTCCAATCAAAATTATGTATGGTAATTTAGGGGTCTTTCGTGATATATGTTATTATTTTTAAAAAATAGATCCTTTTCGAGTTCACTTTCATAAAATGAAGACCATGTTTATCAGCATTAATAATTTTCTAGTTAATTTAATGACGGATTACGATCATTTAAACCTCCTATTTATCCTCCTCGTCAAGACTGGCTGCATAGTATTGTATATAATTTTTTCGCATAGATATGGATTAACTGTCATCTTTATAGAAAGTTATTTAAAGATAAAACGTTTCTTCTGCAGGTTGATGATGGAATGAGAAACTACAAACGGTAGGTTTTATGACTCAGCGATGGAGTAGGGATACACGTCTAATTCATGTTCCATTGCCTGAGGCTAGAGTTGATAATATTCTAACCTACATATTTTCTACTTCATAATCGTCTTTGTCCATAGAGATACTACAATTCGTCCCATTCTCCGTGTTATTCATTCATATTTCTTTCTTTGTGTCTTTTCAACAACAATTTTTACAACTAATACAAAAACGAACCTGCATCTATGAATATTTGTAGAAATTACTCGTTACTCAAAGAAAATCAATTCAATTTAAAAATAAATGTAGATAATTTAGGGCATTGTTGAATCTAAGAGATGTTGTTCCTTGAAAAATGGAATACAATCAGATAAAATATGATCTTGTCTTTGTATATTTATCCAACATTTAGAATCTTCTTTAAAAGGAAATGTGAAAAACTTTCCAATAAAGGGAAAGAGGGTTTAGCAGGAAAGTCATGTTTTAATTTTGAAAACTCTATCATAAAACTTGTATCGTAGTCGAAAACAGGATAGTATAGTTAAAAAAATGAAAATATGTTATGAAAGTGGTACTTAAGGAAGGAGGGAAAATAGGGTATCGATGCTCATAAACATGAAGTCTCATGGCGAACATAAAGAGAGGAGAGTAAAAAATCCAGACAGAAAGAGAGGTAGACGGACTCGAAGCAAAGACAAGTTATATTAAAAATAAGAACAACACATTTATTCACTTATTCATTAACACATACAGGGCGATCAAATACGAACATACTGTAGCACGGAACTATGGTGGCAACCCATGCTCAAGAATCATTTATTTTTTTGTTGTTTCTCCAAAATGCAGACACACAATTTGGAGGGACTCAACTTACACATCCAAGTCACCATTTCTAGTGTGGTGGGAGCGGGGATTTGCAGTTATAGACATGTGGCGGCCTTGCTGATGGTGGCTGTGGGAACTTGTACTTATAAGAAAGCAGAGGAGAGGGAGATGGTGTTGGATGATGTTAGGATAGAATTCCTGCTGCCATACCTTGGCAGCATAGGTCCTGATGGGATAGAACAAGGGAGAAGAAAAAGGAAGAGGACAAAAGAAGAAACCCTCCTGCTTTCAAAATGTCTAGCATTGTTAATTTGTACAATAAACATTGAGAGAGAGAATAAGGAAGCTTTGACGGGAGAGAAAAATGATGTGGGCTCCAATTCGACTCAAGGGTCGCCTCCACAATCTTCCTGTATGCTTGATGCCATTCCTTATTGATGTTTCTAACTCTGAGCTTCACACACAGCTCCATGAACTTCACCATTTGAGAGTTTTCATGAATATGTCAGCTAGCTGATCTTCTGAGCTGACATGGTGCACACATATTATACCTTAATCAATGTACTCCTTGGTAAAATGAAACCTTATGTTGATGTGTGATAAGCTCAAGTTTAAGGGGTTTTTTACTGGTTATTTAGCAGTTCAGACGTGTGAGGTTCAGAGCTTATGCAACAAATTTATAAACCTCACGGCGTAAGGCGAGTGAGGGTCGATCCACAGGGAGCAGGAGAAAACAGCAGAAATTTCCTTCTTTATTCAATAGATATGTCACTTATCAATTTAAAATAAATATTAAACTCTGTTAAATGATCCTCAGGAAAATCACAGAATTCCTCTTTAATTCCCAGTTTAGTCGAAAGATTTAACTGCTATTGCTCTGATTAAGTTAAAGATTTAACTTAATAGAGGCTGTCTACAAAGGAGTTCTCTGTAGACAGTACCTTTGCCCTTGGGGGCAAAGGATCAAACACCTTGCGTGCAGGGTACCTGCGCGCAAGGTGTTTTCGCGTCTGTCGCGGCGTGGCTGCTTGTGCGGCGCTGCTGCCAGCGGCGTGGCTGCACGGCACGCTGCGTCTTGGCGTGGCTGCAGCGCGGCGCTGCTGGCGCGGCGTGGCTGCGCGCGGCGACGCTGCTGCGCGCGGCGCTGTCGCGCGCGGCGTGGCTGCGCGCGGCGCTGTTGCGTCAAAGGGATTTTTTTGGGGAAGTTTGGGGATGATGATCAGAACAAGAAAGAAACAAAATTCAACTGAAATCAAATCTAAAATGAAACAATCCTCAGTTGGAAAACATTGGAAGATCTTGTGATTCTTCCAACCTAACCAAAATTGTCTGAGAAGAGAGGGATTACAGGGCTGAAGCTTGAGATTTCCCCACGTCGGGTGTCACGTCCTTGCGGCAAGGCGTGGTTCTTCAATCCAAGCTATCTTTAGTCTGTTCTTCCTCTCCAACTCCAAAAGCTCATCAGCTCCTGGAGGGTGCAGAAATCCTCTTCTCCAAGCCCTAGTTTCCTTAGAGAAAATTCTGAACACCTAAACTCCTCTCTCAAGAGAGTATTTATAGGTTTTCTCTTAAGTCATGCCCAGGGGCATTTTCGTAATTTTTGCCACTTCAAATTTTTGCCCACTTCTCTTGATCCTCCTCTCTTCCTTGATCTTCTTAACCTGTTTCAGAATGTTCACTAGCCATAAAATGTTAAATATATTCCACTTGATTCAAAGAATCAAGTGGGGTTAGTGATTTCATAAAACAATACATATGCATGAACTTAGCATGAATTCACAAGATAATTGTAATGAATTTAAACTTAAGAACTTGATTATTTGATGACATATTTTAGAGTCATCAAACACCCCCCAACTTAGATCATTACTAGTCCCTTAGTAATGACATGCAGGCTAGAATAGAAGATGATCTCAAGGTGAATTTTGACTTCCGATAACTTTGATTCATGCTCTTCTCAAGGAGTATTTTTAGCAATTAAAATTGACCAGCGTAGAAGAAATTTAGGATCTATCTCAGCCTTAAACCTCAACTAAGTGCACATGATCTATGGAGTACATATAGTAAGTACATAGTATATGGAATAAGATCGAGTTAACACCCCAAGCGCACTACTGAACGAGGCGTAGAGAGTGGTATTAATGCTAGCTCAATACTATGGCTATAGTAGCATCGGCTCAAACAGATGGGAGACAGCTTTTCCACCTTTATTTTATTTGGCATTTGCTGCTTGTTGGTCATTTTTGATGACAATCAACTTTAATACTACGATGCAAGCTTTTGCTTGTTTATGCGCAGTGCAGCTTTCACTTGATAGTTTGGTGGCGCTTATCCACTACCCATGTGCCGTCCTTAGTAGACCGGCAGCTTATTCCCCCGACGAAGTTATGTATCCTTCATGGGTCAGGGAGCTTCACTCACGTCATAATAATACTGCCAATGAGCTAACACTAACCCTACTCTCCACTAAAGCTAAAAATTTTCGTGCATGTAAGTGCTAACTCAACCCGAGGTGGATGGTGAGGTGAGAGAAGTATAATGGTAATAGATATGACTGTCGTGGTATGGATCGTAGTGCACCTAGCTAGGCTTACTTCACCTAGGATTCCCTAGCTGGCCACTCTTGCATTTCTACCCTTTTGAAAAGAATCGAATTATCATGCATATCATTGGACAATCATCTCCTAAGATCATCAAATATCCATGGTTTGTGAATGCAAAAACGAAAAAAATTTCATGGATAATGCATGTAAATGTACTCCCCTCCCCCCCTCAATAAAAGGCATGTTCCTACATGACAAATCATAATTGAGAGGAAGGAGAAAGGACTACCAAACCATGGAAGGAAGGGCGGCGATCAGCATGCGTGTTGTCCAGTGACGTGTTGGGTGGGCGTGGATCGGAGTGGCTGCACACGAGAACAGAAACAAAAACGCAGAAACAAAAACAAAACAAGGAAAATAACCAAGCATAGAGAATAGGAAATGTAGTAAAAACAAAAACTAATCGGATCATGAGCTATCATGCGATGGCTTTTCTAACGTAATATTCATGGGGCTGTGAAGATCTTCTTCTTCTAAGTAGGGTTTGAGCCGTTGCCCATTCACAGTGAATCGTCTTTGAGACGTAGGATCTAAAATTGTGACGGCTCCATTCTCAAAAACCTGCTGAACAAGGGACCATCCCATCGCGTTTTCAATTTACCTGGAAAGAGTTTTAGTCTAGAGTTGTACAGCCATACTTTTTGATTCTCCACAAAGATTCTTCTCCTCAAGCTCTTGTCATGAAACATCTTCATCTTGGCTTTATAAATCTTCGAATTCTCATAAGCCTCATTTCTTAACTCTTCCAACTCATTCAATTGAAGAAGTCTATGCTTGCCGGCTCTATCCAAATCTAGGTTGAGTTTTCTAATAGCCCAAAGGGCCTTGTGTTCTAACTCAAGTGGTAGGTGACAAGCTTTGCCAAAGATAAGGCGGAAGGGAGACATGCCGAGAGGGGTTTTGTAAGCTGTCCTATAAGCCCATAATGCCTCGTCGAGCTTCCTAGACCAATCTTTCCCATCTGGACGCACTATTTTCCTCAAAATTTTCTTAACCTCCCGATTGCATAATTCCACTTGGCCATTCGCTTGGGGGTGATAAGGGGTAGTGACTCGATGATGAACACCAAATTTCTTGAGGAGGTTCCTAAAGTTGTAATTTGTAAAGTGTGATCCTCCGTCACTAATGATCGCTCGTGGGCATCCATATCTATAAAAAATATGTTTCTCAATAAAATTAGTCACTACCTTGCTGTCATTGGTTTTTGAGGGGATGGCCTCCACCCATTTGGAGACATAATCGACAGCCATCAATATATATTCATACCCATTTGAACTAGGAAAAGGTCCCATAAAATCTATTCCCCATAAATCAAATATTTCTACTTCTAGAATGGGTTGTAGAGGCATTCTATCTTTCCTACTTATGTTGATGGATGCTTGGCATGATAAACATGTGTTATAAAACATTTGAGCGTCTTGAAATAACGTAGGCCAAAAAAAACCAGATTCAACAATTTTATGTGCGGTTACCTTAGCGGAGTAATGTCCTCCTCCAGGTTTGGAATGGCAGAATTCCAAGATGCTCCTTTGCTCGCTCTCGGGGACGCACTGCCTCAAAATTTGATCTTGGCCTTGATGGAATAGCTCCGGGTCTTCCCAAAAGTAAAATCTTGCATCTTTAAGCAGCTTCTTCCTCTCGTGAGACGTCCAACCTGTTGGAATTTGTCCTGAAACCAAGAAATTGACAATATGCGCATACCAAGGAAGCGATGCTCCTTGTGCGGTTAGGACATGTTCATCCGGAAATGCATCGTTTATTAACGCAGGTTGGGTGTTTAAAATTCGAGAGAGGTGATCTGCTACTACGTTTTCACATCCTCGCTTGTCCTTAATCTCCAAATCGAATTCTTGTAATAGTAACACCCATCTAATCAACCTAGGTTTTGCCTCCTTCTTTGCTAATAAATATCTAATAGCTGCATGATCAGAAAAAACAGTAATTTTACTTCCTAGCAAATAAGACCTAAATTTTTCTAATGCAAAAATAATAGCCAGTAGTTCCTTTTCGGTCGTAGAATAATTCAGCTGTGCATCCACTAATGTTCTACTGGCGTAGTAGATGACCACGGGTTTCTTGTCAATTCGCCGACCTAACACTGCACCTACTACAAAATCAGAAGTATCACACATTAGTTCAAAAGGAAGGGTCCAATCGGGCCCTTGCAAGATAGGTGCATTTACTAAAGCTTCTTTTAATTTATCAAATGCATTCTTAGCCTCTAGTGTTAGTTCAAAATCATTATTTTTAGACGATAAAAGGTTTGTAAGCGGTTTAGAAATTTTAGCAAAATCAAGGATAAAACGTCTATAGAAACCCGCGTGGCCGAGGAAACCCCTAAGGGTTTTTAGGTTGGTTGGAGGTGGAAGGCCCTGGATGACCTCGATCTTGGCCTTGTCCACTTCCAAGCCACGGCTGCTTACCATGTGGCCCAGCACTACTCCCTCCTGCACCATGAAATGAGATTTTTCCCAAGTTAGTACGAGGTTCGACTCAATGCACCTCTTCAATACTTTGGTGAGGCTAAGGAGGCAGTTTTCAAATGTGGATCCAAATACAGAAAAATCATCCATAAATATTTCTAAGCACTCCCCCACTAGATCGGAGAAGAGTGCATTCATGCATCGTTGGAATGTGGCGGGCGCATTACATAGCCCGAAAGGCATACGCCTAAAGGCATATGTCCCTACAGGACTCGTGAAGGTCGTCTTCTCTTGGTCCTCAGGATGGATATTCACTTGGTTATATCCTGAATAACCATCAAGAAAACAGAAATAATGCTGCCCCGATAATTTTTCTAGTATTTGATCCATGAAGGGTAATGGGTAATGATCCTTCTTGGTAGCCTTGTTCAATTTCCGATAGTCAATGCACACCCTCCACCCAGTGGTTAGCCTCTTCTGCACTTCTTCTCCTTTATCATTCAGCTAAACAGTCACTCCTGACTTCTTAGGAACCATATGTACCGGGCTTACCCATCTACTATCGGAAATCGCATAGATGACGCCGGCATTAAGCCACTTGAGAATTTCCTTTTCGAGGACTTCTCTCATGTGAGGATTCAACCTCCTCTGATGTTCTCTACAGGGTCTAGCTTCATCTTCTAGAAATATTCTGTGCTCACAAATTGAAGATGGAATTCCTTTGATGTCATCAAAAGTCCACCCTATGGCCGATTTATGCTCTTTAAGCACTTTGAGTAAGCTCTCTTCTTGTGTTGGAGTGAGGGATGAAGATATAATCACAGGTAAACTTTCTGTACAGTCTAAATAGGCATACTTGAGGGTAGATGGAAGTGGTTTAAGTTCTGGGTGAGCTTTTACTTCTGCAGAGTCTAAGAGTTCATCATCTAGCTCTCTACTTTCTATGTTGGATAGGTACTCCTTCACTCTTCCCTCTTCTCCTTCATTTTCTGTGCAGAAGCTGAGCTCTTCATTGCTCCCTAAGGGGCACTTCATCATTCTAGAGATGTCAAGTTGAACTCTTTCCTTCCCTATCTTAAACTCGACAGTCCCCTTTTCCCAGTCCATGATAGTCCTAGCCGTCACTAAAAACGGTCTTCCTAGAATGATAGGAGCCAAGCTAAAGTTTCCTGAAATTTTTACATCAGTTACTATGAAATCTACAAGAATTTCACAATTTTCTACAGTGATAGTGACATCAGTCAATCGTCCCTCAGGTTGCCTGACCGTTCCGTCGGCTAAGAGTAAGTCCATATGGATCTCTTCAAGCTCCCCGAAGCCGTATTCCTCATACAATGCTGTCGGAATGATGCTGATGCTTGCTCCTGTGTCTAACAAGACTTTTGAAAAAGTCTTTCCTCCTATGTCACAAGTGATAAAAGGGACACCAGGATCCCTCTTTTTTATAGGTATGTCATTTAAAATGCTAGAGGCATTTTTGGAAAGTTTAACAACTTCCCTACTCGTTCTATTTGTGCAAGAGTCCTTAAGATATTTCTTAAGTGATGGTGCACACCTAAGCATGTCTTCCACAGTGACTGTCATTGTGGCCTTCCTAAAGTTCTCTAACAACCTGTTTTCATAATCAAAGACAGGTTTCTTTCTCGTTAGGGCAGAGGGATAAGGTATGTGTTGCCCACTTGTGGAAGGTAAGGGTTCATCGCCGTCGGGAAGATCCTCTCCTTCGTGCTCCCTTGACTCCTCTTTCTTCCTAGCATTCTCTACAGAATACCTATAGGGATCCTGAAGTTCTTTTTTCCTCAATCTTGAGGCTGCCAGAACTTCAGGATCCAATTCATCCATTTCTTCATGGCTAGAATGCTGAATATGATGCAAATTGCATGGATTGATGACGGGTTTCGTAGGAAAACGTTTAGAAGTGCAAGTGTTTTCTGCAAGGATACCTTGGGACTCAGAGGGTGGCCTGAAACTCTCCAGCAGCTTCCTCATTTGCTCTTGTGACTCCAGCATTTGTTTAGTCTGGAACTCCATCATCACCTGCATTCGCATCTCCATCTCCGCCCGCAACTTTTGGTTTTGCTTTTCGATCATATATGAAATGACAGGGGTTAATGTAGAGAAATCAGGTTGAGTTTGAGATGAAACCTGATACTGTTGTGGAGGCCTGTGCTGGAATTGTTGTCTCTGCTGGAACGGGGGTTGAGCTGCCGGCTTGTTTCCTTGGTGGAAGGCCTCTCCGTTTTGGAAATTTGGCTGCTTTTGACCTGCCCACGGTTGTTGCGGCTGATTGAAGGCCTTCACCTCTTCTTCCATGGCTTGGCAGGCTCCATCTTCATGTTCCCTGCTAAAACAGAGAGAGCAGATCTTAGCTTTAATGATGGGAGAGTTACCTAGGAAGACATTCTTCAAGGTAGAGGTGAGCTCCTCCAATTTCTGGTTGGTCTCCCTTAGGCCCGCTTGTAGCTCTCCCTCCTTGGCGTTGACCTGCAGAACTCCTGCTCTCTTGGGCTGCACATTCCTCCCATTCTGATTGGCTCCAATCTCCTGCAAATCAGTTTCTGCAACTCTCTCCAAAATATCAAAAACTTCGTCCTCATATGCAGTATAGAACGCTCCACCGTGCGAGATTTACTTTATTCTTCATAAAATCAGAGAGAGACTCATAAAATATTTGGGCTAATTGACATTGTTCAATGCCATGGTGAGGACATTTCCTCAACAAATCATTGAATCTCTCCCATGACTCACTAAAAGTTTCTCCATCATGAGGATGGAAATTGTGAATTTCCCTTCTAAATAAATTCGTTTTGGAGAGAGGGTAGAATTTTTGCAGAAATTTTCCTTGCATCTCATCCCATGAGTTAAAGGTGATTCCTAAATTACGATACCAAGAAAATGCTTTGTCTTTCAAAGTTAGAGGAAAATATTTCATTTTTAAAATTTCTGTAGAAATTCCTAGAACGTTTTGAGATGAACACCTAATATGGAAGTCATCAAGAAATTCTAAGGGATTTTGAGCAGGCAGTCCATTAAATTCAGGTAAGGAATGAATTAATGCATTGTCATATCGAAAGGAGATACCGTCACCGATGTTAAGATTTACATCAGTTTGACGTAGGCTTCCCGACGGAGTCGACCTGTCAAGCATGGTCCTTCTCCTTTCATGATGCTGATGAATCTCTTCAGCCATATTCTCTTGCTGAATTTCAGGTTCTGTAACTGTAGAATCTGGAGAGGTGTCTCTAATGTCCTTCTCTGCAGATTTTTCACCAGCTCCTTAACGTGTTACTACCATAAATCTTCAGCAAACGGTTAGAATAACAATAGGCTGAGGATTGTTAAGTCCTGCAGCTCTAGGAGAATCAACAAAAATGAATGTAGATTCAGGAGAATGACTGTAGATTTGCAAAAAAAATGACTGTAGATTCAGGAGAATGACTGTAGATTTGCAAAAAATGATTGTAGATTCAGAGAATTGACTGTAGATTTAAAGAAAATAAAAATTCCTACTGTTATACCGTGTTCCCCGGCAATGGCGCCAGTTGATAAGCTCAATTTTACTGTGATTTTTACTGGTTATTTAGCAAGATAATCGTGTGAGGTTGAGAGCTTATACAACAAAATTTATAACCTCACGGCTTAGGGAGAGTGAGCGTCGATCCTCAGGGAGCAGAGAAACAGCAGCAAATGTCTTCGGTTCACTTTGAATTATCAGATCAGAATGCTGAATTTCAGCAATGGAAAGAAATATCTACAGTCCAATTCGATAATTCTTCCAGTAGCTTGTACCACTCAGGATTACTCCGCAAGATTAGAATCTGAGTTTAACCACGAGCAGAATCCTATAGTTTCAATTAAATAATGAAATGGGCTGCAACTACGGTCTAGTCAATTCATCAAACACCTAACAGGTGTTTGATTATGCACGACCAGAACCTGCAGCTCGCAGGGGGAAGCTGCACGAGCTCACAATTGCTTGCGGTGCAAGCAGCTGCGTGCACACAGAGTGGGCTCGTGGCTGCGTGACACAAGCTCGCGGCCACGGCCTCAAAAGCGCCCACCCGCCTGCAACACGCTCGAACAAGTGTGTTGCACATCCGCGCGGGTGTGCGGCAACACTTGCGGCGCAGGCGCACAAGCCCGTGCGACCAGCAGTTGCAGCTGTTGTGCGCGAGCGCACAGCGGTGCATGTGGCGTGCGCGTACAGGTGCCTGCCCCTTGCGCTGCATAGGAGCTCAAGCAAACTTTCGTTTATGCAAATAGGTTTCTGATAGGTGGAGTAGATTGATAGGAGCTTGAACAAAGGAATAAACAAACACAAACAAACACAAAAACTATGAACTGATATTCAAACTAACACAAAGCAACAACACAGATTGGGAAATGCTGAAGAACCTTTGATGATTCTCCAGCCCCAACTGAGATTGTCTGAAATGGGAAGAGTACACCACTGAACTGAAGAACTCACTCCAACCAAGGTCACTTCCTTGCGGCGAGGTGGAGGTCTTCGATCTTCAGTTAATCTTCAGCTTGTTTCTCCTCCCAACTCCAATGCTCAGCAGCTCTTGGAGGGTGCAGAAATCGTCTTCTCCAAGCCCTTGTTTCCTTAGAGAAAATTCTGAACACCTAAACTCCTCTCTCAGGAGAGTATTTATAGGTTTTCTCTTAAGTCATGCCCAGGGGCATTTTCGTAATTTTTGCCACTTCAAATTTTTGCCCACTTCTCTTGATCCTCCTCTCTTCCTTGATCTTCTTAACCTGTTTCAGAATGTTCACTAGCCATAAAATGTTAAATATATTCCACTTGATTCAAAGAATCAAGTGGGGTTAGTGATTTCATAAAACAATACATATGCATGAACTTAGCATGAATTCACAAGATAATTGTAATGAATTTAAACTTAAGAACTTGATTATTTGATGACATATTTTAGAGTCATCACATCATTGTCATCGACAGCCCCACCAGTTTGCATCCAGCCCAATCAGCACGCCAAGACGTTAGTGGAGACACCCAAGTTCACATAGCCCGAGTGAAAACACGTCCGTATATCTCTTGCAATTTGATTTTGTATCCCCTTTGTCGTTTTATTGTGTTCATGGGTTTGTGTTCGTTGCGTCCGTGTTTGTCGTGCAGTGTCTGTATCCATCGTGTCATATTCTTGTTCACGACGTCACATGTGGTGTCATTTTCCATTGTTGAATACACGTCGGATGAATGTTTTAGTTTTGCCTTAGAGGGGGTTCCTATGTATAAGACCCCCCCCCCCCCCGCCCCAGTAAGGGCAGTAGTGCCCTTATTTAGGGCACCCCTGCCCTTAGTGAGGGCCATCGCGCCCCTATAAAAGGGGGCATGATGGAGCCATATAGTTATAGTTTTTGAAGTTTCATTCTATTTTGGTCCCATGAGAGAAAGAAAGGAGAGGAGAAGAGCGAGGAGCAGGAGGAAGAGGGAAAAGGAGAAGAGTAGGAAGATGGAAGAAAGGAAGGAAAGTGTCACCTGACCTCACCGCTCATGGCAGCTACACCACCGATCCCTCTCAGCCTGGTCGCGGGGGCCCTAGTGATCCCCTAGGATTTGTGCACTTGCGCCTTACCATTTTCACGCATAGGAGTTCTGTGGTTTGTGTGAACAGAGTCATTGAACCGAATGTCTCACCGCGTGTGACAAGGGTATTTGTCCCGACTCTATTGCACTGGCCTTCGTTCTTGCATCTGCACCGTCGGGCAGTTCGTTGACTCTGGTAGCTAATCTACTGCCAATTAACACATTCAAAGATGCCTTTGGGCTTACCATCAGTCCTTTCAGACGGCCAGGTTGGTGCCGGGGCCTATACCTACGCACTTCCAATAGTGTTGGTCTACCTGTGCTGCCATTCCTTAGACGGTCGTAACACGCCGCCGCGTGAGCAACAGGTGGCACCTCTGACCTGCCATGATGGTGTCAGGGTCACCCGATAGACCCACTGGACAGCCGTGCCAAAGGCCGTCGGACTTCTTCTTTTCCTCCATGTAAGGACTACCCCCCTTGTGCGCTTCATGGTTATTTGCGCACTCCACACCACCAGGGCCTACGTTCCACGAGTGTCGTCAACACAAAGCCCAACATGACTCCTACTGCATCCATCAACCTGCCAAATAAGCCGGATGCAACGATCATACCCCATCTCGCGGAAGTAGAGCGATGTGCTCAACTGCACTAACCCACCGCTACAGTCGCGTCCGCCGAGTTAAATCGGTCATTCATGCTAGCAAATTCCTGACGCCCCGTATCCTTGCCTCCACTCCGATTACCGCTCTTGCGTCGTGATACGGCCAATAGTCGAGCCAAGCTGTGCACGTCCACGGCATGCCTCGGCCTACCTGCCAACACTGGCTCGTGCATTGATAGTCTCAAATTATGATGTTTTTTACTGGGTTTCTTAGTAGTTGGTCGTGTGAGTATTGAGACAGTCAACAATTAAAATTAACCTCACACCCTTAGGGCGAGTAATGTGTCGAACAACAAGTAGCAGGTAATCTAGTAGTATTTCCTTTTTTAGTTTAATTTATGTTGCCAAATTCCTATAATCTATCCTAGTAGTTAATTTAAAGATCTTCAAGAGGTAAGATTTATGGAATTTCTTCTGAGGATTAGATTAAGAGAATTTAATCTTCAGAAGAATGGTTTTAAATTTGGCTTTTTGCTCAGTTACAAGTGGTCAACTATAACCCCTCAGTTATAGGTTTAAGGGTGTAACTTTGGGCTAGAGCAAACCAAACATGCAGCTTCTTTGGTTGCGTGTGGTTCTCTGCGCACAGGCCTGCGCGCAGTCTTGGCTGCGTGCGGAGCTGCACACGGCCTTGGCTGCGCCCGACTTGGCGGTACGCGGAGCTGCGCACAGCTTGGCTTCACGCGGAGCTACGCACAGCCTTGGCTGCGTGTGGAGCTGAGCGTGGCTTGGCTGTGCGGTGCTCGATAGCGTGCAGAGCTGCGCGATGGGCCTGTGCGTGAGGCTTTTGGTTGAAATTCTGGTGAAGATGACGAAAATGGAATAGAATGAACCGGTGGAAACTATTGTGAAGATTTAATTGGATGAACCGAGGAAACACAATAACACTTTGATTAAGAAACCTCAAAGTAACCTAGAACAAACAACAATTTCAGCTGGAAAATATTGAAAATACACTGATTGATGCTTTCCAACCCAACCTAGATTGTCTTAGAGGGAGAAGAGCACAAACTCTGAAACCAAAACAATCACACTAACCTTGTGTCACGATCCTTCCGGCAAGGTGGTGATCGTCTTGCTCTGGTTATACCTCAGCTTGCTTCTTCTCCCCAACTCCAATGCCATCAACTCTTGGAGGGTCTGCAGAACTCATCTACTCCAAGCCCCAACCTGTTTAGGCAGAAATTCTAGACAGCCTAAAATAACTCTTTGAAGAACTCTTTATAGGTTTCATCTCTTGGACTTCTTTGGCCTTTTGGGCTTTAAGGCTGGCCCAAGTGAGCGACCTTCAGTATTTTGAGAATTTGACTTCTTATTTTAAATATTGTAAGTAAGTCTTGCTTAATCAGGTGCCTTCTTCGTTGGATTTCATCTACACCTATTCTCATTTAAAAGAAAGATAAGATCTAATCCACTTGACTCTCTGAACCAAGTGGGGTTAGTAAAAATCATGTCATAAAATGGTAAATATGGAAATACTACATGCAAGTAATGCTTTGATTAATGGCAATTCCTTTATTTTATGACATAATTAAAGTCATCTTGCATCGACGAAGACACCGACGATGAATGATGCCATATACGAGGTACGTCCTTCCCCTTGCTCATATGTTATAGTACTTCTTTCAATATTTTCCATTGCGCTCCACCGCACTCGGGTTAGAGTAGGAGAGAGATTATATCGAGAAAACTATGTCATGAGTGAATTCGTAGGTATCAGTCAAACCCGTCCATTACGTGGCCATCACTCTAATGAGGGCCCGAAGGTCACCGTCACTTGTCGCCCACCCCGGAGCTTAGAGTTTGGCAAATCTCCAAGAGTCAGGGCATATGCATACATCCACCCAGGATTCATCGCATTACGTAGTTTCATCCCTTTAGGGATTTTACTGTCAGACGACATCACTGACGACGTCCGACATCATTTAGGTATCCGATCATCATCTCGATACCCGACCGAACAACGTCCTTGACGATGTCCGGCATAACATATGCTTTGGCTACTAGATACATCATTTACCCTGTACTATGTACTAGACCTGATGTTGGATTTGCTCGAAGTGTTACAAACAGAATTCATGCAGACGTAGGAGAGGGACACTTGGCAGTAGTGAAATGCACCCTTCAATACTTGAGAAGGACTAAGGATTTATTTCTTATTTATGTACCAGAGGAGTTGAAGCTCTATAGTTACACTGATACAAGTTTCTAGTCCAATCCAAATGATAGTAGATCTACATCTGTATTCCTGTTCACACTGAATGGAGGCATGGTATATTCGAAGAATTCCAACCAGAGTACTACCGCAGACTCGACGACAGAAACTGAATACATTGGATCAACGGATGCCACCAAGGAAGTATTCTAGTTGAAGAAATTTATCACAAAACTTGGCGTTGTTCCTTCCTTATCAAAACCTATTCTATTGTTGTGTGACAACAATGGTGCAATAGCGCAAGCGATAGAGCCATACTCTGATTAGAAGTCCAAACATATTTTGAGGTGATTTGACTTGATTAGGGAGATTTTGCACGACGAGATATTGTGATGGAAAGGATTTCAACTACTGACAACATAAGAAACCCAATAACTAAGCCGTTAGCTCATGATGTTTTTTAGCGTCACTACTAAACAATGGCATTATTGAATAAGCATGATGGAAGATTGATGGATAATATGTGGTCAACGGCCATCAAGCCAAAACACACCACCATATTTGTTTATGCTCATTGAATAAAATATTACATTCATTAATAGCCTTGTGTGATATTTATAGTGAAGTTCATGAATTTGTGAAATGACATAGTGAAACATGATGAGATCATAATACAGAGATCATTAGTCTTTAAGCATGTATTCTAAATATTCATATTCCATGTATAGTCGAGGTGGCCATATTAGCACTAACTAATCCTACTCATACGATAGGTATAGTTGATCTTGTGGCTATTAGTGTGGTGACACTACGGATAGATAGTGGGTGATATTTGGAGAAAGATTTTAGTTAATTGATTCTATTAATCCCTGAATAGAGTTATACCTAAACATCAATCAGGTTGCTTCATGTCAAAGCTGTAAAAGCATTTCATTGATCTGAGACACCAAGGAAATGTCATGAAGGGACAACTACATTTTGAGTAAGACTAAAGCCTCTAATCATTAGATTCAAACAAGTCATAGCTTGGATGTAGTAAGAAGCTCACGAAGTTAATTGAGTGATCAAGACAGGATCATTTGCCATCGATATAAGAGGAGACTGACTCAAAGAAGACGATCATGCAAATCTCTGGCCAGGGTAATGAGGATATTGAAAAAGACGTTCAATAATGATCTTCGTTACACATCAATACTAATTGAATGATGGGTTAGGGTTTGATGGTAATCCATACCCTAAGCAGTTCAAGAGTCTCACATGGATGATCAATTATAGATAGACAGTAATCGATGACGGTAAAGGTTCCATGAGAGAGTTCAAACACTTTTCGGTATCTTCTAGAGCATGAGGTCTAGCTTGGCACCCCATGGGCTAGAAACTTAATCTATCGACTGGGTTGAATCAATTCATACTTAATCAATCTATATGTTGATATAGTTTATTAATAAGGTTCATCAATAACTGTTATTGGGCCACTAAAGTTATTAACTAGAATGATACATTAACCTAGAGGGTCACACACATAAGATCATAGGGCATTAGTCAATATATTTTACTTATGAGGTTTTTGAGGAAAACTTTAAAACAATAATAGGGAAGGGGCACTCATTTCAAGCACCCAGGCCAGCCAGAATTGAATAGATCCCCCCTCCCCCCTTTCTCCCCTCTCATCTCTACTCGACCAAGGAGAGTGTTTTCAAAGAGTTGGAGAAGCAGTGGAGGTCCAAGGCCAATGTGATCACGTGAATACTTCTAGAGGCCGTGCATGTAAATGGCTTCCAAATGATCTCAAAGTGAGCATATCAAGGGTGGAATAAGTTCCCCACAAGGTACATTTGATGTATGCTTTCAAATATTGATTATGAGTCACTTAATACAATTCCCCATCATGGAAACCATTTTTTCCATGGTTGAACCAAGGCACAAAACCCAGTTCAAAGAACATTGATTTTTATCTTCGTGAGAAGATGGTTATGATGGGGTATTTTTGAAACCAGTCGAATCATTGAAGGCTGCACCCTAGCCAATATCAACCCCTGACGGAAGCCCTTCTTACCGGCTTCCATGAGCTACTAGCCTCCAACAAATTAGCCAACTTAATTCCCAATCCAATACGATGCACAGGCTGACTATGCTGAATCCTAAATTAAAGAAAATAAATACTTCCTAAAAATAAAACTCAAACGAATCCTGGGAAGTCCTAAACATAAAAAACCAAGGAGAACATTTCAGGCATTATATCTTTTTTTATCTTTTTAAAATTATACTAGAAAATAATACGCTGAAGCATGAATAATGTATATATAAATCACGTAAACAATAAAATGCATTACTTAAATTACTCACTTGCATTAAATCATGATAAATTATGTGTAAATTTATGATATGATTGTATCTAATCAGCTATCTAATCTGTTTTACCAATTACAGGGTTTTTCATATAAAACAATGATTAAGCAAGAACACAGATAAAATTGTTTTGATCAGCACAGGATATCATTTCATAACCCATAATTATTACTATTGTTAGGTATCTCTCAATTCAATAAAAAATTATTTGGATAAGTTAAATATTCTCATGTTTTTTTTGCTATCATCTCCATATGAATTACTCTTAAATTTAACCATGGGTGCTTTTAAAAAATATAGAAAGAAAAATGTCAAAACCATAGTATTCCATAAAGATTACTGTACGGTCTAGTTAATCAAAGTTAACTGAAGTATTACATTGTTCTCGACAAATGACATGGAGTTTGATGTAGTCCAGAAAACTTCATTAACTGACCCCCTTTACTTTTGTTCTATGTAACAAGAACCAGCACACAATCCTCACCTAATTTTGCATACTATAATTGAAGCAGCTCCCATTGTCTTTTTAATTTTCTGTTCTTGGATAAATATTGCTTTGAAACGATGTCTTAGGTGTCTGTAAAAGGTACCTGCCTCTTTTGGTATAAAGTTGTCAATTAGAGTTTCATTTTTATTGCCTCCATGAAGCTATCATTTATTTTTTTATATTCCTCCCTTTAAATTGATTTTCCTACTACCTTAACTTGTTTTATTGGAATTGTCATTTATTGCGATGGAGTTCTACATTGCGTGTGAATTCATGCACATCATTTGTGGATGTAAAGGCTGAGGTATCTATTCTATCCAAACACAGCTGCTTCAGAAATTCTGACATATATAGGTATACAGACTCAAATCTAAGCACTCAATCTATTTCGACATCAGTATGACATCTTATCATAACCTTTTTCCTACTAGCACAAGGTACCAGCTCCAAGACAACAAGCAAAAATAATAAATATATACTAGTAGTTCAATATTTTGGGATATTATATATAACATAGGGCATTTTAAATGATGTATTCCCACAATCGATGCTTTAACACGTATGGTACGTATAGGTTCATTGACGGAGTACCACAAATTTCATAGGTACCTCCTGTCAACCACGGGATATACATCAAGGAAAAGGAGAAAAAACAATGAATCAGTTCAACTTGATACTTGTACAATCTGTGTTATGTCTCAAATGTTAGTGCAGATAAATGTTTGTATTTAGCTAGGTGCATCGATCAGATTTACCAAAGGTCCTGCACATTGAACATTCACGTAGGTCATTGGCGTACCGAGTGCTGACACCTGCAATAGAATAATAAAGAGAACTCCTGAAAGAGAATATATGAGTCTCATCATTTAAAAAATTCTATCATTAGCAAAATATTTCTTTTGGTTTCAACAGGCCTCCCTGCCGTGTTCTCTTCCTCCTCACACGACCATCGAAGGTGACAACATCTTCCCCTCTTCTTGGTAATCTCTCTCGCTCTGTCTCATTTGTTATCTGAAAGTGTTTGCTCCAATTCTTTTGGTCCTACTCACTTTTTGTTTCTCTGTTGCTAATGTGCTTAGTTATAAACTTTCATTTCTCATGGTACAAATCAGTTACGAATACTAATTCTTTCATCATTATATTGATATGGAAAATTCATTCAGAATCTGGAACTTTAATTGAGTGTGAAATATCTTTTATTTTCTCAAAAAAACAAGTTCTGTAATTTCTTAATGTTAACCTTCGTGACTAATAGTTTAATGGTAGTATTAATCTGTATGATACGTTTCTAGAATGGCAGTATTAATCTGTAAAATGAGGACAAGGTATATTAATGTATATCTCGTGGTAATGTATATTAATGTATCAACTGTCTTAATTTAAGATTGCCTTCTCCTAATTCAATGGGCGTCCTATCTACCAATAATAGGAGAACATGTACTAGTGTTATCTATATAGTCCACAGTTCTCCTCTCTTCCTGTTTACCCCTTACAATCCATCTGTCTTTATGTATTTTTGTATTGCTTTCTCTGTTGCTAATGCAATTACTTCTACAGTCTGTGTTCTCGATATTTCCTTTTCTTCTCTCGTTTTTATGTAAAAATGATTTGAAGGTCACGTAAAATGCCTGATAATCCCTTCACGTGATGTTATCCTGCAGTTTTTTCCCTCTATTCTTTTTTCTTCCCAACTATTTATTCTTTTTCTCTCGGCCTTTCCTCTTCTCCTTTTTTATGTCAACATGATTGAACCATCATGTAAAGTAGTTGATTATCACTTTACATGATATTATCCTGCATTTTTTTCCTCACTCTTGTTTTATTTTTTTTCCATTAATTTGTAGTTTTTTCTTTCAATTTTTACTTATGTTTACTTGTCTTAGGGGAAAATATTTGACCATTTGTTTCCTCTATTTCTCTCCTTTTTTCTCAGTTTCATTTTTCCTCCTTCGCCGGCTTGCTTATTTTCGTCACCTATATCTATGCTATAATGTTATTCTATTTACCCTTTCACTTTCCTCTTCCTCCTTGTCGTTCTCATATGTTTTATTCCCATTAGCTTGTTAATACATCTAGCCTTTTTAAGTTAAAAAAAAAAAAAACTTTTGACTGTCATGAAAAATGTTTGATTATCACTTCGCGTGTTGTTGTCCTGCCATTTTTTCCTTCTATTCTTTTTTTCTTTCCAACTATTTATCCCCTTTCTCTCAATTTTTATACTCTTCTTTTGTTTTATGTCAGAAAAATTGAACAGCACGTAAATCGATTGATTATTACTTCGCTTTATGTTATACTGTGTAATTTTTTCCTCCCTCTTATTATTTTTTCTCTCCGTTACTTTTATTTACTTGTTCTTGGGTAAAAGGATATGTCCATCTGTTTCATATTATTTCTGGCATGTTTATTACTTTCTTTTTCCTCCTCCATTGTCGTGTTTCATTTCTTCACCTATATCTATGCCATAATGTTATTATATTTACCTTTTTGTTCTGGCTTCCTCCTTGTCATTATCTTATGTTTTATTCTCCATAGCCTGTTAATACATTTTGCCTTTTATGTAAAAACAATTTGACAGTCACGTAAAATGCTTGATAATCACTTCACCGAATGTTATGCTTCAGTTTTTAGCCTCGATTTTTTTTTTGTTTTCCAACTATTCATCCTTTTCCTCTTGGTTTGTTGTCCTCTTAACTTGTTTTTGTGTGAAAATGATATGGCTATCAGGTAAAATTGTTGATTATCACTTTACAAAACGTTATCCTGCACTATTTTTTCATCGCTATTCTTCTTTTTTTCATTTCATTAATTTTTTCTTTCTTTTTATTTTTACATTTTTTAGGTGCAAAGATTTTAAAAACTGTTTCATATTATTTCTCTACTTGTTTGCATATGGTCGTGCTTCATTTCTTCACCTGTATATATGTTATAATGATAATATATCTACCCTTTCATTTCCGGCTTCCTCCTTGTCATCATCTTATGTTGTATTCTCCTTAGCTTGTTCATACATTTTGCCTTTTTATGTAAAAATAAAATTTTACTGTCAGGTAGAATGTTTAAAAATCACTTCACGTGATGTTATCTTGCAGTTTTTTTCCACCTATTCTTTTTTTCTTTCCAACTATTTATCATTTTTCTATCAATTTCTCCACCTCTTGACTTGTTTTTACTTCAAATCAATTTAACCAGCAGGTAAATTGGTTGATTATCACTTTACTTTATGTTGTCCTCCGTTATTTTTTCCTCACTCATTAGTTTTTTCTACGCAATACTTTCTCCTCTGTTCTTCTGATATTTACCTTTCTTTACTTGTTTTATGGTAATAAGATATGACCATCTGTTTCCTATTATTTCTCTACTTTCTCTAACTTTCTATTGTCTCCTCCGTTGTTGGGATTCTTTTCTTCAGATGTATCTATCTTATAATGTTATTATTTTGACCCTTTAATCTCTGGCTCCCTCCTTGTCACCATTTTCATTTTTATTATCGTTAGCTTGTAAATACATGTACCCTTTTATCTGTAAAAAACAATTTGATCGTCACGTACAATGTTTGAAAATCACTTCATGTGATGTTATTGTGCAGTTTTTTTCACCTATACTTTTTTTCTTTCCAACTATCTATCTTTCTTCTCTCGATTTCTCCTCCTCTTGACTTGTTTTTATCTAAAAATGATTTGACCTTAATGTAAAGTGTCTGATCATGCATTATTTTTTCCTATCTCATTATTTTTTTCTTTCCATTAATTTCTCTTTTTTCTTTCTATTTTACCTTCTTTAATTGTTTTGTGGGTGAAATGATTTTCCCAGCTGTTTTTATTATTTCTCTCCTTTTTCGCATGTTCTTTTTCCTCCTCCGTTGTCTTGCTTATTTTCTTCACCTGCCTTTATGCTATGATGTTATTATATTTACCCATATATTTGTGTCTTCCTCATTGTCATCATTTTATTTTTTATTCTCCTTAGCCTTTTAATACATAAAGCCTTTCTATGTAAAAGAATAAAATTTGACCGTCACGTAGAATGTTTGAAAATCACTTCATGCGATGTTATCGTGCTGTTTTTTCAATCTATTTTTTTTTCTTTCCAACTATTTATCCTTTTTCTTTTGATTCCTCCACCTCTTGACTTGTTTTTATTTGAAAATGATTTAAAACAAGTAAAGTAGTTGATTATCACCTTGTGTTATGATATCCTGACTTATTTTTTCTTCGCTTGTTATTTCTTTCTTTCCAACTATTTATCCTTTTTCTCTCCTCCTCTTCTCTTGTTTTTATGGCAAAACAATTTGATCGTCACATAAAGTGGTTGATTATTATTTTACCATTTCTTATCCTGCATTATTTTTTCCTTGCCTATATTTTGTTCTTTCCAATAGTTTATCCTCTTTTATTTTGATATTTGCTTTTTTAAAGTTGTTTTTAGGTGCAAATATTTCACCATCTGTTTCCTATTACTTCTCTCCTTTTTCCCACTTTCCTTTTCCTCCTCCATTGTCGTGTTTGTTTTCTTCAGCTGTATCTATGGTCTGATGTTATTTTATTTCCCCTTTTATTTCTGCCATCCTCATTGTCATCATTTTATTTTTTATTCCCCTTAGCCTGTTAATACATTTAGCCTTTTTATGTAAAAATAAAATTTGACCCTCATGTAGAATATTTGAAAGTCACTTCACATGATGTTATCGTGCATTGTTTTTCTCTCTTTTTCATTGTATTTACCAACTATTTATTCGGTTTCGCTCCATTTAACATCCTCTTCGCTTGTTTTGTATAACAAAATAATTTGACCATCACATAAAGTAGTTGCTTATAACTTTACGTGATGTTATCCTGCCTATGTCTTCCTTGCTCATTAGTTTGAATTTTTATTAATTTATTATTTTTTCAATTTTTTACTTTGTATACTTGTTTTTAATTGAAAAGATTTGAGCATATGTTTCCTATTATACCTCTCCTTTTTCTCACTTTGTTTTTCCTCCTCCATTGTAGTGCTTGTTTTCTTCACTTATATCTATGTCATAATATTAATATATTTACCCTTTCATTTACGGCTTCTTCCTTGTCATCATCTTGTGTTTTATTCTCCTTAGCCTGTTCATACATTTTGCCTTTTTACATAAAAAAGTTTTGACTAGTGTGTGATAATCACTTCACGTGATGTTATGCTACATTTTTTTTTGCCTCTATTATTTTTTTCCTTTCCAACTATTTATCCTTTTTCGCTCAATTTCACTTCGCCTTCTCTTGTTTGTATGTCAACATATTTGACCATCACGTAAAGTAGTTGACTATCACTTTAAGTGAGGTTATCCTGCGTTATTTTTTTCACTTGTAATACGTTTTTATTTTTTTCCGTTTTCATTTTTTTCTTTATTTACTTGTGTTCAGATAACAAGGTTTGATCATATGTTTTATATTATTTATCTTTTTTTTTAATTTCATTTATCGTCCTCCCATGTCTTGTTTTTTTCTTTACCTGTATCTATGCTATAATGTTATTACACCTACCCTTTGGTTTTTAGCTTCCTCCTTGTTTTTATGTCCAAATATTTTACCATCACGTAAAGTGGTTGAGTATCACTTTACATGAGGTTATCCTGCGTTTATTTTTTTATCTTATATTATTTTTTTCTTTTTTCATTTTTTCTTTGTTTACTTGTGTTTAGGTTAAAAGATTTGATCATATGTTTCATATTATTTCTCTTCTTAATCTCACTTTCTTTTTCCTCCTACGTTGTCTTGGTTTTTGCTTTACCTGTATCTATGCTATAATGTTATTACATTTACCCTTTTATTTTCAGGTTCATCCTTGTCATCATCTTATGTTTTATTCTCCCGATCCAGTCAATACATATAGTGTTTTTATGTAAAAATGATTTGAGCGTCATGTATAATGTTTTAAAATACCTTCACGTGATGTTATCCTGCGGTTTTTTACCATTGATTCCTTTTTTTCCAACGTTTATCCTTTTTTCTCTTGATGTCTCGTCCACATAACTTGTTTTTGTGTCAAACCTATTTAACCATCACGTAAAGTGGCTGATTTTCAGTTTATGTGATTTTATCCTATGTTATTTCTTCCTTGCTCATTAGTTTTTGCTTTTAATTAATTTCCTTTTTTCTTACGATTTTTATCATCCTATACTAATTTGTGTCATGAAAATATTTGAGCAGTTTTTTCCTACTATTTCTCTTCTTTTTCTTACTTTACTTTTTCTCCTCCATTGTCGTGCTTATTTTCTAGATTTCTCTACCTCTTGACTTGTTATTATTTTAAAATGATCAAACCAGCGAGTAAAGTAGTTCATGATCACTTTACGTTATGTTGTCCTGCATTATTTTTTCTTTGCTCATTATTTTTTTCCATTCCAATAAATTCTCGTATGTTCTTTCGATATTTACCTTTCTTTACTAGTTTTTGGGTACAACGATCTGACATTATGGCTATTGTTATTTCTCTTCTGTTTCTAACTTTCTTTTCTCTCCTTAATTGTCGTGAACTTTTTCATCACTAGTATCTATGCTATAGTGTTTGGCCCCTAACTAGTCGGCATTCCTTGCCCAGGGGCCTGCGTGCTTACTAGGAAGGTTTGTCCGCATCTTGGCTCACGACATTTCTAAGGACTGAGTCATTATGGATAGCGATATCCAAATACCTGATCTATTAGGCCATTGCCACTGCCGATGGTGATTCACGGTAGATTGCGCATGCGCCCGTCCACGCCCAAGGTCGGATGGATCAGGTACGGTCTGTGCGTGCTGGACGCGCGGGCTGAACGGCACAAGCGCGCGCGCGCAAGCGCCGCGCGCCAACGCCAAGTGCCACGCGCAGGTGCCAACGCTTCCCGCCAGCACCGAGCTGGGCGTGGTAGCGGGAAGCGCTGCGCATGGGTACGGGACGCGCAGGCCGCGCGGCATGTCGCGGGCACAACGCACGGAGTTGTGCGGGATGCCGCGCAGCGGCCGCGCGGGCGGCGAGAGCATTGCGTATGCGGGGCGCTGGGCTGGGAGATATCCCAGCCAGGAGACTAAGGCATGTGGCTCATTGAGAGCACCAGGACGGCACAACGGGCGCGTGGCGCTCCTGCGGGTAATGTTGGGTGCACAACGCCCAGCTCTAGGACACCGGATGCGATGGCGTCGCGTGGACTGCGCGCTAGAGTGTGGACACGGGTGCTGGTGGCGTGTGTGATCGTCAAGGTAGGGGGTGGCGTGTGTGATCGCCACGCCCGCGGGCGCGCGGCGCTCGGCCCGGCGCACGGATGAGCGGCAAAGTGGGCGCGCGCGTGCAGAGCGACGGCTCTGAGGTGGTGCGGCGACATTACCTCGGCACAAGGCGCCTCGTTTCGTCCATTGTAACACCCCTCAGCTTCCCCCCATGTAATCCACAATGTATTCTTGATGATATTAATGCAATGACCCTATTCACTGTTGGTGCCTAGCACCACCATCTCCCCTAACCCCTTCTAAGCGATCTTAAGCAATCCCCAGAGCTTTTGCTGCAAGAGATCAAGGCTGCTCAGTGTTCTGCCCAAGCACTAAGGCCGACACACGTCAATTCCGGGCCAAGAGATGTAGCTCGAGATTTGACCAAGTGACAACTGGTATTAGAGCCAGGTTGGGATCGCCTCCCATGGCTTCTAAAACTCTGGTTGAGGAGATGGAGTCTGTCCGCGCACAACTGAGCGAGGAGAGACAACGGAAGGAGAAGGAGCAGCGATTGACAAACCGCATACTCCACCAGAACATGTTGGGTTTGAAGACCCAAGTGGACAAGAACTACGATGATATGAAAGCAGACATAAGAGATGTGCGGACGGAGAGACGCGAGAGGCAAGAAGCTCTCGAGGAGACTGTTCGACAACACGAGGACACCCTCCGGCAGCTGACCGAGATGGCCCTGACGCTGAAACTCCAGATGGAAAGGCTGGAGCAAGGTGCCAGCAGTCATCCTAGTAACGACGTTGGGAGGAAGCATACCCTCCCCGAACCGCGGTTCAACGGTTCTCACTGGAAGACGCAGTGGCGGATTTCTTATACGACTGCGACGGGTACTTCGGCCAGGGACAGTACTCAGATGAAAGTAAAATCCTCCAGGCCAACTACTTCTTAACAGATGAAGCCAAGTCGTGGTGGCGACAGCGGGAGGAATGTGGAGATTGGCCACCCCCAACTTACGAAGATTTTGTTCGGGAAATAAAGGAGAGTTTCATGCTGCATAACACGGCGTGGATCGCGAGGGGAGAGCTCGAAAAACTCAAGATGACGGGCAATCCGAGGGAATACGTGGGCCAGTTTGTGTCCATAATCCGGAGGATCACCGACATGTCTAAGGCGGACAAGCTCTACCACTTCGCTAAGGGCCTTCCACACTGGCCCCAGACGGAGTTAGAAAGGAGACAGTGCCGAGATCTAAACTCGGCCTACAAGGTTGTGGAAAGCACCGAGCTCCCCCATGCCAGACCCGCCAAGACTGAGGACAGACCCACGAAAGGGTACAAACTGCGCTAAGAGCGCGTAGAGGCACCAGCAGCACCAAACAGTCAAAGCTTGAAAAGAAAGTTCAAGCCAGGCCATGGCATGAGCCGAGACAAGGGCAAGTGCCCGAGACTATGGAAGCAGAGTCCAGGCGTCGGGGGCAACATGTTAAGTTGCTTCGCTTGCGGAGGGCCCCATTTTATGAGGGATTGCCCCAGGGGGACGGCAGCGGCACCAACGTCAACGCGATGGTCGTGCCGCTGCCCCAACCGGATGTTCCCGGGGGAAGCAGTACGGTCACCCTGAACCCCCTCTAGTGCCTAGCGGCATTGTAGGGTGGAACCCCCGTCCAGTATGAAGGTCTGAACCTCCTACACGTACTGGTAGTGATCAACGGCAAGCCTTCCACGGGCATGGTCGACATGGGGGCAACGCACAACGTCCTCATCGAGAAAGAAACAAAGAAGCTCGGCTTGAAGCTGTCCCCAAGTGCAGGAAAGATAAAGGCCGTCAACTCGGAAGCGCGAGACATTATTGGCGTGGCCAAGGGGGTGTTGCGGCAGGTGGGAACGTGGGAGGGCCGGACCAACTTCATGGTGTCCCCCATGGATGACTTTGCGGTCGTCCTGGGTCTCAACATGCTGATGGGTGCATGCGCTGTTGTGTTCCCCCAGTACCGCAGCGTACTGTTCCCGGAGGGATCTCACCCATGCTTCGTGAGGGACCAAGGGGTCCAGAAGCTGCAGAACACCGCTCTCCTGTTCGCGATGCAAATTAAGGATGGAGTGAGGAAGGGGGAAGAGACCTTCCTCACCACCATACGAGGGCCGGCACCCTGGAGAAAGGGTGAAAGGCAGGGGTGCGCACCAGCCCGTTTGGCGGCGCTTAGTTGGGGTGACGACGACGACGACAATAACCCCAGCGCAGCCACGGGGGGGCTACCGGGGCCAATTCGGGACGTACTGCAGGAGTTTGCTGGGGTGATGCCCGCGCAGCTCCCTGCAAAGTTACCTCCTAGGCGGGATGTGGACCACGAGATTGAATTACTCCCTTGGACACGTCCCCCTGCGCGGGCGCCTTATAAGATGCCCCCCGCTTACCTGGAGGAGCTGAGGAAGCAACTCCAAGAACTGCTGGAGAGCAAGCTCATCCGGCCGTCCAAGGCCCCCTTCGGCGCTCCAGTTCTCTTCGAGAAGAAGAAGGATGGATCGCTGTGACTCTGTGTGGACTACCGAGCGTTGAACAAGGTAACAGTGAAAAATAAATATCCTATACCGAATGCTGAAGAGCTGTTTGACAGGCTCGGCGATGCTCGCTACTTCTCGAGGATAGACCTGAAGAGCGGGTACCACCAGGTACGGATCAAGGAGGGGGACGAACCGAAGACGGCGTGCGTGGCGCGCTACGGATCTTTTGAATTTTGTGTGATGCCTTTTGGGCTCACAAATGCTCCTGCTACGTTTTGTTGCTTGATGAACAACATTTTTCGGGAGTATATCGATGATTTCGTGGTTGTGTATTTGGATGACATTTTTGTATACAGCTAGAGCTTGGATGACCATGTGAGGCACCTGAGGAAGGTGATGGCCAAGCTGAAAGAGCACGAGCTCTACCTCAACCCGAAAAAGTGCGAATTTGCACTACAGGAGATTGAGTTTCTTGGACACCTAGTCGGGAAGGGGAGCGTACGCATGGACACCTCGAAGGTGAAAGCCATCAGGAATTGGACGGAGCCGAAGGGGGTGCCACAGCTGAGATCTTTCCTTGGTTTTGGCGAATTATTATCGAAAGTTTATCAAAGGCTTCTCCCGACTAGCTGCCCCCTTAACGGACTTGTTGAAGAAAGACATGACGTGGTAGTGGACAGATCAGTGCCAGAAAGCATTTGAAAAGCTGAAGAGTGGAGTCTCCAACGAGCCGGTGCTCCACTTACCCAAATTCAGCAAGCCATACGAGGTACATACCAATGCTTATGACTTTGCCCTTGGAGGTGTCTTGATGCAGGATGGACACCCCATGGCTTTTGAAAGCCGCAAGTTGAACGACGCGGAGAGAAGGTACTCGGTGCACGAGAAGGAGATGACAGCCGTGGTACATTGCTTGAGGGTTTGGCGCCACTATCTCCTCAGAGATAAATTCGTGGTCTACACTAACAACGTGGCCACTAGTTGCTTCGAGTCCCAGAAGAAGCTGACCCCGAAGCAAGCAAGATGGCAAGACTTCTTGGCGGAGTTCGACATCGACTTGAGGTACAAGCCGGGGTGTGCCAATCAAGTGGTCGACGCCCTAAGCCGCAAGGAACCAGAGGTGTTCGTGGCGGCACTTTCAGCAGTCCAAGGAAGTATCCTCGATGAAATCAAGTTGGCGCTGAAAGATGATCCAGAAGCGGTACGCCTGATGAAGCGCATTGCTGCAGGCGAGACAAGGAGATTCTGGACAGAGGACGCCATTGTATACGCAAGTGGGAACAGACCGTATGTGTCGCGTGCGGGTGGGCTGCGCCGCAAGCTCCTCTACAAAGCCCATGATGCACCCCACGCCGGACACCTAGGGCAGGCCCGAATGCTTGCACTCCTGTCCAGCAGCTACCACTGGCCGGGAATGGAACGGGATGGAAGCCTATGTCTGTTCATGCCTGGTGTGTCAACAAGACAAGACGGAGAAGGCCAAGGCAGTTAGAACGCTGGAACCTCTCCCGAGGGCGAGCCGACCGTGGGAGTCCATCACAATGGATTTCATCACTTGTCTTCCGCGCGTGGGTGGGCACGACGCCATCTCGATTGTCGTAGATTGCTTCTCCGAATATGCGACCTTCATCCCCACCACGTCGGAGGTGCATGCAGATGGCGTGGCTCGTTTGTTCATGTCCTATGTGGCGAAGTACGGGGTCTTCCACTGGACATTATCAGTGATCGGAACACAAGATTTGCCGGTCGCTTTTGGGAGTCGCTATTTAAGTATATGGGCTCCAAGCTCAAGTTTTCTACGAGCTTCCACCCCCAGACCGATGGTCAAACGGAACGGGTTAACTCCATGCTCGAGGAATACCTCTAGCACTATGTTTCGGCCAACCAAGAGAATTGGGTGGAGCTGCTTGATGCAGCACAATTTGCGCACAACATCAACTGGAGCTCGGCTACGGGTCACTCGCCGTTTGCGATTGCAACGAGAAGACAGCCACTAACTCCTCCATAAGTTGTGAAGAGGAAAGGGAATGGACACTTCCCCGCGGCCTTCCGCTTTCTGCGCGAATATCACGCTCGCATTGAGGAAGCTTGCCAGGCGTTGGAGCGTGCCGTTAAAAGAATGAAGAAGTATGCGGACCAACACAGATGGGACGTTGAGTTCCAAGTGGGTGCCAAGGTTCTACTAAAGACCAACACTCAGATGTTGAAGACAAAGCAAGCAAAGCAGCGTCACAAGGGCCTGGTTCCCCGCTACGATGGACCTTTCGAAGTCGTAGCGAAAATCGGCCGGGTTGCCTACCGACTCAATATTCCCCGTCGGATGGCGGTCCATCCGGTCTTCCATGTGTCGGTTCTGAAGAAATATGTACCAGATCCCAAAGACGCGGCGAGGAACCAGCCCCAACGTGCGCCACCAAATGTGCGGGCACACTTTGACCAGGAAGCAGCAGCTGTCCTGGCAAAGTGGGACACTGACCGGGGAGGACGTCAGGGCTGCTATCACAAGATCAAGTATCTCATCAAGTGGAAGAACCGCCCAGAGGAATCAGGCACCTGGGAGCGCGACTCAGACTTATGGCAGTTTGAGGATCTACTTCAAGCATATGAAGCGGAGCAGCGAGCGTCGATGAGGGCATCGCGAATTTCAGGCGGCGGGGGCGTGTTAGGCCCCTAACTAGTCGACATTCCTTGCCCAGGGGCCTGCGTGCTTACTGGGAGGGTTTGTCCGCATCGTGGCTCATGACATTTCTAAGGACTGAGTCATTATGGATAGCGATATCCAAATGCCTGATCTATTAGGCCATTGCCACTGCCGATGGTGATTCACGGTAGATTGCGCATGCGCCCGTCCACGCCCAAGGTCGGATGGATCAGGTACGGTCTGTGCGTGCTGGACGCGCGGGCTGAACGGCACAAGCGCGCACGCGCAAGCGCCGCGCGCCAATGCCAAGCGCCACGCACGGGTGCCAACGCTTCCCGCCAGCACCGAGCTGGGCGTGGTAGCGGGAAGCGTTGCGCGTGGGTGCGGGACGCGTAGGCCGGGCGGCATGCCGCGGGCGCGGCGCGCGGAGTTGTGCGGGATGCCGCGCAGCGGCTGCGCGGGCGGCGCGCGCATTGCATGTGCGGGGCGCTGGGCTGGGAGACATCCCCGCCAGGAGACTACGGCATGTGGCGCACTGAGAGCGCCAGGACGGCACAACGGGCGCGTGGCGCTCCTACGGGTAATGCTAGGCGCACAACGCCCAGCTCTGGGACACCAGATGCGACGGCGTCGCGCGGACTGCGCGCCAGAGTGTGGACACGGGTGCTGGTGGCGTGTGTGATCGTCAAGGTAGGGGGTGGCATGTGTGATCGCCACGCCCGCGGGCGCACGGCGCCCGGCCCGGTGCACGGATGAGCGGCAGAGTGGGCGTGCGCGTGCAGAGCGACGGCCCTGAGGCGGTGCGGTGACATTACCTCGGCGCAAGGTGCCTCGTCTCGTCCATTGTAACACCTCGGCTTCCCCCCATGTAATCCACAATGTATTCCTGATGATATTAATGCAATGACCCTATTCACTGATGGTGCCTAGCACCACCATCTCCCCTAACCCCTTCTAAGCGATCTTAAGCAATCCGCAGAGCTTCTGCTGCAAGAGATCAAGGCTGCTCAGTGTTCTGCCCAAGCACTAAGGCCGGCACACGTCAAATCTGGGCCAAGAGACCTAGCTCGAGATTTGACCGTGTGACATACAATGTTATTATAAGATTTGACCATCATGTAAAATGTTTGGTAATCACTTTACGTGATGTTATCCTCCAGTTTTTTTGCCCCTTTTCTTTTTTTTCCATTTTATTATCTGTTTTTCTTTCAATTTCTCCTTGTCTTCTATTGTTTATATTTAAAAATGATTTGAGAATAAGGTAAAGTGGTTGATTATCAATTTATGTGAGGTTACCCAGCATTATTTTTCCTCGCTCATTTTCTCTACCCATTAATTTTCCCTCTTTTTTTCAAATTTTAGCTTTCATCACGCGTTTTTAGTTGACAAGATATGTCATTTTGTTTCCTATTATTTCTCTTCTTTTTTCTCACTTTCTTTTGGCTCCTCTGTCTTAATTTTTTTAACTTGTATCGATGTTCTGATGTTATTATATTTACCCTTCTATTCTTGGCTTCCTCCTTGCCATCATCTTATGTTTGATTCTTTTTAGCCTTTTAATACATTGAGCCTTTTTTCTGTAAAATAAAATGATTCTCACGTTAAATGTTTGATAATCCCGCCACCTGATATTATTCTGCAATTCTCTTTGCCCCTATTACTTTTTTCCTTTAATTATGTTTTCTTTTGCTCACTATTTTTACTCCTTTTTTCTTGATTTTATGTCAAAAGGATTTAAATAGCGCCTAAAATGGTTGATTATCACTTTACTTTATCTTAATATGCTTTATTTTTTCCCCGCTCTATATTATTTTCTTTGCAATAATTTTTCCTCTTTTCTTTCGATATTTGCCTTTCTTAACTTGTTTATAGGTGAAAAAGAGATCCCATCTGTTTTCTATTATTTCTCTCCTTTTTTCACACTTTCTTTTTCCTCCTCCCTCGTTATGTTTATTTTCTTAACCTGTATCTATGCTCTAATATTATTTTATTAACCCTTTTATTTCCGCCTTCCTCCTTCTGATCATCTTATGTTTTATTCTCCTCAGCATGTAAATACATTCAGCCTTATTATGCATGAATAAAATTAGACCGCGAGGTAGATGGTTTTAGAATCACTTTACGTGATGTCATCCTACGGTATTTTTTCCTTGATTCTTTTTTTTCATTCCAACTATTTACCTTTTTTGTCATGATCTCTCCTCTACTTTACCTGTTTATGTCAAACAGATTTGACCATCGCGTAAAGTAGTTGATTATCAGCGTACGTGATGTTTGACAAAGACTTCACGTGATGTTACCTGTGGTTTTACACCCTCTATTATTTTCCCCCCCTATTATTTCCTTTCATTTATCTTTTTTCTCTTCAGTTTTCCTCCTCTTATCATATTTTCATGTCAAAACGATTTGTCCATTAGGTAAAGTTGTTGATTATCACTTTATGTGATGTTATCCTGAGTTATTTTCTCTCGCTCATTTTTGTTTTCTTTCGATTAATTTATCCTGTTTTCTTTCGCATTTTATCTATCTTGACTTGCTACAATGTTATTATATTTACCCCTTCGATTCGGCTTTGACGTTGTCATCATCTTAGGTTTCATTCTCCTTAGCCTGTTTATGTAAAAAAGATTTTCCTGGCACATAAAAAGTTTCATTATCACTCCACGTGCTGTTATATTTCCATTTTCCTTGTCTATTCTATTTTTGTTTTGAACTATTTACCATTTTTCTCTTGAGTTTTCCTCATATTCATTTGTTTTAACGTCAAAATGATTTGAGCATCAAGTAAAATGCTGATTATCACTTTACTTTATTTATCCTCTTTTCTTGAGTTTTCTTCCTCTTATCTTGTTTTTATGTCAAAACAAGTTGACCATCATGTAGAGGGGTTGATTTCACTCCGCGTGATGTTCTATCATGCATTATTTTTTTCCCTTCCACATTTTGTTTCTTTCCATTAATTTCTCCCTTTTTCTTTCAATTTTTTCCTTTTTTTATTTGTTTTTGGGTGAAAATATTTGACCACCTGTTTCGTAATATTTCTCTCCTTTTTCAAGTTTGTTTTGCTTCCTCCTTTGTTGTGATTCTGTTGATTACCTGTATCTATGTTTTAGTGATATTATATTTTTCCTTTCATTTCTGGCTTTCTCCTTGTCGGCAACATTTTTTTATTATCCTTAACTTGTTAATACATTTAGCCTTTTTTCTAAATTAAACTGTCATGCAAAGGTTTTGAAGTTCACTTCACTTGATAATATCCTACAGTTGTTTCCCTCTATTCTTCTTATTTTTGAACTATTTATCATTTTCTCTCGATATTTCCCTTTTTCTCTTGTTTTTATGTAAAAATGATTTATTCAGCACATAAAGTTGTTAGTTATCTATTTACATGATGTGATCCTGCATTTTTTCCTTTTTTGTATTTTTTATCTCTTTGTTAATTCTTCTTTTTTTCTTTTGGTTTTTACTTCTTTTTAGGTGAAAAGATTTTCCTTTTTTTCCTATTATTTCTCTCCTTTTCTCACTTTCTTTACCATCCTCTGTTATCATGCTTCTTTTCTTCACATGTATCTATGCTATGATGTTATTATATTTAGCCTTTTATTTCCGGCTACTTGGGGGTCTTCATGTTATGTTTTATTCTTCTTACCCTTTTATCAACTTCCTTTATCTTTATGTGTTATTGATTTCCTATTTTCCTTTTATAAACATTTATTACTTAGGGTATAAATCAGTTAGAATGAATAATTCCTTCATCGCCATCTTGATATGAAAAATTCAATCAGAATCTGGAACTTTACTTCTGTGTGAAATATCTTATGTTTCTCCAAAGAAATAAGTAATATGATTTCCCATTGATAATCTTTGTGACCTAAAAGGTTAACGTTTTTTGATCTCAGTACCATACGATTTGCAGTAATAATCTGTGTGACTATTTGTTTTAAAAAAAATTGAGCCTGTACAACAAGGGCTTGGACATATTCATGAACTATGATACGTCGCTAGGCAATTCTAGGAAAACAAAGATCTGAGTGTGCATAAGAAATCTGAGAAATTGGGGCTATTTCAATTCGATGAGGAGAGGATTTCACTTCAATCAGACATTTTTATACAACTCTAAAGTACATTCTTACACCGTATTCATTATTTGGAGCAATGCTAGGATGTACAAATGTTTATTTACAATGAAAAAAATGTATCATTTTTTGTGGGTTTGACTATGGTTCACTTTGAACCATTCTACGCACAGGATAATGTTCTGCATACATATAGATGTTTATTTTTCAATTTACGGCTCTCATAGATCCATCCTCCATTTTATTTTTATAAAAGGTGATACTATGTGGATTTATTAAAATTAGAGTGAGTTTGGTATTTTTTCAGGAGAATAATATTTTTAGAGAAATTTAAGATTATTATGGAGTCTAGTGCAGACAATGAGATGCCCCATCGCAATGATGGTGAGCAAGCAGTAGGAATAGTGAAAGATAGTAGGAAAAGCCCTCTAGGTCGGAGTCAAAATTAAAGGAAGCAACCTAGATAAAAAATCTTTGATTACTTCATGGTAACAAACGACTTGAAGTAGAAATGTGAATTGTGTCGTGGTATTAACCATACAAACCAACTCTACTTACAAAGACCTAAAGATGAGAGCCCCAATGTTTTTTGGCAACATTCACAAGTGGTTCATCAAAAGGTACATGATGAACTCAAAGGCATAAAAACTTTGCAACATTATGTTAGAGAAGTGTTCTCCAACCTGTCCTTGAAACAGTATTTCACCAGGGTCACTCTGAAGGTGAAGAAGCAAGAAATTCTTTGTCTTATCGTCTGTAGTGCATTCCCATGGTCACTTTTTGATTCAAAGGAATTCAAATGAGCACGGTGATTCAGAGCACAATCCAACATAAAGATGTATGGACACTAGGAAACCAAGGAGACATGTAGGACAGTGTACACCGAACTAAAGGCAGCTATTGCAAATAGGTACGATGATGTACACTGTGTGTCCCTCACTGTGGCTGCTCAGACTACTCCAAATGGTTATTCTCTCTATGGCCTACTCGGCCATTGGGTAGACCCAGAATGGAAGCTTCAAGAACAGATTCTTAGCCTACATCACATCTAAGAGAAGCATGATGGGGAAACATGAGCCATCTCGTTGCCAAAGCCATAGAAGATTCAAACATTCAGTTGAACATGTAATATAAAATTTATTTCCAATAGAAGCTTGTCACTACTAATAACTTCTTTACCATCAATATCTAAATTTTCAATAACATGCTGGTTTCTACTGTCACCACCGACGATGTTGTAAGCAACACGAAAAATGATGCACTTTATGGTGAGAAGATTGTAGTATAAGAATCTAACATTTAGTAGTGATCAGGTTTAAGACATGTGTTGCAGATGGCTTAAACCTGATCGTGCATGAGGGTTTGAAAAGCATAGTAGAGCCGTCTGCTTTAACAAAGACAAAGATCCAATTGACACATCATATAGACATAGAAGGATTTTTGCAACATATTATCAGTCTTTCTTGAGGCAACTAACTTCATCACTCGTACAAATGTTGTCATTCCACCTATAGTGCTTGTCGTGATCAAGACTATTTCAGATTACGTTAATGATGTCCTGGAACGATTCGACAATGATTGTATTTTTTCCGTAATGGACTGATGTAACTCGATGACCGGGTTGGCCGGCTCGTGATACACCATAGGGGAATGACAACAAAAATGATGCAATGAGTTGATAAGATGTGTGCGAGTATAATAAAAATTAACCAGAAAATACGTAAGTAGCCGCCTAATCTGAAGCGTAAGTCAGGTAATGACATGGAAAAATGTCGTCGTCTGACCAGGCTCCTAATGGTCCAAGTGGTCAGCTCGAGAGCCAACAACGAGGGGATGTCCTTAGTCTAGGAATGTTCGCACCGTTGATGAAAATGAACGGGTCCGACACCGTCAAGGAAATTTCTAATAAGAGACAGTGGTCATTCCTTAAGCAAGTGTAAATATTTCATGGGGTGGAGGAGAAGTAGGAGACGAGCACTAAGGGAGATAATGATACTGTAAAAATAGAGGGGAGACGAGTTTGACCTCGTCAGTTGAAGGGCTTAATTTGCAATCCCAGGAAATAGTCACCGAACAGGAGACCGGGTGCAGGGCCGATGGCGCTGTGTTGGTGACGACAGAGGCTGAGCTCAAGAAAGGGGACCGGGGAGAATGTGGCAAGCAACATCAGCCTCCACACCACTCCCAAAAAGATGATTTGTCGACAAGGATATGGAGCCGACCCGCGATTGAGGCCACACGCGCAATGGTCAAGCTTAGGGGCAGGGCAGACAAAACAACCGAGGAGGAAAACCAGTTGAGAAAATGGAACCGGGCAGCTCGGCAGCGTCGGGTGGTGCGAGAGCAGCTGGACCGGCTGGCGAGTTAAAGTGAGAACCACTGTAGTGATAGCGGATTTGCAAGTCAATAGGTGCTCGATGGTGTGTGGCAAATAGAAGGTGGGCGATAGTCAGTCCCCTAAGCAGCAATGGGGTTATAGAAACACCCAGAGTCAGTGTAATTGACAATCGTTCAGTGCCCAAAACCGAGAGATGATCATCATGTTGCCGGTGGATTTTGAAGATGCGAGTTAGATAGCAGAGGCGAATGTTGATTGGGTTGCACTAGCACCTCCCAAGCCCGGGCTACGAAGGTTATCAACCGGCAGATGACGAACATATCAAGCTCACAAATACAAGTGTTGCCAGAGTCCACCGCCAAGTCCAAGAAGATATAACATGGCGTGGCGAGGAGTCGGTAGAGCGTGGAATGGTGTTGGGGAGACCATATGTCTGGTCCACGCTGTTTGGTCAACTGGGGGAACTAGAAGCTTACAAGTATTTCTTGTGGGGGGAAGATGATCTGAGGAGGACCCCATCGGAGGCCAAATGAAATGGGGGGGGGGGGAGGTAGAGGGGGGGAACACCGTAGGGCCCATCCCAAGCATCGCCCGTCATATGGCAAGAAAAAGTGCGGGACAGTCTGGGCTAGCAAGTGGCAGTGGTCGGGGGACAACTCCAACTTCCTCTATAATCCTTCTTCTGTCCGAACTGCTCAAACATCCCCGCTATGACCAGGACAATGGGAAAAAAGTGTAAACCCTAGGGGAGAGGAGGGAAGGGATGAGAACCAATGTAAACTCAAAATGAATGTTCATATTATTTTTCTCAAAGATAACAAGCCCGTCCAGGGAGGTGCCTCCCCCCTTTCTTTTATAGTGAAAGGAAGGGGGGGGGGGGAGGATACCCTAATGGACATCCTTTAGGGGAAGAAGTCTAGTGGGCTCCCCCCCTAAAGAGTCATCCAAGGGAGAAGAAGCCATGCATGGCCTCCCCTCCCTCAAAGGTGTAACAAAACAAAGTATAAAAAGACAAACTCACATGGAGGAGAGGACTGTACAAATGCAAGTGGGGCCTCCCCCATAATCAAGAGTGACAAAATAAAACAAATGACACGAAGATGACCTCCGTAAAACCGTGAAGGGCCTCCGTAAAACCGTAAAACAACGTGAACTCAAGATTAAACAACACGACACGGATGCGGTTTCAAACCTGGTAGTGAAAGCTCGGGCTCTGCGACGTGGCTGACAACGAGTTTAGTCGTGCTCAATGGGTTGGTCCTCCATCATGGATATGTTACCAAGCTCCCAGAATGAATACATTCGGAAAGCATGTGAGGTCATGAAGTTCAAGTTTGACAAGTATAAGAGTATCATACGCCACAATGAATGCATGGGAGCACCAAAGCTTCTTGATCCCTCAACAACGGTGGCTTTGATTGATCCTTAAAGCCTTTAAGACTCCATTGTGTACCTGGGATATTGTCTCCATACTTCCCCGACTCATGACGACCATCCAATCTAACGGATGTGCATGAGTCTCTAGGGCCTCAGCAGCATTCTCCTACAATTGCAAAGACGACAAAGGAGGCCAAAACTAGCATTAAATCCATGCCGAAAGAAGGACCCGAACAGGAGTTGGATGTCTACCTCAATGAGTCTAGCATTCCAGAAGGTGAATACCCTCTGAATTGGTGGTTGGTCTCCAATGTGCGCACTTATCCACATCTCACAAAGTTGCCCATGGAGTACCTCTATATGCTAGCAACAAGTACACCATTGGAACAACTCTTCTCAATGGGTGGTAAGGTAGTGACGCCCCAAAGATTGAGCCTAGATGTAGAGATTATTGATGTGTTATGTGCGTAACATTATTGGATGCGCCCGAGAACGCCACACAGTGATGAAAACAATGTATCTAAATTTGTAAAAATGAATGAGGTAATTATTTGTTTAATGATTTTTCAATATTTTGATTTAAATCTAACTCTAGTTTCGTCGGCCGCATTCTTTCACAAGCGAGGCATGAAGGTCAAACGTCGTCAAGAAATTATATACGTCTTTCTCTATGAGAATTTTACTCTATTAGTGTTGAAAACAATTCTCACTTTCTTTCTCTATCTCTGAATTTATGGGCAGAAAGAGAATCCACAGTCATTTGTTCACTCACTTTCATATTATTGCTCAATAATTATTTACCAGGTTTTGATTAGTCTCTCTTCTCATGAGTGAGCAAGATATCGGTTTTTCATTGTCGTTTTTCTCCTCTATCCATTTTTTTGTTTATTTTCTTTTTTGAGATTTTTTATACTTTTTCTACAGACCGTTTTTCCACGAGATATAGTCCAGTTTATACTTCAAATCTCCTTTTTTCATTTTTCTTCTGCACTTGGTCTTTTTTCCTTCTGATCTATTTTTTCCCACTTATCTTGTTTTTCTCATGTTTCTGCTGACTTCTTTGCTCACATATCTTCTTGCTTTATTGTTTTTCTCCTTTTTGAGCTGTTTTTTAGTGTTTGCCTTATCCCATGCTTCAGACGTGTTGCTCGTCTGGATCCTCTTCCATCTGTTTTTTCTTTGTATCTGATCTTTTGCACTTTGTCATCTTTTGTATCCTATTGCTTGATTGATCCTTTCGATCAATTTTTTTTTGGTTTTTTTCTATTTTTCTGTTGTCGTTTGATATTTTATCTGCACTGTATTGCTCGCATGATTATCATCAGGTTGTCATTTTTTTATTATCTTTATCCTTTTTTGATTTGTGTTTTCCTTGTCATCTGATCTTATTCACTTTGTTGTCCTTGTCCTCTAACCTGATATTCGCCTTCGGCTCTCGTCATTATTGTTTTTATTCTGGCCTTATATTTATACTTGTGGTTTTTTCTCTAAATGTATGGATCACATCAGTTTCATCACTTTGTCATTTCTTTTCTCATATTGATCCTATTTAGATTTTTTATTCAATTGTATTTTTCTCCTTTTTTAACTTCTAATATAATATTTTTTTTATCTGTTCTCAACAGCCTTTGATTGCTTTCATTTTATATGCTCCATCTTTCGACCTGTTTTATTATTCTTATTTTATTGTAGTTCCCTTTTATCCTGATTAGTTTTGACTTCTGGTCTTGTTGTTCTCGGGCAAGTTGATCAATGGAGTTCTTGTCTTGATGTTCTCGGGCAAGATGATCATTGGTCTCTAAGGATTAAGAGAAGTGACTCCATACCACGTGTAAGATCGTATGTAATATAAGTAGGAAAGTTAACAAAATTGTGTTTTTTGTATACTTATATGTCAGCATAAATTTCCTCAGTGATAAAGAATGCACCTAGTTCATGCACTATTTTGTCCATTCCTCTAGAATTATGGATATTTCATAACATTGTTACACTAGATTATCCTCCCAGCAATTGGATAGGTGTTGAGTAATGGGTTTACTAATTAAATTCTGCCACAAAATAGGCACATAAAAATCCTATAATTCACGCCCAGAAATGTCACTTCAAAGAATAAAAACCGTACAAAACACCGCAGTCTACTTATACATGGTTGACCACTTAACTTGCTTGTTATTACAATTACAAGGATCGGAATTCTAGCCTTCAAGCCAGTCACGATATCCATACTAAAATCAGAATATTCCTGCTAATAAATGTTTGCTACGTAACTTTCTAGGTCAATTGAAGTCCATATTGAATGGCAAGAATGTTATAATTTCCTGAAATGATGTAGGATCCTAAATGGGTCAAAACTTTGAAGTACACACGAAGATATTAAAATATTGCATAAAAAATGCAAAATCAACTGGAATGAAACCATCGACCCCAAGCATGCGTCCCGCAATGACTTTGACATTCACATCCCAAAGTTTTTGACCCCAATCTCACATTTCTGATCCCAAAGTATTGACTGGAAATCCTGGGATCCATTGCAGGTCACATGCGTCCCCTGTGCTACAAGCCTACAGTGCATGTGGAGCATTCAAGGATGATGATCTCTTCAATCGCCGCTTTGCAAACGAGCCCAGGCTCGAGCGTTTCATCAGATGGCGCATCCAGCTCATGGAGAGCGGCCTCCTTCTTGATGGAGTTGATCCAATGGAATTTCTGAAGTTTGTTTTTATTTCACGTGTTAGTTATTTCTTTTCAGGCTTAAGAGTAACCAGTCAGCAGTACAAATGGCTATGGTGATCCGAGCTGTCAGGTGAGTCTAGAGGGGTCCTGCCACCTCACGAAGTAAGTTATAAGAACTTATGTCTTCTCGCTCTTGTTGTTGCTCCATAAAAGAGCAAGGTGTTTGATGTTTCATGGACATCTATTTTTTTTATAGTATCATGTGTTTTTCTTGTTCTATACGAGAGCATTTTATCTTGGTGTGAGTCCTGGTCAAAGTGAGAGCAATCCCATGCTCAAGCTTCTGGGCGCCATGAAGCTTAGATGAAACCAGGTCGTGTGGAAGCTATATGGAGCTCAAGATTAAGACATGCTGAAGCTAACAAGTGGTATCAGAGCCTGATACACCAAGGGGTATGTTGATGGTGAAGAAGACGGGGGAGACGAGCGCGTCTGGCGAGCAAAGCGGAGAGCTGACATTTTTTACTCCATCCATCAAACTCTCAAAGATGAACTACCGTGTCTGGTCCATGTCAATGGAGGTATACCTTGACTCGCATGGTTTATGGCAGGCAATAATCAGAGATAATGTTTCAGAGAAGAGGGATCGGTTGGCACTAGCCGCAATAATCAGCGAAGTTCCAAAAAAGCAGTTGATGATACTCGATGCAAAGAAAACCGAGAAGGAGAACTGGAGATCTTGCGACAGAGAAACTTAGGTGTAGATTGATTCATCAAATCACGCATTCAAGGGCTGAAGCATGATTATGAGCTGCTAGTGATGTCCAATACTGACTCGATAGTGGATTTCACGATGAAATTCACACACATTGTCTCAGATCTGCAGAATCTGGGAGAAACCATGTAGGAGAAAGAGGTAGTGAGGCATTTCCTATGGGCGACCCCTTCAAAATGCGACGTACTCACTCTCTCCTTGGAGCAGTATGGTGAACTCGATACGGTGAGCCTTGACGAGGTAATTGGCTCTCTCATAGTTCATGAGCTGCGATCAAGGAAAGGGAATCTCTTGAAGAGGAACAAGCCTTGTTGGCCAAGGCACTCAGTAAAGCCAAGCTGGCACATGATGAGGAGGGACCATCGAGCAACAGAGGTCAATTTCACAGCCAAGGTAGAGGAAAAGGTTGGGGACGTGGTCAAAGTTCAGAGGACAAAGATAAGAAGGTATTTGATAAATCACACATTCAGTGTTATAATTGTCAGAAGTATGGTCACTTTGCATATGAATGCGGAAGTGCGAGGAATGAACGCGAGGATTGTGCTTATGTGGCCGAGTCCACACTAGTTGCAGCCAATTCAACTACTGAAGGAGCGGTCACTTCTTCCCTCCTCATGACCATTGAAGAAGTTTGGAATGATTTTCTCCTTCAAGGATTGGAAGTTCAACATCAACATCACACTGACCTGTGGTATTTGGACACGGGAGCTACCAGCCACATGACAGGAAATCGGGAATACTTTACTACATTTGATGATTCAGCTGAAGGTTTTGTGAAGTTTTGGGACAACTCATGAGTTGAGATCCAAGGAAAGGGAATGTTATGAGGAAGGATGGACATATTGCTTTACTGGAGTTCATTTTTTACCTAAACTATGTGCTAACATTCTCAGCTTGGGGAGACTTGATGATGAAGGATACAAGGTAATTATGCATGAAGGTGCCTCAACTATTTATGATCAGGATGACACACTTCTTGTAAAAGTTCATCGCACACATGGACACCTCTATCTACTGAAACTCCAAGTGGGCGAATGATGTTTTCTCTCACAAGAAAAAGACACTCCCAATCGGCTATGGCATCTCAGGTATGGCCATCTGAATTATCATTCTTTGAATGATATGACCGACAATGAGATAGTGGAAGGTCTGCCATCTATCAAGATACTCAATGAGGTACGTCGAAGCTGTTTGGCAGGGAAACATGTTAGAACCTCCTTTCCAAAGAAATCAAATTTTAGAGCCCAAGTACTTGTGGAGTTGGTACATGTTGATATATGTGGGCCAATTAGTCCATCCACACTAGGGGGAAGCCGGTATTTCCTCTTAACTGTGGATGACTTTAGAAGGTTAATATGGATAACACTGCTAAAACAAAAGTCAAAAGCCTTGTCTGAATTAAAGAAGTTCAAAAGTCTAGCTGAAGCAGAAAATGGGATGAAGATAAGATGCATCAGAAGTGATAGAGGAGGTGAATTTAACTCTAGTGACTCACAAGGGATCAAACATCAACTAACTGCTCCTTACTCACCTCAACAAAATGGAGTTGTTGAGAGAAAGAATGGGACAGTCATGTCCCTTGTCCGAAGCATGCTGAAAGAGAAGGAATTGCCTCAAGAATTGTGGGGATAAGTTGTAAGTACTATTGTTTATCTACTTAATTTATCCTTCACTCATAGTTTAGATGGTATGACACCATACGAGAAGTGGACAGGGAGGAAGCCATCCATTCAGCATCTACGTGTGTTTGAATCATTAGTGCATGTCAAATGCACTGAAAATCCTCAGAAGAAGCTTGAAGGTCAAAGTACACCTATGATATTCATAGGATATGAAATAGGATCAAAGGGCTACGTGTTTTGCTCCAGACAAAGGTATGGTTCATATTAGCAGAGATGTTTTATTTGAAGAAGATGCTAAGTGGAAATGGAATATTAAAGGTGACAGTATGCCAGATTTGACATTCTTACCTGTTATTAGTTCAGTTGGTGATGAACAGGAACACTCTGAAGTTGAAGGTTGTGAAGATTTTCCTCAGATTCATGAATATTCACCTTCTCAATCTTCAGGATCTGAGGATAATCTTCCAGAAAAATTCAAATATCTTACTCATTTGTAGGATGAAACCAGACCAATAACTACTCAGGTAGAAGAGTGCTTGGTGTCACTGAAGAACCCAAGACATATGCTGAAGCATGTCAAGAAGAAGTATGGAGGCTGGCCATGATGGAGGAGATGGAAGCAATGGATTGAAATGGCACTTGGGAGTTAGTTATTCCTACGGAAGGTTGCAAGCCAATAGGACTCAAGTAGATTTTCAAAATCAAGAAGAATGCACCTGGTGAAGCTGTAAGACACAAGGCAAGATTAGTGGTGAAAGGGTATTCTCAAAAGGCGGGCATAGATTATGATGAAGTATTTGCTCCTATTGTTTGTTTTGAATCAATTCGAGTCCTAATTGCTATTGCAGCATAAAGAAGGTTGTTACTACACCACCTCATTGTAAAATCAGCCTTCCTAAATGAAGACGTGAAGGAGGAGCTCTATGTCAACCAACCAGAAGGATTCCTGGTGAATAGAAAGGAAGGGCATGCGTTAAAGTAAAAAAAGGCACTCTATGGGCTCAAGCAAGCACCTCGGGCATGGTACTTTAAATTGCATAACTGTCTTGTTTCTCTTGGTTTCAGAAGAAGCAAGCATGAGCAAGTTATATATTTGAAGACTAGGGATGGAATTCATTCGATCATTAGAGTGTATGTTGATGACCTACTTGTCATAGGTGAAAAGGAGAGTGACATCAATGAATCCAATCGTCAAATGAAGCATTACTTTGAGAGGACTGACCTTGGACATCTATGCTCCTATTTGGGAATTAAAGTGAGTCAAGAATAAGATAGAACCACAGTCCCAGAGCACTGATGCAAAGGATATTCTTAACTTTTCTCGAGTGGGTGATTGCAATGCTGTTCATACTCCTCTTGAAGTGAGGATGAAGTTTGGTCACTCAGAAGAGTCATCGGTTGACCCAACCTACTACCGTAGTCTAATTGGTAGTCTGAGGTACGTGACTCATACCCGTCCTGACCTGAATTTCTCTGTGGGATTCTTAAGTATATTTATGAAGCACCCTATGACAGAACATCTCACAGCCCTCAAAAGAGTCTTGAGGTATCTAAAAGGGACAATTGACTATGGATTGATCTATGAAAAAGGGAAAGCAAGAACACAGTTGATTGGATAGAGTGATAGTGATTTTGCCTGTGATGAACAGGATAGGAAGAGTACCTCTGGGCAAGTATTTTTCTTCAACAGATCTCTAGTCAGGTTGGGCCTCTCAAAAACAGAAAACGGTGGCATTGTCATCATGTGAAGCTAACTATATTGCAGCTACTTCTGCCACATGTCAAGGAGTGTGATAGAATCGACTTATTACTGAACTTAGTGGGATAGAAGGAAAAGCTATGAAGCTTCTCCTCGACAACAAATCAGCAATCATTCTCAGTAAAAATCCAGTTTATCACAGCTGCACCAAACATATAGACACACGTCATCACTTCATACGACAATGTGTTGAAGATAAATTGATCATGGTGGATTATGTGAAGACCAAACACCCACTGGCTAACATATTTACTAAATCACTTAGAAGGCAGAAATTCATTCAGATGAGAGAACGTCTTGGTATCCAGGATATTCCAAGAAAGGGACTGAATCAAGGAGGAGATTGATGGAGTTGATCTAGTCGAATTTCTGAAGTTTGTTTTTCTTTCACGTGTTAGTTATTTATTTTCAGGCTTAAGAGTAACCAGTCAGCAGTACGAATGGCTACGGTGATCCAAGCTATCACGTGAGTTTGTAGGGGTCCTGCAACCTGGTGAAGTAAGTTATAAAAACTTATGTCTTCTCGCTCTTGTTGTTGCTCTATAAAAAAGCAAGGTGTTTGATGTTTCATGGACCTCTGTTTTTGTTATAGTATCATGTGTTTTTTCTTGTTCGATACGAGAGTATTTTATCTTGGTTTGAGTCCTGGTCAAAGTGAGAGCAATCAGGTGCTCAAGATTCTACACGCCTTGAAGGTGAGAAGAAGCCAGGTAGTGTGGAAGCTATCTGGAGCTCAAGCTTAGAATATGCCGAAGCTAACACAACTTCTCCATTTCAAGCCCGGCAGAGTCTACTCCATCGTCCAGGTCACCGATCTTCATGACATGCCCAAGCGTGAACTCTACTCCGTATCCACCCACGTCCTCTCCCTTGTCTGCAAGGCACCCCCTCCTCTTCCTTCCTCCTTCCAACTTGCCGTACTGGAAGAGCACCGCCATGAAGCTCGTCTCGTTCGGTAGCGCCGGTGATGCTGTTCTTCTAGAGTTCTAAAATATAATGTCATAAGTTCTTATTTAAATTTATAAAAAATTCACCATCCAAAAAATTCATCCTTCATTCCCGGTCATCCGTGCACATTTTCGTCATCTGTCTTCTGTCACATATGACGGATGACTAATGACCGATGACTGAAAGCTCTCTATTCAGTCATTCGTCCGTTGCTTCAGATGATGATGGATGATTTTTTGTTACTGGACGGATGATGTTTCTTCCTCCATCCTCCAGCTCTAAACATGGCGAGGATGCCTTCTTTGTAACCTGGGTAATGACTAAATAAAATGATTTTACTGGGTAGAAAGGACAAGGCCATTGCTGATTTTACAATTAAGTGATAACAATTAAATTTCAATAACAAAGTACAGAAATAACAGAGTATATGAGAGAATAACGGAGTCAGACTCAGATGAAGTCCAGCTCGTTCAACGGGTCTGTATATGACAAAAATTTAAAAATTTAAAAATTCACAATACATGCATTCCTTTTAGCGAACAAAAATTTTGCACTTTTGAGTGAGTTTTCAGACAGGACCGCACAACCTTCCCTACCCTTGAGTGGAAACCCTTACCAGAGCTTATTTTTTACTATGGTCGTGTCATGGATAGAAAGCGTAAGCCTTGCTTTCATCCATTGTGGGGTCTCACCTGGGCTTCTTTCATAGAGACTGATGTTCAGATGCTACACATCTGTCAATGTAGGCTTCAAATAGGCCATGAACAGACCATGGATGAAGGAATAGGACGGAAGGAATGTTTGTCACAAGTGTGTAGTTTCATTCGATTAGCTTCTTAGTGGCTGGATGAAAGAGGAGATGGAATGGACAGGGGACGGGACAGATTAGGCCAAGCCGTAGGCTTCATCACCGTGATTGACTTTGGTCATACGGTGGAAGAATGTTGAATCTTATCCAGTAAACGATAGTTTTGGAAAGGAAAAATGAAGGGTTATGGTTGAGGTTGACGATGTGCCAGGATTGTTCTGGCTATCCGTCAATGTGCCTGGTCCTTTTTTCATTTTGTTCTCATTTAAACATTAGTATTATGATCTTCATAGAAACAGATGATAAATCGGATAGACGCAAACCTGCGACCTCCATGTTGAAAGCCGAGGACATTGACATTGTGTTTGATCACTTGTCAACCACCGGCCAAAATCACTAGTCCTCGGATGTGTTGCAACCGTTTTGGGGACAGACAACACCATTTTTAAAGGTAAACAGATGTCAATTGGTCGTATGTAAATCAAAGTAATTAAACGGAGTTGAATGACAGAGCAAAACGAGAACTGATCAGGGGTTTCGTTCTGGCTTCTGTTTCTAGGTCGGGATAAGTCACGAACCACTGATTGTACTGCTTCCCAATCCGTCTGTCATCTCGAAGCTAACTGATTGACCGAGATCTTCTTACTGGTGCAGACCGTAGGTAAGGGAAGTTTTAAGCAGATATCTTGATGTGTTGGGCGCAAACACTCGTAGAAGCGTACTTGGACGTGAGCCAATGCAGAAGATGTCGAGGAAGTTCCCAAGACGGTCCGAGGAGAAACACCAAGGTGAAGTCGTTAGCTTTGTTACGTCCCCGCGTCGTCACCGCCAAGAGTGCACCAACTCCAAGAGTGAGAGAGAGGGAAGGAGGAAGAGACTTCTACTTCAAATGAACTTTCAAGAAACTCTACTCAACTCAAGGGGAGAAAAGAAGAATACATAAAGGGATGTTCGGATTGAAGAAAACAAGGAAGATGGGGGGGCCTTTTACAAGCATAACACAAGGCCTAATGCCCAAAAAAACTAGGCACGGTCCTAGGGAGTAAGCACAATCCTATTCTCAAGGATGTGCTAGGTCATCCTACTTTCTAGGATGTACCAAGTCAACCCCCACAATCCTGAAACTTAGGGCTGGGGGGTTTAACATTTCCAACATGATGCCTGACTTAACTATACAAACATCCACGTGGATTGGAAATATAAGAGGGTAATGATTACCATCTCACGCTTTGGCTTGCTAAAGAAGCTGTAGGTCACACGACAAAGCGGCGCATCATACAAACTGCCTTCTCTATCTTTTTCCATGACACCGCTATCTCTTTCTCTCTCTCCGTATCGATTCATCTGTTTGAGCTTATCGATCTATATTCACTACAAATATGACATTGACCTCTTCGTGTTCTGAGACTTCTGACATGCTGATAGGTTCGATTACTAAAACATGGCTGGTGTGGATGCGGATGGATGATGATATTGGACAGACGAAATGGGACTAAACGGAATTCTGGTCACTTATCCGTCCAGAGCTTCGTGCGATTCTTCATTCGTCTGGGTTTCAGCATCGTCACAAGTACCTCATCAGTCCCATTCCGTTATTCGTCCATGACAGAAAATGGAACGGATAATGAATGTATGGATGATGAAACAGGGGCCTTTTTTATAAATCAAAACACTTCAACTTGTGCCCCACTTGTGACCCACTTGTGAATCACTCTTGTGACCTATCGCCCACTTGTGACTCACTTATGAATCACTCTTGTGACCTGTCACCCACTTGTGACCCATGCTTGTGAACCCAAGGCCTCGCTGTCGTGCACGCTTCCTCTCCACACATCCATCGAAGGTGACAACGTCTTCCACTCTTCTTGGTATTCTCTCTCTCTGTCTCATTTGTTATCTGAACGTTTTTGCGCCTTCTCTTTTGGTCCTACTCGTTGACATTACATTAATTCTTTAATATATTTTCTTTTTGTTTCTCTGTTGCTAATATGACTAGTTATAAACATTCGTTTATCGTGGGTACAAATCAGTTGATATGGAAAATTCAATCAGAATCTGGAACTTTAATTTGGCGTGACATATCTTATTTTTCTCGAAAAAAATTTGTTCTTTAATTCCTAAATGTTAACCTTCGTGACTAAAATTTTAACGGAAGTATGAATCTGTAGGATACGTTTCTAAAATGGCTGTATTAATCTGTACAATGAGGAAAAGGTATATTTATGTATATCTCATGGCAATGTATATTAATGTGTGAACTTTCTTAATTTAAGATTGCCCTTTCCTGATTCAATGGGTGTCCTATCCACCAATAATACGAGAACATGAACTAGAGTTATCTATATAGTCCATAGTTCTCCTCTCTTCCTCTTTACCCCTTACAGTTCCTCTGTCTTTATGTATTTTCAAATTGTTTTCTCTGTTGCTAATGTTATTACTTTTCCAATCTGTGCTCGATTTTTCCTTTATTCTCTCATTCATATGTAAAAACAAGTTGACCATCATGTAAAATGTTTGAGAATCACTCCATCATGTAAAATGTTATCCTGCAGTTTTTCCCTTCATCCTTTTTATCTTTCCAACTATTTATTCTCTTTCTCTCGATCTTTCCTCCTCTTCGCTTGTTTTTGTGTCAACCCGATTTAACCATCACGTAAAGTAGTTGATTATCATTTTACGCAATATTATCCTGTGTTATTTTTTCCACACCCTTATTTTTTTTTATTTCCATTGGTTTCTCCTTTTTTCTTTCAATTTTTACTTCTGTTTGCTTGTTTTTAGTGGAAAATAATTGACAATTTGTTTCCTAGATTTCTCTCATTTTTTCTCACTTACTTTTTCCTCCTCCGTTGTCATGCTTCTTTTCTTCACCTCTATCTATCCATAATGTTAATATATTCTCCGTTTCATTTCAGACTTCCTCCTTGTCATCATCTTATGTTTTTGTCTCCTTAGCCTTGCCATACATTAGTCTTTTTAGGTAAAAAAAATTTCACCATCACATAAAATGTTTGATAATCACTTCACCTGACGATGTCCTCTGCTTTTCTTGCCTCTATCCTTTTTTTATTTATTTTCAACTAGTTATCCTTCTTCCCTCTATTTCTCCTTATCTTCTCTTGTTTTTATGTTAAAGTGATTTGACCATATCGTAAAGTGGTTGATTATCCCTTTACGTGAGGTTATCATGCGTTATATTTCCCTCGCTCATTATTTTTTCTTTCCAATAATCTCTCCTCTTTTCTTCCAATTTTTAGATCTCTTTATTTTTTTTTGTGAAAAATGTGACAATCTGTTTTCTATTATTTCTCACCTTTTTCTCACTTTCTTTTGCCTCCCCTTTGTGGTGATTGTTTTCTTCACCAGTATCCATGCTATAATGCTATTATATTGACCCTTTTATTTCTGGCTTACTCATTGTCATCATTTTAGTTTTTATTCTCCTTAGCCTGTTAATACATTTGGCCTTCTTTATGTATAAAAACATGACTTTCACGTAAAATGTTTGATAATCACTTTGCCTGATGTTATCCTACAGTTTGTTTACCCCTATTCTTGTTTTATTTCCAATTATTTTTTCTTTTCTCTCAATTTTTCCTTTTCTCTCAATGTTTGATAATCTCTTGATTTTTTCTCAAAACCATTTGAACAGCGCATAAAATGGTTGATTATCATTTTACTTCATCCCATCCCAATTTTTTTTTTCCTCTCCCTATATATTTTTTTCTTAACAATAATTTATCATCCTTTTTTTGACATTTCCCTTTTTAGCTTGTTTTTTAGGTGAAAATATTTGACCATCTGTTTTGTATTGTTATAATGTTATTATATTTACCCTTTTATTTCAGGCTTCCTACTTGCCATCATTTTTTTTGTTATTCTCCTTATCCTCTTAATACATTTAGACTTTTATGTAAATATAAAATTTGACCATCACATATAATGTTTGAACATTACATCACGTGATGTTATTTCTGTTTTTTTCATCTAATGTTTTTTCTTTCCAACTACTTATCCTCTTTCTCTCGGTTTCCCCGTCTATTCATTTGCTCTTCTACCAAAACAATTTCACCATCACGTTAAGTCATTAATTATCACTCTACATGATGTTATCCTGCATTACTTTTTTCTCCCTTGTTATTATTTTTTAATTAATTTATCATTTTCTTTTGATTGTTACATTCCTTTACTGGTTTTTAAGTGACAAGATTTGACCATCTGAATCCTATTATTTTTCTCCTCTTTCTAACTTTCTTTTGGCCCCTCCATTGTCGTGATTCTTGTCCTCATCTCTGTCTATGCTAATAATGGTATTATATCTACCCTTTAATTTCTGGCTTCCTCCTTGTCATTATCTTAGTTTTTATTCTCCTTATCCTGTCAATGCATTTAGCCTTTTTTGTATAAGTATTTGAGCATCACAATATTTATCCTTCACGTGATGTTATTCTGCAGTTTTTTTGCCACTATTTGTTTTTCCTTTCCAACTATTTATCCTTTTTCTCTTGATTTTCCCTTATCTTCACTTGTTTTTATATTAAAACAATTTGGCTATTAGTAAAGTTGTTGATTATTACATTACAAGGGTTATCCTGTGTTATTTTTCCTCTCTCATTATCTTTTTCTTTCTGTATATTTATCCTTTTTTCTTTCAATTTTTATCTTTCTTTATTTGTGTTTTGGGTGAAAATATTTGCCCAGCTATTTTCTATAATTCTTCTCCTTTTTCTCATGTTCTTTTTCTCATCCGTTGTATTGCTTGTTTTCTTCACCTGTCTCTATGCTATAATGTTATTATATTTACCCTTTGATATCCGCCTTCCTCCTTGTCATCATTTTATTTGTTATTCTCCGTAGCCTGGTATAAATTTATCCTATTATGTAAAAAACTATTTGACCATGTTGTAGAATGTTTCTAAATCACTTCACATTATGTTATCCCATTGTTTTTTTTCATCTATTCTATTTTTTCTTTTCAGCTATTATCCTTATTTTCTCGATTTCACCATGTCTTTGCTTGTTTATAATTCAAAGTGATTTAACCAGCAGGTAAAGTAGTTAATTGTCACCTTATGTTATGTTATCCTGCGTTCTTTTTCCTCGCTCATTATTTTCTATTTCCAATATTATCCTCTTTTCAATTGATATTTAGCTTTTCTTTACATGTTTTTCGGTGAAAGGCTATGACAATATGTTTCGTATTATATCTCTCCTTTTTCTAACTTTCTTTTGTCACCTCCGTTGTCGTGATTTTTTGCATTATTGGTATCTATGCTATGATGTTATTATATTTACCCTTTGATCCCCGGCTTCCTCATTGTCATCATCTTGTGTTTTATTCTCCTCATCCTCTTTATACATTTAGCCTTTTATGTAAAAAAAAATTGACAGTCACATAAAATATTTGATAAATAATAATCTTACGCCATGTTATCCTTTGGTTTTTTCGCTTCTATCGTTTTTTTGTTTCCAACTATTTATCCTTTTTCTCTTGATTTCTCCTCATCTTCACTTGTTTTTATGTCAAACTGATTTGACAATGACGTAAAGTGGTTGAATATCAAGCTATGTAAGGTTACCCTATGTTATTTTTCCCTCGCTCATTATTCTTTTCCTTCCATTAATATATCCTCTTTTTTAAATAAAAAAAACTTTATTTACTAGTTTTTAGGTGAAAAGGTATGACAATCTGTTTCGTATCATTTCTCTTCTTTTTTCTCACATTGTTTTGTCTCCGCCGTTGTCGTGATTATTAACTTAACCTGCACCGATGTTATAATGTTATTATATTTACCCTTTTGTGTCCGACCTGTTACAAAAGAATCACTGCAACGGAGGAGACAAAAGAAAAATAGAAAAAAGAAGAAAAATAATGGGAAACAGATTGTCATATCTTTTCACCAAAAAACAAGTAAAGAAACCTAAAAACAAAAAAAAATGGAGAAATTAATGAACGGGAAAAAACAATGAGCGAGGAAAAAATAACGCAGGTTATGAAAATTGATAATCAACCACTTTATGTCACAGTTAGAACATTTTGACATAAAAACAAGAGAAGACGAGGGGAAATCGAGAAACAAAGGGCAAATAGTTGGAAAGAAAAAAAAGAATAGAAGCAAAAAAACCCAAAAATAACATGACATAAAGTGATTATCAAACATTTTACGTGACGATCAAATCTAAATTACAAAAAAGGCTAAATGTAATAACAGGCTAAAAAGAATCAACCATAAGGTGATGACAAGGAGGAAGTCGGAAATAAAAGGGAAAATATAATAACATTATAACACTGATAAAGATTGAGAAAATAATCACGACAATAGAGGAGACAAAAGAAAGTGAGAAAAAAGAAGATAAACCGCAGGAAACAGAGTGTCATATATTTTCCCCTAGAAACCAGTAAATAAAGCTAAAATTTAGAAAACAGGAGAAATTAGTGGTAAGAAAAAAATAATACGCACGGAAAAAATAACGCAGGTTACATAATTTGGTAATCAACCACTTTACGTTACGGTCAAATCATTTTGGCATAAAAACAATAGAAGACGAGCATAAATTGAGAAAAAAAATAAAAACAAAAAACCGGAGGATAACATGATGTAAAGTTAGTATCAAGCATTTTACGTGACGGTCAAATCTTCATTATATAAAAAAGATACATGTATCAACATGCTAAAAAGAATCAAACATAAGATGATGACAAGGAGGAAGCCGGAAGTAAAAGGGTAAATATAATAACATCATAACATCGGTACGGGTTATGAAAAGATTCACGACAACGGAGGAGACAAAAGAAAGTGAGAAAAAAGAAGATAAATAATAGAAAATATATTGTCATATTTTTTCACCTACAACAAGTAAAAAAAGAGGATACATTAATGGGAAGGAACAAATAATGAGCAACGAAAAAAATAATGCAGTTTACGTTAATTGATAATTAACTACTTTACGTTATGGTCAAATAATTTTGACATAAAAAAAATGAAGATGAGGAGAAATCAAGAAAAAAAAAGGATAAATAATTTATAAGAAACAAATAATAGAAACAAAAAAACCCGAGCATAACATGACGTAAAGTGCTTGTCACTTTACGTGACGGTCAAAAAATTGTTACATAAAAGGCTAAATGTATTTACAGGCTAAAAATAATCAACCATAAGATGATGACAACGAGTACACGTTTTAATTTTATAATGTTATTATATTTACCCTTATATTTCAGGCTTCCATCTTGTCATCATCTTATTATTAATTTTTTTAGCCTGTTAATACATTTAGCATTTTATGTAAAACAGATTTGAGCGTCACGTAAAATGTTTCATAATCACTTGACATCATGTTATCCTGGAGTTTTTTTGCTAGTATTCTTTGTTTCCAACTATTTATCCTTTTTTTCTTGATTTCTCCTTGTCTTCTCTTGTTTCTATGTCAAAATGATTTCACCATAAGGTAAAGTAGTTAATTATATTTTACGTAACCTGCGTTATATTTTCCTCGCTCATTATTGGTTCCTTCCCATTAATATATCATCTTTAAAAAAAAAAACATTTAGCTTTCTTTACTTGTTTTAGGTGAAAATATATGACAACCTGTTTCCTATTGTTTCTCTTCTTTTTTTCTCACTTTATTTTGTCTCCGTCGTTGTTGTGATTCTTTTCCTAACCTGTATCGATGTTATAGTGTTAATATGTTTATACTTTCATCCCCGGCTTCCAACTTGTGATCATCTTTTGTTTTATTTTCCTTGGCCATTTCATACATTTAGCCTTTTATGTAAAAAAACAAATGACTCTAATATAAAAAGTTTTATAATCACTTTACGTCACCTTCTCCTTAGATTTTTTTGCTTTTATATTTTTTTCTTTCCAACTATTTATCCTTTTTTTCCTCAATTCCCCCTTTTCTTCTCTTGTTTTTTTATCAAAATGATTTGAAAATAACGTAAAGTAGCTGATTATCAATTTACGTATGGCTACCCCGCGTTGTTTTTCACTCATTAATTTTTCCCCTTTTTCATTTTTTTTGCTTTCTTTACCTGTTTTATGTAAAAAGATATGACAAACTGTTTTGTATTAGTTCTCTTATTTATTTTCTCACTTTCTTTTGTCTCCTCCGTTGTCGTGATTCTTAATTAACCTGTATCGATGTTATAATGTTATTATATTTACCCTTTTATTTCCGGCTTCCTCCTTGTCATCTTCTTTTCTTTAGCATGTTAATACGTTTAGCCTTTTATGTATAAAACAAATGACTGTCACGTAAAATTTCTGATAATCACTTTATCTGATGTTATCCCTATTCTTTTTTCTTTCAAATATTTATCCTTTTCTCTCAATTTTTTCTCCTCTCCTCTTGATTTTTGTATAAAAATGACTGGTATAGTGTGTGAATTGGTTGATTATCACTTTACTTTATCTTAGTCTACTACTTTTTTCCCTCGCTTTATATTTTTTGTTTGCAATAAAACAATTTATGCATAAATTGGTTGATTCAATGTTTTCCTTTTTTAACTTGTTTTTAGGTGAAAATAGATGACCATCTGTTTCCCATTATTTCTCTCCTTTTTCGCAATTTCTTTTTCCTCCTCTATTGTCATGCTTATTTTATTCACCAGTATCTATGCTCTAATATTATTATGTTAACCCTTTCATTTCCAGGTTCCTCCTTGGCATCATTTTATTTTTTATTCTCCTTACCCGTTTAACGCATTTAGCCTTTTGTGTAAAAATAAAATTTGAATGTCACATAGAATGTTTAAACGTCACTTCAAGTGAAGTTATCCAGCAGTTTTGTTCCATCTTTTAGTTTTTTCTTTCAAACTATTCCTCATTTTTCCCTCGCTTTCACATCCTCTTGGTTTGTTTTTATAACAAACGATTTGACCATCATGTAAAGTTGTTGATTCTAACTTTACATGATGTATCCTGCATTATTTTATGTTTGCTCATTATTTTTTACCTTTCTATTTAATTGCCATTTATTATTTTGATTTTTACCTTTCAAAACTTGTTTTTTTGGTGAAAAGATTTGAGCATATGTTTCCTATTATGTCTCTCTTTTTTATCACTTTCCTTTTCCTCCCCCTTTGTAGTGCTTTTTTTCTTCACTTGTATCTATGCTATAAAGTTATTATACTTATCTTTTCATTTGTGGCTTCCTCCCTGTCGTCGTCTTATATTTTATTCTTCTTAGCATGTTCGTACATTTTTCCTATAAAAAATATTTCACGGTCATAAAAAATGTTTGATAATCACTTCACGTATGTTGTCTTCTGGTTTTTTTGCCTTTATTTCATTTTTTAACTATTCATCCTTTTTCTCATGATTTTTCCACGTCTTATCTTGATTTTATGTCAAAATGATTGACCATCACGTAAAGTTGTTGATTATCACTATAAGGGAGGTTATCGTGCGTTATTTTTCCTCTCTTTTATTATTTTTTTATATCCATTAATTTTTTCATTATTTTGTTTCCTTGATTTACTTGTTTAGGTGAAAAGATTTGACCATCTGGTTCCTATCGTTTCTCTCCTTTTTCTCATGTTCGTTCCTCCTCCGTTGTCTTGCTTTTTTTCTTCAACTCCAATTATGCTATAATGTTATTATATCTACCCTTTTCATTTCCGGCTTCCTCCTCCTGATCATCTTATGTTTTATTCTTGATAGAACATGATTTGACAAGTTTGTCAACCAAATTACAGCACAGTAAATAAACAACTTACAATGCAGCAAATGAATGATAAACTATAAAATAACTATTAATACACAATTGCCGTCGGATAAGACCACAGACCCGAAAGGATGTTTGAGAGGAAAACTAGGAATGAGAAAGGCTCCCAATGATCCACAGATCGATATGAACACAAATGAGAAAGGCTCCCAAAGTGAGATGAGAAATCACTGCCCTGAGGCATCCCAAGCTCCGTCGATTGCAAATCTAATTGACACCTTAGAAAGAAGATTCCTATGGCGCAAGTAATAGTGGCTAATCCTATATATTACCTTTCTCAGGCAGAGGAACATTCCAACTCCTAGGTAACCAAGCTAAACACAAAGTAAATGGGAGTTGGATGAGAAGGATATGACCTCGTGCAAACTCCAGCTGGAAAGGGTCAGCAGGTGCAGATTAATGGATCATGTTGAAGGAGTCCAAGGGGCTCAAACAGAGGGAATGATACCCCTTTGATCAACACTGAACCAATAATAATGATGGGTCCCGCTGAAGAAGTCAGAATCCTGAAGAGGAAGGGAAAACTCCCTTTGGTCAACACGGAGTAGGGAGGTCAATAGGTCTCAAATGGCTTAAAGCCTTATCTCGATCAACTCTATTTCAAGTGGGAGATGAACGCTGATCGGCGATGGGATGAAACACCATTACCAAGCAATGAGAGGACATTCAACAAAGCTGCTTGGGTGTTTAACAAAAGTGCGTCGACTAAGGTGTCTTCCCGCAGGCGACTGGATTCACCGGCGGTCGGCAGTGATGTCCGATGGCGGAGTAGGGGCGTCGTGGACCAAGCAAAGAGGGGTGAGCGTTCGACAAAACAAAACTTCACAGATGTTATCAGAACTCCACAGATGCCAACTCGTCTACGTCCATATGATCCGTTGGTGGGTGGGGAAGTGATGGCCAGCAACAGTTGTCCGTCATCAAGAATAATCCAGACCAGAGTTGCGATTGTTCCGTTTGTTCCAATTGTTGAATGCCAGGTACGATGGCACAAATGTAGACAGTGGGAATGACCTTTTTTATGGCAGTACAAGGGTGAGGATTGATTTCTTCAACCTCTAATTCTTTGTCGAGCTTCTTCACCGATAATCTACATCCACAGTTTTCTTCTCCGGAAGGTTCACCGTCTAACTTTGGCAGTAATCGCCCTATTTTGGGGCAGATCTATGGAGGGATCCACTCAATAGAAGTTCAAAAAGGAACAATCACAAGAACACTAAGTTTGACTTTTCCAAATGCCAATCTATCCTCTCCATTGAGGCATGCACCCATTTATATAGGTGGATGCATTAATGGATCATTAGGGGAATGGTCCAAGTGAGAGACCTTCCCCAATTGGGCCAATTTAAACAATTACATCATAAAATAAAACAAGGCCTAAAACAGGTGGCCACTTTAAAAGTCCTTTCTCATAAAGAAATGTGTAAAATAAACTGGATAAGTTACCCAATCGATCGTGTGCTTGAAGGTCGGGTTCTTCGTGTCGGCTTGGGCGTCATGTCGCGGTTGATGGCAGGCCTGAATAGGAGCTTCTCGATGGTCCTCCATCAATTCCCCTTAGCCTGTTAATACATTTGGCCTTTTATGTATAAATAAAATTTGACTATCACGTAGAATGTTTGAAAATCACTTCATATGATGTAATCTTGAGGTTTTTTGCCCTTGATTCTTTTTTTTTCTTACCAACTATTTACCTTTTTTGTCTCAATTTCTCCTCCACTTTACCTCTTTTTATGCCAAACCGATTTGACCATCACGTAAAGTGGTTGATTATCAGTTTACGTGATGTCATCCTGCATTGTTGTTTCCTTGCTCATTATTTTTTCCATTTCCTTAATTTGTCCTTTCTCATTCTTTTTTCACCTTTCTATACTTGTTTTTTGGTGAAAATATTTGAGCATCTATTTCCTATTATGTCGCTTCCTTTTCTTTCTTTCTTTTTCCTCCTTGTCATCATCATATGTTTTATTCTCCATAATGTGTTCATACATTTTGCCTTTTTTGTAAAAAAATATTATACCGTCACATAAAATGTTTGATAATTACTTCAGGTGATGTTATCCTGTGGTTTTTTCCCTCTATTATTTCTTTGTTTCGGAGTAGTCATCCTTTTTCTCCGAATTTTTCATCCTCTTCTCTTGTTTTTATATCCAACAATTTGCCCATCATGTAAAAATGTTGATTTATCACTTTACTTAAGGATATCTTGCGTTATTTTCCTCGAACTTTATTTTATTCTTCCCGATTATGTATCCTCTTTTATTCTGGTATTTACCTTTTCTTTACTTGTTTTTAGCTAAAAAAATATGCCCATCTATTTCCTCTTATTTGTTTCCTTTTTCGAACTTTCTTTTGTCTCCTCTATTGTCATGATTCTTTTCTTTGCCTGCATCAATGTTATAATGATATTCTCCAGGTTACTGTTATAATGTTATAATGTTTGCCCTCTACTCTCCAGGTTACTCCTTATCCTGATCTTATGTTTTATTCTCCTTAACATGTTAATAAATTTAGCCTTCTCTGTAAAAAGATTAATCCATCATGTAAATTGTTTGATAATCACTTCACGTCATGTTATCCTGTAGATTTTTCCATCTATTCTTTTTTTCTTTCCAACTATTTATCCTTTTTCTCCCAATCTCTCCACCTCTTGACTTGTTTTTTATTTCAAAACGACCCAAATGGCAAAGTGGTTGATTATCCCTTTACTTTATGTTATCCTTTGTAATTTTTCCTTGTTCATTTTTTTTTACTTAAGAATATTTTCTCCTCTTCTCTATCGATATTTAGCCTTCTTTACTTATTTTTAGCTAAAATAATATGACCATGTATTTCCTATTTTTTGTCTCATTTTTCTAACTCTTTTTTGTCTCCTCCATTGCTGTGATTCTTTTTTTCACCTCTATCTATGTTATAATGTAATTATATTTACCCTCTCTTCTACAACTTCCTCCTTGTCATTATCCAATGTTATATTCTCCTAAGCGTGTAAAACTATTTAGTCTTTTTTGTAGAAAAGATTCAACTATCACGTAAAATGTTTAATAATCACTTCACGCATTGTTATCCTACTGTTTTTCTCCACAATTTTTTTTTCTTTTCTAATATTTATCCTTTTTCTCTCGAGTTTTACCCCTCTTTTTTTCTTGTGTCAAAATTATTTTTCCATCACAAAAAACTTTGATTATCACTTTACTTGTTGTTATCCTCCGTTATTTTCTCTCACTCATTTTTGTTTTCTTTTGATTAATTTATCCCTTTTCTTTCGCAATTACCCATCTTTACTTGTTACTAGGTGAAAATATTTGACCATCTGTTTCCTATTATTTTTCTCCTTTTTCTCACTTTCGTTTGCCTCCTCCATTGCCCTGCTTCTTTTCTATATCTGTATTTATGCTATAATATTATTATATTTACCCTTTCATCTCGGTTTCCACCTTGTCATGTTCTTAGGTTTTATTCTGCTTTGCGTGTTAGTACATGTAGCCTTTTTACGTAAAAAATATTTGACTGCCACCTAAAATGTTTGATTATCCCTTCACGTGATGTTATCCTTCGATGCTTTTTGTCTATTCTATTTTTCTTTCAAATAATTTACAATTTTTCTGCCGATTTTTCCTTATCCTCACTTGTTTTTGTCTAAAAATGATCGTATAGTCAACTAAAGTGCCGATTGTTCCTTTTTCCTTCGATTTTTACCTTTGTTCACTTGTTTTTAGGGGAAAAGATTTGAACATATGCTTCCTGTTTTCTCTATCATTTTTCTCACTTTTTGCCTCTGTTGTGGTGCTTCTTTTCTTTACCTGTATCTATATTATAATGTTATTATATTTAACCTTTCACTTCTGGCTTCCTTCTTGTCATCCCCCTATGTTTGGTTCTCCTTAACTCGTCAAGATATTTAGCCTTTTTATGTCAAAAAAAACCTGACTATTATGTAAAATGTTTGATAATTGCTTTACATGATGTTATCCTGTGGTTCTTGCCCCTCTGTTTTATTTCTTTCCAACTATTTAGTCTTTTTCTCTCGAGTTTTCATCCTCTTATCTTGTTTTTAAGTCAAAACGATTTGACCATCATGTAAAGTGGATGGTTTTCACTTTACGTCATGTTCTATCCTACATTATTTTTTTCCCTTGCTAATTATTTTTTTTGTCCATTATTTTCTTCCTTTTCTTTCGAGTTTTACTTTCTTTATTTGTTTTTAGGTTAAAATATGTCACTACCTGTTTCCTATTATTTATCTCCTTTTTCGAGTTTTATTTTGCCTCCTCCGTTGTCGAGTTTCTTTTCTTTACTTATATATGCTATAATGTTATTATATTTATCATTTCATTTCCAGCCTCCTCCTTGTCATCATTTCATTTAGCCTTTTTTGTCAATTAAACCGTCGCGGAAAATTTTTGGCAATCACTTCATGTGATGTTTCTTCAAAAGTTTTTTCCCCTCTATTCTTTTTATTTTCAAACTATTTATCATTTTTCTCTCGATTTTTCCTTCTTTCTCTTGTTTCTATCTCACAACAATTTGACCATCACATAAAGCGGTTGATTATCACTTTACGTGATGTTATCCTGCGTTATTTTTTCCTCTTTTTTATTCTCTTTTTATTCCGTTGATTCCTCCTTTTTTCTATTGAGTTTTAGTTTTATTTACTTTTTTTTGGTGAAAAGATTTTTCCTATTATTTCTCTCTTTTTTCTCAATTTCTTTAGCCTCTTTGACTATCATGCTTCTTTTTTTCATTTGTATCTATGCTATGATGTTATTATATTTACCCTTTTATTTCCAAGTACCTACTGGTCATCATCTTATGTTTCACTCTTCTTACTCTTTTCTCAACTTCCTTTATATTTATGTATTCTTGCTTTGCTATTTTCCTCTTAATGTATCCCCTTTTATCTTATGCATTTTCCTATTTTTTTTATGCTGCTACTATGATTATTTATAAACATTGGTTTTATGTTGTCGAATCAGTTCAGACGAATAATTCTTTCATCGTCATATTGATATGAAAATTTCAATCAGAATTTGGATCTTTAATTGTGCATGAAATATATTATATTTTCCCAAAAAATAAGCTATGTGATTTCCAATTGATAATCTTTGTGACCCAAAAAGGTTAACAGTTTGTGATCTTAGTACGACACGATTTGCAGTACTAATATGTACAACTATTTTTTTTTTCAAAAACAATTAATATGTACAACAAGGGCTTGGACATATTCATGAAGTACGATATGTCGTTCGGCTATTCTAGAAAAACATAGTGATGTCGGACGTGTCGTATGTGCCGATAACGGTCGACACCGAATATGATGGTTCAGTGCCGATAAGATGTAGTGGTATCAAACATCGACGGTGTCGTTGTCCAGATGGATGAACACTAACGGGACGATGTAACTATGAATGTCCTATGTGTCGTATGCGCAGGCTTCGACTCGAGGGAGGCGCCGAGCTCCAAGCTTGGACGGGGTCGCCGGATGACGGTGACGGTGGCCTCTCGAACCTTGTCGGAGCTATGATTAGGGCTCACACGTAACGGACGGTCTCATCCGCACCAACAAGACACTCCAATGTCGTAGTTTTCTCTCAAACCTCTCTCACCTACCTAGCCCGAGCACGGTGGAGTCTTGACGAAAATGTACTGCAAAGTGTAAATGAACGAGTGAAGGGAGAGTACGGCGTGCCTCGTCGTCGGTGTGGCTCGCTTGCCGAATTGTCGACGGTCAGCGGCGGTCGGAGCGGGTGTGACAAAGATGCGCCAGAGAGCTAACGGCGGCTCGACAAGGGATGTGCTGGAGCTGTACGTAAAGGTCGGAGGAAGGAAAGAGGTGCGGCTTGAGTGGCAGTAGTGATGGACCTTGCCAGAGCTGGCGCCGAGAGGTCAACGCAAGTTCCCATTGACAAGAGGGTGGTTGGCGGGTTTGCAAAGTCGGGAGCTTCCAACTCGAGCAGTTCGCGTTATGGCGGGCTCGGCGACTCAAGGGGCTTGACAAGGATCTTGGCGACCAGTTTTGGGGGAGGGGCAACCTTAGTTGAGTCGAATGGTACTTTGGGCAGCACCCCTAGCAGCAAGTCAATCCACGTCACCAGAATTGGGCCAACAACACTTCAATTTGCGGATCGAGACAGCCGTGAAGCGATCGGCAAATGAGAATCCGTTAGTTGGTCGCCGGCGGTAGCCCCAATTTCTGTGACAACTGGAGCAATCCTCAGATGATTGAGCACTGTGGCATGGCCAGAGATTTGTTCAAAGTGCTATCCTGCACGGACAGTGCAGAATCGAGGAGTGCTCCGCGAGTGCTTGAGAGGAGATATCGATCTCGTTTGAGGAGGGTGCTGCGCTGGCATTCCCGGTTAGATCAGACGTAGGGTAGGTGGAATCGAAGAGCAGTGGCGAGATCAGGGAAACTCCACGCCAAGATCTCTACTACCTTCTACCTTCTTCTTCCTATCCACTTCTTCTCCGTCCTTATTTTCTAATGCAGTGAGACCAGATCCGTCAGGAAATTCCACTTCACAAAAACAAAACCTGGTCTAAGGGATTAGGGCACCCCCCGCTTCCCTTATCAAGGGGAAACGGATGGGCCCTTATGTGGGTCAACAAAAGGGGGATGAAGGGTCCATTAGGGGGCCCTGATGGAATGGGCCCCCATTACAAAGAAACAAGGGGAACTGAAAATATAAAAAGAAAACAAGGGGAGGCAAAGGGATCCCTCCCTTTATGACGATGGGCGTGCAGACACATTGGGCACGCGACAAAAACACAACGACGAGATGAGAAAAACATAAAACACGAGAAAGGCCAAAGAAATAAAACACGATAAGTCGAGCAATCTCATCCGAGTTTCGACGAGGGCGGCGGGCGGCACAAACGACGTCATCGACCATCTTCGATGGCGTGCGCCATCACAAAGATCTGAGTTTGTATAAGAAATCAGAGGATTTAGCACTATTTTGATTCGATGAGTAAAGGATCTCATGTCAATCAAACATTTATATACAACTGTGAGGTACATTCTTTCACCATTTTCATTCTTTTGAGCAATGCTTGGACATACAAATGTATATTTACTATGAAAAAAATGTATCAATGTTTTGTGGATTTTGTTATGGTTCACTTTGAACCATTCTGCACACAGGATAATGTTTTGCATACAGGATAATATTTATTTTTCAATTTAACGCTCTCATACATGCAGTCTTCGTTTACTTTTTATAAAAAGTGATAGTATGCAAAAAAATTTTGACTTGGAGTGAGTTTACTATTTTTCCAAGAAAAAAAAATTCTTAAAGTAATTTAAGACTATTATGGAGTCTAGTGAAGACAATGAGACACCTCATCACAATGACGGTGAGCAGGCAGTAGGAATTGTAAGTGATAGGAGGAAAAGCCCTCAAGGTCGGAGTCAAAATTGAAGGAAGCAACCTAGAGAAAAAAAATTTTGATTACTTCACGGTCGTGGATGACTTGAAGTACATATGTGAATTCTGTCGTGGTATTAACATTACAACCCTACCCGGCGATGAAAACAATGTATCTACATCTTTAAACATGAATGAGGTAATTAAACGCTTAATGAAATTTCAATATTTTAATTTAAATCTAACTCTACTTATTTCTGCCACGTCCTTCCACAATCGGCGCATGAAGGTTGAACATCTTCAAGTAATTATGTGTCCTTCTCTATGGGGATTTTACTCTTTTAGTGTTGAAAACAATTCTCACTTTCCCTGTCTATCTCTGAATTTATGGACAAAAGAGAATCCACAATCATTTATCCACTCACTTTCATATTATTGCTGAATAGTAATTTACCAGCTTTTGAATAGCCTATCTCCTTATGAGTGAGCAATATATCAGTTTTTCATTGTTCATTTTCTTTTTTGACCTTTTTAATGCTTTTTCTACGGACCAGTTTTTCCATAGAATATAGTCTGCTTTTTACTTCGAATCTCATTTTTTTTCGTTTACCTTCCGCACTTGGTCTTTTTTCCCCTCTTCTCATCTTGCTTTCTTGATGTTTCTGTTGACTTCTTTGCTCACATCTCTTCTTGTTCCGCATTTTTCTCATATTTTGAGCTGTTTTTTCAGTGTCTGCCTTCTCCTCTACTTAAGACATTTTACTCATCTTGATCCTCTTCCATTCTTTTTTTCTTTGTATCTGATCTTCTCTACTTTGTCATCTTTTGTTTCCTTTTGCTTTAATGATCCTTTTGATCATTTTTTTGGTTTTTCTTCTATTTTTCTGTCTTCTTTTGATATTTTCTCTAGATTGTATTATTTGCATGATCATCATCAGCTTGCGATTTTTTTCTTTTCTTTATCCTTTTTTGATTTGTGTTTTCTATGACATCTGATTTTCTCCATTGCGCCGTCCTTGTCCTCTAGCATGATCCTTCGTCTTCGAATCTCGTCGTTTTTGTTTTTCTTCCGGCCTTATATTTATACTAGTGATTTTTTCTCAAAACTGGATGGTACTCATCAGTATCATCACTTCGTCAATTCTTTTCTCATCTTGATCCTCTTTTATTTTTCTTTTATTTTTTTACTTTTAATGTGTTCTTTTTTATCTCTTCCCTAGAGTTTTTGATTTCTTTCTTTCTATATGATCCATCTTTCCACCTGATTTTGTATTCTGATTTTGTTGTAATTTTTTTTTATCCTGATTAGTTTTGACTTCTGGTCTTGTTATTCTCGGGGAAGTTGATTAATGGAATTCTTGTCTTGTGGTTCTCGGGCAAGATGATTATTGGACTCTGAAGATTAAGAGAAAGGACTCAATACCATGTGTAAGATCATATGTACTATAAGTAGGAAATTTAACAAATTTTTGTTTTTTTATATGTTTAGATGGCCACATAAATTTCCCCAGTGATAGAGAACGCACCTAGTTAATGCAATATTTTGTCCATTCCTCCAGAATATGGATATTTCATGACGTAGCAACACTAGATTATCCTCCTAGCCATTAGGTAGGTGTTGAGAAATGCGGTTACTAATTGAATTCTGCCAATAAATGGTAGACTACATAGCAAACATTGGTCCTACAACTTATTTGACACAAACGGGCACATAAAAATCCTATGACTCAACCCTATGAATGTCACGTCAAAAAATAAAAACCGTACAAAACACTGCAGTCTACTTATACATGGTTAACCACTTAACTTGCTTCGTATTACAATCACAAGGATCAAAATTCTAGCCTTAGAGCAAGACAGTATATTAATATGATCTAATGAAAACTATTCCTGCTAAGAAATGTTGACTACGTAACTTTGGACTGAAGCTGTTTCTAGGTCAATTGAAGTCCATATTGAGTGTCGAGAATGCGATAATTTTTTGAAATGATGTAGGCTCCTAAATGGGGGAAAAACTTTAAAGTACACGGGAAGATATTGAATTGTTGCATAAAAAGCTCAAAATCAACTTGCAAGAAGCCATCGACCCCAAGCATGCATCTCGAAACGACTTTGACATTCACGTCCCAAAGTTTTTGACCCCAATCTCACATTTCTCATCCCAAATCATTGACTAGAAATCCTGGGATCTATTGCCGAACACATGCCCCCTGTGTGCTACAAGACTACAAAGCATACGTAGCATTCAAGGACAGTGATCTCTTCAACCATGCATTCAGAGACGAGCCTAGGCTCGAGCACTTCATTTGATAGCGCGTCCAGCTCATCGAGCACGGCCTCCTCCTTTTACATTTAAAGCCGAGTGGTGCCAACTCCATCGTTTAGGTCACAGATCTCCATGACATGGCCAAGTGTGAGCTCCACTCCGTCTCCGCCCTCGTCATCTCCCTCGCCCTCAAGGTACTCCTTCCTCCTTCTAGCCCGCCGTACGAGAAGTGCACCGCCATGAAGCTCGTCTTGTTCGGTATCACTGGTGATGCTCTACTTTTGGAGTTAAAAAATATAATGTCATAATCTCTTATTTATAGTTACAAGAAAATTTTCATCCAAGAAAGTCAACCGTCATTCCCCGTCAGCCGTTTGTCATTTTTGTCATCTATCATCTGTCACAGATGACGGATGACTAGTGACAGATGACTAAAAGCTCTCCGTTCAGTCATCCGTCCATCGCTCCGGACAATGACAGATGACTTTTTTCGAATGGACAGAGGACGCTTCGTCGTCCGCCCTCCAGCTCTAAACATGGGGCGGATGCCTTCTTCCTTAAGTGTGCAATGATTAAATGAAATGATTGTACTGGGTAGCAAGGACAAGGCTGTTGCCGATTTTACGATTGAGTAATAACATTTAAATTGCAATAACGAAGTATAGAAATAACTGAGTATATAAGAAAATAGCGGAGTCAGTCTCAGACGTGGTCCAGCTCGTATAGCAGGTCCGTAAATGACCTCTAAAATTCATTTATGTCGTTCCATAGATAGAGATAGATGGGTAATCAATGAACAGTTTCTAGGTGGAGGAGTCAATAAATTACAATTTCAAGGAACGTAGTTATTTATGGATATGTATCAATGTATGTCCACAAATTAGTTATGCCAGAAATAAGTGGCTTTTTTTAATGAAAATAAAAATGGTACTAGGTGTTGAAGAATTCAACTAGGCGACAATGTACGCCCCCGATGGACCTATTGGATTGAACATCATGTGTAGCGAGTAATAATTGAACATATACCATTATGTACTCAATGGAGATGGGAGGCTTGGATTTAATGTAGGTTACAGGGACATAGTTAAGATTAAAGCTAGTATTAGGATCCAATCTAGAAGGATTGGTTCAATATTTAGGATGTGTAGACAGTAATAATGGCTGACCACTTCCATTACATAAATTAACCTATGTATATTAATTTAAGTGGTGGAATACAATGATCTAATAACTTCTAAGGTGTCTTTTCCTTCTCCTCTATCTTTATTCTCTTTTTTGATTTTCTGTCTGCACAAGATCACGGATCTTTTAATTTTACCAGAACAACTTTCCACCCACGTCTAAATAGACATTCACCCAAAAATCTATAGGAATGGAATTATCTGCAATGATAACAAATGGACATGTCACAGTGGTACTTCTTACAAGAAGCGTGCTGTCTATGATGCTGTAAAGGCACCTAACAGTATTGGAAGAGCTGCATTTTAACAATGCTGAATTGGTATGACCTATTTCATTTTACTGAAAGAATATGGCAGAAAGATTCCTTTATTTATTTATAATGAGAATTTCATTGAAAATTTACATCACAAGATGTCGCAGAAAAAAAATTGCGAGAGTTCTTGGGATCCTTCGTCCCACTATTTCTGACTTTATCATCCTATGCATTATCAAGTCCTGAAGGGAGAATGTATGAAGCACATAGTGTCCCGAAGAAGTGGACATCAGAATCAAGTTTATCAACAACATATAGGAGGAACAGGCATAGTGGTAATATAAATGTTTTGCAGTTTCCTATTATTCCTATTATTACTCTTCTTTTTTTGATTTTCTGTTTCCTCCGTTCCAGTGCTTGTTTTCTTTGCCTCTATCTATGCTATACTGTTATTATATTAACCCTTTTATTTCTGGCTCCTCCATGGGCATCATTTTCATTTTTTATTCTCGTAAGTATTTGATGTAAAAATAAAACTAAACCCTCATGTAGAATGTGTGAAAGTCACTTAGTGTGATATTATCCTGCAGTTTGTTTCTATCTATTCCTTTTTTTATTTCAAACTATTTATCATTTTTTCCTCCATGTCACCTCCTATTCACTTGTTTTTGTAACAAAACAATTTGACCATCACATAACGTTGTTGATTATAACTTTCCGTGATGTTATACTGCGTTATGTATGCGTTATTTTTTTCATTTCATTCATTTCACATTTTTTTTCAATTTTGACCTCTCTATCTTTGTTTTTCGGTGAAAATATTTGAGCACCTGTTTCCTATTATTCCTCTCCTTTTTTTCTCACTTTCTTTTTCCTCCTCCGCTGTAGCGCTTGTTTTCTTCACCTATATATATGTCATAGTCTTAATATATTTACCCTTTAATTTTTGGCTTCCTCCTTATCATCATCGTATGTTTTATTCTCTTTAGCATGTTTATATCTTTTGCCTTTTTACGTAAAAAGGATTTAACCGCTAAACAAAATGTTTGACAATCACTTAACGTGATGTTAGCCTTCGGTTTTTTCCTCTATTCTTTTTTCCCTTTCCAACTATTTATCCTTTTTCTCTTGATTTCTTCTTCTCTTCTCTTGTTTTTTGTGTCAAGATTATTTGACCATCACTTAAAGTGGTTGACTATCACTTTACGTGAGGATATCTTGCGGCATTTTTTTCTCTCATATTGTTTTTTTTTCCATTAATTTTTCCTTTTTCTTTCAATTTTTTTCTTTGTTTTTCTGTTGTTGGGGTAAGAAGATTTGATCATTTGTTTCCTATTATTTCTCTTCTTTTTCTCACTTTCTTTTTCCTCCTCTGTTGTCTTGCTTTTTTTCTTTACCTGTATCTATGCTATAATGTTATTATATTTACCCTCTCATTTCTGGCTTCCTCGTCATCATATTATGTTTTACTCTCCTTAGCCTTTTTATACATGTTGCGTTTGTATGGAAAAATATTTGACCGTCACGTAGAATGTTTTAAAATCACTTCAGGTGATGTTATCTTGGGATTTTTTCTATTGATTCTTTTTTTCCTTCTGACTATTTATCTTTTTTCTTTTAATTTCTTCTGCACTTTACCTGTTTTAATGTCAAACTGATTTGACTATCAGCTAAAGTTGTTGATTATCAGTTTACGTGATGTTATCCTCCGTTATCTTGTAGTTTTTTGCCCTCTATTTTTTTTCCTCACCAACTATTGATCCTTTTTCTCTCAGTTTTTCATCATTTTCTCTTGTTTTTATGTCAAAACAATTTAACCATCACGTAAAGTTGTTGATTTATCACTTGACTTTAGGATATCTTTTGTGATTTTTTTCTCACTCATAATTTTTTTCTTTCCATCAATTCTCCTATGATCTTTCAATTTTCACCGTTCTTTACTTGTTTTTCTGTGAAAATTTTTGACCATCTGTTGCCCATTATTTCTTTCATTTTTCTCACTTTCTTTTTCCTCCTCCGTTGTTTTGTTTCTTTCTTCACCTCCATCTATGCTACAATGTTATTACATTTATCCTATCATTTCCGGCTTCCTCTTTGTCTTCATCTTATGTATTATTCTCCTTAGCCTTTGAATACATATACTGTCTATATGTAAAAAGAATTGACTGTCATGTAGAATGTTTGAAAATCACTTCACGTTATGTTATCCTTTGGTTTTTTTTCAGCGATTCTTTTTTGCTTATCAACGATTTATCCTTCTTCTCTCGATTTTTATCCTTCTTTTGTTTTTATGTCAGAAGGATTTGAACAGCGTGTAGATTGATTGATTATTACTTCACTTTATGTTATACTGCCTTCCTTTTTCCTCGGAAATAATGTTTTTCTTTCCATTCATTTCTCATTTTTCTTATGTGTTTTTCCTTTCTTTACTTGTTTTCAAGTGAAAAGATATGATATTCTGTTATCCCTAATTTATCTCCTTATTCTCACTTTCTTTTGTGATGTCGAATGTCGTCGGGGACGTCGTCCGGCAGATGCCGAATATGATGGTTTGGTGCCGATAAGGGATGAAGGTATCGGACTACGGCAGTGATATTGTCAGACGAATGAACCCCAACGGGTCAATGTAACTACGATGCTCAAATGAATGTCCTACGTGTCGTGGTGCAGGCTCCAACTCGAGGGAGGCCTCTCGAACCTCTCAAACCTCGTCGGAGCGACGAAGGCGACTACGGCCAAACGGAATCAATACGTAGGCTTGCACGTAATGGACAGTCTCGTCTTTACCGGTAAGACACTCAAAGACGTTGTAGTTCTCTCTCGATACCTCGCTCACCTACCTAGCCCGATGTAAGCACACATGCTCTCAAGGAACGATCTGTAGCTTGTAGGAAGCTCAAAGACACTAATGGGAGAACCAAAAACAAGGAAACACCAGCAAGAAGGAAGACACACACAAGAGTGTTCACGCATGCACCCCCCCACACCATACACCATCCTCCGGCGAGACATTTAAACAAACACAAAAATGAAAAATAGCAGTTGTAATTGCCGCGGGTCCCACTTTCTCCATCGTGGCCTCACCGCTACCGTTATAACTCTTAAGAATTGACGGCTATGATATAAAACTTGAACTTAAATTAAGATAGCTCGTTAGATCGTGATCTTACGGTGAGGATCACCCCTTCAGTCTCCTCCTTGATCCGAACCTTCTTTCACCAGCGAGAGACCAATGCGCCAGCGGAGCTCTGCAAATCTTATAACACTAAGTGGTTTAGTGAATAGATCAGCAAGCTGATCATCTGTGCACACGTATTTCAGCTCCACCTTCTTTTCTTCTACCAGATTCCTGATAAAATGGAAGCGCACGTCAATGTGTTTTGTACGCCCGTGATGAACCGGATTTCGGCTGATCTCAATTGCTGATTTGTTGTCAATGCACAAATCAAATTGTGGTTGACTTTCTCCAAGTAGCTCGTTTATGAACCGACTAATCTAGACGCCTTGACACACTGCCGTGGTAGCAGCAATGTATTCAGCCTCACAAGGACAGGGCTATCACTTGTTGCTTGCAAGAATTCCACACAATAGGCTTGGATCCGTAGAAAAAAATAAGTCCTGAGGTGCTTTTGCGATCGTCCACATCTCCTGCATAATCACTATCACAAAAACCAAGTAGCTGGCATACCTTATCATGCTTATACACCAGTCCATACTCGACAGATCCCTTTACATATCTCGGTATCCTTTTTGCAGCCACCATGTGCCTTGAGCTTGGTTTATTCATGAACCTGCTCAAATAACTCACATAAAATACCAAATTAGGTCGAGTTAGTGTTAAATACCTCGGACACCCGATTAATTTTCTGAACATGGTGGGATCCACTTCTGCCCTTTCTCCTTCTCTGCTCAATTTCAAACGATGCTCCATGGTGACTTGGATAAGTTGCAATCCCTCATGTTAAACTCATCAAGAATCTTCAGTGCATAGAGGCTTTCAGACAATCTGATCTCGGAATTCTTCTACAACACCTCAATGCCCAAAATCAGTCATGTCAAACAAAGTCTTCATGGATTGCTTGAATTTCTCTATGTCTTCAGCACTTGAGCCAGTGATGATTAAATCATCTACATACACTCCCACCAGTAATATGTGCTGATTAACTGATGAGATGTACACGGCCTGATCACTTGCACTTCTCTTGAACCCAATTCTGGTCAATGCCTCATCCAATTTTGAGTTCCATGCCCTTGGTGCCTGTTTGAGCCCATACAACGCCTTTTTCAGTTTTAGAACGTAATTCTCTTTTCCTTTCATCACAAAACCTTCTGGTTGTGCCATGTATATCTCCTCCTTGATTTCACCATTTAGGAAAGCTGACTTAACATCTAGATGATGCAAGCACCACTTCAATTGAGCTGCTAGTGCCATAAGAATTCGAATGGATTCCATTCGTGCCACAGGTGAGAAAACTTCATCAAAGTCAACTCCTTTTCTTTGACTGTAGCCTTTAGCAACTAGTCTAGCTTTATATCTTGTGACTTCACCCTTAGAGTCTTTCTTGACTCTATACACCCATTTCACCCCAATGGGTTTGCACTTCTGAGATGGCTGCACTAATTCCCATGTGGAATTCTTCTCAATTGCTGCGATTTCTTCACTCATAGCTTGCCTCCACACTTCACTTTTAACTGTTGCTGCATATGACGAGGGCTCTTCACTTTAAAGAAAACAAATTTCATCATCTTCCACTTGTTGAGTTGCTTCATAGATCAACTTAATGGATCTCATTCTTTCAGGTCTCTCCTCTTCATCAGAAAGTTGATTTTGGTCAATATTTCCATGTAGAGACACGTCCACTGTTGAATCTTCAGCATCTGTGGAAGCTCCAGATGTTAAGTTGTTTGCTGAAATAAAAGTAAGATTAAAATCTTGGCTCGCCTGTTGACCAAAATCCCAATTCTGAGTTTCTTCAAAAATGACATCTCAACTTATAACAACTTTGAAATTTACTGGATCAAGGCACCTGTATGCTTTTGACCCCAACTCATAACCGATGAAGATCATGGCATGGCTTCCGTCTTCAAGTTTACTCGTCTTCTTTGTGCTCTTTACATGGGCCACTGATCCAAACACTCGCAGATGCTCCAAGTTTGGCTTTCTTCTAGACCACCTCTCATAAGGAGTTACACCTTGGAGACTTTTAGTGGATGATCGGTTGAGAACATACACGCAAGTGTTCACAGCCTCTGCCCATAGCTCGAGGGGTAACTTCTTCTCCTTCAGCATACTTCTTACAAGGGACATGATGGTCCTGTTTCTTCTCTCCACGACTCCATTTTGCTGTGGTGAGTACGGGGCAGTAAGCTGGCGCTTAATTCCACTTTCATCACAATAGCACTTGAATTCTGCAGATTTGAATTCTCCTCCACGGTCTGTTTTGAGACATTTGATCTTTTCTCCACACTCTGATTCAGCTAGAGTTTTGAACCTTTTGAAAGCACTGAACGCCTCTAATTTTTCCTTCAGGAAGGCCACCCACATTAGGCGAGAGAAATCATCAACAATTAACAGAAAATACCTGCTTCCCCCGATTGTTGATGGTTGAATAGGCCCACACAGGTCACCATGGATTAGCTCTAGCCTCTTGGAAGCTCGAAATTCTGAGGCACTTGGCAAAGATTTTCGAGTTTGCTTCCCAGCAACGCAATTGCTGCAAAGCTGATCAGAAAAACGTACTAGAGGTAGGCCCACCACCATGTTATTTCTTCTCATATCATCTATTGTCCGAAAATTTTGGTGACATAATCGATAGTGCCACAGCCACACTTGCTTCTCTTCTTCTTGCGTAATCTGACAGATTTCAGACACAGACAACTTGACCACCAGTCTTTTTTACTTTGGCAAACACCCTGCCCACATCATCAGTAATGGTGAGAAAGCCTCCACTTAATGAGGACTTAAAGCCAGCATCATCTAATTTTCCAAGGCTAAGTATGTTTGCCCTGAGATCGGGTACATATAGTACTCCTAGCTTTAACTCAGCACCATCTGAATAGTGGACGAAAACCGAGCCTTTGCCCTCAAACTTAATTGAGGATCCATCGCCAAATTTTACCACCCCACAATGATCTTCATCTAAGGAATGAAAATAAGATTTATTGCAGGTCATGTGAGAGCTAGCACCAGTGTCGAGATACCACACTCCATCTTCAAATTTTGGTTCTTGAGCCCCTTGCAGCAGATCAATCTCCGCGGAGGCCATGAACAGTTTCGACTCTTCAACTGTTATATTTGCAGCTTCATCTCTTGCCTTCGGTTTTTTTTCATTTGTGCACTCATCTACAAAATGCCCAAAATTTTGACAATTATAACATCGCACCTTTGATTTATCAAATGGTTTCCTGTCTCCATCATGTTTTTGATCTTCATCTGTTTGGGTTTTGCCTCTACCTCGGCCTCTGCCTCTGCCTCGTCCTCTTCCTCTGCTTCTACCACGGGAGGACTGCCCTTCTTCTGGCTTAGTCTTCTTCAGTCGATACAATGCACGAGTCAGTAGTGCTTGCTCCTCTTCTCTGGCATCTCTCTCCGCAAGACGCATTTCATGGATCTTAAGAGATCCAATGGCTTCCACTAGAGACATGGTCTCCATATTACCAAATTGTTCAAGGGTGAGCGTGAGAGAGTCGTACCTCGGAGGCATTGATCGAAGCAACTTTCGAACTGCTTCTCGGTCTTCAATGTTGTCACCACACTGTCTCAAATCAAACACAATCCTTGTAAATTTATCAGTGAAATCACTGAGTTTTTCTTCCTTCTTCATGGTGAGATTTTCGAAGTCTTGCTGCAAGCCTTGAGCTCTGGACTGGGTGAGACGATCTATCCCCACATGGAACGATCGGATGATCTCCCAGTTCTCTTTTGTAGTCTTCTTAATATCCAGCTGAACTCCTGATGTTTCTAGAATCGCTGCTAGCATGGCAGAGAGGGCTAACCTATCCATCTGCCGATTCGTCTCAGTTCCGGCCACCACATCCCACAAGTTATGGGCATCGAGATGCACCTCCATCCTCATTGCCCAGTGCCGATAGTTTGTTGCTGACAGCTGCGTCAGCGGCGTCGGTACCACGACTTCAAGTTTCTTCAACGACTCTTCAGGCGTGCCCTTCTCTCCTTGTGTTGATGATTCTCCACGCTTCGGCATTACGACAGATCCCTGGAATCAGAGTGCTCTGATACCACTTGTAAGCACACAGGCTCTCAAGGAACGATATGTAGCTTGCAGGAAGCTCAAAGACACTAATGGGAGAACCAAAAACAAGGAAACACCAGCAAGAAGGAAGACACACACAAGAGTGTTCACGTACGCACCCCCCCACACCATACACCGTCCTCCGGCAGGACATTTAAACAAACACAAAAATGAAAAATAGCAGTTGTAACTGCCGCGGGTCCCACTTTCTCCATCGTGGCCTCACCACTGCCGTTATAACTCTTAAGATCTGACCGCTATGATATAAAACTTGCACTTAAATTAAGATAGCTCGTTAGATCGTGATCCTACGGTGAGGATCACCCCTTCATCCGACCGCGGTGGAGTTGAGACAAATCATACTGCAAGCGATAACTAAACGAGCGACGGGAGAGTGCGGTATACCTCGTCAGCGTGGCTCGTGATGCAGGGGAGTCATCGTCGGTCGGCGGTCGGACCTTGTGTGATGAAGAGGAGCCGGAGAGGTCACGGCGGCTCGACGAGCAAACGATATAGTCGGAGTAGTCAGTGAAGGTTGAAGGGAGAGGTCGAGGCGAGCAAGGATAGCAGCTGGAGTCGTGTAGACTAAGGTGGATCATCTAACACGGTTTTGGAGGTCGGAAAATGGAATTAGGCGACTGTTCACCGTTGGCCAGCCCAAGTCGGCAGTTGTGGGTCGTGCTACGGACGAGTGTCGCGAGTCCGTGGCCAGGACACATGATTGAGCGCAAGCGAGAGCCTTCAGCACGAGGGGCGGGCGTAGTGTGGCTTGATCTCTCGTTGAGTGTTCATAAGCTTCAGCTACAGACTTATCCAGGCGGGGCGCGATCAAACTCACAGCATTCCACCTAAGATGATGGCTCGGTCATAGGTGCGCCAAGAGAGAATCTCGTGGCGAGGAGCTGACCGAGCGATTGGCGCCGTTCGGGATTTGCCCGCCACAATCGGTTGTTCCACGATTTGGGACTATCCAAATGGTGATTTCCGGCGTCGAGAACTTGAATTCGTTGGCTTCTTGTCCAAATCGGTGACTGTTAGAAAAAGGGTAAAACAACACCGTCGTGTGATAGATCGGGCGAGCACGCCTTGGACTAACTCCTGGGATCGAGCGATTTCGGTCGATCGTTGAGGCCAGATCGGCGAATAACCTGGCGATTGTACGTGCAAATCACCTCCTCTTCGTTTGTTTTTAAACAAACTGATTTGACCATTATGTAAAGTTGTTTATATTAACCTAATTTTATGTTATACTGTTTTATTTTTTTCCTCGCTCATTATTTTTTTCTTTCCATTAATTTCTTCTTTTTTCTCAAATTTTACATCATTTACTTGTTTTGTGGGTGAAAAGATTTGCCCAGCTGTTTTCTATTGTTTCACTCCCTTCTCTCATGTTCTTTCTTCCTTTTCTCGTGTTTTATGTCAAAAATGATTTAACCATCACGTAAAGCGGTTGATTATTACTTCCAATGAACCTATCCTGCGTTATTTTTCCCTCACGCTTATGTTTTTTTCCTTTCTATTGATTTCTCATTTTTCTTTCAATTTTTACTTATCTTTACTGTTTTTAGGGGAAATTATTTGACCATTTGTTCCCCATATTTCTCTCCTTTTTCTCACTTTATTTTTCCTCCTCCTTTGTCTTGATTGTTTTCTTCACCTATATCTATGCTATAATATTAGCATATTTAACCTTTTATTTCCGGCTTCCTCAATGTCATCATTTTATTTTTTATTCTCCTTTGCCTGCTGGTAAATTTAGCCTTTTTAATGAAAATATAATTTCATTGTCACGTAGAATGATTGAAAATCACTTCACGTGATCTTGTCCTGATTTTTTTTTATCCTCTTTTTTCTTTCCAACTACTCATCATTTTTCTCTCGGTTTCCCCATCTATTTACTGGTTTTTGTGTTTAAATGATTTCATTATCACGTAAAGTGGTTGATTATCACTTTACATGATGTTATCCTGCATTACTTTTTTCTCGCTCATTTTCTTTTCTTTTAATTATTTTTTCCATTTCTTTGATTTTTATGTTCTATACTGGTTTTTAAGTGAAAATATTTGACCATCTGTTTTTTATTATTTCTCTCCTTTTTCTCACTTTCTTTTGGCCCGTTTGTTGTCGTGCTTCTTGTGTTCACCTGTATCTATGCTATAATGGTATTATGTTTACCCTATCATTTCTGGCTTCCTCCTTGTCATCTTAGGTTTTATTTTCCTTAGCCTGTTAATTTCATTTAGCCTTTTTTGTATAAAATATTTCAGCGCCACATTAAATGTTTGATAATTACTCCACATGATGTTATTTTGCGGTTTTTTGGCCTCTATTTTTCTCCTTTTTGACCAGTTGTTTTTTTTCTCTTGATTTTCCCTTCTCTTTACTTGTTTTTATGTCAAAACCATTTGACTGTTACGTAAAGTGGTTGATTGACACTTGACATGAGGTTATCCTGCATTATATTTTCCTCACTCATTATTTTTTCTTTCCATCAATTTATCCTTTTTCTTTTGATTTTCACCTTTCTTTACTTGTTTTTTAAGTGAAAATATTTGACCAGCTATTTTCTAAAAGGTTTCTCCTGTTTCTCATGTTCTTTTTCAACCATCATTATCTTGCTTCTTTTCTTCACCTGTCTTTATGCTATAATGTTACTGTAAAAACTTACCCTTTTATTTCCAGCTTCCTCCTTGTCATCATTTTATTTTTTATTCTTCTTGGCCTTTGAATACATTTAGTCTTTTATGTAAAAATAAATTTTGACCCTCATGTAGAATGTTTCAAAATCCTTTTATCTCGATTTATGCAACCTCTCGACTTAATTTTATTTCGAAATAATTTAACCAGCAGGAAAGTAGTTGATGATCATTTTACATAATGTTATCCTGCGTTATTTTTTCCTCGCTCATTATTTTTTCTCTGTCCAATAACTTCTCCTCTTTTCTTATAAAATTTACCTTTTCTTTACTTATTTTTAGGTGAAAACTATGACCATTTATTTCCTATTATTTCTCTCCTTTTTCTAACTTTCTTTTGTCTCCTCCATTGTCGTGATCTTTGCTTTTTTTGTGGCAAAAAACACGGTGCCGGGTACGGCCAACCCTGCGATTGTGCCCCTAGACCGATCCAGCCGTGCCCTGGACGTCACCTAGGGGGATTTTATTTATAAAGTGAAGTGTTTATCAATGTTTATAGGCGTGGAGCGAGTATAAATATCCCAATTACACTCGGATCCCACTCGTCCACGCCCATGTGCACGAAAGGAAACGATACATAAGTGATACCTTGCAGGTGCTCAGAAAAGTTGCTCGCGTTGACGCCTCACACGAGACCCCCGCATGATGATGGTAGAGAGATAGTGGAGCTGTCCCCACCTTTAACAAGTGCATCGATGAAGTCCATAGCGAGGACCTCATCCAAAGTGGGCGTAGTCCACCCCGCTGTTGTGATCATCAGATCAGTCGTGAGCGCTCCCACCTTGAGTGCTCCATGCGATACGCCACTCCCGCGAGGCCTCCTTCAAAAGTGTGCGGCGCGTGCAGAGGTTCGGCAAGTTGAGACGTTCAACGCGATAGCATCCCCTAGCGGTCGGAGGAAGTGCCTACCAAGAAAGGAAAAGGGAGGAAGGGAGTCGTGTGTGTACCGCGTGGTTGGCGAGGGCATCTACTGTTTGGTTGCCTTCTTGTAGCTGATGACGAAGGCTAGTTATGCGAGGGCAGCACCACATGATGTCCTACCATACACGGTGTAGTCGCCATTAGAAGTATGTATCTGCATGAAGCATGTTGACTAACACCTGTGAGTCTGATTCTACGATGATATTATGAAGGTTTTGTTCCTCGCAGAGGAGTAAACCATCACATATCACCATAGCTTCGGCTACTATGTTAGTTTGTACACCATAGAAAGAGGAGAAAGCAAACAGAATACTCCCTATATGATCCTGGAAGATACCACGTCCCCCTGTTGGCCCCGAGTTCCCTTTGGGCGCACCATCCACATTTAGTTTGAGACTGCCAATTAGCGATGGGTGCCAATGGATGACCTATGGCTGAATGCAGATAGGGGCTGTAGAATGCCCCAAGCATGAAGGAGATTGCATCCGAGTGCTGAGTTACAGTCGTGAGTGGGGATGAGATGGTCGATGCGTGGTATCCATAGCTTGACGCGACGCATGATATCCACGACGCGCATGGGAGTCCTACAAAATGAGAAGAATTTCGCCCCTTCCATATCTCTCATAGTAAATAAGCTATGATGATGTGTAGGATGGGGGTCCATTTAGATGATATTGGCAAGAGAAATATCTTGCCAAAACACTCCAACGGGGTCATTGGAATATGGAGGAGTGGACACCAAAGGTGCGTGATTTGGCGCCAACATTCTATGGCTATCTCACTATGGAAAAAAAATGTTCCATAGTCTCAATATGTGGAAATGCGGGATAGTAGTTGCAACGTGAGGTGAGAGAGTGGCCTAGACGGATCACCCGATCATCAGTCGCGAGGCCACGGTGTAGGAGTCTCTAGATGAAAAATGAGACGTGGGCAAGGATCGCCGGGTGCCAGATGCTGTGACCCTAGTGCTAGATGGGGGATTTCTCATGGAAATACTCCCAAGAAGAACTGCATCAGTATGCGCCGTCAGTGTGAGCATCCAACTAGCACGATCGAGTGAACCCGATTGAAGTGTTCTAGACCTGGGGTAACATGGCTGAGGGGAGACTATGTTTCTCCCATAGGTATGGCGTGTTGCCCATAATCAGTTGGGCCACTATGAGTCACACTCGATGTGGTTCAAAGCGGGGATGGTGAGCAAAAGGCTCGTCAGCATGCCAAGTATCAAAACAGGCACTAATCGTACCTTAGCCTATATGCCAACATGCGATGTGGGTGATCTCAAGCCATTATCGCTGCCACATCTGCCATCTCTGATGGCCCCAGATATCCATCCTCCGACGAGGCCACTCGCCGTACTTGGCGAAAATAAAACTTCCCAATAGGAAGTGTGTGGTGCGGTGCGCATGCGCCATACGAGTTTTTTTGAGGCATGTCTTGGACGTCTGAGAGGCGTCTGATCCCTAAACCCCCCTCGGCCGTCGGCCGACATGCTTTCTCTAAAGAGACACAATGATGGTGACGCTCGCCCTCCAGGTGATCGGACCATAAGACACGTGCACATAGTCGTTCCACACGTAAGACTAGGAGAGATAGTGAGTGGACCGCAAGGGTATGTAATGGGATATTCATGAAGACATGTCGAATAAGTTGGATGCGTCCTCTAGGAGAGAGAAAATGGAGTTTCCATCCCTCAAGTTTTTTTCTCAATTTGGCCAGAAGGGTATCAAAGTAATGATGCCTAGCTCATCCGAGAAAGATAGGACATCCAAGATAGTCAAAAGGGAGGCATTGATGGAGGACCATCTTGCCGACGACGACCTGACGACGACGATGACATCTGCCCGATGACCGACGACGACTCGCCAGCAACCACGTCGGACAGCTCGTGCTGACGTCCGCAGCCCGGGGTTTAAGTACTCCGGGTAGGTTCGAACAAATATTGTTTTTCTTTGTGTATTTTTTCTTTGCATTTCGAATTATGGATTGGGCTAGTATCGTAGGGCCCATCCTCGTCTTTCTTTTATTTTAAAGATTGTATTTTGATTTTGTAAGGAGAGGTCGAACCACGTCTCATGATGGTTCAACCTCTCCCCACGTCTCCTTGGCACCTCCTCCCTATATAAGGAGGCATGCCCAATGGACTACTTGGACGTTTTTGAATTGAAATTGTTTCAAGAATCTTCCCCCTATCGGAGTCGTAGCGTAGGGGGTTTGGCTAGCCCCACCTCTTCGTCGAGACCACTCCGAGGAGTAGAGCCCACGTCCTGTCCGTCGAGATCATTCCGGGCGTGACGTGTTCAACCGTACCGTCGAGATCACTCCGCACGCGTTGAAGATTTTCAAAAAGCTGTTGAAATCAAGAATCGAGAGCACCCATCGAGATCACTCTGGGCGTCCTCGAAGGTTCGCGACGACTACGGCGCCGCGCTGCATTCGGGAAATCATCTCCAACGAGGAGAACCACCCGCGACCCACCAAGAACTCACCACGCCAGGTTCTTGGCTCTACCCATCCAGCCCCCCCCTTCTCCTTCATCCAGCCCACCTCGCCACATTTCCTTGGGCGCCACCCCTTCACCTCTTCTTGATCATCTAACCCCATTTCTTGATCTTTCCCTCCGATTCTTGAACGCCACCCATTCTCATCCCCCATTTTCTTGAAATTCTTGATCGCCCAACCGCTTCCCCTACCCTTTCTTAATCGCCCTTTCCCCTTCCCCTGCCCATCTTGATCGCCCAACCACCTCTTCTTGCCTTTCTTGATTGCCCTCCCCCTACCCTGCCTTTCTTGATCGCCCACCCTCCTTTCCCCTTCGTTTCTTGATTCCCAACCGCCTCCTCTTGCCTCTCTTGATCGCCCACCCTCTTTTCCCCATCGTTTCTTGATTCCCAACCGCCTCCTCTTGCCTTTCTTGATCGCCCACCCTCCTTTCCCCATCGTTTCTTGAATCTTCCTCTTCACCCTCATCGTTCTTGACCATTCCCCACCATCTTCCATCGTTCTTGACCACCATCTTCCAACGCTATCTCTACGCCCGTCTTCGATATGCCGTGGACTACATATTTTATGGTCAGCTCGTCTCCTCTCCCTCCTTAACCAGTATTATTACCTGTTCTAGTACCGTCCTACGCTATCGCATCCTCTGTCGCCACTCATCACTCGACGACGGATTAGGAACAAGCCACTGTTGTGGGAGCAGGACTTTCTTGAGGTAAACGGTCTGTCACTTGATCTTTAAATTCCGAACTTATCAGGGCCGTTAGACGCCCCTCTCATCTAGACTTCTAGTGGTCTTGAGGGTCATTGGGAGTCTGACTTTCCGATCAATCTATTTGGTGATCGTCACCGTCCATCGCGTTATCTCCTTGTGTCTTAACTGCTCGATCATAAAATCTCATTGTGTTTGCATCATATCATCATTATTCCTGTGACGCGAAATGCGCCGCTCGATCCCGGCCGTCGGCGTTTCGCATCATATTGGTATCAGAGCCAGGTTGTGTTAGCTCTTGCTTAACACGGTCGGTTGGATATTTTTACGCTTTGATATATTGCGCATATCATATCTTGAAAATCCATTCGCATATTACACGTCATAGCATCTCATCCATCACGTGCATCTCCCCTAGATTATTTTTAGACGTGAATGGTTGACCATAGAATGGTTCGTACGTGAGCCCAATGTCGGGACACCGACTATCTGGATAGAGACGAGGATCGTGAATACTATCCCGTCATGGGGGATCCTCGCCTCGAGAATCCCTTTAGTGAGCAGCCACCGGACGAGCCATTGGATCCGGAGGAGGCATTTGTTCCTCCTCCCCTATCTCGAGGTCCCGCCCCTCGGGACTCGATCGACGGAGCTGAACCGGCACCCGCGGCGCATCGATCTTCGGAAGACCGGCATTCCTTCGCCGCCGTTCCTACCCATAGGGTCACGGCGACCGAGCATTATGACGAGCCCATGGCTCGTGAAGTGACCCAATGACCGGGCAAGGCCCCCATGAGGGACCCTCTCGTCCAGGAGCAACCGCCACGTTACCCTGAGGAGCCACCAACTACCTACGCCTACCCGGAGGAACGAAGGGACTGACGACGGTCCCCACCTAGGGATCATTACCGCGAAGACCGCCGGAGAGGCCCCGTCCAGGATTATGTTGACCACCGCAGCGACCGACGCCGTTCCCCGCTACCGGATGATAGGCGAGACACCGGGCATTACGATTACACCTACCATCAGGATAGGCGCCCTATCCCGTAGGAGACCCTGGCAGACAGTTGCACGATCCTCGTGCCGTTGGGGCTGACAACCCCAACCGCATTCCGGTGCGAAACGCACCCCATTACTCGTCCCGCCCGGGGAGCCCGTAGGATCCACCACCCGTCTGACACACGGACGCCGCCACCTATGGTGGTAGCTCCGCCTACCCAGCGCATCACAGAGCCACAGCCGTCCACGTGCCGGACCGTTACCGAAATGTCCAAGTCCCTCCTCGAGTTCCATCGAGGCATGGCCCCGACTACGATCCACTACCTCGACGAGACCCGTACCCGGATGATGATCATCGATATCCCCGATATCCTGATCATCCATATCATTCGGAAAATGGATATCCACCACGACTTGCGTCAACCCCGAGATACCATCATCGTGACGAGTACCCCATGGAGAGACAGCACCGACCTGCCCCATCTCGACGAGACGACCACCACTATGGGGATCCCTATGATTTTGATCATCCCCGAGGTCCTCCACGCCATCCCCCTGCTCGTCGTCACGATGACGAACACGAGCGACGACGTGAGGCGCACCGTGCCATGATACAGAAGAGCGTACGACTGGAGGTTCCTATCTTCGACGGTTCCCGGAACCCAAAAGATTACACTGATTGGGAATCAGACTTGGAGAGTTACTTTCAGTGGTACAAGATGGACGACGACCTTTGTGTGGAGTACGCCGAAGCACGGCTTGGAGGGCAAGCCAAAATCTTTTGGAAGAACGAGAAGGAAGCCGCACGACAGCGCAGAGATCCACCCTTTACATGAGCCGAGATGTCACGTAAGCTTATGGACAAATACGTCCCTAAGCTGTACATGACGCACCTGATGCTGTGCTGGATGAACTTGCGTCAAGGGAAACGCAAGGTCTCCGAGTACATCGTAGAATTCAAGGAGTATAGGATGCGATGCAAATTTGTGGACAGCCCACAAATTCAGAACGCTTTCTTTATTCACAGGTTACGACAGGACTTGGGCACCCGAGTCTTGGAGCAGAACCTGGCTACGGTAGACTTACCATACAGCCTCGTTGAGAGCAACGAGTTCAGTACAGAGAGCCTCGCCGCCTCTGCCCTGCTCGCTCCTCGACCGGCCTCCTCCACGATTTCAGCGGCTCCATCGCGCACTACTTGGACCCGGAGTTCAGGGCCGGCGCCCAGGACGACCAGTACCACCCCGACCCCGCCAGCACAGGCCGCACCAGCCACCGCCCACCCCGTCGGCCCTATCTACGGCTCGTGCACCGAACGCCTCCAGAGAGCCCATACAGTGTTTCAAGTGCAAGGGGTTCGGACACCGCCGCAGTGACTGCCCGTCACTTATGGTTATGGACATTCACGGGCAACCCGCTGAGGACCAACAGGACGACGACCTTGAGGTCGATGAGTACCCGGGCGAGGAACCCGATGGCGATGAGCTGGATGACCCGCTAGGATACATCCAGATCACGCCTATCGCTCCTACCGCTACCTATCCCGTCGCCACCGTGGACGCTCGAGTGGTTGGGGAATCCACTAGCACACCGCGAGTGGGTTCCACTTCCTCCGCTACCACCGTGGCTACCCGACCAGTCGACGTAGCGCAGCGAACGTCGATCTTTCACACGTACGTCAAGATTGGAGGACGTACCTACAAGCTGATGGTCGACAGTGGAAGTTGCATCAATGGCATATCGGAGGATACGGCAACTCGATTAGGGCTATCGTTGATACCCCATCCGACGCCGTACCAGGTCTCATGGATCGACGCATCGACCATTCCGGTCAAGATGCAATGTTATGTGCCGCTGAAGATGAGTACCTACGACGAGAAGGTCCGATGCGACGTCCTACCAATGAAAATTGGTAGCATCATCTTGGGCAGACCGTGACTATTTGACCACGACGTACAGTTGTCCGGTCGAGCAAACACTTGCTCATTCATCTATGGTGGGCGCCGATTGGTTTGGTACCCCTCGGTGCGGATACCTTCGCTGCCCACGCGATCAGCACCCACGCCCCCGCGCCCCACACCTACTGCCATTGTCACCAATGGCTTGATTTTCCGACGGGAGCTGGAGGACATCGACGACCCACCACCGGTCTGTTACGCTATCACCTTAGCAGACGGACCTACCATGCCCGACCATGACGCTCCGCCCTCGGAAGTCGTCCAACTCCTTGGGGAGCATGGTGATGTGTTCCCGGCCGGGCTCCCTAGCGAGCTCCCGCCACTTCGACATATCCAACATGCCATTGACTTAGTTCCCGGGGCTACTCTCCCAAACCTGCCACACTACCGGATGGACCCGGTTAAGTACGAGGAGTTATATTCGCAAGTAAAGGAGCTCCTAGCGAAGGGCCTAATCAGGGAGAGTCTCAGCCCTTGCGTCGTGCCGGCACTGCTTGCCCCCAAGAAGGATGGCACTTGGAGGATGTGTTGTGACTCACGGGCCATCAACAAAATCACGGTGAAATACCGTTTTCCCATCCCTCGAGTACAGGACTTATTCGACAAGATGGTCGGCGCGTCTATCTTCTCTAAGATAGACCTACGCAGCGGCTACCACCAAGTCCGTATCAGACCGGGAGACGAGTGGAAGACGGCCTTCAAGATCAAGGATGGACTATTTGAGTGGAACGTGATGCCCTTTGGATTGTCCAATGCACCGAGCACCTTCCAGAGGTTGATGAATGAGGTGCTTAGGCCATTCATCGGATGATTTGTCGTCGTCTATTTTGACGACATCCTAGTCTATAGTAAGACTAGGACGGAGCACGCACAGCACCTACGGCACGTCTGCGACTCACTGCGATGGGAGAAGCTCTACGCGCATCCGAAGAAGTGTTCCTTCTTCACAGCCGAAGTCTCTTTCCTAGGCTTTATCTTATCAGCACGCGGAGTGGCCGCCGACCCGTCTAAGGTCAAGGCCATAGTGTCATGGCCAAAGCTGAAGAGCATCCACGATGTACGGAGCTTCATCGGATTGGCGACCTTTTATCGACGCTTTATACCAGGTTTTAGCGGCATCACCGCCCCTATTACGGACATCCTCAGGAGCGACAAATTTGAGTGGACCGATTCAGCTGACCAGGCCTTTGAGCTTCAAAACAATTGGGATAAAAACAAAGAAGATACATGGAAAGAATTAGGGCGAGAACTGTCTCTACGAGAGGAGCAATATGAAATGTTCCTTAAACAAAAAGCAAACAAAAGATGGTTAGCAGAGGGAGACCACAACACCAAATATTTTCATATGCTTGTGAATGCTAGAGAAAAACGAGACTACTACTCCAACATAAGAGAAAATTATGACCATGATAAAAAACAACTAGAAAATGCAGCTATGAATTTCTACAAAAATCTTCTCACTTCACAACCTAGACAAATAGATCAGAGTTTATTGGAGGCCATACCAAGTACATTATCAGATGAGGACAATATCATGTTATGTAAACCACCTGATATGACAGAAATTTTTGAGACATTAGCCTCAATGAATCCAGATAGTGCGCCAGGTCCAAATGGCTTTACTCCACGTTTTTTCACCTTTTGCTGGCATATTATTCAAAATGATGTTTTTGCTGTAATTTCTTCTTTTTTCTGTGGAATACCTTTGCCGAGGGCATGGAAGGCAACATTTATAGCCTTGATACCTAAAACCCAAACTCCAAATTCATTTGTTGATTGAAGACCGATTAGTTTATGTAATGTCGCCTATCGAATAATCACAAAGATTCTAAATCAAAGATTGAGGACCGTACTTCCAAAGCTCATCTCGGATGAACAATTTGGATTTGCTAAGTCTAAATCAATTCATGAGTGTGTTGGACTCGTACAGGAAATTTCCCAATCAATACATCTACCTTCGTCATCCGCCACAAGAAGGGCAAAGACAACGTAGTCGCTGATGCGCTTAGTAGACGTCCTACTGTTCTTAGCATCATGACCACCCAAGTCTTGGGTTTCGATAGGATAAAAGAAAACTATACCGACTGCCCAGATTTCTCCGACGTCTATGCATCACTCACGAACTCTTCCCCGACTCGGTCCAAGGATTACTTATTGGACGACGGATATCTGTTCTACGGGCGACGACTGTGCATACCAAGAACGTCCATCCGGGACTTCTTGATCCATGAAGTCCACGCGGGAGGACTAAGTGGTCACTTTGGAGTTGCGAAGACCATCCAAGCCCTTGAAGAAAAATTCTACTGGCCATCTCTCAAGCGAGACGTCGGGAGGTTCGTATCACGGTGCCTTACCTGTTCTCGTGCCAAACTCACGAAGCAGAATACTGGGTTATACACCCCCCTCCCGGTTCCCGATCAACCTTGGGACGATGTTAGCTTAGATTTCGTCTTAGGGTTACCTAAGACAATCCGGCGTCACGACTCCATCATGGTCGTGGTCGATCATTTTTCAAAGATGGCCCATTTCATTCCGTGCTCGAAAACCTTCGATGCATCGAGGATCGCCCGACTCTTCTTCGACCACGTCGTCAAGCTACATGGCGTACCTAAGACTATCATCTCTGACCGAGACGTTAAATTCACTAGTTACTTTTGGAAGACGTTGTGGGTCCTCATGGGAACACAACTGAAATTTTCATCAGCTTATCATCCTCAGACGGATGGTCAGACCGAGGTTGTGAACCGCAGCCTCGGTAACTTATTGAGATCCATTGTCGGCGACCATATTGTTGCATGGGATCAGGTTCTGCCTTGCGCAGAATTTGCTTACAATTACTCGGTGAACCGCACTACGGGCAAGGCGCCATTCGAGATCATCTATGGTCAACTACCGCGTAGGCCCCTTGACCTCATACCATTGCATGACAAACATAGAATTTCAGATAATGCATTAGAATTTGCCGAGTACATTAGGAACATGCATCATGACATTCATTCACGCATATCATCTATGAACGAGCAGTATAAGGCTAAGGCAGATAAGAGTCGTAGGTCTGTGACGTTCTCCGAGGGAGAACTAGTCCTGGTCAGATTGAGGCCCGAGAGATACTCTCCTGGGGTCGCTACGAAGCTCCATGCTCATAGCGTCGGGCCTTTCCTGATAGCCCAACGGATCAACGACAACGCCTATGTCGTGAGCATCCCGCCAACTTGGGGATTAGTTCGACGTTTAACGTCAGTGACTTATCCCGCTACCAACCCTCGCCACCTATCATCGAGCCTCACAGCCAGTCGAGCCTTAGTAGCAAAGAGAGTGAGAGCTCACCACCCAGCTCCCCAATTCCGATCATTGTACGGCACGACGCGATAGAAACGGTACTGCAGGAGGTAATTAACGCTGAGGGGGAGAGAGTTAACCGCACTTTTCTAGTCCACTGGCAGGGGTGACCTTCTTCCGACGACACGTGGATCTCCGAGGAGGATTTGCAACGACTTCGGCCGGACCTGCTGCTGCCACTGGGGGACCTTGCGGAGCTTCGCTCGCTGGAGTCGAGCCCCTCCCACCCCGGGAGGATGATGGAGGACCATCTTGCCGACGATGACCTGACGACGACGATGACATCTGCCCGATGACCGACGACGACTCGCCAGCAACCACGTCGGACAGCTCGTGCTGACGTCCGCAGCCCGGGGTTTAAGTACTCCGGGTAGGTTCGAACAAATATTGTTTTTCTTTGTGTATTTTTTCTTTGCATTTCGAATTATGGATTGGGCCAGTATCGTAGGGCCCATCCTCGTCTTTCTTTTATTTTAAAGATTGTATTTTGATTTTGTAAGGAGAGGTCGAACCACGTCTCATGACGGTTCAACCTCTCCCCACGTCTCCTTGGCACCCCTCCTCCCTATATAAGGGGAGGGCATGCCCAAGGGACTACTTGGAAGTTTTTGAATTGAAATTGTTTCAAGAATCTTCCCCCTATCGTAGTCGTAGCGTAGGGGGTTTGGCTAGCCCCACCTCTTCGTCGAGACCACTCCGAGGAGTAGAGCCCACGTCCTGTCCGTCGAGATCACTCCGGGCGTGACGTGTTCAACCATACCGTCGAGATCACTCCGGTACGTTGAAGATTTTCAAGAAGCTGTTGAAATCAAGAATCGAGAGAGCACCCATCGAGATCACTCTGGGCGTCCTCGAAGGTTCGCGACGACTACGGCGCCGCGCTGCATTCGGGAAATCATCTCCAACGAGGAGAACCACCCGCGACCCACCAAGAACTCACCACGCCAGGTTCTTGGCTCTACCCATCCACCCCCCCCCCCTTCTCCTTCATCCAGCCCATCTCGCCCACATTTCCTTGGACGCCACCCCTTCACCCTCGCTTCTTGATCATCTAACCCCATTTCTTGATCTTTCCCTCCGATTCTTGAACGCCACCCATTCTCATCCCCCATTTTCTTGAAATTCTTGATCGCCCAACCGCTTCCCCTACCCTTTCTTAATCGCCCTTTCCCCTTCCCCTGCCCATCTTGATCGCCCAACCACCTCTTCTTGCCTTTCTTGATTGCCCTCCCCCTACCCTGCCTTTCTTGATCGCCCACCCTCCTTTCCCCTTCGTTTCTTGATTCCCAACCGCCTCCTCTTGCCTCTCTTGATCGCCCACCCTCTTTTCCCCATCGTTTCTTGATTCCCAACCGCCTCCTCTTGCCTTTCTTGATCGCCCACCCTCCTTTCCCCATCGTTTCTTGAATCTTCCTCTTCACCCTCATCGTTCTTGAACATTCCCCACCATCTTCCATCGTTCTTGACCATACCCACCCCCTTCTTGCCTCCCCCTTTGGCTCCCCCCCCCCCCCCCTTTTCTTGATTCGACCGCCACTTCTCCCATTGCCGCCCCGCCCCGAACCCCGATTCCCGACCCCCCCGCATCATCGCCCGCGTCGGGGACCCACTCTGTGCCGCGACCCCATGCCACGCCGTGGACCCATTCCGCGCCGCGACTCCCGCGCCGCACCGCGGCTTCGCCAGCCGTGATCCGACCGTGCGCCGCGAGTTCGCGCCCCGCCGCGGGTCCGCCAATCGCCACGGTTCTGCCGCACTCTGTGGCTCCACGCCGCGCCGAGGCTTCGCCCCACGTCATCAACCCCCCTGCGCCGCCGTTCTGCCCTGTACCGTGGCTCTGCGCCACCGCCACTGCCAGTTGCGATCGGTGCCGCCCCGTCACTTGCGCCAAGCCACGTTGATCCCTCCCGGCATTCTGCCCTACGACAAGACGAATCCGTCCCTAGAACGCTATCTCTACGCCCGTCTTCGATACGCCGTGGACTACATATTTTAAGGTCAGCTCGTCTCCTCTCCCTCCTTAACCAGTATTATTACCTGTTCTAGTGCCTACCAAGAAAGGAAAAGGGAGGAAGGGAGTCGTGTGTGTACCGCGTGGTTGGCGAGGGCATCTACTGTTTGGTTGCCTTCTTGTAGCTGATGACGAAGGCTAGTTATGCGAGGGCAGCACCACATGATGTCCTACCATACACGGTGTAGTCGCCATTAGAAGTATGTATCTGCATGAAGCATGTTGACTAACACCTGTGAGTCTGATTCTACGATGATATTATGAAGGTTTTGTTCCTCGCAGAGGAGTAAACCATCACATATCACCATAGCTTCGGCTACTATGTTAGTTTGTACACCATAGAAAGAGGAGAAAGCAAACAGAATACTCCCTATATGATCCTGGAAGATACCACGTCCCCCTGTTGGCCCCGAGTTCCCTTTGGGCGCACCATCCACATTTAGTTTGAGACTGCCAATTAGCGATGGGTGCCAATGGATGACCTATGGCTGAATGCAGATAGGGGCTGTAGAATGCCCCAAGCATGAAGGAGATTGCATCCGAGTGCTGAGTTACAGTCGTGAGTGGGGATGAGATGGTCGATGCGTGGTATCCATAGCTTGACGCGACGCATGATATCCACGACGCGCATGGGAGTCCTACAAAATGAGAAGAATTTCGCCCCTTCCATATCTCTCATAGTAAATAAGCTATGATGATGTGTAGGATGGGGGTCCATTTAGATGATATTGGCAAGAGAAATATCTTGCCAAAACACTCCAACGGGGTCATTGGAATATGGAGGAGTGGACACCAAAGGTGCGTGATTTGGCGCCAACATTCTATGGCTATCTCACTATGGAAAAAAAATGTTCCATAGTCTCAATATGTGGAAATGCGGGATAGTAGTTGCAACGTGAGGTGAGAGAGTGGCCTAGACGGATCACCCGATCATCAGTCGCGAGGCCACGGTGTAGGAGTCTCTAGATGAAAAATGAGACGTGGGCAAGGATCGCCGGGTGCCAGATGCTGTGACCCTAGTGCTAGATGGGGGATTTCTCATGGAAATACTCCCAAGAAGAACTGCATCAGTATGCGCCGTCGAGTGTGAGCATCCAACTAGCACGATCGGGAGTGAACCCGATTGAAGTGTTCTAGACCTGGGGTAACATGGCTGAGGGGAGACTATGTTTCTCCCATAGGTATGGCGTGTTGCCCATAATCAGTTGGGCCACTATGAGTCACACTCGATGTGGTTCAAAGCGGGGATGGTGAGCAAAAGGCTCGTCAGCATGCCAAGTATCAAAACAGGCACTAATCGTACCTTAGCCTATATGCCAACATGCGATGTGGGTGATCTCAAGCCATTATCGCTGCCACATCTGCCATCTCTGATGGCCCCAGATATCCATCCTCCGACGAGGCCACTCGCCGTACTTGGCGAAAATAAAACTTCCCAATAGGAAGTGTGTGGTGCGGTGCGCATGCGCCATACGAGTTTTGAGGCATGTCTTGGGCGTCGAGAGGCGTCTGATCCCTAAACCCCCCTCGGCCGTCGGCCGACATGCTTTCTCTAAAGAGACACAATGATGGTGACGCTCGCCCTCCAGGTGATCGGACCATAAGACACGTGCACATAGTCGTTCCACACGTAAGACTAGGAGAGATAGTGAGTGGACCGCAAGGGTATGTAATGGGATATTCATGAAGACATGTCGAATAAGTTGGATGCGTCCTCTAGGAGAGAGAAAATGGAGTTTCCATCCCTCAAGTTTTTTTCTCAATTTGGCCAGAAGGGTATCAAAGTAATGATGCCTAGCTCATCCGAGAAAGATAGGACATCCAAGATAGTCAAAAGGGAGGCATTGATGGAGGACCATCTTGCCGACGACGACCTGACGACGACGATGACATCTGCCCGATGACCGACGACGACTCGCCAGCAACCACGTCGGACAGCTCGTGCTGACGTCCGCAGCCCGGGGTTTAAGTACTCCGGGTAGGTTCGAACAAATATTGTTTTTCTTTGTGTATTTTTTCTTTGCATTTCGAATTATGGATTGGGCTAGTATCGTAGGGCCCATCCTCGTCTTTCTTTTATTTTAAAGATTGTATTTTGATTTTGTAAGGAGAGGTCGAACCACGTCTCATGATGGTTCAACCTCTCCCCACGTCTCCTTGGCACCCCTCCTCCCTATATAAGGGGAGGGCATGCCCAAGGGACTACTTGGAAGTTTTTGAATTGAAATTGTTTCAAGAATCTTCCCCCTATCGTAGTCGTAGCGTAGGGGGTTTGGCTAGCCCCACCTCTTCGTCGAGACCACTCCGAGGAGTAGAGCCCACGTCCTGTCCGTCGAGATCATTCCGGGCGTGACGTGTTCAACCGTACCGTCGAGATCACTCCGGTACGTTGAAGATTTTCAAGAAGCTGTTGAAATCAAGAATCGAGAGAGCACCCATCGAGATCACTCTGGGCGTCCTCGGAGGTTCGCGACGACTCTGGCGCCGCTGCATTCGGGAAATCATCTCCAACGAGGAGAACCACCGCGACCCACCAAGAACTCACCACGCCAGGTTCTTGGCTCTACCCATCCACCCCCTTCTCCTCCATCCAGCCCATCTCGCCCACATTTCCTTGGACGCCACCCCTTCACCCTCGCTTCTTGATCATCTAACCCCATTTCTTGATCTTTCCCTCCGATTCTTGAACGCCACCCATTCTCATCCCCCATTTTCTTGAAATTCTTGATCGCCCAACCGCTTCCCCTACCCTTTCTTAATCGCCCTTTCCCCTTCCCCTGCCCATCTTGATCGCCCAACCACCTCTTCTTGCCTTTCTTGATTGCCCTCCCCCTACCCTGCCTTTCTTGATCGCCCACCCTCCTTTCCCCTTCGTTTCTTGATTCCCAACCGCCTCCTCTTGCCTCTCTTGATCGCCCACCCTCTTTTCCCCATCGTTTCTTGATTCCCAACCGCCTCCTCTTGCCTTTCTTGATCGCCCACCCTCCTTTCCCCATCGTTTCTTGAATCTTCCTCTTCACCCTCATCGTTCTTGACCATTCCCCACCATCTTCCATCGTTCTTGACCACCATCTTCCAACGCTATCTCTACGCCCGTCTTCGATATGCCGTGGACTACATATTTTATGGTCAGCTCGTCTCCTCTCCCTCCTTAACCAGTATTATTACCTGTTCTAGTGCCGTCCTACGCTATCGCATCCTCTGCCGCCACTCATCACTCGACGACGGATTAGGAACAAGCCACTGTTGTGGGAGCAGGACTTTCTTGAGGTAAACGGTCTGTCACTTGATCTTTAAATTCTGAACTTATCAGGGCCGTTAGACGCCCCTCTCGTCTAGACGTCTAGTGGTCTTGATGGTCATTGGGAGTCTGACTTTCGGATCAATCTATTTGGTGATCGTCACCGTCCATCGCGTTATCTCCTTGTGTCTTAACTGCTCGATCATAAAATCTCATTGTGTTTGCATCATATCATCATTATTCCTGTGACGCGAAACGCGCCGCTCGATCCCGGCCGTCGGCATTTCGCATCAGGCATCCTCATGAGTAACGGGTAGAGTGTTGGATTATCTGAGGATACTTTGTAGTGGTGGAAGGACCAACTACAAAGCTACTCTTCAAGGCATTAACGAGCTGCCCCGAGGCTTGCTCGTACGCAGTGAGAACGCTCATAAATTCCTTATTCGATTTTTTGGATCCATTAAGGAAAAGGATGGCATCATCCGCAAAGAGTGAGTGCGAGAGCATCCGGCATCCCTTTTCGTAAAATATGGTTGGATTAGGCCATGATCGATCGCGATCGACTAGAGACCTCCATTAATATAAAAAGGGTGGGTGAGATAGTATCACCTTGTGTTAGGCCCCTAACTAGGCGGCATTCCATGCCCAGAGGCCTGCATGCTTATTGGGAGTGTGTGTCTGTTGTATTTGGCTCACGACATTTTAAGGACTGAGTCAAAATAGATAGTAATATCCAAAATACCTGATCTATTAGGCCATTGCCACTATCAGTGGTGATTCACGGCAGACTGCGCACGTGCCCGTCCATGCCTAGAGCAGGATGGATCAGGTACGGTTCGCGCGTGCTAGGCGCGCGGGCTGATCGGCGTGTGCACGCGCGCGCCAAGCACCACGCGCCAAAGCAAAGCGCCACGCGCAGGCGCCAGCCCTACGCGATAGCGCTAAGCGTTGTGTGCGAGAGCGCCGAGCGCTATGCGTAGGTGCGAGACACGCAGGCCAGGCGGCATGCCGCGGGTGCAGCGCGCAGAGTTGTGAGGGATGCCGCGCAGCGGCCGCGCAGGCAGCGCACGCATCGCGTGTGCGGGGCGCGTGGTGGGGCACATTCCCGCTAGGAGACTAAGGCAAGTGGCGCATAGAGAGCGCCGAGATGGCACAACGCACACGCAGCGCTCCTGCGGGTAGTGCTGGGCGCGCAGCGCCCAGCTAAGGGGTGTCGAATGCGGCGACATCACGCAGACTGCGCGCTAGAGTGTTGACATGGGTGCCGGTGGCATGTGTGATCATTAAGGCAGGGGTGGCGTGTATGATCGCTAGGCCCCCGGGCGCACGACGCCTGCCCCGGTGCGTTTGTGTAGCGACAGAGCGGGCGCGCGTGCGCGGAGCGGCGGCCTTGAGGCGGGTGTGGCGAGATTACATCAGCGCAAGGCGCCTCTTCTCGATCCTTGTAACAACCCTCATCTTCCCCCATGTAATCTTGATGTACTCTTTAAGATATCAATGCAATGACCCTATTCACAGATGGTGCCTAGGACCTACATCTCCTCTAATCCCTCTCAAGCGATTTTAAGCAATTACACAAGCTTTCGTTGTAGGAGATCAAGGCTGCTCAGTGTTCTGCTCCAAGCACTAAGGCCGGCACACCCCAATTTCGAGCAAGAAACCTAGCTCGAGATTTGACCGTGTGACAACTGGTATCAGATCGAGGTTGGATTTCCTCCAAGGTGCTTCTGAGTTATGGTTGAGGAGATGGAGTCGTTTCGCGCACGGCTGCGCGAGGAGTGATGAGAGAAGGAGAAGGAGCAGAGGCTGACGAATTGCCTGCTGCACAAAAACATGATGGGTTTGAAGACCCAAGTTGATAAGAACTACGACGAGTTGAAGTTGGACGTAAGAGAAGTGCAGCTAGAGACCTGCCAAAGACAAGAAGGCTTCGAGGAAACCATGAGACAACACGAGGTCACCATCCGGTAGCTGACCAAGATGGTCTTGACACTAAAACTCCAGGTGGAGAGGCTGGAAGAAGGCAGCAGTAGTCACCCCAGCGGTGACACCGGGAGGAAGCACTCACTCCCCGAACCGCGGTTCGACGGTTCTCGCCGGGAAGACGTAGTGGCAGATTTTCTCTATGACTGCGACCGGTATTTTGGCAATAGACAGCTATCAGATTAAAGCAAAGTGCTAGAGGCTAGCTATTTCCTCACAGAGGAAGCGAAGTCATGGTGGCAATAGCGGGAAGAATGTGGAAACTGGCCACCCCCGACATACGAAGAGTTTGTGCGGGAGATAAAGGAGAGCTTCATGCCGCACAACACGGCGTGGATCGCGAGGGGAGAGCTCAAAAACCTCAAAATGATGGGCAATCCGAGGGAATATGTGGGCCACTTCGTGTCCATCATCTGAAGGATAACCGACATGTCTAAGGCGGACAAGCTCTACCGCTTCACCAAGGGCCTCCCACACTAGCTCCAAACAGAGCTGGAACGGAGATAGTGCAGAGATTTGAACTCGGCCTACAAGGTTGTGCAGAGCACAGAGCTTCGCCGCGCTAGACCCGCCAAGATGGAGGACATACCCACGAAGGTGTACAAGCAATGCCACGAGCGCGCCGAGGCACCAGCAGCGCCAAGCAGTCAAGGCCTGAAGAGAAAGTTCAAGCAGGGCCACGGCAAGGGCCGAGACAAGGGCAAGAGCCCAAGACTGTGGAAGCAGAGTCCAGGTGGCGGGGCCAACAAGCTGACTTATTTCGCTTGTGGAGGACCCCATTTTCTGACGGATTGCCCAAGAGGGATAGCAGCGGCCACCAATGTTAATGCGATGGTCGTGGCGCCGCCCCAACCGGATGTTCCCGGGGTAAGCAGTACGCTGACCCTGAACCCCTTGTAGTGCTTAGCGGCATTACAGGGGGGCGCCCCAATCCAGTATGAGGGTCTGAACCTCTTGCACGTCCCGGTAGTGATCAATGGCAAGCCTTCCATGGCCATGGTGGACATAGGGGTGACGCACAACGTCCTCGCTGAAAAGGAAGCAAAGAAGCTCGGCTTGAAGCTGTCCCCAAGTGCCGGGAAGATCAAGGGTGTCAACTTAGAGGCATGAGACATTGTCGGCGTGGCCAAGGGGGTATTGCTGCAGGTGGGAACGTGGGAGGGCCGGACCAACTTCATGGTGTCCCCCATGGATGACTTCGTAGTCGTCCTAGGTCTCGACCTACTAATGGGTTCACGTGCTGTCGTGTTCCCCCAATACCGCGGTGTCCTGTTCCCAGAGGGATCTCACCCATGTTTCGTGAGGGACCAAGGGGCCCAGAAGCCGCAGAACACCGCACTCCTATCTGCTATGCAAATCAAGGATGGATTGAGGAAGGGGGAAGAGACCTTCCTCTTCACCATACGAGGGCCGACACCCCACAAAAAGGGTGAAAGGCAGGGGTGCACACCAACCCGGTTGGCGGCACTTAGTTGGGGTGACAACGACGATAATAACCCCGGTGCAGCCACGGCTGGACTATCGGGGCCAATTGCGGACGTACTTGGGGAGTTTGCCGGGGTGACGCCCGCGCAACTCCCCGCGAAGCTGCCGCCTAGGCGGGATGTGGACCACGAGATTGAATTGCTCCCCAGAACACGTCCCCCTGCGCGGGCACCCTACAAGATGCCCTTGGCTTACCTAGAGGAGCTGAGAAAGTAGCTCCAAGAACTACTAGATAGCAAGCTCATCCGTCCGTCCAAGGCCCCCTTCGGCGCTTCAATTCTCTTCCAGAAGAAGAAGGATGAATCGCTCTGACTTTGTGTCGACTACCGAGCATTAAACAAGGTAACAGTGAAAAATAAATATCCTGTACCGAATGCTGAAGAGCTGTTTGACAGGCTCGGCGAGGCTCGCTACTTCTCACAGATGGACTTGAATAGCGGGTACCACCAAGAGAGGATCAAGGAGGGGGACGAACCGAAGATGGCGTTCGTGACTTGCTATGGATCATTTGAATTCTGCGTGATGCCTTTTGGGCTCACGAATGCTCCTGCTACGTTTTGTTGTCTGATGAACAATATTTTTCGGGATTATATCGATGATTTTGTGGTTGTGTATTTGGATTATATTCTCGTATACAGTCAGAGCTTGGATGACCACATGAGGCCCTTGAGAAAGGTGATGGCCAAGCTGAGGGAGCACGAGCTCTACCTCAACCCAAAAAAGTGTGAGTATGCCTTGCAGGAGATTGAGTTTCTTGGACACCTAGTCGGGAAGGGAAGTGTGCGCATGGACCCCTCAAAGGTGAAAGCCATCAGAAATTGGACGGAGCCGAAGGGAGTGCCGCAGCTAAGATCTTTCCTTGGGTTACCAAATTACTACCGGAAGTTTATCAAGGGCTTCTCTTGACTAGCTGCCCCTCTAACAGACTTGTTGAAGAAAGACATGAAGTGGCAGTGGACAGATCGGTGCCAAAGAGCGTTTGATAAGCTGAAGAGCGCAGTCTCCAGCGAATCGGTGCTCCGACTGCCCAAGTTCAACAAGCCATATGAGGTACATACCGATGCTTCTGATATCACCCTTTGAGGTGTCTTGATGTAGGACAGACACCCGGTGGCCTACGAAGGCCACAAGCTGAACGACGCGGAGAGAAGGTACTCGGTGCACGAGAAGGAGATGACAGCGGTGGTACATTGCCTGAGAGTTTGACGCCACTATCTCCTCGGAGGGAAGTTTGTGGTCTACACTGACAATGTGGCGACCAACTACTTCGAGTCCCAGAAGAAGCTGGCCCTGAAGCAAGCAAGATGGCAAGACTTCTTGGCGGAGTTCAACTTTGACTTGAAGTACAAGCCGGGCACGCCAATCAAGTGGCCCACACCTTAAGCCGTAAGGAACCAGAAGTGTTCGTGGTTGCTCTTTCAGTTGTCCAATGAGGCATCCTCGACGAAATCAAGTTGGCGCTGAAAAATGATCCAAAAGCTGTTCGCCTGATGAAGCACATCACGGCGGGCGAGATGAGGAGACTCTGGACCGAGGACGGCATCATATACGCGAACGGGAACAGACTGTATGTGCCGCGTGCGGGTGGGTTGTGCCGGAAGCTCCTTTATGAAGCACATGATGCGCCCCATGTCGGACACCCACGGCAGGCCTGGACGCTTGCACTCCTGTCCAGCAGCTATCACTGGTCGAGAATGGAACGGATGTAGAAACCTATGTTCGTTCATGCCTGGTGTGTCAACAAAGACAAGACGAAGAAGGCCAAGGCAGCTGGAACGATGGAACCTCTCCCGAGGGCGAGCAGACTGTGGGAATCTATTTCAATGGACTTCATCACTTGCCTTCCACGCGTCGGTGGGCACGACGCCATCCTGGTTGTCGTAGATTGCTTCTCTAAATATGGGACCTTCATCCCCACCACGTCAGAAGTGCATGCAGATGGAGTGGCTCGTCTATTCATGTCCTATGTGGTGAAGTACTGGGGTCTTCCACTAGACATTATTAGCGCCAGAGACACAAGGTTCACTAGTCATTTATGGGAGTCGATGTTCAAGTACACGGGCTCCAAGCTCAAATTTTCTATGTGCTTCCACCCCCAGACAGATGGTCAAACGGAACGTGTAAACTTCATGCTCGAGTAATACCTTCGGCACTATGTTTCGGTCAATCAGGAGAATTGGGTGGAGCTGCTTGATGCAGCACAGTTTGTGCACAACATCAACTAGAGCTCGGCTACGGGTCACTCACCGTTTGAGATTGCAACAGGAAGACAGCAACTGAGTCCTCCGGAAGTTGTGAAAAGGAAAGGGAATGGGCATTTCCCTATGGCCTTTTGCTTTGCGCGCGACTACCATGCTTGCATTGAGGAAGCCCGTAAGGCGTTGGAGCGTGCTGCTCAAAGAATGAAGAAGTACGCTGACCAACACAGATGGGATGTAGAGTTCCAAGTTGGCGACAAAGTTTTGTTGAAGACCAACGCTCAGATGTTGAGGACAAAGTAGGCAAAGCAACGTCACAAGGGCATGGTTCCCCGCTACGATGGACCTTTCGAAGTGGTAGTGAAAATCGGCCGGGTGGCCTACCGACTCAACATTCCCCATCGGCTGGCGATCCATCCGGTCTTCCATGTGTCGGTTCTACCAGATCCTGAAGGCACGGCGAGGAACCAGCCCCAACGTGCACCACCAAATGTGCGGGCGCACTTCGACCAGGAAGCAGAAGCTGTCCTGGCGACGCGGGAAATTGATCGGGGAGGACGTCATGGCTGCTATCACAAGATTGAGTACCTTATCAAGTGGAAGAACAGGCCAGAGGAATCAGCCACCTGGGAGCGCGACTCGGACTTATGGCAGTTCAAGAACCTACAACAAGCATATGAAGCGGAGCAGCGGGCGTCGACGAGGGCGTCGATAAGTTCAGGAGGGGGGGGGGTGTTAGGCCCCTAGCTAGGCGCCATTCCCTGCCCAAAGGCCTGCGTACTTATTGGGAGGGCGTGTCCGTTGTATCTGGCTCATGACATTTTAAGGACTGAGTCATAATGGATAGTGATATCCAAATACCTGATCTATTAGACCATTGCCACTATCGGTGGTGATTCACGGCAGACTACACACGTGCCCGTCCACACCCAGAGCGGGACGGATCAGGTACGGTCCGCGCATGCTGGGCTCACAAGCTGATTGGCGTGTGCGCGCACGCGCCAATCGCCGCACGCCAAAGCCAAGCGCCACGCGCGGGCGCCAGCCCTACGCGATAGCGCCAAGCGCTGCGCGCGGGTGCGGGACGCGCAGGCCAGGCAGCATGCCGCGGGTGCAGCACGCGTAGTTGTGCGAGATGCCGCGTAGCGGCCGCATGGGCAGCGTGCGCATTGCGTGTGCGGGGCGCGCGGTGGGGAGACATTCCGGCTAGGAGACTAAGGCAAGTGGCGCACAGAGAGCGCTGAGACGGCAGAGCGGGCGCGCAGTGCTCCTGTGGGTAGTGGTGGGCGCGCGGCGCCCAACTCGGGGGCGTCGAATGCGGCGACGTCACGTAGACTGCGCGCTAGAGTGTTGACATGGGTGCCGGTGGCGTGTGTGATCGCCAGGCCCGCGGGCGCACGGCGCCTGCCCCGGCACGCTTGTGTAGCGGCAGAGCGGGCGGGCACGTGTGGAGCGGTGACCCTGAGGTGGTGTGGCGACATTACCTCGGGGCGAGGTGCCTCGTGTCGTTCATTGTAACACCCCTCGTCTTCCCCCATGTAATCTTGATGTACTCTTTAAGATATCAATGCAATGACCCTATTCACTAACGATGCCTAGCACCAACATCTTCTCTAATCCCTCTCAAGCGATCTTAAGCAATTGCACAAGCTTCCGCTGCAAGAGATCAAGGTTGCTTAGTGTTCTGCTCCAAGCACTGAGGCCGCCGGCACACGCCAATTCCGACCAAGAAACCTAGCTCGAGATTTGACCGCGTGACACCTTGCCATAGACCTCTCGTGGCCGAGAGAAGCCAGGGGAATTTCCATCCATCAAGAGTGAGAAATTATTCTATCAAATGCAGGCATCAACTAGATCGATGAACGCATTAGTGAACTCAACACGAGGTAACACTTGGGTAAGAAAATTCCACTTGACTCGATCGAAGGCCCTCTCCATATCTAATTTGATGATGACATTTGAGCCCTCAATATGAGCATCTAGTAACTAGGCTAGCTCGTAAACTAGCATGATATTGTCATGGATTTGTCAACCCCTAACAAAACCACAGTGTTCAGGCGAGATAAGTCTATCGAGAAAGTGCCCTAGTCGATTTCTAATGATCTTAGATGCAACTTTGTAACATACATTACAAAGACTAATGGGGCGAAAGACTCGAAAGGAAATTGGAGTGTCCACTTTTGGAATGAGTGCCAGAAAAGTGGATTTCCAACTTTGCGAGAAGACTTTGCGTGTGAACACCTCCTTGATAGCAAGCACAAAGTTAGTGCCTACGATATCCGAACATGCATTTAGAATTCTACGAAAAATCCATTCGGCCATGGGGCCTTGCTCCTACCCAATGAAAAAATGGCATCCTTAATCTCTGCTCAGGTAGGAAGGGGTGTGAGAAGTGCACAAGCTTGCTCGGTCTACAAGTGAGGGATACAGGCAAGGATGCCCTCACTCACAATAGTGGGTTGTGAGGAGAGGAGAGAGTGATAATACTCCACTCCTACAGTTGCTAGTTGGGCGGGGTCTTGACTATACATCTCTAATAGTGTTGTATAATTAGGATGCACTCTATGACGGATCAAAGCGTGAAAGAAACGTGTGTTTCTATCACCTTCTCGTACCATTGAACACACGACTTCTAGCGATAGAAAATCTCCTAGCGCCGCATACTGTCCTCAATCTGCTCTTTAAGGTGAAGCTGGCGCTCTCCCACATCGTCCGTCCAACCATCTTGCAACTATCGCTCGATAGCAGCTAGTTCCGGCTTGAGTGCTTCGAACGATGCGTGTATGTCTCCAAAGACATGTCGATTCCACTGTTTAAGGTGGAACTTGAGATTCTTCAGTCTGTAACTGAAGTTCTCCATAGGTGATGTAGAGATCGTTCTATGCCAATGGCTTCGTACATAATGATGGAAGTCGGTGTGCTCTAACCACATGGCTTGGAATCGGAACAAAGGGTGGCAGACTCGGTTACTGGAGTCTGGGAGAAGGTGGATCGATGAGTCGTCCGAGTAATATCGCGGTAGGATCTCAATCGTGTTGATGCAATGCATCAGTGCTGTACTATTGGTAAAACAATGGTTGAACCATTCGTACATATGCGCATCCGCCTAACGTTCATTACACCAGGTCCACTACTCAACTATGGTAGGCGGCTCAACTAGTGACGCCTGATGTATAAAGTCATTAAACGTTTCATAGATCGTGACTAAGGTGGGCGGCCCCCCTGGCGCTCTCTAATTGCCCGTATGTAGTGGAAATCCCCATCTATAAACCAAGGGAGATCAACAAGCCGTGAGTGGGAATGGGCATGTAAGGCGACTTCCTCCTAGAGGGCCTCCTACTCGAGTTTTCTATTCAGGGCGTAAACGACAATAATCGAGTAAGCTTCGGGGAGTACGGTATGTCAAAAGTGGCGCACCAGGTCCCTTCAGCCAGTAGCACCAATGAAAAGTCTTGCTTCCAAAGAAGCCATAGCTTGTTCGAGGAATGACAATAAACATGCTCCACTCCGAGTTTCCTCGCTATGGAGTGGGAATCATAAAACTACCGGCTCAAGTGAATGGGGCACTGATGAGGGACGGGTGGGTGTATGGCCGGAAGTGCTGGGGAGACTGAATGACTCTGCCCAACCTCCACGCAGTCTCCCTTAGGGCATTCTAGATCTAAGAGGACAAAGGTATTGGAGGTACTAGTGGGTGGTTGTACCTCCTTCCCCTTGCCTCCCCGAATGCTGATAGGGTGAACATCCAGGGGACGGGGTAGGGTTTGTGGGGGCTTGTCAGCCCCTTTCTTCACCTAGTGTGACTCTGAAGATGTATGCTTGGCTGAGACAGGTTTGGCCGACATAGAGTCCCTAGGTAGGAGAGGGGTAGTAGTAGGTGCACCATGCGGTGCGGGAGCAGGGAGTGTACTCAAAGTGGGTCGCTAGGTGGGGCGATGCCCTTGAAAAGTAGACTTTGCTTCTATGATGTAGTCATTATAAGGCAAAGGTGGAAGGTACTCCTCTGAGGGGGTCAAGGTAGTCGGTGACACCCTTTGGCGATATGTATGAAGTGTGTGACCTAGAAGGATACAGTGCGTACAAAACTGCGGAAGGTTTTCGTACACTATAGGCTGTCGTATCAGCTCATCCCTATTGTGAATGAGGATCATGTTATAGATGACCTATAATAGGTCTATCTCGACATATACCCTTGCATATCTGGGGCGGTTGAACAGATGTACATCTGTGTCAAGACGTATAAATGTTCCAACAACACTTGCTAGGGACTCTAGAGAAGTGGGTGTGAAGAGATGTGGCCGCACCCGTGGGAAACCAACCCATACTGGTACATAGTGGGGCAATGTTCCCGTGAGCTGTTATTCTGCTCGGCTCTCCATATATAAGTGTGCATTGTGGAACCACTAATTGTCCATGTGGTACGACTCCAAGCTTTCCTAAAGTCCGCTTCCTGTTGGAAGCGAATGAAGACACTCCGATGGTTGCGTGCTCCAAAAACCACCGGACCGATGAAGTACCTAGGCGTTACATAGACCCTCATGATGTCGTCAATAAGTGGGCGCTTCGTCGCGAATCGCCCTATCAAGGTGTAGGCAAATGGTGCAGCCATTCGCGAGACCTCCTCTTTAGAGAAGGCGACAACGCTCACCCCCTCCAAGTCAATCTAACGCCGCTTTGGGGTCGTGTCATCATAAAGTGGAGGAAGTGTAATCTAGGGGAGGGGTTGAGTGCTAGGCATGTGCGTAGTCCCGGCCACTTTCGCCGCCCAGGCCGTCGATCGTGGTCTCCCAGAGGGTTGCCCAACAAGTGCACTACCACGCTCTTTCGGTGCTTGATGATCCCCCATGTTGAGTCCGCGTGGTGTGACGTGATCTAAAGTAGGAGGGACAACTTCGATGGAAGATGTCAAGCCCACTGTCGCACTGTCGGTTAAGACCTTTCGGAGTGGGCCATCAATGCCAGTCTAGTCAGCAGATGGGGAAGGGGGGGCCAGAGTAGCCGAGTCAGGTCGACAAGAGTTGTCCGAATGTCCTAAGTATATATGCCCTAGGTCGTCCAGGTGTACTCGATCAGAGTTGACTGAGTTGAGCTAGCCGACAGAATTAGAAGTGAATGTGTTGACCAAATCAACTTGGTCAACCTGGTCAGGGTTGACCGAGTCAACCTGGTCAATGTAGTCAGGGTTGACCCGAGAGACCTAATCTGGGTTGACCGAATCAACAGATCATGGTTGATCGAGTCGCTCTGGTCAACCAGAGCAAGGTTGATCGAGTCAACCTGGTCGACATGGTTAAGGTTGACCAAGTCCAGCTGGTCAACATTATCAATATTGACCAAGTCAACCTGGTCAACCTAGTCAGGGGTGTCCAAATCACTATAGTCAACATGGTCATAGGTGACCAAAGCCAGGTTGATCAAGTCAACCTGGTATACTCGGTCAAGGTTGACCAAGTCAACCCATTTTGTATTGGCCAAATCACTTTGCTCAACTTGGTCAGAGTTGATAAGGTCAACTGGATCAACTTGGTCTGAGGTGATGGAGTCGACCAGGTCGGTTCAGTATGATTTGACCGAGTCGACTCGGCCTCTTTCGACCTAGTCAACTCAACAGAGCGCGACCTGTTCAGCTCGGCCTGAGTCGGCCGGGTCGATGGCATCGACTCGGGCTGAGTCATCCGAGTCGACCAGGTTGACTCGGAGTGACTCAGTTGAGTCATCTTGACCTATCACCGCCACGTCAGCCATGTCGGTGGGGTGATGAGGTGGCGTCTAGGTGGGGAAATCTGAGCTGTTTGATGGATAGGCCAAGGGCGCATCTAACGGCAGCCTGGGCATTGAACGGTCAAGAAAGGTGGGCAGCCGAGGAGGTGAGCTTACCAGCAACGCATTTAATGCGTTGTCGGCGCCATTATCAATTGCATCACCGTGGGCTGATGTGGGCGATCCAACAGTTGATAATGGAACAATCTTATGAGAACATCCGTTCGCAATCGTCGTATCTGACGTGGCTAGTGAATCTTTCTTGAGGCAAAAAGGTGTAATAATTGAGCCGCTGACATTTATTGCCAATGGCTCAATTTTTTGAACCATCAAGCGGTCCACTAGAAGTCCATTGTCTGGACCGTCGCGACACGTGGTCGCCACGATGGTCTAGATGGACTTGTGGATCACTTGCTCGGCAGCATTTAATGCTGCCAAGATTCCTTTTTTGTTTTCAATTTTTTCCTTTTTTGGTCTTTTTTTGGTATTTCAAGAGCCGTCAGATGCACCCACACTGGTGGATTTGACGGCGTAGACGCTCCAGATGGCAGATGGGGCCTGAGCGAGTCCACTATGGCAATAGTGGACCCCGTTTCGGCCCCAATGTGGGCGGCGAGGGCCAGTTGGCTTGTTTACATGGCAGCCACATCAACGAGGCGCCCATGTGACTATGCAACCTGCATTGGATTGTGGGCTATGAGTTATCTTACACGGCCGAATGAACTTTAGAATCCTAATTTCTGATTAAAATGGAAATTTCATACCGATTGAGCAATATAAAACGACATGTTTTGTCAAGACTAACAGAAAGAGTATAAATTCAATATATTTAGAGCATCCGTATCGTTGAAATTATGGAAAATAAAGTTCGGATGGAAAAGTTACCTCTTAGATTCAAAAGCCTCCAATCTTAGCTATACGACTCTGTTGATGGCATTCTTGTAGTCGATTGGTATGATGAAATCCAATTGAACTTGTAGATTGAGGCATTCTGAATCCAATGGAACAAAAATCACTTCAATCTGAGCACTCTAGCAAAAGTTATGATGAAATTGCCGAATTCGGAGGACAGAAGCTCTACCGATAAGGAATTTGGTATCTTTTTTAACTAATCTGTGCTTTACCTGTATCTATGTTATATTGTTATTATGTTTACACTTTCATCTCTGACTTCCTTCTTCTCATCATCTTATGTTTTATTCTCCTTAGCCTTTTTTATGTAAAAAATATTTGACCATCAAGTAAATTATTTGACAATCACTTTAGGTGATGTTATCTTCTGGTTTTTTTTCCTCTATTATTTTTTTGCTTTCCATTTATTGATCCCTTTTTCTCTCCATTTCTCCTCGTCTTCTATTGTTTTCTGTCAAAAAAATGATCTGATCATTACGTAAAGTGGTTGATTATAAATTTACGTGATGTTACCTTTCATAGTTTCTCCTCTTTTTTTCTTTTTTAGCTTTCTTTACTTGTTTTTAGGTGAAAATATATGACAATCTGTTTCCTATATTCCTCTTTTTTTTCCCACTTTCTTTTGTCTCCTCCGTTGTCGTGATTATTTTCTTCACCTGTATCGAATATTATTATATTTACCCTTTTATTTCCAGCTTCCTCCTTGTCATCATCTTATGTTATATTTTTTTAGCCTGTTAATAGATTTGGCCTTTTTATGTAAAAAATAATGACTGTCACGTAAAATGTTTGATAATCACTTCACCTGACGTTATCTTCCATTATTTTTTCCTTGCTCTTATTTTTTAGCTTGTTAATCCCTATTCTTTTTTTCGTTCAATTACGTATTCTTCTCTCGATTTTACCTCCTCTTCTCTTGATTTTTTGTCAAAATAATTTGAAGAGAGTGTAAAGTGCTTGATTATCATTTTATTTGATCTTATCCTGCGTTATTTTTTCCTCGCCCGATATTTTTTTCCCAATAGTTTCTCCTCTTTTATATTGATATTTGCCTTTTATAACTTGTTTTTAGGTGAAAAGAAATGGCCATCTGTTTCTTATTATTTCTCTTATGTCTTGCACACTCTTTTCTTCTCCTCCGTTGCCGTGCTTCTTTTCTTCACCTGTATTTATGTTATAATGTTAATATATCTACCCTTTCATTTATGGGTTCTCATTGTCATCATCTTATATTTTATTCTCCTTAGCCTGTTATTACATTTTCCTTTTTATATATAAATAAAATTTGACCGTCACGCAGAATGTTAAAAAATAGCTTCACGTGATGTCATCTTGCGGGTTTTTTCCATCTCTTTTTTTTCTTCCCAACTATTTATCCTTTTTCTCTCGATTTCTCCTCTTGACTTGTTTCTATGTCAAACAATTTGATTATCACGTAAAGTGACTTATTATCACATTATGTGATGTTATCCTACGTTATGTTTTCCTTGCTCATTATTTTTTTCTTTCAATTCATTTCCCCTTTTTTACTTCAATTTTTACCATTCTGTACTTGTTTTTAGGTCAAAATATTTGAACATCTATTTCCTAATATTCTCTCCTTTTCTCACTTTATTTTTCCTCCTCCATTGTCTTGTTTCTTTTCTTCACCTGTATCTATGCCATAATGTTAAAATATTCTTCCTTTCATTTCCGGCCTAGTCCTTGTCATCATCTTATGTTTTATTCTCCTTAGCCCTGTCATACATTTATCCTTTTCATGTGAAAAAATATTTGAATGTCGCGTAAAATGTTTGATAATCACTTTACGGCAAAGTGATATGACCATAACATAAAGTTGTTCATTATCACTATACGTGAGGTTACATTGTGTAAAGTGGTTGCAGCCTTTTTCACCTCTATCGATGCTATAATTTTATTATATTATCGCTTTTATTTCTGGCATCCTCCTTGGCGTCATTTTATTTTTTATTCTCATTAGTCTTTTAATACATTTAGCCAATTATGTAAAAAAATGTGTGACAGTCACGTAGAATGTTTGAAAGTTATTTCAATTGATGTTATCCTTTGGTATGTTTTTGTTGATTCTTTTTTGTTTTCAACTATTTACCTGTTTCTCTCAATTTTTCATCCTCTTCTTTTGTTTTTATGTAAAAACAGTTTGAACATAAAGTAAAGTGTCGATTATCACTTTACTTTATGTTATCCCGCATTATTTTTCCATGGCTCGTTATTTATTCATTTATATGAATTTCTCCTTTTTCCTTCGATTTTTACCTTTGTTTACTTGTTTTTAGATTAAAACATTTGACTATCCATCTCCCGTTATTTCTCTCCTTTTTCTCGCTTTCTTTTGCGGCCTCTGTCGTGGAGCTTCTTTTCTTTACGTGTATTGACGGACTGTCCCGCGAAATGAGTAATGATCACTTCGCATGATGTTATCTTGCGGTTTTTTCCCCTCTATTCATTTTTATTTCCAACTATTTATCATTTTTTCTCTCGATTTTTCCTCCGCATATATTGTTTTTATGTCAGAACGATTTGTCCATTTTTCTTTGTTATTTTTTTCATTTTATGTGATACTATCCTGTGTTATTTTTTTCTGACTCATTTTTTGTTTTCTTTCCTTTAATTTATCCTTTTTTTCTTTCACGTTCTACCTTTCTTTACTTGTTTTTAGGTGACGAGATTTGACCATCTGTTTCCTATTCTTTCTCTCCTTCTCACTTTCTTTTGCCTCCACCGTTGCCGTGCTTCCTTTCTATACGTATATATATGCTATAATGTTATTATATTTACCATTTCATTTTGGCATTCACCTTGTCATCATCTTAGCATGTTAATACATAAAGCCTTTTTTCTGTAAAAATATTTGAGTCCCACATTAAATGTTTGATAATCACTTCACGTGATGTTATCCTTTGGTTTTTTGATATCTATTATATATTTCTTTCCAACTATTTACCTTTTTTCTCTTGTTTTTTCCTCCTCTTCTCTTGTTTTTATTTAAAAACATCTTGAGCATCAAGTAAAGTGTTGATTATCACTTTATGTTATCCTGCATAATTTTTTCTATTGCTTGTTATTTATTCATTTGTATGAATTTCTCAGTTTGCTTTGAATTTTACCTTTGTTTACTTTTTTTTTTGGTGAAACCTTTGACCATTTGTTTCCTGTTATTTCTCTCCTTTTTCTCCCTTTCTTTTGCTGCCTCTGTTGTTGCGCTTCTTTTCTTCACCCATATTTATGTTATAATGTTATCATATTCACCCTTTTACTTCCGCCTTCCTTCTTGTCATCCTCATATGTTTGGTTCTCCTTAGCTTGTTAATACATTTAGCATATTGATGTCAAAAAAATGGAGTGTCAAGTAAAATGTTTGATAATCACTTTAGGTGATGTTATCCTGCAGTTTTTTCCCTCTATTCTTTTTTTCTTACAACTATTTATCTTTTTTTTCATGATTTTTCCTTCTCATATTTTTTGTGTCAAAATGATTTGTCCATCCCGTAAAGTTGTGTATTATCACTCTACATGATGTTTTCCTCGCTCATTTTTTGTTTTCTTTCCATTAATTTCTCCTTTTTCTTTTGCGTTTTACCTTTTTTTACTTGTTTTTATGTGGAGAGATTTGACCATCTGTTTCCTATTATTTCTATCCTTCTTATCAATTTCTTTTTCCTTCTCCGTTGTCTTGCTTATTTTCTTCACCGTTCTCTATGCTCTAATGTTATTTTACTTACCCTTATATTTCTGGCTTCCTCTTTGTCATCATCCTTTTTTTGTTCTCCTTAGCATGTTAATACATTTAGCCTTTGTGTAAAAAGATTTAACCGTCACGTAAAATGTTTAATAATCACTTTACGTGATGTTATTCTCTTCCGATATATAGCATTTTTATGTAAAAAACAAATTGACCCCATGTAGAATGTTTGAAAATCACTTCACTTGATGTTATCCTACAGTTTTTTTGCCTATATTATTTTTCCTTTTTAGCTATTTACCCTTTATTTTCTCAAATTTTCCTTATTTTTACTTGTTTTTATGTTAAAACGGTTTGACCATGACATAAAGTGGTTTATTATTACTTTACGTGATGTTATCCAAGGTTATGTTTTCTTCACTCTTTTTGACTGAATTGACCTAGGATTTCTTCCCGGGCATCCTCAAAAAAGAGGTTATTATACACCCCAACCCCATCCCTTGTAAAGAAAAAGGTAGCACCGAAGACATTATATTTTTTCTTTCCATTAATGATTCCTCTTTTTTTAATTTTTACATATTTACTTGTTTTTAGGCGAAAAGATTTGACAATTTGTTTCCTATATTTCTCTCTTTTTTCTCACTTTATTTTGCCTCATCCATTTTTACCCTTCTTTCTTCACATGTTTCTATGCTATAAGATAATTATATTTACCCTTTCATATTTAGCGTCCTAGTCATCATCTTTGTTTTATTCTCCTTAGCTTGTCAATATATTTTGCCATTTATGTAAAAATGTTTAACTGTCATGTAAAATATTTGATAATCACTTCGCATGATCTAATCCTGCAGTTTTTGCATTTATTCTTTTTATTTTCCAACTATTTATCCTTTTTCTCTCAATTTTCCTTCTCTTCTATTGTTTCTATGTCAAAACGATTTGACCATCACATAAAGTGATTGATTTTCACTTTACGTGATATTCTACCCTTAGTTATGTTTTTTCCTCGCTCAATATTTTTTTGTTTCCATTACTTTCTCCCTTTTCCTTTTGATTTTTAACTTTCATACTTGTTTTTAGGAGAAAATGTTTGACCACCTGTTTCCTATTATTTCTCTCCTTTTTCTAACTTTCTTTTGTCTCTTCCACTATCGTGATTCTTTTCTTCACATGTATCTATGTTGTTATGTTACTATATTTTACCTTTCAACTCTGGCTTCCTCGCTGTCATCATCTTATGTTTAATTCTTTATAGCCTAATAATACATTTGCCTTTTTTGTAAAAAAGATTAAATCCTCAGGGAATTTGTTTGATAATGACTTCATGTGATGTTATCCTAGTGTTTTTCCCTCTATTCTTTTATTTTCCTTCTATGTATAATTTTTATCTCAATGTTTCCTTCCCTCTCTTGTTTTTATGTCAAAATAATTTGACCATCACATAAAGTGGTTGATTATCACTTTACGTGATGTTGTCCTGCATTATTTTTTCCTCCTTTTTATTCTTTTATTTCTTTCCGATAACTTATTTTTTTTTCTTTTAATTTCTGCCTTTCTTTAGTTTTTTTAGGTTAAAAGATTTGACCATCTGGTTCCTATTATATATCTCCTTATTCTCACTTTTTAGCTTCCTCTATTATCTCACTTCTTTTCTTCACCTATATCTATGCTATAATGTTATAATATTTAACCTTTCATTTTTGGCTACCTCCTGGTCATCATCTTATGTTTTATTCTTCTTAACCTTTCATCAACTTTCTTTATCTTTATGTGTTATTGCTTTGCTATTTTTCTCTTATTGTATTCCCTTCTATATTTATGCATTTTCATATGGTTTTCTCTGCTGCTAATGTGATTATTTATAAACATTCATTTCTTGTGGTATAAATCAGTAAGGGCTAATAATTCTTTAATCCTCATATTGACATGAAAATTCTAATAATACTTTCAAACTTAAATTATTTATGAACTATATTATGTTTTCCCAAAAAAATATGTTAGGTGATTTCCAATTGATAACATTTGTGACTTACAAGTTTCATGATCTGTGTTCTCAGTACGATATGATTTGCAGTATTAATATGTATAACTATTTTTTTTCCAAAAAAATAATCTGTACAACAAGGGCTAGGACATATTTGTGAAGTATGATATGCCGTTAGGCTATTCTAGGGAAACAAAGATCCGAGTTTGTATATGAAATTAGAGGAACTGGCACTATTTTGATTTCATGAGTAGGGGATTTCACTTCAATCAAACATTTATATGTAACTGTAAGGTACATTCTTGCACCATTTTCATTCTTTTGAGCAATACTTGGACGTACAAATGTATATTTACAATGGAAAAATGTATCAGTTTTTTGTGGGTTTTGTTATAGTTCACTTTGAACCATTCTACAGACAGGATAATGTTTTGCATACAGGTCAATATTTATTTTTCAATTTACGGCTCTCACACATGCAGTCTTTGTTTACTTTTTATAAAAAGTGATACTATGCGGCTTTTTTTTGACTTAGTGTGAGTTTGTTATTTTTCCAGGAAAAAAATATTTTTAGAGTAATTTAATACTTTGATGGAGTCTAATGCAGACAATGAGACACCACATTGAAATGATAGTGAGCAGGTAGTCAGAATAGTGAGTGATAATATGAAAAGCCGTCAAGGTCGGAGTCAAAATTCAAGGAAGCCATCTAGAGAAAAAATATTTGATTACTTCACGTAGCGAACGACTTGAAGTACATATGTGAACTGTGTCGTGGTATTAACCCTGGAAACCAACTCTACTTACAATGACCTAAAGATGAGAGCCCCATTATTTTTTGGCGACATTTACTGTTGGTTCATCGAAAGGTACATGATGAACTTAAAGTTAAAAAAATTTCACAACATTATGGTGTAGAAGTGTTGTCCAACCTGTCCTTCTTGAAACAGTATTTCACTAGAGCCACTCCGGAGGTGGAGAAGCAATAAATTCTATGGCTTATTGTCCGTAGTGCATTGCCATTGTCATTTCCTGATTCAGAGGAATTCCATTGAGCATGGTGATTTAGAGCACAGTCCAACATGAAGAAGTATGGATGGTCGGCAATCAAGGAGACAAGTAGAATAGTATACACCCAACTAAAGGGAGCTATTGTAATAGGTTCAGTGATATACACCGTGTGTCCCTCATGGTGGATGCTTGGACTAATTCAAACGGTTATTCTCTCTTAAACTAAACTGGCCATTGGGTCGATGCAAAACGGAAAGTTCACGAACAGATTCTTGTCCTACGTCACATATAAGAGAAGCATGATGGGGAGACGATGAGCGGTCTTGTTGCCAAAGCTATAAAAGACTTCAACCTTCAATCGAACATGTAATAAAAATTTTCTTTACAATAGAAGCTTGTCACTACGAATAACTTCTTTACCATCAATATCTAAAGTTTCAGTAACATACTGGTTTCTATTGTCACCACTGAGAACGTTGTTAGCAACACAACAATGATGCACTTTCTCCTGAAAATATTGTAGTCTATGAATCCAACATTTAGTAGTGATCGACATTTACCATGAGCTTATCTCGGCAAGCGCAAAGACGGTTAGAGGTTGATAAGTGGGTGACGTTGGAGGATTTTTGCGACATATTATTAGTATTTCTTGAGGCAACTAACTTTGTCAGTAGTTCAAAGGTTGTCAATGCAACTATGAGGCTTGTCATGATCAAGACTATTTTGGATCACCTTAACAATGTTCTGGAATGATTCGACAATGATGGTATTTTTGCTGTAATGGAGATGTCACCAAGCTCATAGATGGAATCCATTCGGGAAGCATGTGAAGCCATGAAGTTCAATTTTGACAAGTATTAGAGTATCATACGCTGCAACAAATGCGTAGCAGATGAAATGCTTTGTGATCCCTCAACAAAGGTGGCTTTGATCGATCCTTGAAGTATTTAAGACTACATTGCCTACTTGCGATCTTGTCTCCATACTTCCCCGACTCATAACGACCATCCCAATCTCATGGAAGTGCACGAGTCTGGAGGGCATTAGCAGCATTCTCCTACAATTGCAAGTATGATAAGGAGGCCAAAGCTAGCAATAAATGCGAGACGAAATCAGGACACAAATGCGATCTGGATGTCTACCTCAATCAGCCTGCCATTCCAGAATGTGAATACCCTCTGAATTGGTGTGTGGTCACCAATGTGCATGCTTATCCACATCTCGCGAAGTTGGCTATGGAATACCTCTGTGTGCTAACAACAAGTACACCATCGGAGCGACCCTTTTCAATGAGTGGTAAGGTAGGGACGCCCCAAAGATCGAGCCTAGGTATAGAGAGTATCGAGGTGTTATGTGAATTACCCTATTGGATGCGCCCGACAACCCCACCTGCTGATGAACATAATGTATCTACATCTATAAAAATGAACGAGGTAATTATTCATTTAATGATTTTTTAATATTTTAATTTAAATCTAACTCTACTTAATTCGGCCGCGTCCTTCCGCAAGCAATGCATGAAGGAATGTCTTCAATAAATTATATACGTCATTTTTTATGGGGATTTTACTCTTTTAGTGTTCAAAACAATTATCACTTTTCCTATCTATCACTGAATTTATGGACAGAAGGGGAATCCACAGTCATTTATCCGCTCACTTACATATTATTGTTGAGTAATTATTTACCAGGTTTTCATAACCCTCTCTCCTGATGAGTGAGCAAGATATCAGTTTTTCATTGTCATTTTTCTCCTCTATCAGTTTTTTATTTATTTCCTATTTCTAAAACTTTTTCTATAGACCGTTTTTTCCACCGAATATAGTGTGCTTTATACTTAGAATCTCCTTTTTTCAATTTTCTGCAGCACTTCGTCTTTTTCATTCTGATCTGTTTTTTCCCTCTTCTCATCTTGATTTCTTGATGTTTCTGTTGACTTCTTTGCTCACATCTCTTCTTGCTCTGTCATTTTTCTCCTTTTTGTGAGCTGTTTTTTTAGTGTCTGCCTTCTCATCTGCTTATGACGTTTTACTCATCTAGATTCTCAAGCAAGATGAACAAGTGTGATTATGTTATACTGCGTTTTTTTCCTCGCTCATTTTTCTATAAATTTCTCCTTTTATCTTTTTTTTACCATTCTTTAATCTTTTTGGAGGAAAATATTTGACCATCTGTTTCCTATTATTTTTATCATATCTCACTTTGTGTTTCCTTCTCCAATGTTGTGCTTCTTTTCTTCACCTTTATCTATGTCATAAGTTAATATATTTACCCTTTGACTTCCCCCTTTCTTCTTGTCATCATCATCTGTTTTATCCTCCATAGTGTTTTATACATTTTGCCCATTTTTGTAAAAAAAGGTTACACCGTCACATAAAATGTTTGATAATCATTTCACATAATGTTATCATGTGGATTTTTATCTCTATTTTTTTTCTTTCAAACTATTTATCCTTTTTCTCTAGACTTTCATCATATTCTGTTGTTATATCAAAACAATTTGCCCATCACGTAAGGCTGTTGATTATCACTTAACTTTATGTTATACTGTGTTATTATGTCCTCATTCATTTTTTCCTTTATATGAATTTCTCATTTTTTCTTTCAGTTTTTACTTTGCTTTACTTTTTTTTAGGTGAAAAGGTTTGACCATCTGTTTCATATCATATCTCTCCTTTTTCTCTCTTTATTTTACCTCCTCGATTCTTGTGCTTCGTTTCTTCACCTGTATCTATGTTATAATGTTACTATTTTATCCTTTTATTTTCGGCTTCCTCCTTGTCATCATTCTATATTTTATTCTCCTTATCCTATTAATACATTTAGCCTTTTTATGTAAAAACAAAATTTTCACCGTCATGTAGAATGTTTGAACATCACTTCACATGATGTTATCCTGCAATTTTTTCATCTACTCTTTTTTCTTTCCCAATGCCTATCCTTTTTCTCTCAATTTGTCATCCTCTTTACTTATTTTTTATGCCAAAATGGTTTCACCATCACATAAAGTGGTTAATTATCACTTAATGGGATGTTAACATGCATTATTTTTTCTCGCTCATTATTATTTTTATTTCCATTAATTTCTCCTTTTGCTTTTTATTTTTACACTTCTTGGTTGTTTCTTTAGTGAAAATATTTGTCCATCTGCTTCCTATTACTTCTCACCTTTTTCTCACTTTATTTTGCCTCCTCCGTTATCGTGCTCCTCTCCTTCACCTGTATCTATGCCATAATGTTATTATATTTACCCTTTCATTTTGGGCTTCCTCCTTGTCATCATCTTATGTTTGATTCTCCTTAGCCTGTTAATACTTTTAGCCTATTGTGTAAAAAATATTTAACAATCACCAAAAATGTTTGATAATCACGTCTCATGATGTTATTGAAATGACCAAATTTAGGGGTTTTATGTCGTTGTTTTGATTCAGACTTAACCAACAATTTTTATTAAAAAATTCTACTTAAATACCCTAAATTTAATATAGGGCAAGGGATCGACCCACAGAGAGACAGACATTTAATTTCAGAAATTTTCTCAAGCTTGGAATAAAGGAAGTGCGCTTAAAACTAATAAATATAATTTATGAGATTTTTATGAATTTTCCAACAATTTATATACATTCCTATGATCTAAATTGAAGCACAAATACAAAGAAAAACAGAAAATATTATAGATTAATTTTCATAATTTTACTTAACACTAGAAATAGGAAATAAATATTGTTTTGAGTTTTCTTGAATTTAATTAGCACCAGAAAACAATAGTAATAGTAAAAATGGGAGTTAAATATTTTTTGATTTTTTTAGATGTTTAAAATACTGAATATTGATTATATTAATTTTAGGGATTTGTGTGATTTATTTTGAAATTTATGAATATATATAATAAGGAAGATACCTTTTTCCGGCTATCGCCGGTGATGGCGGCGGAGCAGTGGTGGAGCGACAGCGGCGACGGCGGTAGTGGTGGATTGGATGAGCCGGCCGTCCTTGTGTAGTCTGTCTCTCTTTTTTTAGGGCTGGGCTTAGTGGTCAACCCAGTAAGTTTCAGCCCAAATAAGCTAAGTCAAGACTTAGCCAAATGGGCTAAGCCCCATTGGGCTTGACCGAATGTCGTCAAGACTTGGACAATTTGACTAAGTCCTAAAGAAAGGCAATTTCCGATATCCGATTTTTTTGATATCCGGATATCGGATATCAGTATCGGATATCGGCTGCTACAGTGTCGATATCCGATACTGATATTTGTCTCGATTCAGCATCCGTCTCCGTCTCAAGGAGACAGATGCCGGTACCAGATATTGGATGCGGATATTGGTTTTCGATATCTACATTGAATTATTTATCTCTCTCTTTCACTCGTTCCTTCTCTCTCTCGTTCGCACTCGTTCTCTCTCTTGCGCTCATTCTCGCTCTCCCTCTCTCTCGTTCTCGCTCTCCCTCTCTCTCTTTCTCGCACTTGTTCTCTCTTTCGCACTCGTTCTCGCTCTCCCTCTCTCTCTCGCACTCGTTCTCTCTCTCTCTCGCACTCGTTCTCGCTCTATCTCTCTATCTCTTCTCTCTCCTCTCTCCCTCTCCCTCCCGCTCTAGCTTTTCATGCCTCTGTCTCTCTGAAAATATGAGAATAATATTCAAGCCACGTTTCTCTCACCTAAAATTTTAGTCCACTAGCCTGGCATCTCACATATCGCAGAGGCATAGTTATTATTTTAATAATTAATATATGAAGACCTCACTTAATATATACTAGCAAAAGTTTCTAAAATCTCCCATGTGGGATAGCTGGAGTTTACGTTAACTTTGAATCCTGTTATCCCATATGGAACAAAAAAAATTGCAGACAATATAATAAGGGGCATTGACTATATATCAAAATAATTTATTGTGGTCGAAATCCGATATCCGATAATCGATATCGGTTTTCCGATATCCGGTATCCGATATCGTCCTCGTCCTCATCCCCCCGATATCTGGTACCGATATTCGTCTACCCCTAACAGACGGATATCGCCTGATATCCGATATCTGATATTCGGAACCGTCCCATTTTTTTCCGGGTATTGGATATCGGGTGTCCGCTACTGGATATCGGACGGATATCGGGACGGCAAACACTAGCCATTGACTTCATCATATCATCTTCTTTGACCTGTTTTTTCTTATACTTAGGGTGGACGATCTTGTCTTAACTACTCGATCATCTTCGTGAACTTCTTACTACATCTCAACTTACACTATTTAGAATTCCATTATTAAGAGCTCATATATCATAATTAAAGTACAATTGTCTATCCACAAGGCATCTTCGGTGTCTTTGCACTAAGGAATACTTACAAAACTGAGATGTGACTCAACCTAATAAATAGCTTGGTATAAAACCATTCAAGGATATGTATGGATCAATTCAGTGAAATATTTTTGTTAAAGAGAACCCCTTGTCTATCCCTAGCGCCTCCACATGAATGGCTAGTGATGGCGAAGCCCTCTAATATCTAGTTTTTTTCTTAGGTTTAGTTAAAGTTTCATGTTCAAATAAACCATCTATTAGTGGTCTTAAGAGTGGACCTTTTCCTAATGGGTTCCCCTTCTTTTGATCCCACCTTAGGGCCCATTATCCTCCCTACATAAGGGAAGGATAGGGCGCCCGTTCTCCTAAGTCTCATTTGAATTTTTAGAAAAAAAAAGATCCCGTTCTGTTTTGAGAGAAGAGAGTAGAAGAGTGAAGGGCGGACACTCCGACGGAACCCTAGGCGCCCACCGCCGCCGAGGTCCCAAGTCGGAGGGGCGCCGCCCGAATCATGGAGTCGCCACGCGAGCAGGGGCTGTCGGCGCCTGACCCGCGGCCACCGCCACGAGTAGGGGCCGCCGTCGAGCCGCAGATTGCCGCAGCCGGCGACCGCAACCGCGCGCGCAGCTGCCCGCAACCGCCGGAGCAGCCGCCGTAGCCCATAGCGGCCGCAACCGCCGACCGGCCTCGGCCGCCCCCACCAGCCGCAGCCGCCGGATCGGCCGTAGCGGTCGCAACGGTAGCAGCCGCCCGCCGCCACTGGAGCGGCCACAGCCACCGCAGCGCCGCAGCCACCCGCGGCCGGGCGGCCGAGCGCTGAGTGGCTACAGCCGCCCTTAATGGCCGCGGCCGCCGGAGCAGCCACAACGGTCGGAACGACCGTAGCCGCCCGCAGCCGAAACGGCCTCAACCGCCGCAGGGAGCGCAGCAGCTGGAGCCGCCGGAGTCGCTGTAGCCGCTGCAGCCACCCGCAGCGCGCGTGGCCATCGGAGCAGCCACAGCCGCCGAGCGGCCTCAGCCACCCTCAACGGCCGTGGCCCCTGGATCAGCCGCAGCGGTCGCAACCGCCGCAGCTGCCCGCAGCCGGACCGGCCTCAACCATTGCAGCAAGCGCAACCGATGCAGCGGCCGCAGCCGCTACAGCGGCCGCAGCCGCTACGGTCTCACGGCGCCCTCGCACGGTCGCCCGCCGTGCTGCAACCGCTCCCGAGCCGTGCCCCGCGTCTCGCGCCGTGCCGCGCGCCGCGCCATGCCCCACATTGGTCAGTCCTCAGCCGTGCCGACTCCGCCCATTGGTCCCGAGCACTAGGGGTCGGTGCCCCTATTCCTCCCCAAGAGGTCCACTCAACGATCCGGCTCCCATATCCTGAGGCACCGCATCCCGCACCCCAAAGCGCCGCCACCGCCCTCCGAATCGCCGCGAAGTCCAACCGCCAGCATGCGCCCCGAGGCACCGCAACCGCTCTCTAGGAAGCCCAATCGCCATGCAAGCATCTCGAGAATACCACGACAGCCCTATGCCCGTTACGAGCCTAATTTAATGGGCCGGCGCAAATCTCTATGGCCCGGTCTGACCCAAGCCCAAGGCCTGTTACCCCGAAGGAGGCCCATTACCACGGCTCAATATCTTGGCTATCTCCGGCCGCCACCGCCGCCGTCGCTATCTCCGGCTGCCGCCGCCGCTGCCATCTTGGCCGCCGCCACCTCCGGTCGCCGCCATCTATGGCGGCCGCCGCCCCCATTGTTGCTGACCATCGCCGCTCGCCGCACGACGTCGCCCATGGCCGTCGTATGCAGCTGCCAGTTTGCCACTGTCCTCGTCATCTGGCCGGCTGAACCTACCCGCCCACTGGTCGTCAGGCCCACCAACGCCTCGACGACAACCCCGTGGGTGCCGACCAAGTGGAGAACCGTCTCCCTCGGCTTCTGCGAGTTGAGGCCGCCCGTAGGACCTTTCCGGGACAGCCACCTAGAGCGGGACGTGCCGTCCAAGATGACCATCCTTGGAGAAACGAACGGATGAGCACTCCCGCCGCAGGACGTCTACCACGTCCGTCCTGCATCAACTAGGGAACCAACCATACTCATCATATGAGTGAGACTCGACAGTGTTTTTATATCTAGATGCTTTAATGTCCTCCTGTATCTTTCAAATAGGAATATTTAGAGAACATACTTAAACACTAATGATCTCCATATTATTATTTCATCATAATTTGAAAAGTAGGATAGTGTATTCAATGACTTCATTAAAAGCATCATACATGCACTATAATGAGTAGATTGTATTTATGAGCATGGAACATATAAAGAAAGTGGGATTGATTTTACGAATACATATACTTCCATCAAAGTTTATTCGCAAAGTAGTACACTCATGATGTCAAAGGATATAAGGAATCAAACATCGATTAGTTATAAGAATGTAATATATGATAAACACAAACATAGGGTAAAAATTACGTCGTTGAGACTTTGAGTTTAATCAAAAAAATTTATAAACCTATACTCGTAAATAATGTAATTATCTTGTGATGACTAAGGGTCGTCTCCATAGGGAACCGATGTTAGGGAAGGAAATTCTCTTGATTGGGTGAACTCAAGGAGATTAGGAGAATTACATAAAGCATACAAGTTAGTGAATAGTGAGAGATAGTGGTTACGATAAAGTTAGGAGTCTAATTAGGATTTCAGAAATTAGTGTATATGATGGATGATGCTGGAGAGATGAAATGAGGTTGTGACGACAACATGATAGGCAGTGGATATGGTAAAGGTGGTGATGTCAAGATAGGTTGGCGAGTAAAGTAAGAGGTAGTAGTGTATGTTGGCTTAGGTGAGAAAGATAGAGGTAGGTGATGAGATCGTCATGGTGTAAGATGGAACATTAAATGGGTACGATGGACGATACTAGACAATGACAGAGTGGAGGAAGGATGGTAACGGATGAAGGTGATGGATGGTGAAGATGGTTAAAATAAATAAATTTGTTGGAGAAGATTCAATATGAGGCGAAAGGCTAACCTTAGATCCCTATACTCCACTGGGATGAAGGCATCTTCCTGCTGTAGAGCAACCTCCCTACTTCTCTGTTGAATCTCTCCAAGCACTAGAGACACCAAGGAACACTTGATGGACCTTCAAAACTTCACTTTCTTTCAATCGGCCTCTCTGGGAAGAAGTGAGCTCAAAGATATTTTTGACAAAGATCGAGGGCTCAATTTATACAAGGATCATATGAATGAATAGAGGATGAAAAATAAGAAGCTTCCCTTAAAATTTTAGCTTGATCCAAATTCCGGAAATGTCAGATATCAAGCCTAGAGGTTGGATGATTTCTAGCCGTTGATTTAATTCAACTATTTCTCTCTCCTTATATTCATGAGTGCCGTCATGTCACGTTGTTAGGGTTTTGTCTCATCCAAGCATTTTATGTGATCATTGGCTGAGATTCTTCCTTGTCATCAACGATCGATGGTTCTCCTTTTGCCACGTGGCACCCTAGAAAAAAGACAAAATAGAGATAAAAATAATAAAACAGTTTAAAAAACTGAAACACGGGTGACATGGCGGCGTGCCAGCCCACATTATGTCATCACATTTCCTTTATCATTACTTAGAGACTGACACATGTGCGCCACATGTAGTCATGCACCGTGTGTTGCGTGACAGCTTAACATGCACTTTCATCTTTGACCATTCCAAGGAGAGAGATGGGAAAGTTATTATTTTTTATTGGTCTTCATGTCGGTCTTCAAAATCATTTTTCTTGACAAAAAATGAAGCCCTTTTTTCTGATTGGTCCATCTCGCACTACACCTGAAAAGTAATTTCATTATGCACTAAATGTTATTATGGCATCTTAATCACAATGATTGGCTGAATGATTGTCTGACACAAATCATTAACTGAGTTAATGATTAGCTGTCGCCAATGATTATCTCTAGCTATCATTCATAATTATTAGACAAATCAAACGGTCACACGTGGCATCGCGACATTAAGACACTAAAATATACTCTAAACTCCATATTTAATAAAGTTCCAAAAAATAGATAAATATATTTAGGATTTAGAAAAATCATATCTTTACAAATTTAATGTCAAAAAGTTCCAAAAAAATCAATTCTAACTCAGAAAATTATCTTCTTTCAGAGTTTGCTGTTAGAAAAATCACCAAAAATACATAAAAATGACAAAATTCAGAATATTATTCTAAAAATAAATTTAATCATTTGAATTTTGATAACATGCATATATAGTTAAATTAGTGCAAATAAACATTTAATATGATCAGAATAAGCTACTAAAATGTATGTTATCAATCTATTTTATTAAAATTCTTTCCACATTACAAGCGGCACATTCAAAATTTATCAGATTTATGCATCTGCTTATGAAATTTGATGTTTCATTTACATGGACGCAAATCACCTTTGTACATAGTACATATCTTATGCATGCTTAAATCATGAATTTGTTGTTATATCCATTCAGGGAAAAGATACTCCATCTTGTATGAATAAGTTGAACCATAAAACACACGTTTGATACAAAAAAATTATGTAGTCAATTAACTATTATTTTAATAGAATTTTAAATGAAATATGGATATAGTTATAATAATTCTTTCCCTATAACAGTTATGTTTTTAGATTTTACTATATTATTTAGTTTTAGAATAAAAATTTGTGTTTCCAGGATTTTTGTAAAAGGAAAATGAAATCTTTTAGGTCTATCTTTAGCTAGATGTAAGACCACAAAGTAGGTGGCATTCCTACCCAGAGGCCAGTATGCTATCTGTTTAGGATATGCTCACATACTTGGAGTGGGGATAGGAAGCAGAGTTTTTAGCATGGACACTACATACATCATGGCTGGTGACTCCTGTTGGGTTCTAAAGGTCTAGATTTGGATGAAGACAAAGATTCCATGCAGTAAAAGACACGTAACGGAATCACAACGACATTGATAAAACTATGAAACAAAGTACCTTTTGCACGGATGACATCCGTGATTTCTTGGATCTCGAAGTGAGACGAGTCAAGCTGCTCAAGTATGCAGCCTATGGACGTATCCACGCAATCCTCCGCACATTGAATCTCCTCCTTCTCATTGACAAACCCCGTTCAATCTCCGTCGTCATCGTTACGTCGCCCCGATTGCATCGGGGATGGAGAGGGGGGGTGTGGGGAGGAGTGGAGAAGAAGGGGAAGGCCCCTGAACAATTCTAGCCTAGGTGAATTTCGTTCAGGGTCTTTCCCTATTTATACTAAGTGGGAATTTTTTATAAAACCCCCAAAACTTAAGTACATTATCCGACATCTAAAAGATCATTTGCGTGTAACCGTCTAGGCCCATGTATTAGTCTAATTAATGACTCCAATGGCCTAATAACCTTTATTGACCTTCCAAACTATTTAACTATATCAACAATAGATTAATTATGGTCAGATCGATTTACCCAATCGATAGGTCGAGTCTCTAACACGTGGGTGCCAACCTACACCTCGTGTTCTAGAAGATACAAGGAGTGTATATCGACTCATTCATGGAACCTATTCGTCATCGGTTATCATGTACGTATAATCCCTGATCCACTTGACGCTCCTTGGACGACTTAGGGTATGGTCAACTATCAAACCCTAATCGGTCATCCAAGTTAGTATTGATGCATTCGGAAATCATCGGAGAACTCTACTCCGATATTTCACTGCCTTGGCTAAGGACTTTCATCACGTCGTCTTCCTTGAGTTTTTACCTCTTGTACCGAGGGTGGACCATCCCATCTTGACCACTCAATCATCTTTGTGAACTTCTGAGCTAAGACCGTTTAGAATCCCATGGTTAGAGACTCATTGACTATAGTCAAAGTACAATTGTTCGTCCACAAGATGTCTTTGATGTCTCAGGTCCAAGGACCACTTCCACAACTGTAACGTGAATCAGCCTGATTGACAGTTTGGTATAAGACCATTCAGGGATTCGTATGTACCAATTTACTGAACTATTTTCACTAAAGAGCACCCACTATCTATCCTTAGTGTCTCCAGACTAATGGCTACAAGACCGGCCATACTCATCATATGAGTGAGGCTAGATAGTGCTATTCCATATGGATACTTCAATGTCCTTCTTGCGTATCCTTTAAATAGGAATATTTACAACACATGCTTAAAGACTAGTGATCTCTGTATTACGACCTCATCATAATTCACAAAGTTTGATCATTTATTCATGGACTTCATTATAAGCATCACACGTGCATTATAATTAAAATGTTCTATTAATGAACATGGAACGAGATGTGGAATGTGTGATTGGATTGTCGGCCACATATATTTCCATCAATAAGGTTGGTAACAGCATTTATTACCATTAAAACAACTCAGCTTTATCTCATCAACACATATCCGTACATGTTTAAAGCATCGTGATTTGTCTTTGGTTGGTTGTTTTGACTTCAATAATGAGGTAAAAATGTCTCTTTTATTGATTGGTAAAACCAATCATCAAATTTAATATCACAAATAAAATAATTGGACTTCTAAATTTTTAAAAGAGTAGCATTAAAATATATATTTTTAACCAAATGGTCCATTAATGCATGAAATGAAAAATCATATAAAATGAAAATAATATCAATAAGACCGGGCCAAAATAGCATTAAGATGTTTATGTTTGCATAACTCATTTTGGGTTCATCACACATATGAACTATATGTATTATTGTGCCGCCATAATGATCATCATCTTTCATACTCCATGGAAGGATGTCTCTACAAATATTGTAGTTTATATCTATGATCAAGCCACTCTCCCAAGGGATATTAATTTTTACTTTGGAGATGCTTGACCAAGTATGATCAGATAAGAAATAATCAAACTAGGATCAGTTAATTAAGAAAAAAATAGAGATTTTTTAGTATAGTTTTTGACAAAGAGGTTTAACTAGAACATAAATCAATTATGAAAACATTTATGTTATCTCAAAAAGCATAATATTCTATTAATCAAGGTTTCCTCTTTAGTAGTATTTAGTTATTAAAGTACAATATTTTGGCATGTATCTGAACCATATGCTGAATGAGCCTTTACAATTAAAAAGACACTTTTTTTTTATAATCTACTGAATGGTCAACAGAATAGCAGTACAGATGTCATATAGTATATGATAGAAAACCAGAAATAAAGTCCTCTATATGAAGGCCTGAGTGGGGTTGGGGATGGTGAAGACACCATTATATGTGAAGACTACTACAATCAATGCATTGTCGTATACCTCATGAATCGAGTTCTAACTAGGATCCTAGAAGGAGCTACAACATATGAAGCATGGATCGGGTCATTATGGATATTATGTGGCTGTCAAGACAATCACACCACCATGTTTATTTAAGTTCATTGAATAAAATATTTACATTCATTATTATTCTCGTTTGATGTTTACAATGAAGTCCATGAATACATACAATGCCGCAACGAATTATGATGAGATCATAATATAGAGAGCCCTAGTCTTTAAACATGTATTCTAAATAATCCTATTTGATGGATAGTCAAGATGGACATCGAATTATCTAGAAAGAATAGCATTACCTGATCCTACTTCTTATACGATAAGTATAGTTGATCTTGTGGCTATTAGTATGGAGAAAATAAGGACAGAAGTTAGTGCTCTTTGGAGAAAGACTTCATTGAATTTATCCTTACTAATTCCTTGATGGTATTATACCTAAACGTCAATCAGTTTGATACATGTCACGGTTGTATAAGTGACCCACTAACCTGAGACACCAAGGACATCTCGTGAATGGACAGCTACATTTAACTATGACTTACAAGCCTCTGATCATGGGATTCAAACAAGTCATAGCTCCGATGTAGTGAGAAGCTAACGGAGATGATTGAGTAGTCAACATGGGATCATCAGCCCTCACTATAAGAGGAGATTGACTCAAGGAAGATGATACAACAAATTCCTGGCCAAGGTAGTGAGGATACTGGAGGAGGAGTTCTATAATGATCCCCGTTACGCATTAGTAATAATCTAATGATAGATTAGGATTTGCGAAAAAACCCTAAGTCGTTCAAGAGTTTCGCGTGTATGATGGATTATACATATATGGTAATCGATGACAGTAAAGGTTCCATGAGAGAGTTCAGATACCACTTGGTATTTTCTAGAGCACAAGGTGTAACTTGGACCCACATGCTAGAAACTTAACCTATCGATTGGGTTAAATTAATCTTTATTTGATTAATCTCTATGTTGGTATAGTTAATATTAAGGTTGAAAAATAATTATTATTGGGCCATTAAAGTTATTCCCTAGAATGATACATGGGCCTAGAGGGTCACACACATAAGGTCGTAAGGGCATTAGAGGATATATTTTACTTTCTAGGGTTTCGAGAAAAACTTAAGTAAAATATAAATAGGGAAGAGGCTATCATTTCAAGAACCTAGGCCAGCCAGATTTGAGAGTCCCCCTATCTCCACTCTCTTCTCCACTCAACCAAGGAGAGTGTCTTCATGGTGAGAAGATCTTCAAGATTTTCATGAAGAGTTGAAGAAGACGAGGTGGACATCTAGGCGCCAATCGATCACGTGGATACTTCTAGAGGTTGGACACATGAAAGGCTTCAGAACAATCATAGAGTGAAAAAGTGGAGGGTGGAAGAAGTTCCCCACAAGTTACATTTGATGTTTGTTTTCACAGATTGATTAACACACTTCCGTATCCATTGAATCATGATTACACAAATGAACATGCATAGAATCTAATAGGTCAAAGCCTAAGTTTGCACATCTTAGAGTCTTTCGCTTCCTAACTCATGTGAAAGTGCTAGGAGGGCACTTGAGCACGTTGGATGACTGAACCAAGCCTATAGTCTTCATAGGTTATGAAATTGGGTCTAAAGCTTATCGCTGCTATGACCATGTCAATGGAAAGGTGCATGTGAGCTGAGACATCATCTTTAAAGAAGATGCCAAGTAGGACTGGCATGTCCCTAAAGTGAAGAAGAGGCAAGGTACCCCAGTCTCTCATTATTTTCCTATGTTAACTAATTTTTTTAATTGTAGGTGGATGAGATACCATTGGTGGAGGAAGCTGGTGTTGCATCACCTCCACATGAAGTGAATCATGTACCATGGGAAGGGGTCCTCTTCTTACTATTGAAGAGAGTTCGCTTAAGAGGTTTAGAGATTTACAATGAGTTTATGAAGACCTCGAGCAAGTTCACCTTGACCAAGAAGAGTGCTTGGTGATAGAGGGGGAGCCAGAAAGTGTCCCAGAAGTTTCTAAGGTGAAGGTTTGGACATCTGCCATGAAGGATGAGATGGACCCCATTGAGAAGAATCTGACATGGGAGCTGGTGAATCTACCTAAGTGCTGCAAGACAATTGGCCTTAAGTGGGTTTTCAAGCTCAAGAAGAACTCAGAAGGAGAGATGGTGAGACACAAGACCAGACTAGTCGTGAAAGGCTATGTCCAAAAGCTTGGAGTTGACTTCAAGAAGGCATTTGCACTAGTGGCAAGAATTGACACCATCTGTGTGGCTCTAGTAGCACAAGGAGGTTGGGACTTGGATCATCTTGATGTCAAGTCAGTTTTCTGAATATAGAGGTAAAGGAAGAAGTCTATGTAAAGCAATCAGAGGGATCCATAAAAAAGGGGCAAAGAGCATATAGTTCTAAAGTTGAAGAAGACCTCGTATGGCCTAAGACAACCATCGTAAGCATGGTATACCAAATTGGTTAATTTTTTTGTATTTCCCTTGGTTTTACCAAGAATGTCAAAGAGCATGTAGTCTACATGAATATTGCAGCTAATGTGCACTTGTTTGTGGGAGTGTACGTTGATCACTTGATTGTGACTTGGTTGCAAGGGCGAAATGATGGAGATGTTTGATATGAGTGACTTGGGATTTATCAACTCTTACTTGGGCATAGAGTTGATTCCATTATATGGGCAGATCAAACTGAGTCAGAAAGGTTTTACTATGAAGATTGTACAATAGAGGAATGATGAATTGCAACCTAGTCCATATGCCACTTGAAGCAAGACAGAAATTTACTGTTGAAGGCTCATCCCCTCTAGTTGACTTCATGGAGTACTGGAGTCGGATTGGCAGCCTAAGATATTTGACTTATACCAGGCCTAACTTAAATTATTCTATTAAAATTCTAAGCAGGTATATGGAGAAGCTGACGTCTGAACACTTGGTCTATGTTATGAGAAAAGTGGTTCTTGAGGTTCTTGAGGTTTACCATGGGAACATTAGACCTTGGTCTATGTGATGACAAAGTAGTCTAAGAACAAGAGCTGGTATGGTATTGCGATAATGAGCATGTTGGAGACATTGATGATCATAATAACATCACTGGTATGGCATTCTTCCTCAGGTCAAATCTGATAAGTTGGGCCTTGGATAAGCAGAAGATCATAGCTCTCTCTTCTTATCAGGATGAGTATATATGATGGAGGACCATCCAGCGGACACCAAGCCCGGACGACTCCAGCCACGCTGAGCTGCTCGCGGATGTTCGCGACCCGGAGTTTAAGTACTCCGCGTAAGCATCTTATCTTCATTTTATTTGTTTTATCTTTTCGTTATTTTCGTTCTTGGATTTTATGGATTGGGCCGGTGTTGGGCCTCGTCCTTGTCATGTTTTTTTTGCTTTCAATTGTAACCATTTAAGAGAGGCCGAACCATGTCTCGCGACAGCTCGTCCTCCCCACGTCTTCACTTGGCACCTATCCTCATTATATAAGGGGATAGCATGCCCAAGTGAAAGGTTGACTCATTTGTTGAAGGAAATTTCTAACCCTTGTCTCCACCTTATCGTAGCTAGAGTGTAGAGAGGATTGGCTGCCCTCGCCCATGTCGAGATCACTCCGTGGAGTAGAGCCCGCGTCCCCCACGTCGAGACCACTCCGGGGGAATGCGTTCAATCGTCTTCGTCGAGATTACTCCGAAGATGCCTAAAGATTCAAGAAATCGCCCGCCTTGAAAAGGCATCGCCGGCCGTCCTCGTCGAGATCACTCCGGGTACGCTCTGAAGACATCTCCCTCCCACGGTCTCATCTGCCGCCCGCAAGAACCCATCACTGATCAAGAAATGCCAAGTCTAGAGATTTCTTGGTTTGGGTTGCCTTCTTCAAGAAGAACAAGAAACGCCCATTCAATCGAGTCTTCTTGGGTGGTTCCTTCCAAGAAGTCTCCTTCTTGAAGATCTTGCACCGCCCACCGCTGCCGTCTCTGCCTCCACCGCTCGCCTCGCGCCACCTCGCCAGCCCGTTCAACCTGCCGCACGCAGGCCATCGCCCTCCCGCGCCCGGTCTCGATGCCACGCACGCGCTGGGGTTCAACCCTCCGCGCGACCATCGCCCTTCCACCTGTTGCCGCGCGCGCAAGAACCCCCCCCTGGCATGCGCGTCTTTGCACACCGGCCGCCGCCACTCACGCCAGACCGTGCCGGTGCCTGCACGAGCTCCCGCACACCTGCCGCCATCCCACCCACTGCCCCGCGCGCAAGAATCAGCCAGCGCGCACGCCGCCACACACCGGTCGCCGCTACCCTCGCATGGCCGCACGGCTATCCGCTCACTCTCCTGGCCGCGCCGCCTGCCGCTCCTTCAAACCCGCTTCCACACGCACTAGGCGCTGCACGCGCGCGCGCTGCGTGCACCTCGTGCCGCCCCTCCTTACTGCGCTTGGAGCGTGCCTGCCGGTCTGGGTCCGCGCGCGAGTACCCTGTCCGCTCGCGCTGGTCCCTCAGCCAACTACGGGACTCCCTTGTTCATGCCCTGTGCTGCCGAGTGCCTGCCGTCACGCGCGAGCCACCTCCGGCGCTCGTCCTGCCCCCGGTCTTGCCTGTCAGTCGTCTTTGTCATCGGGCATCCTGCACAATCCTCCGTGTCGTGGACTACTGTCAAATCAGGTACCTATCCGTCTTCCCTCCATCAATTCCAGTATTATTACTCACTGTAGTGACGTCATCTCCTATCGCTTCCTCTGTCGAGTTTGCACGAATATTCTCTATAGGATAGCCACCTCGTTGAGTGATAGGTTTTCTTCATGTGGTAAAGGCTTAATCGTTGGTCCTTAGACGCCGAACATCTTTGGGCTGTAAAACCCCCCTCATTCCTTAGACGTCGTAGTGGGTCCTAAGGGTCATTGGGAGTTTAATCGGATCAATATCTCGTTTATTGATTGACGTTGACTCCCCTCCTTATTCGTGGTCGTCCGATTATTGCTCATTAAGGGGATTTCTTTCTCTCGGCATTCATTCATATTAATTACAAACCCACGCCCCGTATTCCTGTGACGTAATACGAACCGTCGGATCCCTACACTACCTCGCATGACATCAATATATCCATAACTGAAGTGGCAAAAATTACGAAAATGCCCCTGGGCATGACTTAAGAGAAAACCTATAAATACTCTCTTGAGAGAGGAGTTTAGGTGTTCAGAATTTTCTCTAAGGAAACTAGGGCTTGGAGAAGAGGATTTCTGCACCCTCCAGGAGCTGATGAGCTTTTGGAGTTGGAGAGGAAGAACAGACTGAAGATAGCTTGGATTGAAGAACCACGCCTTGCCGCAAGGACGTGACACCCGACGTGGGGAAATCTCAAGCTTCAGCCCTATAATCCCTCTCTTCTCAGACAATTTTGGTTGGGTTGGAAGAATCACAAGATCTTCCAATGTTTTCCAACTGAGGATTGTTTCATTTTAGATTTAATTTCAGTTGAATTTTGTTTCTTTCTTGTTCTGATCATCCTCCCAAACTTCCCCAAAAAATCCCTTTGACGCGAGCTTGGCAGCTATAGTAACAGCGCTTGTGTGCAGCACTGCATGTAGCCACGCCTTGGCGACAGCATTTGCTGCAGATAAACACCTTGCGCGCCGGTACCTGCTGCGCAGGTGTTTGATCCTTTGCCCCCAAGGGCAAAGGTACTGTCTACAGAGAACTCCTCTATAGACAGCCTCTATTAAGTTAAATCTTTAACTTAATCAGAGCAATAGCAGTTAAATCTTTCGACTAAACTGGGAATTAAAGAGGAATTCTGTGATTTTCCTGAGGATCATTTAACAGAGTTTAATATTTATTTTAAATTGATAAGTGACATATCTATTGAATAAAGAAGGAAATTTCTGCTGTTTTCTCCTGCTCCCGGTGGATCGACCCTCACTCGCCTTACACCGTGAGGTTTATAAATTTGTTGCATAAGCTCTGAACCTCACACGTCTGAACTGCTAAATAACCAGTAAAAAACCCCTTAAACTTGAGCTTATCAACTGGCGCCGCTGCCGGGGAGCACAGTATAACAGTAGGAATTTTTATTTTCTTTAAATCTACAGTCAATTCTCTGAATCTACAGTCATTTTTTGCAAATCTACAGTCATTCTCCTGAATCTACAGTCATTTTTTTTGCAAATCTACAGTCATTCTCTTGAATCTACAGTCATTTTTGTTGATTCTCCTAGAGCTGCAGGACTTAACAATCCTCATCCTATTGTTATTCTAACCGTTTGCTGAAGATTTATGGTAGTAACACGTTCAGGAGCTGGTGAAAAATCTGCAGAGAATGACATTAGAGACACCTCTCCAGATTCTACAGTTACAGAACCTGAAATTCAGCAGGAGAATATGGCTGAAGAGATTCATCAGCATCATGAAAGGAGAAGGACCATGCTTGACAGGTCAAAACCGTCGGGAAGCCTACGTCAAACTGATGTAAATCTTAACATCGGTGACAGTATCTCCTTTCGATATGACAATGCATTAATTCATTCCTTACCTGAATTTAATGGACTGCCTGCTCAAAATCCCTTAGAATTTCTTGATGACTTCCATATTAGGTGTTCATCTCAAAACGTTCCAGGAATTTCTACAGAAATTTTAAAAATGAAATATTTTCCTCTAACTTTGAAAGACAGCATTTTCTTGGTATCGTAATTTAGGAATCACCTTTAACTCATGGGATGAGATGCAAGGAAAATTTCTGCAAAAATTCTACCCTCTCTCCAAAACGAATTTCTATAGAAGGGAAATTCACAATTTCCATCCTCATGATGGAGAAGCTTTTAGTGAGTCATGGGAGAGATTCAATGATTTGTTGAGGAAATGTCCTCACCATGGCATTGAACAATGTCAATTAGCCCAAATATTTTATGAGTCTCTCTCTGATTTTATGAAAAACAAAGTAAATCTCGCTACCGGTGGAACGTTCTATACTGCATATGAGGACGAAGTTTTTGATATTTTGGAGAGAGTTGCAGAAACTGATTTGCAGGAGATTGGAGCCAATCAGAATGGGAGGAATGTGCAGCCCAAGAGAGCAGGAGTTCTGCAGGTCAACGCCAAGGAGGGAGAGCTACAAGCGGGTCTAAGGGAGACCAACCAGAAATTGGAGGAGCTCACCTCTACCTTGAAGAATGTCTTCCTAGGAAACTCTCCCATCATTAAAGCTAAGATCTGCTCTCTCTGTTTTAGCAGGGAACATGAAGATGGAGCCTACCAAGCCATGGAAGAAGAGGTGAAGGCCTTCAATCAGCTGCAACAACCGTGGGCAGGTCAAAAGCGGCCAAATTTCCAAAACGGAGAGGCCTTCCACCAAGGAAACAAGCCGGCAGCTCAACCCCCGTTCCAGTAGAGACAACAATTCCAGCACAGGCCTCCACAACAGTATCAGGTTTCATCTCAAACTCAACCTGATTTCTCTACATTAACCCCCGTCATTTCAGATATGATCGAAAAGCAAAACCAAAAGTTGCGGGCGGAGATGGAGATGCGAATGCAGGTGATGATGGAGTTCCAGACTAAACAAATGCTGGAGTCACAAGAGCAAATGAGGAAGCTGCTGGAGAGTTTCAGGCCACCCTCTGAGTCCCAAGGTATCCTTGCAGAAAACACTTGCACTTCTCAACGTTTTCCTACGAAACCCGTCATCAATCCATGCAATTTGCATCATATTCAGCATTCTAGCCATGAAGAAATGGATGAATTGGATCCTGAAGTTCTGGCAGCCTCAAGATTGAGGAATGGAAAAGAACTTCAGGATCCCTATAGGTATTCTGTAGAGAACGCTAGGAAGAAAGAGGATTCAAGGGAGCACGAAGGAGAGGATCTTCCCGACGGCGATGAACCCTTACCTTCCACAAGTGGGCAACACATACCTTATCCCTCTGCCCTAACGAGAAAGAAACCTGTCTTTGATTATGAAAACAGGTTGTTAGAGAACTTTAGGAAGGCCACAATGACAGTCACTGTGGAAGACATGCTTAGGTGTGCACCATCACTTAAGAAATATCTTAAGGACTCTTGCACAAATAGAACGAGTAGGGAAGTTGTTAAACTTTCCGAAAATGCCTCTAGCATTTTAAATGACATAGCTATAAAAAAGAGGGATCATGGTGCCCCTTTTATCACTTGTGACATAGGAGGAAAGACTTTTTCAAAAGTCTTGTTAGACACAGGAGCAAGCATCAGCATCATTCCGACAACATTGTATGAGGAATATGGCTTCGGGAAGCTTGAAGAGATCCATATGGCCTTACTCTTAGCCGACGGAACGGTCAGGCAACCTGAGGGACGATTGACTGATGTCACTATCACTGTAGAAAATTGTGAAATTCTTGTAGATTTCATAGTAACTGATGTAAAAATTTCAGGAAACTTTAGCTTGGCTCCTATCATTCTAGGAAGACCGTTTTTAGTGACGGCTAGGACTATCATGGACTGGGAAAAGGGGACTGTCGAGTTTAAGATAGGGAAGGAAAGAGTTCAACTTGACATCTCTAGAATGATGAAGTGCCCCTTAGGGAGCAATGAAGAGCTCAGCTTCTGCACAGAAAATGAAGGAGAAGAGGGAAGAGTGAAGGAGTACCTATCCAACATAGAAAGTAGAGAGCTAGATGATGAACTCTTAGACTCTGCAGAAGTAAAAGCTCACCCAGAACTTAAACCACTTCCCTCTACCCTCAAGTATGCCTATTTACACTGTACAGAAAGTTTACCTGTGATTATATCTTCATCCCTCACTCCAACACAAGAAGAGAGCTTACTCAAAGTGCTTAAAGAGCATAAATCGGCCATAGGGTGGACTTTTGATGACATCAAAGGAATTCCATCTTCAATTTGTGAGCACAGAATATTTCTAGAAGATGAAGCTAGACCCTGTAGAGAACATCAGAGGAGGTTGAATCCTCACATGAGAGAAGTCCTAAAAGGAAATTCTCAAGTGGCTTAATGCCGGCGTCATCTATGCGATTTCCGATAGTAGATGGGTAAGCCCGGTACATAAGGTTCCTAAGAAGTGAGGAGTGACTGTTTAGCTGAATGATAAAGGAGAAGAAGTGCAGAAGAGGCTAACCACTGGGTGGAGGGTGTGCATTGACTATCGGAAATTGAACAAGGCTACCAAGAATGATCATTACCCATTACCCTTCATGGATCAAATACTAGAAAAATTATCGGGCAGCATTATTTCTGTTTTCTTGATGGTTATTCAGGATATAACCAAGTGAATATCCATCCTGAGGACCAAGAGAAGACGACCTTCACGAGTCCTGTAGGGACATATGCCTTTAGGCGTATGCCTTTCGGGCTATGTAATGCGCCGCCACATTCCAACGATGCATGAATGCACTCTTCTCCGATCTAGTGGGGGAGTGCTTAGAAATATTTATGGATGATTTTTCTGTATTTGGATCCACATTTGAAAACTGCCTCCTTAGCCTCACCAAAGTATTGAAGAGGTGCATTGAGTCGAACCTCGTACTAAGTTGGGAAAAATCTCATTTCATGGTGCAGGAGGGAGTAGTGCTGGGCCACATGGTAAGCAGCCGTGGCTTGGAAGTGGACAAGGCCAAGATCGAGGTCATCCAGGGCCTTCCACCTCCAACCAACCTAAAAACCCTTGGGGGTTTCCTCGGCCACGCGGGTTTCTATAGACGTTTTATCCTTGATTTTGCTAAAATTTCTAAACCGCTTACAAACCTTTTATCGTCTAAAAATAATGATTTTGAACTAACACTAGAGGCTAAGAATGCATTTGATAAATTAAAAGAAGCTTTAGTAAATGCACCTATCTTGCAAGGGCCCGATTGGACCCTTCCTTTTGAACTAATGTGTGATGCTTCTGATTTTGCAGTAGGTGCAGTGTTAGGTCAACGAATTGACAAGAAACCCGTGGTCATCTACTACGCCAGTAGAACATTAGTGGATGCACAGCTGAATTATTCTACGACCAAAAAGGAACTACTGGCTATTATTTTTGCATTAGAAAAATTTAGGTCTTATTTGTTAGGAAGTAAAATTACTGTTTTTTCTGATCATGCAGCTATTAGATATTTATTAGCAAAGAAGGAGGCAAAACCTAGGTTGATTAGATGGGTGTTACTATTACAAGAATTTGATTTGGAGATTAAGGACAAGCGAGGATGTGAAAACGTAGTAGCAGATCACCTCTCTCGAATTTTAAACACCCAACCTGCGTTAATAAACGATGCATTTCCGGATGAACATGTCCTAACCGCACAAGGAGCATCGCCTCCTTGGTATGCGCATATTGTCAATTTCTTGGTTTCAGGACAAATTCCAACAGGTTGGACGTCTCACGAGAGGAAGAAGCTGCTTAAAGATGCAAGATTTTACTTTTGGGAAGACCCGGAGCTATTCCATCAAGGCCAAGATCAAATTTTGAGGCGGTGCGTCCCCGAGAGCGAGCAAAGGAGCATCTTGGAATTCTGCCATTCCAAACCTGGAGGAGGACATTACTCTGCTAAGGTAACCGCACATAAAATTGTTGAATCTGGTTTTTTTTGGCCTACGTTATTTCAAGACGCTCAAAAGTTTTATAACACACGTTTATCATGCCAAGCATCCATCGACATAAGTAGGAAAGATAGAATGCCTCTACAACCCATTCTAGAAGTAGAAATATTTGATTTATGGGGAATAGATTTTATGGGACCTTTTCCTAGTTCAAATGGGTATGAATATATATTGATGGCTGTCGATTATGTCTCCAAATGGGTGGAGGCCATCCCCTCAAAAACAAATGACAGCAAGGTAGTGACTAATTTTATTGAGAAACATATTTTTTATAGATATGGATGCCCACGAGCGATCATTAGTGACGGAGGATCACACTTTACAAATTACAACTTTAGGAACCTCCTCAAGAAATTTGGTGTTCATCATCGAGTCACTACCCCTTATCACCCCTAAGCGAATGGCCAAGTGGAATTATGCAATCGGGAGGTTAAGAAAATTTTGAGGAAAATAGTGCGTCCAGATGGGAAAGATTGGTCTAGGAAGCTCGACGAGGCATTATGGGCTTATAGGACAGCTTACAAAACCCCTCTCGGCATGTCTCCCTTCCGCCTTATCTTTGGCAAAGCTTGTCACCTACCACTTGAGTTAGAACACAAGGCCCTTTGGACTATTAGAAAACTCAACCTAGATTTGGATAGAGCCGGCAAGCATAGACTTCTTCAATTGAATGAGTTGGAAGAGTTAATAAATGAGGCTTATGAGAATTCGAAGATTTATAAAGCCAAGATGAAGATGTTTCATGACAAGAGCTTGAGGAGAAGAATCTTTGTGGAGAATCAAAAAGTATGGCTGTACAACTCTAGACTAAAACTCTTTCCAGGTAAATTGAAAACGCGATGGGATGGTCCCTTCCTTGTTCAGCAGGTTTTTGAGAATGGAGCCGTCACAATTTTAGATCCTACGTCTCAAAGACGATTCACTGTGAACGGGCAACGGCTCAAACCCTACTTAGAAGAAGAAGATCTTCACAGCCCCATGAATATTACGTTAGAAAAGCCATCGCATGATAGCTCATGATCCAATTAGTTTTTGTTTTTACTACATTTCCTATTCTCTATGCTTGGTTATTTTCCTTGTTTTGTTTTTGTTTCTAAGTTTTTGTTTCTGTTCTCGTGTGCAGCCACTCCGATCCACGCCCACCTAACACGTCACTGGACAACACGCATGCTGATCGCCGCCCTTCCTTCCATGGTTTGGTAGTCCTTTCTCCATCCTCTCAATTATGATTTGTCATGTAGGAACATGCCTTTTATTGAGGGGGGGAGGGGAGTACATTTACATGCATTATCCATGAAATTTTTTTCGCTTTTGCATTCACAAACCATGGATATTTGATGATCTTAGGAGATGATTGTCCAATGATATGCATGATAATTCGATTCTTTTCAAAAGGGTAGAAATGCAAGAGTGGCCAGCTAGGGAATCCTAGGTGAAGTAAGCCTAGCTAGGTGCACTACGATCCATACCACGACAGTCATATCTATTACCATTATACTTCTCTCACCTCACCATCCACCTCGGGTTGAGTTAGCACTTACATGCACGAAAATTTTTAGCTTTAGTGGAGAGTAGGGTTAGTGTTAGCTCATTGGCAGTATTATTATGACGTGAGTGAAGCTCCCTGACCCATGAAGGATACATAACTTCGTCGGGGGAATAAGCTGCCGGTCTACTAAGGACGGCACATGGGTAGTGGATAAGCGCCACCAAACTATCAAGTGAAAGCTGCACTACGCATAAACAAGCAAAAGCTTGCATCATAGTATTAAAGTTGATTGTCATCAAAAATGACCAACAAGCAGCAAATGCCAAATAAAATAAAGGTGGAAAAGCTGTCTCCCATGTGTTTGAGCCGATGCTACTATAGCCATAGTATTGAGCTAGCATTAATACCACTCTCACGCCTGCTCAGTAGTGCGCTTGGGGTGTTAACTCGATCTTATTCCATATACTATGTACTTACTATATGTACTCCATAGATCATGTGCACTTAGTTGAGGTTTAAGGCTGAGATAGATCCTAAATTTCTTCTACGCTGGTCAATTTTAATTGCTGAAAATACTCCTTGAGAAGAGCATGAATCAAAGTTATCGGAAGTCAAAATTCACCTTGAGATCATCTTCTATTCTCACCTGCATGTCATTACTAAGGGACTAGTAATGATCTAAGTTGGGGGGTGTTTGATGACTCTAAAATATGTCATCAAATAATCAAGTTCTTAAGTTTAAATTCATTACAATTATCTTGTTAATTCATGCTAAGTTCATGCATATGTATTGTTTTATGAAATCACTAACCCCACTTGATTCTTTGAATCAAGTGGAATATATTTAACATTTTATGGCTAGTGAACATTCAGAAACAGGTTAAGAAGATCAAGGAAGAGAGGAGGATCAAGAGAAGTGGGCAAAAATTCAAAGTGGCAAAAATTACGAAAATGCCCCTGGGCATGACTTAAGAGAAAACCTATAAATACTCTCTTGAGAGAGGAGTTTAGGTGTTCAGAATTTTCTCTAAGGAAACAAGGGCTTGGAGAAGAGGATTTCTGCACCCTCCAATAGCTGCTGAGCATTGGAGTTGGGAGGAGAAACAAGCTGAAGATTAACTGAAGATCGAAGACCTCCACCTCGCCGCAAGGAAGTGACCTTGGTTGGAGTGAGTTCTTCAGTTCAGTGGTGTACTCTTCCCATTTCAGACAATCTCAGTTGGGGCTGGAGAATCATCAAAGGTTCTTCAGCATTTCCCAATCTGTGTTGTTGCTTTGTGTTAGTTTGAATATCAGTTCATAGTTCTTGTGTTTGTTTGTGTTTGTTTATTCCTTTGTTCAAGCTCCTATCAATCTACTCCACCTATCAGAAACCTATCTGCATAAACGAAAGTTTGCTTGAGCTCCTGTGCAGCGCAAGGGGCAGGCACCTGTGCGCGCACGCCACATGCACCGCTGTGCGCTCGCGCACAACAGCTGCAACCGCTGGTCGCACGGGCTTGTGCGCCTGCGCCGCAAGTGTTGCCGCACACCCGCGCGGACGTGCAACACACTTGTTCGAGCGTGTTGCAGGCGGGTGGGCGCTTTTGAGGCCGTGGCCGCGAGCTTGTGTCGCGCAGCCACGAGCCCACTCTGTGTGCACGCAGCTGCTTGCACCGCAAGCAATTGTGAGCTCGTGCAGCTTCCCCCTGCGAGCTGCAGGTTCTGGTCGTGCATAATCAAACACCTGTTAGGTGTTTGATGAATTGACTAGACCGTAGTTGCAGCCCATTTCATTATTTAATTGAAACTATAGGATTCTGCTTGTGGTTAAACTCAGATTCTAATCTTGCGGAGTAATCCTGAGTGGTACAAGCTACTGGAAGAATTATCGAATTGGACTGTAGATATTTCTTTCCATTTCTGAAATTCAACATTCTGATCTGATAATTCAAAGTGAACCGAAGACATTTTCTGCTGTTTCTCTGCTCCCTGAGGATCGACCCTCACTCTCCCTAAGCCGTGAGGTTATAAATTTTGTTGTATAAGCTCTCAACCTCACACGATTATCTTGCTAAATAACCAGTAAAAATCACAGTAAAATTGAGCTTATCATGATGGTGGCTCCGAAGATGTCTCTAGTGGATCGGGTTGGCGTGCTCCATCAATATGTAACTTTAGACATCATCGTTCTATCTCCAAAAGTCTTAGGTTAGTGCTCCTTAGATATTTGAACTCCATGCCTCATCCGTATGAGACCTTTCTTATAGTTGTCCATGCCAAACCTTTTCACAAGGGTATTTATGTACATAGATTGGGGTAATCCTAGCAACCTTCTTGATCTATCTCTTTAAATACAGATTCCTAATACGTAGGTTGATTCTCCAGAATCCTTCATGGCAAAGATGTTGGATTACCATGTCTTTACTGATGACGACATCCATGCATCATTCGCAATTAGTAGAGTATCACCCATATATTAGATCGAGAAAGTGATTGCACTCCCATTGGTTTTCTTGTATACACAAGGTTCAACTTCATTCTTAATTAAGTCATTAGATCTAATACCCTCATCAAATCTGTGATTTGAGCTCGTCAAAGCTTCTTTTAAACCATAAGTGGATTTTTGAAACTTGCACACCTTATCTGGAAATTCCTTGGATGCATAACCCCTCAGGTTGTATCATATACACTTCTTCCTCAAGGTTTCCATTGAGAAAAGCAGTCTTGACATCCATTTTCCCAGATCTCACGGTCATTTTGTGTAGATATGACGAGAAGAATTCTGATTGACTTTATCATGGCATCTAGCAAAAATGTTTCATCATTGTCAACTCCTTGCCTTTGATAATAACCTTTTGCAACTATTCTTGCCTTGTACGTGTCAACTTGTCCATCGACACCAATCGATTTTTGAAAGAACCACTTACACCCGATAGGTACTGTATGATAACATGATAAATGCATGGGAATTTACATACATTTTAAATGAGTTTGGTAGTATTAATTTAGAATTGATTATGCTATTATTTGAGTTAACTAAATCTTTATGCATTAGCTATAAATTCCAATTTTACACATTATGGTGACTTTTCACTAACCTCCTTGACTTCTCTGAAGCCAAGAAGTTTGATTACTGATTAGTGTTTTATAGTTCCAGGCATGTAGAATTTACACGAATGAGAAGATACAATTCTTAAGGAGTTGGAGCTTAGAGATTCTCAAAAGGAGCTTGAAACGATCAAATGGTGTGTGGGCCATCAAAAGAGAAGCTAGAGGGGGAAAGAAGCTGAAGATCTCAGGAGGAAACTCTCGACCAAAGAGAGGCAAATAATAGGCAAAATAGCATTTGATCTAAATATCAAATGGTGTGTGGGCCATCAAATAGTATTTATACATTGAAAAAGAGGCAAAATGGGAGGAACAAATAATATAAAATGCCCAAATGGGCATTTTAGTAATTCTTCCAATGTATAATACTATTTTCTCCCTCATTTTCCCTTGCTCTTGACATGCTCTAGCAAGTGGCTAGTGATAAGCCGAAAAATCACGTAAAATTACGTGGTCGTTGCGCTTTTTAGACTTATGCAATAAATTTATAATTCCCTTAATTACTAAATAAGAATATAGAGCAAGCAAGGGGTCGATCCGCAAGGAGGCAACAATTCAGAATTTTCAAACAATTTTTATGAATCAAGTCAAGTAATTTTGAAGTTTGCAATATTTAATTCAATTAATATTAAATAATATTCTTAAAATAATCAAAATTAAGTAAAACTTAATTTTGATTTCGGTCAGATAATTCCAGATAAGAATATTATTATTATTTTAAGCTCATAAAAATATAAATTATTAATTTCCCAATTTAATAAAATTTATAATAATTTTCAGAATTAAAATTGGAAAATTAATAATCAAGAAAGTGATTTTTGAATTGGAGTTCAAAATGGATGAATTTTCGGTTCAAATTTTATTTTTGGGTTTTTTATATATTAAATTAAATTCCTAAACAATAAAAACCGAAATCTAGAGAGAGAAACAAATCAAATTAATCTAGAGAGAGAAAGTGAAGAAATTGGGGAAAGCCCCAATTTCGACCCTAAATTAAAAATGTAATGAAGCAGAAATGTCCTAAAATGCATAATAATTAATTATCAAAAGTCAGATCTCGAATCCAAATCAAAAAGAAGTGCTGATGCATTCAAAACATGAATCTAGGGCATGTACATTTCGCCCATGCCAAGGCGTTTTCGAATCGTTCTAGAAGATGATCAAATACAATTCAGAAACTTACAAATTTGATAAAGAGATCCAGATCTGATGACTTCCAGAATGCCTCCTGTGTCCTTCCTGGCCAATTGCTTGGGGAGAGCCTCCAAAAGTGAATTTCGCCTTTTTTCTGACCTCTATTTAAAGATCCAACCATCCAGATTGTAGAGGAGGAAAAGACGAACCTGCCCTCAAAATTTCAGCCCAATTGGAGTTGTAGATCTCAAGATATCGCAGTTTTAGTGAGATCAAATGTGGGCCGTTGGATCTCTTTTATTTTCTCTAAAAAATCGGAATTTCCTATTGGCTGGGCTTGATTTTCTCGCTTTCCGTGTTTCGGGACACGTGCACCCTCGTTGTCCGCGTCGGCCGCACTTTTTCGCTGCTTTTTAAGAAAACAGAAAAGGACAAAATAGTGCTTTTTTCGCTTGGTTAGAAGAGAGAGAGAGAAAAAGAAAAAAAATCATTGTTTCAAATAAACGCCAATGATCGGCGTCGATTTCCGCGTACGCGGAAAATCGACGCCGTTTGATTGCGTTAATTTAACAAAATACGTCGGTGGCCGCGTGCAATTATTGCACGCGTCCCACCGACCAAATATGCATCTCTCTTTGTTTTATTTTATTCTCTCTCTCTTCCGTTTTTTTTTTTTTTAATCTCTCTCCTCCTAGCCGCTTTTCCTGACTTTTCTATCTTCTCTCTCTTCCGCCTTTGTTTTCTCTCTCCTCTCTAGCCGCTCTTTCTGACTTTTCAAATCTCTCTCCTCCTATTAAATATCTTTTCTTCTCTCTCCTCTCTAGCCACTCTACTCTCTCTCCTCTCTCTTCCGCTTTTCTCTCTCTCTCTTTTAATCACTCTATTTGACTTTTCCTATCTCTCTCCTCTCTTCTCTCCTTTCTTATTTAATTAATATATCCCTTCATTCTTGAATTTCGTAATGACGGGATATTCATTTTAAATGCATTTAAAATGCAAAATAAATAATCAATATATTATTTAATTAAATAAAAATCATTTCTTGCCTAAATAATGGTCAGAAAAATTCAGAAAAATTCATAAAAATATGGGAAAATTTCAGAAAAATCAGGAGATGATTTACTGACCTTAAACCAAGCAAATAAAATCATGTAAAAATATTTCTTCACTGAAACAATGTCAAATTCCATGTAAAAAATGATAAAAAATATGAAATAATAGAAAAACGACATGTTAACTGATTTCAATGTATTTTATCATGATAACATGCAAATATGACCATTAAAACACAAAAATAGATTGTATAATTCAGTAATTAAGTATATTAATTTGCATGTTATCAGCTAGTCAGTAGCATAATGCATTTTTTGAATCCAAGTTGTTCAACCTGCTTGATGTAAGTTTGTTGAACTTTTCATTTAATCTGCTATCTTGTTTCCATTCAAAAATACTTGATCCTAACAAAATATGAGGATCCAGACTTGATAGGTAGCAATAAAGGCCCATCACATTTATATTAATGTTTAGGAACTTAGATGTCCATTTTCCCATCATTATATATCCATTTACCCTTTAAATCCATAAATTTCTCACTCAAAACACTCATATTTCCTCATTTCTATATTTAGATTTGACTATTGCATTCTCTAGACCTTCATCCATATCCCTAATTGGTTACCTTAAAATTTCGGGGCCGCGATCATCCTCGTTGATAGCTGGCCGACTCACATCCAGCCCGATCGACACGTTAAGGCAAATGTGAAACACCTGGGTTCCAATACCCCCGGTAAAGCAAATCCGCCTGTCTGACTGTTTTGATTTTCTTCTGCACGTGCTTCTTATTCTCGATGTTTTATTGCGTTCACGTGTTCGGGTTCATCGCGTTTGTGTTTGTTGTGTCACATTTGTATCATCGTCAGTTGTGTCGTTTCATGTTGTCGTGTTTGGGCCATTGAAATTGTGTCCAAAACATATTTTAATTTTGTATTAAGGGGGGTTCTGTGTATAAGACCCCCCCCCCCCAATGGCACTAGTGTCCTTACTAAGGGCTCCCCTGCCCTTAGTAAGGGCCATCGTGCCCCCGTATAAGGGGCACGATGGAGCCCTAGCACCCTCAGAGCAGCTTATTTTGAGTAAGGATTTCTTTGCTTCTTGCTGGTCTCACAAAGAACAAAAGGAGAAGGAGAGCAAGAAAGAGGAGGAAGAAGGGAAGGAAGGAGAAAGAGAATGCTGTTGCCCCGTGGCTTGGCTGGTGATCTCCTTCAACCACTCAACACACGCCCCATGTAGTTGGCAGTCCACGATAGTGTGGTCACTACACCGCTTGACCGCGCATTTACAAGGAAGACAGGGGTAGGGAAAATGACTGCGAGCACTACGCTATACGCTTTTAGTGCATGGTTCATGCTACTAACTTGCGCTTGCGAAACACATCTTGGTGCGCTTGGTAGATGACCGCGAGCACTACGCGTTGCGGTCAACAATCCGTGAAGCATGCTCCATGATCCAACGGGCATTAAAGCTAGCTGTCGCACCGTACGATTACTCCCGTTGCCATCTGCGACAGCTTCGTGCCCGAGCGTGGCCCCACCATGACCGCACGTTGATCTGCTGCTGCCCTAGTGTCAACGCCGACCGTTTGCATATATGCTTGTGCACCCTCCAGTCGGTTGCACGACAAAAGTACTGAATCCGGCATCGACCCACTCGACGACGCCAGTGCTATTGCGACTGTGTGACCGTTGAGGACGACGCAGGGGTCCAATAAGCGCTACCGGCCCTCCTCTAGAGCCAGCCTGTCCCTGGTCATGTGCTCGCCACTCCCTGGTTGCGCATCGCACGCGTCATACTCATCACATGCTTGCCTAACGTCAATGGCCGCGGTGGACTACACGTTGACCGCCTTACACTCCAAGTTGTTGTGGGATTGCCAGAGTCAACGTCTCCTGCCAGTGCATGCCTACAAGCCTCGCTTGTGCCGGCGGGACTGGAGCATTGTGACGCCCTGATGGGTTGTCCTTTCCCCTCAACTTTGCACCGGTCTACCTTCTGTTGCACGCCTAGTGTTTGCGCTGCCTACCTTCCTTTGAACGCCGCTCGCATCCGCCGCATGATGGCTCGTGCCGACCCATCTTAAGTCGCTCCACCAGACCCAGCCAATCGTTTCAGTCACGTCCTCGATGTACGTCTCTCCCAACTTGCCCTCGCGTCCAACCTCCGAATACCACTCCTACAGCGTGACACCGCCACCAGACAAACTAAGCCTTGCCCCAAAACAGCATGCATCTACCTATCTGTGCCCACCGGCACGTGCTCGACGAAGACGCCGACGATGAACGACGCTATTGACAAGGTACGTTGTTCCTCTTTCTTGTCAGTTATATTACGTCCTTCAGTATATTTTCAGCTGCACTCCACTGCGCTCGGATTAAAATTAGGTGAGAGTTCATACATCAAAAAATAAGAATTGAGTGAATTTCCATTAACGGGTCGAGCCAGTCCGTTATGTGTGAGGGCCAACGGAATTATTATGTTCGACACTATAGTCGCCGTCTTCGCTCTAATGAGGGTCAGAAGGTCAGCGTCACCGTCAGTAGTCGCCCATCCTGGAGCTCAGAACGCAGCAAATCCCCACGAGTCAGGGCCTACAAGTACGTTCGCCTGAGATCCATCACATCACGTAGTTATGCTCCCCTTAGGTATTTATCCATCGAGCGGCGTCATTGACGACGTCCACCATCATCTAGGTATTTGAGTATCATCTCGGTACCAACCCGATGACGTCTTGACAACATCCGGGATCATTCATCTACACCATTTATTCATTTTATCTCTATCTCCATATTTTGACCACTTTCTATCTCTAGAGCATGTTCTTCCTCTCTGTAAAGTTTGTCATTATCTCTATTTTGCACCATCTTCCATTTCAAAATCCAAAAAAATAGCATTCAAATTTCATCAACTAGGCGAAACACTGTTGTGCGGTGTCATGTGGCGGGTATGCAGCACGAACACCATTCTGCCCCCCAATTTCTGCTAAGTCCTGACTCAATTTGGATGACCACAGTTGGGCCGACCCGCTAGGCCGGTGTACATGGGCCATAGTCGGGCCCCCAACCCAAAGGCCCAAAGCAGAGCTATCACTGCTACCACCGCCACGGCCCCCCACACCCCCCCTTACCCCACTTCTAGAAATAGCAAATTATTTGTTTTGGGCATTTAAAATTGTAACCAATCAGGAAAAATCTCTAAAAAAATTTATGCATTAAAAGTCAGAAACAGTTTTCAAATTAATATAGTCAGTTTAAAGTAAATTTAGCATTTAAAAAATTATAAAAAGTCTCTAACTCTTGTTTTTATTATGTCTACAGGTTTTTGGTGTAAATTCTATAAAAATCTATAAAATATATTTTCTATTCCTAGCGATTAATTAAAATTAGGAAAGTTAGTATAAAATATTGTTAGTGTTTCCTTTGTACATATGCTTCAATTTAATCATAGAAAACATATAAATTAACTAAGAGTCAACAGAAATCCCAGAAATTCTATTTATCATTTTTAAATGCATTTCCTTCATTTACAAGCTATGAAAATTTCTGAAATTAAACTTGTTCCTCTCTGTGGATCGACCACTTACTTTCCCTATATTAATAATAAAGTATTTAATTGGATATTTTCATAAATAGTTTTGGTTAAATCTGAATTAAACCAACGACATTAACCCCCTTTAGTTATTCCCATTGTACTATCTATATTATTGACTGAAGTTTGACGTGCAGAGATATTTTTGACAGTGGAAAGGGAGAGGAGCATTATGTGGTCTCTAAAAGTTTTGTTTCATATTTTTTTTTGCAATTATTATTATTTTTTCAGATTAGTTGTTTTATACAGTGTAAAAGATCTCAAAGCTAACATTTAATAGCTCTATAATTTGTGGGTAAGACTAGAAAATTGGAAGACTCTTGTGCAGAATTGGAGGAGACATTTGTGGAATAGAACAAGGATATGGCTGAGATTTCTAATTTTCTGAATAGAGTGATGAGATAGAGGGAATTTATGATCCAGCTGACAGAAAAAATCATCCAAGAGTCCATGGGGATATACATATGAATGTGAATTTTAAAATAGACCCTTATCTTCATCAAATTTTGCTATCATTTTATGGAAAATTTAATGAAGATACTTATGAGTACTTATATGATATTGCGTAGAAATGTGAGTCTTATAACACTACAGGAGGTACTTCAAATGCTTTGAAAATTGGAATTTTCCCTCAAACTCTTAAGATTAAGGCAAAATATTGGTTCCAATTACCATCAATATGTATATTATATCAAATATGAGCATTCGTCTAAGCTACCTTACTGATAAGTTTAGTTTGATTGAGATACTGCTTTTGGCCATTGTTCATGCGAGGGCTTCATAGATGGTTTGGATATTTATATTTATGTTGAAATTTTGGTTTAGATGTAGTTTGAAAATAATAGTTTTCAAAAACAGAAATGGGTCCACTTAAATGTGAAACGGTACATGCTTAAATATGTTAGTTTACAATGGCTAGGTTATGCCCAAGAGGGGAGGTGATTAGGCCTTTATAATTTTTCTAATTTAAACTATTCAAAATTATATAATTTTCCACCTATTTAGTGTGGGATGGTTGAAGGAGGCCAAGACACAGATTTGTATTGATGTTAGGGCTAGTCCCTTATTTCTGTTTTGGGGATATCCAACCAATAGTTTTTGAAATCCCTGACCCAAGTTTTATGGCCCCCAAGCAAAACACTTGGTAAAAAGGAATACACTAGATATCGAAAAATAAAAAAAAATTGGTGAAGAGTTCAATGTCCTTAGCCCCCTTTGCTTCATGGGATCTGCAAGTCCTCCACCTTCTCAAATGTCTCCCTTTACTTGCCCACATACCCAAGTCTACATAATACCCACAATGCCCTAAATTTTTGTCAGAATTCAAGTTGTAATCACGCAAACTCACAAACAGCTACTAATGATTTTCAACTTTTAAAAAACATATTAATTCGGGTTCAACATAATATGTATGAAAGATAAAATATAGTCAGAAAATAGTGTGCTCAACCAGATATATATGCAACATGATATGAAATATAACTCAATGGATTTCAGGTTTATATATCTCTCTTTATTATTCAATGCCCTTAATTTCTGGTCTCTCTTCAGTCTTCAACTTCTTCTCATTTCCTCCCAAATAGTTCTGACCTCTTTGATTTTTAATATAATATATATTTTCTCAATATTGATCCACTCTTTATCTAAGACCTATCTCTTATAAGAATGGAAATCTAGCCCGTTTGATGATTGAAACCTCAGATCTTTGCCTATTCTATTTTCCCTTGAATGTTCCATTTTTATCTTCTTCTTTAAATTTCCATCATCCTACTGATCAGCCTGAAATCAATAAAAAATGAAAAAAGAAACCTAGACGTACAAGGAATGGTGATTGAATCCTTAGTTCTTTCTCTTCTCTTTGTTGCCTTGTGGGAGATGATCACAATGGGAGCACAAGATTAAAGGTCTTCTCTATCTTTCTTGGGACATATTTCTTGCAGATAGGGTGCTTAAGGAGAGATCTTTCAACTTCAAAGGTAGAGCTAAAAAGGAGGGGAAGTTCTTCCTCTCTACGAGAGAGTTGGGGGCAGCATTAAATGTACACAACTTTTTAATTATAGCGAGAAAACTTGCCTTTCTTGCCCTTTTCTATCTCTTACTAGTACAGTGTCGTGGAAGGACATTTTGGGACATCTATGAAACCTCAGACCTCCATAAAATGAGATCACATGGCCTATGTAAAGAAAAAAATAAAGATAGCATAGCATGGTCACCCATCAACTTTTAAATATTTGTCTGTTGTTCACAACCTAAATTATTCAAATACATTTTATGGCTTGATTATTTCAGTTTTCAAAATATTTCTAGAAAGCTTATTTCAATTTTCAAAATTTTCATTGGAAGAAGTGGCATTGATTTGATTCCTATAAAAACTTGAAATATGTCATTATTTAATGTATGGTTGACTTGAAAATGAGATGCATAAATTGATTGCTATTTGATCTGCCTCAACCTGGTAACCTGCCTTATATATTCATGTAGTTATGTGCTTAAAATCCTATTATTCTTAATTCATGTTGGAGAAGATTTTATTTAAAAGTCAAACAATGATTAGATGTCTATTTCATATTGAACATATCAATTACTCAAGGTTAATTGAGTAATTACAAAAGTGATATTCTAATTAATGTCTTTCACTTGCCAAAAAAATTCAATTTATCTAGAAATGAGGGATATATTCACACATGAAGTATATAGTTTACTATACAATTTTTTAGTCAATATTTGTTGGTCTGATCATTCGACCTTACCTGCTAAAAGCGCTATGTCCAGGATTCCATGACCATAGGTGATGTATTCATGTATAAGATGTTTTTTAGTCTCGAGCTCGTTCAAAAACTCCTTGGACACCATTTCAACTGTTTTTTTAAATGTAATTGACATTGGTTGATAGAGTTGCATGGGTTGACCAAATTCCATGTAGACTTCGTATATAAATTCATCAAAATCCATACAATGACTTGAAATTAATGCTCTTCAATCTTCTAAACATATTCATCATATGATCAGAAGGTTTATTTACTCTCATGTAATCAAATGTACTCTAAACATAAATTTTTTATGCATTGGTTCCACCACAAATAGCACTCTATTCCTAGCTACTAATAATTTGCTTCTGCATTAAATGATGGTCATTTTTCCACGTTTTATAATTTTTGTTACACAGGTGTAGAGTTTTAATGCTCATAAAGGATCGCAATTTGAGTATAATAGCAGAATTTAAAACTTTTACACATAATAAATTATCAAGGTCAAGAGGTTTATTTGAAACATTGAATATATGTTATATCAATAATTTCTATCACATGATTAGTACCTTATTCGTAATGGTTTTTACTCGTTAAGTAATTTTTATTTGTAATTTCTTTCAATAATTTCTGCTTTATTCGCAATGGTTTTATTCAAGTAATTTTCTCATCATGTTTGTGCTGTTCGACTAATAAAACGTAAATGTATATTCATATGATGAATATCTGGTTACTCTCTAATATTTTGAAACCAAGACTGATATACTTTCAAGAATTGCGTTTTATCTCATATACCCTGACATGCGAGATTTATTATTTTAGCCATATCATGAAATGAAATACAAATTCACACTACCATTTACAGCCCATCAAGTTTAGTAATGACAGACTAAATCATTGTCTTGACTTATAACATGTTCCACTTTTTTTCAAAATCAATAATAATATTAAATTATTAATAACTAAAGTTTTCAAACATTGCTGACTTTCAAAATATTTTGATAATACTGGATTTCACATTATTTAATAATTTTAACTAGGGATTTACTTAGCTGCAATGTTATCATGTCAATCTGGTTATAGAGAGTTTTCGGCTACCCAAATAGTTAGATCTAAAAACTTATTAAGAATCCTGCAATGATATCTTAAAAGACGAGATTGCATTTTTCATACACACGAGGACTAATCATCCCATTCAATTAATTGAAGAGTTAGTTCTCAATCATTGCAAACAAATACATGAAACTAGTGGATCCAGATGAAATTTGAAGATTAAAGTGCAATAAATGGGACATTTAATCGGGGTGATAGCATACTAATGCAGTACTAGTATTATCGATTCAGGGATGTTTTCTTGCATTAAAATTATCATATAATCGTGTAATTGGGCTACAAAACAAATAAACATTATCTTATAGGTAATTAACACTTTACAAATTGTTTGGTGTTAGTATGGAAATTGATGACTACATATTCTGAAATCCAATAATTAGGAAAATGTTTTTTTGTTTCAATCATTTTTTTGGACGAGATATTAATTTTTTGGCTGGAATTGCATTTTATAATCTGTAACATAGTTGTAAGAATTATAAAAGGGTTGAAATTTATTTCTTCTACTGTAATGAGTCATCATTTGATTTTCTCATGTAGAAATAATAATTATGAAAAGTGTGATTAAATCATCCAATTATCCTAATGCTATAATGATCAATCATTAGCTTGGAATTCATTATTTTTTAAGTATATACCAAAATAAAAAGGAGTGATTTAATTAACAATAAGTAAATTCTGAAGATTGAGTTGAGGGGAGGTGTAGGTAGGATAAAGGTTGGGGCATTAACTGGAATGAATGCTCCAGTAAAAAGTATGTGTGTGCATGTGTCATCACGGTATTGATCATAAGGATTAAACAAGTTGATGTAACACCTGGTGATGCATTGACACATCACCTTTAAATGTGGCGTGAATATTTTTTCCCAGGACATGGGGCTTCGCGCTCAGAAAAAAACCAAAAATATAAGCCTACTATTTTGAAGGAATCTTTTTTTTACAAATCAAGGAATAAAACCCTATAATGAGAGAATACTTTTTAAAAATAGAAGCCTGAGATTGCTTCAAAGCCATAGTATATGACCATCAGATGCTCAATCAAGGTGAAAGTTTTAGAGCCGCTTTCTCTCTACATAATTTATCTGTCCACACATTCTGATCTATTAAAAGTAGGCCTTCAATGATTTAAATCTTAAACTCGCAATTGTTTCCTATATTTGGTGGCTATTTAAAAGGAAGTGAGATGTGATATCACTGGTGCCATGGGTCACTGAGGATGAACAATACAGAAGCTTAGGAGTTCACCTTCATCTGAAAATTACTGTGGTCCTTGTCAAATACAATGTCATGGGATTTCTCTCTTTGACTTACATGTTTGTTCTTTATCATTCCTTTTTAGGCGAGATCCACTGCTTTATTTTATTATCTCACTTCCTATCTTATTCACACCTATTCAAGCATTTCGATACACCCTTTTTTCAATGAAAAGACTCTCCCACTATCACTAAACTTCCATTGATAGTTGCATCCATTTACATGGATGCACTTATTCATACCTATCTATCGCGCCTATATTTTCATTATCATTCCATCTCTCTACTTTTCTCATATTTTCTATACTTTCTATTGAATATGAATATTTTTTTATATCCCTATCAATTTTCTCTCTCGTCTCCTCATGTCATCATTTTCACCTTCCCACTACCTAACACTGCATAAGTATCACTTCTTATCTTTTGAACCATCATTTTAATAAAATAAATTCTTATTCAGTGTTTCTCAAACAGACAACCTATTCATCCCTATCCAAATATATTTCCATTGGTAAATTTAATAAATATTACTAACTAAACTTATAAAACGTACGGATGGTTATGTTCTTTCTCACTCCTTCTCTATTTTAGTATATTCTGTCCTATCTCTTTGATATTAACGTTTGTTATATATGTGTAAATATTATCTCCATATCCCTATGTCACCATTTTCAGATTCGGACTATCCAGTTGTTCATAAGTGTCACATCTTACCTCTTCATTCACCTCTTAATAAAATGAGACTCTCATTCACTGTTTCAATAGAAAACCTATTCACCTTTATCCAGATATATTTCCATGAGTAAATATTTAATAAATATTACTAACTAAACTTATACAATGTAAGGATGTTATAAAAAGCAGCTAAATTTTCATGTCATCTATTGGTGTCATTACCATTTTATTTTTGATAGTAGGCACTTATGCTCTATATCTGATTTCGTTTTATTTGAGTAAGTTACTTGACAGATACAGATAGCCACAGAAAACCATGAAACACCATGAACAACTAAAAAGCTAATCAGCCTTACTCAAATTCATATTTTCTTCAACTTTTACTGATTACACTTAAACACGAGCAGTAGAAGATCACTTCAATAGCGTGAAGATCACGAGCGGTACACAGAGTAATCAAGATGCTTCAAGTAGTAACGTAACAAATATTTATCCTGTGTGAATATCATCCTAAACAACAATGTGGGGATGCGAACTTCAAACCTATCATTAAATCAACGCTCTACTTCCTCTGAGTGATAACACTACATCAATATTAAATGATGGCAACCTTTCACATTTAACGTTGCCTTGTATGTCTCAACTTTTGTATCTATAGTCATATTTCCTTTAAATAACCATAAAAACTGATGTGTTTAATATTTTAAATATCCAAGGAGGGTTCACCAAGTATAATGATTTTTTCTTGTGCATGAACGAGCATTCCTGATTCATTAATTCTTACATCACCATAAGCGTTTGGTCTTGTTTTCTTGTGCAATAATATGACAAACACAGCATTGGATCATCTTACTGTAGCAGTTTTATGTTTTTCCCCCGCGTGGAAGGGAAATTTTTTTTTCAATGAGATAGTATTTATGTCCATGGCTGTATGGTTTATGTCTGAAATTCACCAACATAGAAGTTGAATCATTTTTTTTATGCTCTTTTCATTGGATATGTTTTCCTTTAACAAGATGTCCTTCTTGCAACAAACAATATTTATTCATCAGTTAGTAACATATGTCTCCATGTGTACATTTTAAGTATCCCATTAATCTACATAAGTTGTCATCATTTTCAGTTTGTTTGGGATAACCCCTTTCACATATGCCAGACACCCTATACTCTAATGTACAAAAAGCCACGTTTTTCTCTTTTTCATATTTCATATGGTGTAGAAGTCACATAATTGTACTACACATTCACTGTATATTAGAATATTTCAAGCACATGTTCCTAAAAATAACTGGTAATTTTGATAAGATCCTTATTGATTGCTGCATGTCCAACAAGGTGTATTGTCCTTATTCATCTCTCAATACTTATGTGGTGACAACAGAGGTTTCAGTTAAGTTAGGATACTATTGTCCTTCATGAACTGTGTAAACTTTATATCGAGGTATTATGCATCTTCTTTTGATCGAGGTGTCATGCTCTTTTGATATTTTTCACCTTTCTATTGTTTAATATGCTTTATTTCTTAAAATTATTGGACCTGAACTTCATCAATCATTCCCATCTCAATATAGAAAAAGTATTTAAAGTGATTAAGCACGAATATCATTTTCTTTTTAAACAAATATTAGACTGCATACATCACAATCTATTCGTTACTGTTTCCCTTGGTATATTCTCCACTATTATAGAACCCAAAAATCCAAGATTCACAAGTCCCATATGATTCAAAATCCGATGCATCTTTCCGCAACTTTATTAATCTTGTATTTTGAACATGCCCAAGTCTAAAAATTTCATTGGAATGCCATTTTTATATGTGATTACTCTTATTGAAGCAACAAATTTATTTTTCAAATGATTAGAATAAATCTTCTTAATCACGACCAAGGAATAGCTGGTACAAAATCTCGTGTGGGAATATTGTCGTATAATATCCCTAATAGTAACAACTTTTGTGTAAATTCCAAGTATTAGCTCTATCCTGCCCTGGTTCAACTTTCTCTTATTTGCGAACACTTACAGAAGTTCGCAGATATGATAAGTATATCTAGTACCCAATCCTCATGATGTGGAATATACGTGCTTCTTTTGAGATATCTAACTACAAATATTTGCAAAAGTGATAAGTACCTCTAGTAAATAATCGCGATAATGGTGTGCATGTTTTCAGGTTTTGAGATATCTACAGTTTCTCTTCTATTGAACATTTTTGCCACTATTATTCTTAGTTACAAAATTGACGTATGCTACCTCCCCTTGTCACTCTTGGATATAGACATTTCCTTCATCTTCTTGGTGGTCCTGACGATGAAGAGTACACAGGGGTTGTCCTTTTAATGGTTCCCATGAGTCTCCTAATTTATAGGCATGTTGATAGAGTGTTAATGCGCTGAACCCAACATACCAGTGCAAGTGCCATGTGGAGTCGACAGGATGTCTTCGAGCACACTCCTTGGTGGTATTTTACATGTCAGTAAGGAACCATAAATGTACAATCCCATCTGCTCCCTACACAAGCAAGGCCTCTTGCTACCTCTTTAAAAGAAGTGGGAACATTACACATACCATTAGTTGAAAAAGAAGCCTCCATTGCATTATATACGTGGTTGGCCTACTCTTGTGGTGTAAAACGACAGTCAGGAGTGGACAATTCATGTTACGTCACGTAGGTCAATCACTAAATGCAATGTTAATGATATGGAATATCAAAATGATTTAAGAAAATAATAACGAGAAGTAAAGTCAATCGTTGGATGATGGGAGATACAGATCAATAATACGACACGTGACGGGTTTTGACATGACCAAGCTCCCAATAATCCGGGTGTTCAACTCGAGACCTACAAGGTAGGGAATGTCACCGTCCGTGAACGTCCACACCATCGTCGAGTACGAACTGTTCAAGTACCGTCAAACAAAAATAACTAACACAGTAGTCAGTGGCTGACCTAAATGTCACGTTCAAATTCTCACTACACAGCGGAGCTGCCATAGATCAGCACAGAAAAAGGTAATTAGTACTGTAAAAGAAAAGGGGAGCAGACAAACCTGGCGCTTGGCGCTGTTGGCAGCAGATCGGTCCGTACGGTCGATGCAATCCTCGGTCATTCAATCAAAGTGATCAGAGAAATCTCCATAACGATGCATGAGTCGATCACCGTTCAAAGCAGACAATGGCGATCTTCCAATGTCTCCTACCGTAATTAACAAATTGCGAGAAAAGATGATGGAAATCCAGGAGAGGAAACAGAGAAGTTCATCTGCCGTACGACAACACACAAGAGACAATTGATTCAGACGACCAGTCGGGAGCGAGCGATAACAGATGAATCCCGTCTGTTCCAGGCGATAATAAGCGAGGACTATTCGATCACCTTGCGGCTCGGATGCTGGGACATGAGAATACAATGTCGACCTCACCTCGGTCGGGAGAAATTTGACGCTTATCAGCGATGACAAATCAGCGTCAGAGAATGAACTTTCAGGTCGAATTGCAAATGAACTATCCAAGTTCGTTGGCAATGATGGACAAGTCTTCCAAGCAAATCAAATCCTCGTAGCCCGAAGAAGAAAGAAAAGAAAAAAAATACGGTGATTCTATTCTCATCCAAATCCACGCGCCGGTAGAGATTGATCGGATTGCCGTGACTTAGAGCATCAGTGGGTCATCCATGCTGAAGAAGAACCAATTCCTCGATGAACTAGCATAAACACGTTTTTTTCCTCCGGTGGAAATTTTCAACGGCCGTAGAGGAAAGAAGGGATCGGGCCCTCTCCACTTTGACGCCACGCACAGTTCTGAATCTGATAACAAGAGATAGATGGATCCCACCAGAGAAAGGGAAAAGAACAACAAGCAACTCGATTTTTTTCCAAAATGCCAATCTAACAAAAAAACCGATGAACAACTTCTACTCCTCCACAAGAACAAATGAAAATTACTGCTAATAACACAGTTCTGGATTTTCAACAAGACAACAAGCCTGCATCCCACGTCCACTTCTCCCCCTCTTATAGAAGGGAAGTGGAAGTTGTGGGATGGCCTAATTGGTCCCCCCTTTTAAGGGGAAAGCCTATTGGGCTTCCCCTTAAAAGGGCTCTTTAGGGGGAGAAGGAAGTCCAACCTGGATTTCCTCACCCTAAAGATAGTACTAAAATAAAAATAAAAAAAACGAACAGGAGGCCAGTATTCACGCAGGAGGGGCCTCCCGACAATCCAAAGACAACGAACTGAAAGAAAATTTACATAAAGACACTTGACACGAAGTGAGACGACAACGGTGCTTCTCAAACCTGATAGTAGATTCTTCACATCGGCTCGGGCTTTGCGACGTGACTGACAACGGATCGGGGCTCAGTAAATGGGATGGTCCACCATCTCGTGCCCTTATAGGATCAACAATATTGTATTCAGGTGACTAGCTATGGGCATGCAATGATGCCACATGTCCCCATGCTTAATGCTTGGACAGTAACACCCATCCACACCCGAGGGAACAATTTAGTTAAAGCCAATCTCATTCTTATGTAAAGCCTAGTATGACTATGTGCTGTGCCAACATGGGATTGAAAAACTACGTTCGTACTATCATAGGATGTAGATACTGCACATATACTTACAGATTTGAAGGTTCATATCTACTACCAATCTCTACTACTAATAATAGGAATTGGTGTACCTTTCTGGACTCTGATTGGCTGAAAAGAGAGTGAGCGATAAGAGAGGGAGAGAGAGAGAAGCAGCAACATACGCTCAGGCCAGGTGACTACGTCGTGCACAAGAGAGTGGAAGCCAGGAGTTTCGTCACTCGCTCGCTCTAACAATAACGGAATATGGCACGTCGTCGAAAAAGCGACAGCAGCCGACGACCAACAAATGGATCATGGAGAGTTCGCGAATAGCTTAAATCTTACAGCTTGAAAACAAGCGCAGCAGATTTTGTCCATTGGTTGTTTCGAGCAAAAGGTAATTAATTATGTTCTTCCACTCCATGATCGGCTATCATATGTCCTATTTCTGCTAATCTCAATCTGAGATCCTAAATTTTGATCGAGAAGCCCTGAATTTTTATCTAGAAGTTATTTGCTCTAAAATTTAGATCTAAGTGATAAAGAAAGATGAAGAGATTGATAAAATTTCTGATCGATGGACATCGAAGTTCTCCATCGATCAGAATCTTTTCATCTAATCGATCGGAAGTTATTTACTTTCAAATTTAGATCTCAGACTCCCGATCGAGAGTCCACATCTGATCATCTCGAATGAGTTCATATCCATACATTTTGACCGCGAAGTTCAAATTCGATCGAATAGACAATCTCAAATTCTGATTCAAGAGTCCACATCTGATCGAGATCCCTGCATTTTGACAGAAAATAAAATTTTGACCGTAGATTTCAGATTCTAATTGAGGAGCCCTAATTATTTTCCTTCTCTATTGCCCTAAATTCCGCCAAGTGAAACCACCAGATCTGAATTAAATCAAATATTACTTACAGAAAAATGGTGATGTTGTAGAAAAAAAAAACAAATAGGCATTTGGGCAATTGTAAATTTGAAAGCTTCAAAAAACAAGCAAATATGGCTACGCATTAAATAGAAATAAATAAATTCAAAGGGCTAAAGAATGTAGACTTCAATTGTAGGGCGATTTGGTGTTTTGGACTTTATTTTTGCCAATTTGATGTTTTGGAAAATCCATTTTTTGGTTACATTTTCGAAGGACTTTATTTTTTCCAATTTGATGTTTTCGAAAATCCATTATTTGGTTATAAATTTAATTTACAAGAGCTACACAACATTTCCTTCTCTAACTTCAACGAATAAAATCCCTCTGACTAATTGTTGGAAGGCAAACTCCGTCTATCAATTGCAGGGCGATATCTCCGAGAGTATGTGATACTCTATAGAAGTAAAATAAAGATGGATCGCGGGCACTTTAGCAAAGTCTGCATTGTTTTCTGAAATTTTAGTTCATATTTTTTAGGAACGTTTTCTATCTCTTCCGGGTATTGCGTCAGTCACCTCGCCAGCAGTCATCAACGCCCTAATAAGATTCACAGGCTTTTGGAACTCTTCATTTCTCTTTGCGCCCCCAATAGTGTGAATCCCAGTTAAAATGCAATATATTTTATTGATTTCTTATTATTTTGACAATGACGTTGTTGGATAACTTTTTGGGTCAATCCTGGATATTTTGTTTGTCTACGTTTGTTATGTAGATCATATCTACTCCGCTAAATGTGAGAAATATTATGTTTCTGGTAGATAATTTTGCACTATTTGATAGAGCGTGATGAAATCCTTAAAGAGATTAGTCGCATTGATTACCATGCCGAGCTATTCCTGGATGGAAGTTACAGAAGAACGTCTTTGAACAGTTTTTCCTTCTTTGTGCGTGCAGATTTATTTACGCAAATCACGAAGTTTACGCACAAACTACTTTTGTGGGACTTTGAATTTGCCAATTTGATGTTTTTGAAAATCCATAATTTTGAAATATGGTGTTATACCACGACGAATTTTTAACATTATCGATTATCGATTATCGATTATCAATTATTAAAATCCATTATCGATCACACATCTTACGGCTGATCATATGTGATAGTGTTTGAAAATCTGGGGAGAAATATGTGACAATGTCTAACATTTAGATTGAAATTGTTACAAATGTTAGACATTGTCACAAAATTATGAATGTCACAACATTCTCTTTGTGACGGCCACTTTTCCCCTCAGATTGAAGGTCTTCAATTTTGAATATTCCAAGGTTTGATGTCGTTGGCTCCCAGATTGAAGTTCTCCAATTTCTAATATTCCACGGCTTGATGTGTGTTGACATTTTACGTTTAGTTTATCAATCTTTCGTAGATTTCTCTCTTCTAATATAGTCTTCGTTGTTCCTTTCACAGCCAAATTCAACGGTTGGCATGCATTATTATATCAATCTTGAGGTCTTAAATAAGAGAGACTAAGACGGGAAGGTATATTTAAGTTTTCTCGAATAAAATAAAGAAAATGGGCGTAAAAAATATTAATTATTTTTTATATGCCCTTCTATTGTATGAGTAATGAAATATTATATCCCCCGTATTATTTTGGATATTTCATTTTATACATTTATCTATACTACTAATCTCAACTACTAATAATAGGAATACATGTACCCTTCTGGACGATGATTGCGCCCGCAATTGAGGGGAACCGTCGGGCCGAGCGAATTGCGTACCATCGATCAACATGGTCAGCCAATGTGAGGACACTTCTTGCAGCTACCTGCAATGTGGCAAATGTTCAACCACATTCTCTCGAGGGCATGACTGCAACATGCTCTTCGGGCCAATCGAAGATGTGGATACAAGAATGCAAACCTACCTCTAGTCAGCGAAACCCAGTGTTCCATTTATGCTGCAAGGATGGCGAGGTCGCGTTGTCGGCATTTCCCAACGCACCAGCACTGCTTCTTGCTCTGTTGGAGGGTACAATGGAGGAGGTGAAGCACTACCACAATTTTCTTTGAGCCTACAATTCAGCTTTCAGTTTCATGTCCAATGGTGCAAATTTCAACCGTTCCCTTGCAGACAACCATGACGGCGTGTACACGTACGGCATCCAAGGCTGCGTCTATCATCAGATCTCAACTGCTTTGCTGCCCCCTGTTGGTCAAGCCCCCTGCTTTGCTCAAATCTACATCTACGATATGGACTACCAAATCGAATAATGAAGCTCAATATTCCCCAATCTGCATCACAACATCCTTGACCAATCCATTTGTTCCACGACTGCCTGAGTGTGGCCAAACCTATTTTTCGCTAGTTTCAAGCGAACAACGAAGAAGGACTTCACTTCATATCCACCCAAGAGTTCGAGGTACGAGTCGGGGAGCCTTCTGTCCCCGATCACGGTCATGGTCAACCGACATGCTTAGAAGTTGTTGTTCTTATACCTAGAGACGGAAACGAAGGCGATGGAAGGCGCAACATTGTTCTTCGAAAGCATGGTAGAGGCCTACAGATCGTGAATCAGCTCTACGTGAATTATGATCCGCTCCACTTCGTGCTGCTCTTTCTGTACGGCAGTCCGGGGTGGAGCCTGCAAGTAAAGGAAAGAGGCAAGGTGACGATGAACCAGTTTTATGCCTAACACTTCATGGTTCGAGACTCATCAAGAGTGCTTCATCTTTTTGGCCGGTTGTTTTAAGAATATGTTGTGGATGCTTTCGCCAATGTTGAAGAGTCTTGCTTGCAGTGGGTTCACTGCAACCAGGTTATGTTGTGTGCAAGCCTCTACCGAGGGTTGATTGATCAAGTTGCCATCGACGATGTTGCCGCACCCGTAGAGAGGATGATCATTCTCCCCCCTTCCTTCACCGGTGGCCCGCACTACATCCAAGGGCTGTACCAGAATGCCATGGCCATCGTACAAAAGATGGGGAGGCCAGATTGATTCATCACGATGACTTGCAACCCAAAATGGCCCGAAATCATGGACGTTCTACTACCTGGCCAGAAGGCGCATGATTGATTTGACCTCTATTGTTGCATTTTTTGGTTGAAACTGAAGGAGCTTCTCCATTTGATCATCGACAAGGAAATATTTGGCAAAGTTAAAGGTTGTGTGTACGCTATCGAGTTTCAAAAGCATGGTCTCCCACACACACATGCTCTGCATATTGGATGATCTGTACAAGCCAAAGACTCCTGAAGACATCGACAAGATTGTGTGTGCCGCGTTACCATATCGCAACGATAAGGAGTTATTTGGTTGCGTGGTGACACACATGATTCATGGCCCTTGCAGTTCTAAAAATCCAATATGCCCATGTATGAAGGATGATAATTGCTCCAAGAAGTTCCCCAAGGATTTCATCAGCTCAACCCAAGTCAACAATGATAGATACCCTCTCTACCAGCGCCGAAATAATGGTTGCGTCCAAAAGGGTTTGCATCTCATTGACAAGCACGGGATTGGTCCTTACAACAAGTGTTTGTGCAAGGTGTTCAACTGCCACATCGACGTGGAAATCTGCTATTCTATCTAGTCAGGAAAGTACTTGTACAAGTGTGTCTACAAGGGCCACGACTGCATTCAAGCCAAAGTATCTTCAAAGGATGCTCCAAGAGACAGTGCCATCGCTGGTGCAGCTCAAAACCTTCGTCACGCAATGAAGCCCAATAGTATCGTGGTGCCCGATACGTATCTACATCTGAGTCTTTTTGGCGGATCTGTGAATTCAGCATGCAGAAGATGTATCCAAGTGTGTACGCCCTCCAAGTTTGCGACAAGAATATGCAATCTGTGGTGTATGCTGAAGGCAAACCAGTCAGTGAAATCATGGACAGGTCAGCATGCATGCCCCTCACAGAGTGGATGCAGTACAACAGGTATCATCTGGTAGACGAAGTTGCCAAGCGAACGCTGTACTATGACTTCCTGTCTTATTACTCGTGGAATGATTCCACTAGACAGTGGTCACGACGTCAATGATTGAAGTGTATCAGAAGGGTGCGCTTCATGTGCCCTCACAATAGTACGCGATACTACCTCTGGTTGACGCTTCATCACATTCTAGGAGTGAAGTGTTACGAAGATTTGCACACTATTGATGGTGTTGTCTACGACACATATCAAAGAGTTGCTCAAGCACGTGGCCTACTCCACTCTGACAAAGAGTTCGACAATGATTTCAGGTTTGCGTCAATCATTGCATCTCCTCGTCAAGTTTGTGAGCTCTTCGCAATGATGTTACTCTACTATGACATCTCCCAACCAGACGTGCTTCTCGAGAAGTATCTTGACGCCATGTTAGAGGACATCTGTTTCACGAGCGACGCTTTGCAAGTGAATGCAGCGATATGACAAGAAGTGTTGAGTGCGCTCGAGTCAATCCTCTACCACAACAGATCTTCGCTCACTGCGTTCCCAGCGTTGCCCCAAGGCGTTGAACTCCAAATGATAGATAGAAAATGCGGGCCAAGCCAAGGAAATAATATCTTGCATGTGATCTTCATGGTGGAACACCTACAAGGCATGTTGAACGAAGAACATCGACAGATCTACGACGTAGTATTCGAAGCCATCGAATCCACAGAACGTGCTAAGGAGGCCAAGGTTGAGGTAATATGTAATCAATGGGGATCGACGTCACGTATTACAACACAGGAAGATGGCTCGTACGGACTATGCAAAATGATATGATGCAGATTTTAAGTCCAAACGACAAGCATGGAGAGATGAACTATTAAATCGACGAAGATCGATTGAGTCTCAATCGACTTCCCAATGACCCTTTGAACCAATTAGACGCGATAAGATGAGAGGTAAAATGATTTACCCGTCGACTTCCAATCCTCGTCAGTAAACTACTAGTGTTTTACCACAAGAAAAGTTCCTATTTCTCACTAGGTTGAGCTATGTTCAAATTGTCAAGGACATTCCTAACTCTTGAAGGCGCGGAATCCAAGTCAACACCACTAAAAGAAATAATTGATCTGCAAACGTAGGGGAATGACGATAGAACCTGATGGCAGTATTTACCGATGTTGCAGCACGACCGTAAGGTCAGATCCGAGCAGAGAGCAGGGCACTAGCGAGGTGTGGCACGGGACAGGGTGCTGGGCATGGGCAGAACTTGTGCGCAGCGGGCGCTGATGGTAGCGGGCACAGCGAACACGACAGAAATTGGGCGCGCGGCAAGCGCGCGTGATTTCTGTCGTGTGCGCTGATAAGCCAAAAATAGGGATAAAAACTATGCAAATTTTAGCCCTTGTCGTTGTGGATTTTGGCTTATGCAATAAAATTTATAAGAACTCCACTTAAGACGTATAGTGATAAGTACGAGTGTCGTCCAAGGGAAGCTAGTAAGGAATTCGATTTGGTGATTATTGGTTGTTTCACTCTGATTAAACTGAATTTGATCTTCAATGAGGATCAAGTCACCCTAATTAGATGAGAATTTAGAAAGGGGGGTAGAAGAGTTGAGATGAATAGAAGAAATATGGAGCTCTAAATTGGCTTCTTTTATCCTAATAAAAGGATCCAAGAGGTCAATTAGAGAGGTTAAAAGGGAATTTTTAATTTGAGTTTGGTTTGTTTTTGCAACTTTGATAATTCAAAACTGAAATGGGGGTAATTTAATCTCCTAAGAATTAAAACTAATCTTTTTAGAGTTTTTCTTTCGAATGCAGCTTATGCTTAGTTGAATCCCTTGAATTCTCCTCTCAATCCTAATCAGGGCTTGTACATGCCGCTCAAGCCAAGCGATTTAGAATTTCAGATCAAAACCAAGAAGAAGAAATAAGAAATTGAACTAATCTCATTCAAAATGCACAAATCCAAATACAATCAAGGAAAAAGTACCAGATAACTTGATCCAGGGTGGGACTCCTCTCTGTCTTGCGGCTGTGATAGAGAACCATCAAGAATGAGCTCCCCCTCTCGAAATTTAGCTTTTATACTTAGGTTATATGGTAAAAATCACCATTTTACCCCCGTTTAGTACTTAATATTTATCTATCAATGTAGGCTAGATCTGAATGATCCAAACATACAGATAGAAAGAGGGGATAAAGACGAACAAATCCATAAAAAAATCATCTCAATCGGACTTCAGGATCAAAAGTTATTAATAAATCAACTTTAAACCAATTTAATCCATTGGATTTAAAATTGATTTATTTATTAGTTTCGTTTTTAAACACGCAATGACGTGTCGCTCTCTCATTGGCTGGTGCATTTTGAATCCTCCTTTTTGCAGAAAAGTCCTTAAAAAGCCTGGAATTGCTTTTGGACGCCGCCCAAAAGTAATTGTGTATATGCCCCTAGCGCACTCTCTCTCCTCCGATTTCTCCTAAAACATTAAAAATATATATTAAAAATTGCAATAAAGCCCTGTAAAATTTTAAATTGGATCTTTACGCTTGCAGTGGCGACCGAGAGCTGTTTTCAGGGTCTTTTTGCACCGAAAGTTCGCAAAAAGGCCATTGAAAGTTTGAAAATAATAAAAATACTTCTTTTTCTATTATAAATATACTTTTGGATGCGGCAGGCGCGCGTGAGAGGGTGGGCGTGCAGGGGTCGTGGCACGGTACGGTGCTAGCAAGCGGTACTTGCAGGTGCACACAGCTGAGGTGGGCACGTGGCAGGTTTGGTGAAGAGGGCGGGCGCGTGGCGGACACGTGCGCGAGGGGCTTTCTCGGTGTGCCACAAGTGGAGGTGCACTTGCGATGGAACGCCACGCGCGGGCCTAGCAGGCGTAGGTAGATCGCTGGCTTGCGGCAGGCACTGGCATGCGTGGCGGGATGAGGGCGCACGGTGAGCGTCTGATCTGGGTGTGGGCTCACGAACCAGTCACGACGTGCGTGAGGCAGCACAGTAACGTTCCAAGAACATTAAAGAGGGTGATGGGGGGCCGACAGATCGACGTCGTCCAGGGAGGGGCAACGATCTGTCAGCTACGCGAGCGACAAGGACAATGGTGAATCCCACGGCTTCGAGATTGCTCCAAGAAGGTGTAGATAGATCTCGATGGAAAGAAGACGATCAAGCGGTTACACAACAGGGCGGTGGTGACGTCCATGGAATCTCGACGTGGAGAAGGTGACCATGATCTTCCCACGATCTAACTACAAGACTATCTATGACAGGAAAGAAGGAACTAGAAGAAACTCAAACTTTCAAATTCAGATTCAATTTCACCTTAGGGTCCACTTGGGCATGCCAGCCTTTATATAGGGTCAAAGACATGCCCAATCGGCCATAACGGGAGGGAACCATCTCTTCACGAGGTGCCCTCTCAAGACGACGACAAAAATACCATCCAAAAGGACCAGGCCCAAAACACAAATAGGCCCTCTACCATTCGAAAAGAAAAATTACATTTGAAATAAGCGATAAAATATAAACGCTTGCTGATGTGTAGTGAGGCAGAGTACTTGAACGACATGTCACGGGCGTCGGCTCGAGCTGCCCAACAAGGTTGTTGACATCTTTTTGTGCTGGCAACGAGATGGTCCCATCAAAGGTCTTCTTTGTTGACAAGCCGGGGGGGTCTGGGAAGACGTATCTCCACTCAGCTATTCTCGCGTAGATCAAGGCCTCTCGCCACAGTGCCATATCGATTGCAACAAGTGGTATCACGACGCTTTTTCTAGAAGGAGGACGAATGTTGCACTCGACATTCAAAATTCTGATTCCCGTCACTCACATCTCAACATGTAGGAATCACACCTGACTCCAAGATCAGCCGTCAAATTTAGTCAGCAAGCATGATAATTGTGGAGGAAGCTCCAATGGTACACTGCCACGTTTACGAGATGTGATGAAGACCATCAATGCAAGTTTGGAAAGTGTTCCTTTTGGCGGCAAGGTCATCGTGATGGGAGACGACTTCAAACAAATGCTTCCACTCATACCTAAAGGCTCACGCTCAATGATCGTCACTTCGTCCCTCAACCGAAGCGATGTATGGCACCATTGCTCTATTTTTTGCCTACGAACCGACGTCCATATTTCACCCGACCAACAAGCATGGAGAGAGTTCTTACTTGATGTCAGAGAAGGACACGTTGGCCCTGATGTCCATCTTCCAGATGAGATTCAACACGTCTCCTCTCTGTCGGATCTGATTGCCCAGGTTTATGGCACCTTTGAAGACGGCACAACTCAATTGATCACAAAGATGATTTTGACGCCTCTAAATGGTGATGTGGTCAAGGTCAATGACATGGTGCTTGATGTCTTCTCAAGTGAAGAGATGTACTTCAGCTTCAACGCAATCCCTCCTGGAAAAGTCCACAACAAATTCCTCTACCCAACCGAGTTCCTAAACACCACTGATGATGTGACAATGCCATTCCACATGCTCCGACTCAAGATCGGGTGCATCATGATCCTTCTCCGAAACTTGAACACGGTGCAAGGTCTATGCAATGGGATCAGGCTTCGAGTGGATGGCTTTTTCCAGACAATGCTACAAGCCACAATCGTCATCCAAGGAAATTTCTACGACGAAGTCCATCTCCTACCATGGATCGCGCTATACCCGTCTCAATCAACGCTTCAGTTTCACTTCAAGCACCTCCAATTTCTAGTTCGACTCGCATTTGCCATGACAATTAAGAAATCCCAAGGTTAGGCTCTCAACATAGTGGGGTAATATCTACCGAACCCACTTTTCACTCACGGCCAACTCTACGTCGCTCTCTCAAGGATGCGGATTGGTCCAGCAGGAATCGTGTTCTACAAGGGCGGCGCGAACTGATCGACTGTGATTAACGTTGTTTACACAAAGGTTTTCCAATAGGAGATGTCTGGTAGAAGGCGTTAGAAAAATAGCTTCATGCAACGTCTACGTTCTCGGGCACAGCCTCAATCTCTCTCACTCTCTTCTCATCATCAAACATCCCTTTAATTTCAGCTTCCATGCAGCCCTTCTTCATCCCCGCTGCACTAAACCCATCATTGTCATCAACATCATCATCGTCATCATCATCAACAACAACGACAACATCATCGTTGACATCATCATCGTCGTCGTCGGGTCAGAAGATCCCTAGGCCAAGGAGCTCTTCAGCGTGGTAAGCCAGCAGATGGTGGGAATACTTCTGATCCTGTGGCTGAGAGGTAGCTGCAGAAGTATTTCTGCCATCTGAGCTTCTCTGCCATCAGATGTGGCACCAAGGGCTTCATGGGCAACAAGGCCAGAAAGTCCTCTCTTATGTTTTCCCCCTCCTCATCTCTCTCCCCCTCTCTAAAATCTCATATTTCGCTACCAAGCCGCCATCTCCATTAGCTTCTTCCTTCACAAAAAGATCTTACACATCGGTTGCTCCTTTCTATGTATCCTCTGATCTGTAGACAATACTGTGTCGATGTGAAAGAAGAAGAAAGCTTAGAGAGGGGGCTATTTCCCCCTTTTCGACGTCACCATTGGTTACCATTGGCCAGTCTTGCTCTCAAGATATCACTAAGTTCTTCCCTTGGATCAAATGATTGGCACAATCGGTATTTTCACTATCACCAATTGTGTTAATTTGATGGGTTTGAGTTTGATTTCAGCTCTGTTCATCTTTTTTTTTTAAAATGATGTAAGGTGGCAGCCGGTAGAAGAGACAACATCGCCGATTAAAACTAAGGTGAAAGGGTTCTACAGAGTCGATATTGATGTCCCGGCAGATGATTGGGTCAACATTTTAATACTGGTCACTGGTAGATAAATCCATACCTTTGAGTTTTGATAAATTCCATTCAGTATAGTAAATTAAAATGGGTAAATGTACACCGATGTTATGTTTAATGGGTAAACACTAGTTCGTCATATGAATCTGGGTTATAATTTCAGATGGAGATTAATTTGGTTGATTGAGAAGACCAAATTTGGACAAAATGGCTGTATGCCCATTTGGTCCTTTTAAGCTGCATTTTTTTAATTTAAGATTGAGATTAGTTTGGTTGATAGACAATAATGAATTTTGAAGAATTGGGCGAATGTACACTGAGTTTTTTGTCTCATGGGTGAACGGCATTTCGTCTTTTTAAGATGGGTTTCTAAAATTTCAGATGGAGATTGATTTGGTTGATTCAAATGAACAAATTTTGATGAATTGGGCGGATGCCCACCGAGATTTTGTCTAATGGGTAAAAGGCATTTTGTCCTTTTAAGCCGGGTTTTTTTTAATTTCGGATGGGGATTAGTTTGCTTGATTGACAAGAACGAATTTTAATGAATTGGGTGGATGTACACCGAGTTTTTGTTTCATAGGTAAAGGCCAGTTCGTCTTTTGAATCTGGGTTTTAATTTCAGATGGAGATTAATTTGGTTGATAGAGATGACCGATTTTTTATGAAATTGGTGGATGCCCATTTGGTATTTTTAAGCTCGGTTTTTATAATCAGTAGGTTAGAACTTACTAATTTCTCACTTGCTGCTAAATTCATTGGTGACTCGCTGATCAAGAATTTTCTCCCAGCCATTCTATGTCTCCTCAGATCTGCAGACGATACTATGCAGATGTGGAAGAAGAAAGCGTGGAGATGGGGCTATTTCCCCCTTTTTGACGTCAGCGTTGGTTACCATCAGCTAGTCTTGCTCTCTAGATATCAGTCAGCTCTTCCCTTGGATCAAATGAACGACACAATCGGTATTTTCACTATCACCAATTGTGGTAATTTGATAGGTTTGAGTTTTATTTCAGTTTTTTTTCATCTTTTTTTTTATGATGTAAGGTGGTAGTCGGTAGAAGAGGCAACAACGCCGAGTAACACTGAGGTAAAAGGGTTCTACAGAGTCAATGTTGATGTCCTAGTAGAGGATTGGGTCGACATTATGAACTTCTGTGATATTTTGTTTATAATACCGGTCACTGGTAGGTAAATCCATCCCTCCGACTCGTGATAAATTCCATTCAGTATAGTTTTGATCTCTGAGCATTTGTTCTCTGTTGTTGGTCTGAGTGGCTGAAGATATGATTTTTTATTGAATACGATTGCAGCTGATGGCGGAAATGTCCCCGGCGTGTTGTAAGGGTGTAGTGAAGGAGCGATCCAATTTCCTTTGATGGATCAAACAATATCACATTTGGATGGCTGATTTTTCAAATTGAACATCGGAAAGATCATGATCCATGGCTCTCAGCACACGTCGAACACACGTGACAATATGATAGCATATGGCGACACAAATCAAGAAAGGACGACAGTTTTCAGCAATGAATTATTCAAGATGTATTTTATGCAATGATTTAAAACTGGTTTATTCTTTTTGTTAATTTTTGAAGTTTTTTAAAATCTGGCATTGATTTATTCTCAACATTTATGATTTAAAGAATTGTTTCAATCATCGCCAGATTTATTCTTAACATTTATGATTTAGGGAATTTGAGATACTGATTTTTTTATCTCCCAGGACGAGGACAGCCCTGTGTTCTCTCTTCTTTTTCTACCCCAAATGAGCATTGTGAACAGGCCCCCCTAGTATAAGCAGACCTTGTAGTAATGACATACAAACCCAAGTGTGTTATGATGACACTAAACCCAGATACGAATAACAAACAAAATATTGAATTTTATAATGAAATTAAGATTTTGGTATACATTCAAATAATTATGTGTGTTTTGGACAGCTTTAATTATTTAAATGAATTTTTAAAGTGACATTCCGATTGATATGGATCTAATAGTATATTTTAGGAATTATCAGGCACATTCTCAAAGTCATTCAATTTTTTATTTGGAATTTATATTCTTACTATTTTTTAACAATATCTTTCTGTGGAGATATTAATTTTCTAAGTTTAACTTTATATGTTTTTTATTTTTATGAAGGAGGATTCATTCCATTTTTTTAATAAACTTGGAGGTCATAATGACATGCCTGCGACTTGTTGTCATTTTATCTCATCAAATGGAGATGAATCAATAACTTTGGCAACAATTAGATGCACTCATTATTGCAAAAATATGCAATTATGGTATTACAAATCATGACACAATAATTCCCTAATCATATATTGAGTTTTTCATTTGTTGTATTCCCACGTTTCATACACCAATAGAAAAAAGATACAACTAATATAATAATACACTCCATTTGATGATCATGGAAAACAATTATAATAAAAATCAGGTTGAAAAGTCAAACATTGCGGCAATACATGTGGGCTTCTTTGTTAATCACATTAATGATAGTTTAAAGAATAACACATTCTTAAATGTCATTCGCTATGGAGATGATCCATATTCATCACTAGCTAAATATACTAATATGAGCACATGTTTATATTTTTATTCGCGAAACTAATAAATATGAATGATAAATTAAAACTCTAATTTTTTAGTTATTAGACATATATGCACTATAGACTAACCACTATAGTGGTCAAACTCTTAGCAACTATATATAATTTTTTAATTCCAATGGTAGGGTGGAGGGAGGAACATGAATGGTGCTTTCTCGATATTTCTGATTCAAGGCTATGTGCCATCTAGTAGACCATATTGTCATGTCACTTATCGTGATAACATTTAGAAATTATGTTGGGAATAAACAATAGCATTCTATCTAACGAGCAGACACCATTCCTTCTCTCTATAGACATTGTTACATATGTGAATCATGCTTAACGTTTAACGAAAGATCAAGGCTAAAGTTTGGTTAAAATAGAACTTTCGCAATGACAAGCCTAGCATCATCATAGTTCCCTTTGCTCTGGCAAGCAAGTTCAGCTCTTAAGTAGTATGTTCCAAAGTTTGATGGGGTCCTTATGATTAATTAGTATTAATTATTGTATTATAACATTATCAGAAAACATATGCATCAAAGTCATTTTTATGAAATCATTGCAACTAGACATTAACATGTCATTCCTTGAGTTGCATCACATGTGTGCTTTAAACTAAAAAGAACCTTTAAGTGTCCAAGCCTTTGAATAAACTTCTTTGTTGTCAAATTTTTGACATGCACACTGCCAAGAATAAAATGAATGTGCAGATCTTTGCTAGTATGACATATGTTATGAATCACAAATTCAAGAAAATGCACATAATAGTAAAGTATTCATTTATTGAATATTTGTCTCCCACGAAATTAATCATTCCCAATATGTAGGGAAAGAAACAAATTGACACTCCCTTAGTTGAAATACTTAATATTATGTGCATTTTGGTTTAATGGCTCATAATATATTGTTGATTAGTCATCTCATGGGACTTCCAACTTCTCATAATTTGGGATCATACTTAGGTCAGGAACATTTTAAGCGGCCTTGATTTTGCTTTCTGAACCAGGCACTTTGGTTGGAGTAGTACATTTATTGTATCTCAATCATTTTATTGTATTTGTTCCCTTTTCCAATAAAGTTTTGTTATTTTTTCCCCATAAAGTATTTTCCTTAAACATGTCAGAAATAAATTACAAAAGAAAGCATTTAAATATCTAAAAATCACCATAAATGCAGCAGTTTTCATCAGTGACAGATTTTGTTTGAAACCAAAGGGGTCTAGGTTTGAATGACATAACCTTGAAATATATTATCTTGTTTTATACTTGGATTAGGTTGGATTGATTGAGCAGTTAGCCATGTTGATCAACCCAACACTATTAGGCCCAAAGTCCCTTGTCGTAGTAATTTAGACAAACTATGGATGACTGACTTATCACGGTATGATGGTCATAGCATGGACTTAGAACTTTGTGTACTAGGTTGGTCCACCATGGACTACTGCTGTTTCACAACAAATAATCATCTCAATGGTTAAGTCCCCTACTTACGATACATGACCTATGGACTGCCACACATGCTCTAGTCACTAGCAATCACTGCCATTGCTAGTATAACTATGATTCAATTTAGCACAATGCATATTCTAGCACCATGCCTGCCCTAAAATAGCGCAAATTTCAGGCACATAAGACGTCCTCATGCCCACAAAGATTATCCTAGCTAGCGTTGGCAACTAACATCTGCGGTCTAGGCATTGGCAATGGGCCTTGTGACAAAAATATCCAGGAAAGGTCTGAAAACAAAAAAATAATTGCATTTTGGATTTCTTCAATTTGATTAAAGCCTCGAATCTACCATTTTCCTATCAATAACATTTAAAGTAAGGCCATTCACTATGCGCACACAAGGCTAAGCATAATCAAATTGGGATTGTATTCATCCAATGGGAGAATGATTAATTATTTATTTAAATCTTTTAATAGGGACACATTGAATGTTCTACATAGAATATTTACGATATGAAAGCTAAAACAGAAATAAGTATATATTGTGGTGTGAAAAACTTTCCCAATCAATCCTTCTCAAATGAGATCCTTCAACTGTTTATGGAAGAATAAATACAATTACTAGAATTTTGGATCTCTTCATTGTATCAAATGTTATCACAAAAAACAAATAGCATTTACTCGCTGTCTAGTATTTGCTTAAAACAACATGTGATAAAAGCCATATTAGGAAGGAGGGCACTTAAGAATGACTCTTATGGGTATCAAATGTGGGCAATCCGCTGTATATATAAACTTTGATAATTTATGACATTCCGAAGATTATTTTATAAAGTCCAGTTTCCAGGAAATACTTATTGAAAGTCCCTAAACTTAGAGTTCTTAAACTAGCAGTTATAAATATTGGGTGACACTCTACATGAATCTATGAGGTTAGTTTATGGCTTTTACTGCCCAATAAATTTTATTCACCTAACTTATTAGTCAATATATAAAAAATATATGTTAATCAATAAATCATTGATTTAAATCAATTAAATGTCTAAGTCACTGGCCCGTGGGATGCCAACCTATATCTAGCACCGTGAATATATTAGAGAGTATGAATACTATCTCATGCAACCTTACTGTCATCAATGGAATGATAAATTAAGGTATGATCATTTCTCCAACCCTAATGTTATATCGTCCTGGGTGCTCAAATGGATAATTTTAGCTAGATATCTAGAGTTTTCTTAAAAACAGGTCAGATTTGTTGTGCATTTTAAACCACACCTTTCTCATGATATACTACAGCTATTACCTTAACAAGATGCTTCAGTTGATTTGCACTATAATACACAAAAGTTCATGTTTTAAAATTCAATTATGCCCATATTTATTGTGTTTAATAGTATTTCATATTTCACAAATAAACTCTAGCAGCCTCCTAGATGTATCAGGGATGTCAAAATCCATTTGCTAAGTAAGTAATAAGCATTTGGTATCCAAAGAACAACTTTCAAACAAAACAGGATAAAATCTACCTCAGTGATATTTAACATTTTAAGGAAGGAATTCATAGTGAGGTATCTTGAGTGTCCATTGATCCAGATGGAACTACATGGGCGATCCTGATATCTGCCCAAAAGACATGACAAATGCATGCAAAAAGATATCAAAGTATAATTTAATGCTATTTGGAATAGGGGGCCATTGGATTTCATCCAAACTGCACGAAACTCCACATAGGACATAGTAAGGCTGCATAGTCAAATGACCCTTGATTCTCCTAAAGAAGACCATTATGACATAATAAAGTAGATTGTAGTCAAATCAAACCGGGGATCCCATCAGAAGGTTTGTTTTGTCACACTTGACATAATGCACAATGTTGACGTGGAATATCCTCCTACAATAAATGCACATTTTTCCCTTTAATTACATACCCTAAATGTGCCAACACTCACGGCTGATAGGGGTCAAGAATTTTATCAAATAAATTTGTTTAATTTTTTATCGAAATATTTGATTTCTCAATATTTAGTTTTATCAGAGCTGCTTAAACTGTTTTATCAAACAGTGAGGTTGTTTGAGTTTGGTGTAAAATTTGGGTCGACGTTGTTTCAGAAATTTATAGTGATCAAAAGTTTAGTTAAACCATTCAAACAAAAGTGATGAGTTAAAATAGCAAATATCCAAAACTATTTTCTTATGAGAGAACTATTAAATTAACATTATTAACATATGTTATTTACATTGATAAATATAAAATATAGCACTGTGAATATTGTTTTCTAAACTATCATAAAAACTCAATCTCTATAATGGATAAGTTTTATGGAATTTGATATCACGGATGCATATGATCGATCTTATCAAGATGATGTTACAGACCATATGACAGATCTGATGAAAGTTTCTTCATGAACCTCAACACCAAACCAACCAACACAAGTTTACTGATGTCACTGATTAGGCAAAGAAAACCAGCTTGGTTGACTGAGCTCATGTGACCATTGTTACATGCCACATCAAACAAATGGATTCGAATGATGTGAATAATATCACATAATCATGGGAGGAGTCACATATAGTTGATAGGAGGGACATCACCAAGTAGAACGATCAAATTGACCAAGATGACAACACTAACATCTCAAACCAAATGCACGACAATATCACTAATGTGGCTGAATGGACTAATTTAAACAATCACCAATGCGACATATGTGTGTCATGTAATTAAGATCTTACATACCATTTTATCCTCATTACATTAGCCCATAAATTAGTCAAGTTAATAGCTATAGTGGCCCAATAAAATTTCTTGTGCGATCTAATCAATAATCGATATCTACATATGCAGTCCTTAAAGAGTGTTTATTTGACCCAATTCATGGCCAAGTTTCAAAGTGGTGGGATCTCGAGCTATGCCTCGTGTTCATATACAAAGTTATATATGGATTCTCCCATGGAACTTTTATATCGATAGTTATTGTGTATGTTTAGTCCCTGAACTACTTGATGATGTTAGAATTACTTAGGGTATGGTTAAGTGTTAGAACTTAACTTGTGGTCTACTACAATTAATAGGTTAAAACATTAGTAATCAAATCTTCTCCAATATTCCACTATAATGGCCAATTAGTCCATCACTCTTGCACGGTCTCCTCTTAGAGTGAGGGAGAATGCCACCGTAATTCTTCGTCCATCCACGGTAATACTATTTGGAATTCCATGGTTATGAACTCCTACATCATACTTAATCTGCAATTATCAATCTATAAGACATATTTGGTGTCTTAGGTCCAAGGACCACTTATCATAATTCCAACGTGAATCAATCTAGTGATACTTACCACATTATTATTCAGTGATTCATATATACTTGGTGAATTCCTATTTCTAGAGAGTACCCACTATCTCCCTTAAGTATCTCCATATTAATGGCTACAAGGTAGGTCATGCTCATCATATAACTAGAACATTTAATTTATTCTATCTGGTAGTTGATGTCCTTCCTGACTATCCACTTAATATGGATTTTAAGAGCACATTCTTAAAATCTATTTATATATGTATTATGATCTCATGACAATTCACAAAGTTCTATCAAGAATTCTTAAACTTCATCTTCAGCATCACACCTGTACTGTAATGAATCTATTATATTTATGAATATTCTATGAGACAAAAAGTGTGTGATGAGTTTATCCATTATCTTACTTTTGACCTGAAAAACCTGATAAGCATTACTGATTTGCCAAATAGAACAGACCAAGATGATGTGACCAATGTCACTGACCAGGCTAACAGAAATGACCATGAAGATGTGCTTGACACTATCGACCAGAAAAACTATACCAATAATGTCACATGACCAATGTTGTTGACATATTTGAAGACTCCGTAAGAGAAGACTTGAAATAGTACATCAACCTGAGTGGCATGTTTAGATAAAATGACTTATCAAGCATTACCAACCCATATGACAAGTTTGGTATAACTAACGTGACCAAGGCAACATTATGATGTCAATGAATGGAAGGAACTAATAAATTGAAGCAAAAAAAAATGATGTGGTTGACATCACCAACCTGCGTAATGTGACTAAAGTCACCTGCTAATATGAAAGATCTAATAAAGATTTGTTGAGCTACGTCATGTAGTGAGGCAATTTGTTAAAGTTTCTCAACTCATGTGGTGTAAGAGTTAAAAATCATACCAATATAGATAGTGGAGCAAGTAGATAAGACTAATAAGGTAGAAGTATTAGTAAGACACTATTGGTAAAATATAAGAGTATTATTATTTAACAAATAGTAAGTTATATTCAACAAATAGGTATTATAATAATTGATTGATAATATGAAAGTAGTTAGGGAAGAGTAACTTGATTCTTAGAAAGAAGTAAGGAGTTAATTAATAAAGATAGTTATTATACTAAGAAGAAAGAGGAAGACTAAATGATATAAAAGAAATGTTATAGAGATAGGAGAAATGAGGTATATATTTATTCAGATGTAGATTAGGGATAGAGAGAAGTACTTACATATATACATATATATCTAGTTTATACTATAAATAATTAGATAGATATATATATATATATGTTAAGAGAAGATAAGGGCCCTAGTAAGAGTAATTAAGAGCGCATGTATATGAGTATAGGGTTGCCTATAGTAATAGAATATGATTTATAAGGGAGTATTATTTGTTATAAATTTAAAGTATATTTATAAGTTTTTTATATCTGTTTGAGATCATAATTAGATGTAAATAAGGTAATTATGTCGAGACCCGAAGGGTGTTCAACTGATTGCCAGATACAGTTCAAAATAGGATATATGTATGGCTTTTATATGATTTTTATAAGGACCCAGCTACACGGGCAACCGGTTGCCCCAAAGGAATCTTGGGCAACCGGGACATGTGGAAAAAGAACCACATGTCTTCCAAGGATTGGACGTAATCCTCTCTCTCTCTAAAAACCAACCGGTTGCCTCATTTTTTTTGGCGCTCTTCTTTCGCGCGCTCTCTCTCGCCCATTTCATTTTCCTATATTCTCTCTCTCTTCCCGGCAATCCTCCGGGGATCCTCCGGCGATTCTCCAGCCTCCGAAAAGCCCCGCCATCAGTCACCGCTGCCACCGCCACCGGCCTCCGCTCGTAAGCGCCAGCCTTACGCGCAGCTGCCCTGTACGTGTCCGGCGGCTGCAACCCATCCCGCATCTGTGCGCACCCGGCGCCCACCTTCACCCAGCCGCGCGGCCCTCTCGCGCGATCGCCCTGCCAACCGGCATCCGCGCGGCCCCCTCACGCGCATCCTGGTGTCCGGCGCCTGCGCGGCCATCTCTCGTGCCCATCTCTCAACGATATCCTCCCATCTGGGCTAACATCTCTATCAAATCCATCTCCCTCTTCTCCCCGTCCTCAGACTGCGACGTAATCTTAGGAGTCGTCGCCAGCTCTCCTTCTCCATTGAAAGTATCCGCGTCTTCAAAGAAGAACTCTGGAAGATCGACGATATCAAGCTCGACGTCAGCTCGTCCGCCTTAATTGGTGACCTTTGAAGGCGGCGTGTCAGAGGAGTGATGTAATCCTGAAGAAGAGAGCTCTGGCGGGGCACTTTGCCGCCACTTCGGCTTCATCGGCGAGCGAATTGGCGGCATTTAGTAGCATTCCAGTGATTTTTTATGGAGTTTTCAGTTCTTCCGGTCTGCCGTCAAGCAATCTCCGCCCACCTGTTGCCAAGCTCCATGTGGGCCTGGATCAAGATCTTGTCTTCTTCTTCACTCCATGTATCTTTCTGTCATTCGTTGGATGGATATTTTTCAGAATTATTATCTGTTGTGTTGGGTTTAATGACGATGCGGCGATTAAATGGCTTTGATTCTCATTTAATTTGCATTAATCACTTTTTAAAGTCTCGTGGATTAACGCGGAGGAGGGGAATGAGACGCGCACGCCAGGAGAGAATTCGAAATGTAGAGAACGATAAATATATATATATATAGAGAGAGAGAGAGAAGAGAGAGAGAGAGAGAGAAAGAGAGAGGAGTACAAAGAATAAGATAAGAAGAATGTTATGGTCAAGAAGAAGAACGCGGTGAAGAAGAAAAAGAAAAGAAATGCTACACAGAAAAAGAAGAAGAAGACGGAGAAGAAGAAGAACAATGCGAGGAGTGAGGCGCGGAAGAGGAGTGAGACGCACACAAAGTAGAGAGCGGAGTGCAGCACACAATTCGAATAGAGAGAGCGATAGAGAGAGTAAGAAGAATAAGAATAAGAAGAACATTATGGTGAAGAAGAAGAACGATGTGAACAAGAATATAGGAAAATGAAGACAGACTCGCCGGAGAATCGCCGGAGGATCGCAGGGAAGAGAGAGAGAATATAGGAAAATGAAATGGGCGAGAGAGAGAGCGCGAAAGAAGAGCGCCCAAAAAAATGAGGCAACCGGTTGGTTTTTAGAGAGAGAGAGAGGGGATTACGTCCAATCCTTGGAAGACACGTGGTTCTTTTTCCACGTGTCCCGGTTGCCCAAGATTCCTTTGGGGCAACCGGTTGCCCGTGTAGCAGGGTCCTTTTTATAAATATAAATAGCAAGAAATAAGAATGCCTGATAGAAAACTGAAATAAGAGGTGTATATATTTATAATATTTAAATCTCTATACTTTTATAATGAAAAATTAAAAAGAGATTATACAAATAGATTTATATCCTTGACTGCACCTTAGGAGCTCGATGAAATGTCAAACAAAACCGAATCATAGAAATCTTATGAAATCAATAGTCTCTTCTATCAAATCAAAATTAATTGAATCAATAATGCTCATGAGCTAATGTTCTACCAGAGAAAGTAGAGGATAAACCTGATTTACCCTGATTCTACCAACAAGGGTGGTTGCGCCGTTCGCAACTACCAAACTCTGGTGTGTCATCTTTTTTGCCTTCTCCTCTGTGCTTGCATGAAAGCTCGCCTTCTTCAGCCTCTTCTGGTACCATCTGGAACTCCAAAAGCAATGGGAGGGGTGTCACGCCCCTGGTTTTGCTCTCGCAGCCACCGAAACGGCCCTCTGTCATCTCTCGGACCTTAATTTGAAAGGTATGGCATTAGGAGCCTTCGGGCACCTTTAACGGCTTGGGAAGGACCTCCCAAGCCATCTGATGCACTAGGATGGCCTTGGGGGGTCCTCCGACACCTGATGGCCTCAGTGGTCCCTTTGCCGGCCGAAAACAGCCATCTAGCAACATCGTTGATAGCCAAGAAGATATATGGACATAATTTCGGACATGGAACCCTTTTAAGTTCCGTCCACCTTTGTCCACATTGATAAGTCCAAATTTAGGGGGTTTATGTTGTTGTTATGATTCAGACTTAATCAACAACATTTATGAAAAATTCCACTTAAATACTCTATAATTAATATAGCGCATGTAAGGATGTGATGAAACATTCTCATTTTGAAAGCATCTGAAATCACTCCTGCAACATTATAAGAATCACATTTCTCCACAAATCCATATACATACTCATAAGTATCTTCATTCAATTTTCCATAAATTGATGGCAAAACTGGATGAAGACGAGGGTCTATTTTAAAATTCACATTCACATCTATGGTCCCATGGACCCTAGGATGAATGTTACTCTCAGCTAGCTCATAAAACTCCCTCAATCTCATCACTCTATTAGCATCATTAAAATTGTCAGCCATTATCCTTAATCTCTTCCACAAATGTCTCCTCCAATTCTGCACAAGTTTTGATGTCATACGTCGTTAGTGGCATCGTCCGATGGATAATTTCCTAAGGAGAATGGGTCTATGTGATGTGGTGAACCCTAGATGGATGTACGCATAGGCTCCAACTCGTGTGGATTCACCAAGCTCCAACCTTCAGATGGACAACAGGTGACGGTGATGGCGACCTTCTGGCCCTCGTTTGAGCAACGATGGAAACTACATCCTTGAGCGGAATAATTCTGTTGACGCTCACACATAACAGACAGGCTCAACCCGTACCTAAGAATTCACTTGTGATGTAGTTTTCTGGATATTAAAACTCTTACCTAATTTTACCCCGAGCGCGGTGGAGTGCAGCCAAAAATATACTGAAACACGTAGTATATCTGGCAATTAAGGGGAATGACATACCTCGTTGTTGGTGTCGAACATTGCCATTGTCTTCATCGATGGAAGGGTAATGTGGGAAGATAGGGCGGAGGCGTGCTAGAGACGAGTACGACTTTGCTTGATAGGCGAGGGATGCTTGATACTGAAGTGTAAGGCCAGAGGACGAAGGCGAGGAACAGAGGCTCAAGAGAATCACAGAAATGCAACAAACACGAACGACGCGGTGGCTTTGCTGCCAGAGGCTTGCAGCTACTAGAGTCATACGCGCAGGTTGCGGACGACAAAAGTCTTCGACATCAACAGCTCAAAAGGGAGTGACACAAGTGGCACGTCACCGGCAGCCCAGAATGGTGGCGTATCAGGATAGTGGTTGACTGCGTGGGCGGTGCGAAATTAGTTTGGACTATGGTCAACCCTCACACTAGCATGCACGAGGCACTCAAAAGATAGTGCGGAGCTGGCTTGTTGGTGAAACACGACATGACAGGCAAGGTACCATGCAAATAGCACAAGGACGCAAGGTACGACAATGTAGATTCATTGACGGGGAGGCGTAGCCGACGGCATGTTCCTCTGTTGTATTGTGAGCTTGGCGAATGCTACAGCGGCTGCTTGAATGTAACAACGGCCAGGCGCATCGTCCGACAAACAAATGAGCATGGGACGATTGCACAAAAAATGGTACAGCTCCTCGCAGAGGCACGAGCGCTCGCGGTCAATGGCGATCGGTTTATTTACCATGGCAACAACGTAGCAGGCGAGCGGTGGAACAGGTATGGATATTTTTCATGCAAGACGTGATGTCCCTAGCACACAAATCCTATGGATGGTAGGCGTTGTTAGGTGCAATCAGCAAATCATGCTAGCGTTAGCGATTTATGGCAACATGTAGCAGAGATGCATAGCTCAAAATGAAGTCAAGAGTGACGGTAGTGTTGCGCCCTGGCAATCTGCAGCAAGAGAACCTGATGGTAGGCGACGCTAGTGACGACAGCCTTTGTTCCTTCCCTCTCTTTCCACTTCACTTCCTCTTCCTCTTCTTCTCCTCCTTTTCTCATTATTATTCCTATGAGAGATCTCGACCAAAAGTAACTTCCACAAAATGAAATAGATCGCTAACCACTCTAAAGCCCATCATGGCTTTATATAGTGCCCTTACAAAGGGTCCATTATGGGGCCCTTATGATTTGGGGCCCCATTTTCAAACAAACAAAATAAGATACATATTTTTAGAAAACACTTTACACATGAATCAACATAAAACAACATGATACACGATAGGACGGATACACACATGATGAGAAGAAACACACAAATGCAGTAAAATGATGAACCGAAGGAGCACGAACTGACGAAGATCAAAAGACGAAAATTATGGACGTGCTTTACCTAGGGTACTTAAACCCGGGTGTCCTCACTGATGCCTTGGCGTGCCAGTCCGTCTGGACGCAAAACGGCTGGGCTGTCGGTGACGACGATGGTGGCTCCAGAGACGTGTACAGTGGATTGGGTTGGCCGGCTCCATCAAGTTTCTTCCCAATTATTAGTCTTTCCCATAGATTATATAGCTATATAACGTGGATCCTGAGGACTTCTACCTTACGTAAAACAACTAATATGAAGAAAATAAAATTAATTACACCAACTATCTAAACTAAAAAGTTTGGAGACCACCTAGTGCTCTTTTCTCTTTGCAATACCAAAAATATATTTCTAGATTTCAAACTTCAATGAAGCATCTAGAGAATTAAAGGAGCAGAAATCATAAACCTACAAAAAAATTTAGAAATCAAATTTCCCTTGCGTACCCTGCAACAACACCAATGGGTAAGTCCAAACATAGGGTTTTTATGTCGTTGTTTTGATTCAGAACTTAACCAACAATATTTATGAAAATCTCCACTTAAATACTCTATAGTTGATATATGAAAGTAAGGGGTCAATCCACAATGAAGCAGAAATTTAATTTCAGATTTTCCTCAAGCTTGGGATGAAGAAGTTGATTCTAAAAGTGAAAAATACAATTTCTGGGATTTTTTGGATTTTTAGGTAGTTAACATGAATTTCCTATGATTTAAATTGAAGCAAACATGCAAAGAAAAACACTAAAAATAATTTACACTAATTTTTATAATTTTTCTTAACAACAGAAATCATAAATGATATTTTTATAATTTTCAAGAATTTACTTGACACCAAACAACACTAGCAATATTAAAAGTGAGAATTAGAGGTTTTTTAGAATTTGTTTAGATTATAAAATCACTATAAATTGATTATATGCATTTTATGGATTTTTCCAAATATGATTGGGACTTTTAAATGCAGAAAATAGTTTTTCTTATTTTTACTGATTTTTTACTAGTTTTTAAATGCCAAACATAGAGAATTTACCTGCTCCGGCGATCACCAACGGCAGCGGTGACGGTGCAGCAGTTGCGGCGGTGTGGCTAAGGTGGCAAAGCGATATTGGGCTGGTTTTAGTTGGTCAGCCCACTAAGGTTCCGTCCAATTGGGTAAAGTCAATACTCGGCTAAATGGGCTAAGCCCCATTAAGCTTGACCAAATATGGACAGCACTTAGCCAATTTGGCTAAGTCGTGCATAAGGCTAACCTGTGCCCTGGGGTTGCCTGCTCGCGGGCGAAGGGGTATCCCTGCCGCACAAGCGCCGCATGGCACTGCATGGCGTTGGCTATAAGGGGGAAAATTTGAGGTTTGAAAGGATAAAAATTGATATTTGAATGTGATTATTTTTTGGGATTCGAAGTGGGGAGTGCTTGAGATATAAATAAACATGTTTGGAGAGAAAAAACGTCTAAATGAGAGGACAGAGATAGAAAATGCACATATATCGAGAGAAAATGAAGAAATGGTGTATAGAGAGCTTGAGAGCGAATTTGAAGGTGTAAATAACAGATATTTTTTACAAACTTTCGAGGGGATGAACTAGGGATATGGATGAAGGTCTAGAGAGAGAAATAATCAATTAGAGAGAGAGAGAAAGTAGAGAAAACAAGTGTTTAGATTGAGAAAATAATGGGTTTTAAGGGTAAATGGATGAATAATGACGAAGATAATGGAAATGTAAGTTCCTAAAGCCGCAATGCAAGTTTAATGAGCCCTCATAGCTTCCTCTCAAGTCTGGACCATTATACTTTGCCAGGGTCAGGTCTTTTTCAATGCAAACAAGAGATGGGATTAAGATGAAACTTCAATAAACCTACATTAAGAAGGTTGAACAACCTGGATTCTGAAAAATGCCTTGTCTTTCTGGCCAGCCACCTGCTAAAAGCATGTCCAGAATGAGGGGAAGTGAGAGAGAAAAATTCTTTCATACATTGGGAGAGTTACTAAAATATCCCTTTGGGCATTTTCTATTATCTTTTCTTACTATTTTGCCTCTTTTTCCATTGGTTGGGAGCTTCCCCTTGTAATCTTTAGCTCTTTCTTTATAAGGATTTTGAGAGCCCAATGGGCAGGTCAGGTGGTGACCAATCTTTCTCAGATTTCTCTTCCGAAGGTCCACAATTCCATTTGATCCTTTTAAGCCGCTTTGTAGAATCACTAAGCTCCCAAAATTTTCCAACTCTTTAAGAGTTACCATCTTCTCATTCCTTTAAATTTTTACGCATGTGAAACTATATAATACTCATCAGTACTGTAATTATTTGGCTTCAAAGAAGTCAAGGAGATTAGTAAAAAATAACCATAATGTGCAAAAATTAGAAATGATAGCTAGTGCACAAATATTTAGTTAATTCAAATGATAACATGATAAATTCTAAATCAATAATACCTAAAACATCAAAAATGCATGGAAATACACATGCATTTATCATTTATCACACATCAGCATGCCCAGCCCGTTGCTTTGTCACCATTCTACCTTGTGAGTCACCCGTTCGGGTGGCCCCTTGTATTTGTTAGCAATTGTGGCCAATCACAAGCTTGAAAAGAGAAGAAAACAAGTTAAATAAACAAGGAGATCTCATCGTCTGATCTTCTTTGAGGAAATCAGGCAGATGAGGTCATTGATAAGACAGAAATAAGGGGTGAATTATCAAATTGTAATCTCTTCTTGTTGCTCATTTCAGCTTATGTAATAAAATTTGTAAATCCCTAAACTGAATATGTATAACCATGAGTGTAGGGGTCGTCCAAAGGAGGCTAGTAAGGCAATTCAATTATTTATCCGAATGAGTTGTCTGGCCCTAAATTAGGCTAATTTAATCTTTAATGAAGATCAAAATACCCTAACTATATGAAGATTTTGGAAAGGAGGATAGAAGAATTAGGGATTCTCTATTGGCTTCTTTTATCCAATGAAAAGGATCAAAGTAGTCAAATGGAGGGGTTAAGAAGAAAATTTAGAGTTAATTTGTTATTCGGGGAAATTGCCTAGAAACGTAATCTTATATTGCCTAGAAATTAAACTATTTTTCATAATAGCTCACTATTTCATAAACCTAATATAATCTTGCCTAGAAATTAAACTCCTTTTTTCTTTTGTTACTTTTTGTTCTTAACGCACCTGTGGAAAAGTAAACTCAATTCAATAATCACTCCTCTTAGTCCTAGTAAGGGCTTGTACATGCCACTCAAGCCAAACGATTTAGAATTTCACACTAACACGAGGAAGAGAAATCAAGAATTTCAGTAAAACTAATCACAAATACAGTCAAACTCAAATACAATTAAGTACACATATCAAATAGGATTGATCTAGGCTAGTTTCTTCTCTGTCTTGTAGCTGTGTAAGAGCTCCATCCAGAATGTCATCCTCAGCTCGAATTTCGGCTTTGATGCGTAGGTTATATAATAAATATCATTTTACCCCCAATATGTAATTAATCTTTATCCATTGATTTAGGCTTGATCTGACTGATTATTGACCAATCCTAGCCAGCAAGCCCAAAAAATTTGAGCTCAATCTCACTTCAGGATTAAGAGTAATTAACAAATGATTAGTGACCAATCCTAGCCATTTGATCAATATTTCATTTATTTAATTTGGATTTTGATGTACCTGTAAATCTGTGTCAATTTCTGATTGGCCGGTGCAATTGTCCTCAAATTAGTGCCTCCTCTATCGGCGTGCCATGTACCCCTTGGCAAAAATAAGAAAATAAATAAAAAACAATAAATATATGTAACTTGAACTTATGCATTTTTACCAATGACACCCACTCAGGTGTCACCACATCAGCTCTTGTCCGTGCAATTTTGTGTGCACAGCACGGGTGATGTACTTAATGCCCTCCAAAGATGCTGCTGCCAAGCATTCAATCCTTCGGATTCTTTTCTGACGGAGTAGATCTTGCCACATGGCTCCATAAACTCAGTCTCTTGACATTTTGTGCAAAAGTCACTGCTTTTATTCACGCTCGAAAACCGTTGCTGCCAAAAGTAATTAGAAATATGCCCATCTGCTCCCTCTAACCTCCATATTTTCCCTTAAAAACCACAGAAATTGAAAGCATGACTGAGAGCTGTTTTAAGGGTATATTTGGGACCAAATTCTAAACAAAATCCCTTCGACATTAGAAATTTCGTAACACTCCAATTTTCAATTCGAATTATGTCCTTTTTCTATGGTTTGAAATTTCTCAAAGCTAAAATGAAGAAAAAAACAGAACTCACTTGGAATAGTAATTAACATGTAAATATATGATAACAACCATATTTTAAACTCTTTAAATGAATGAAAATGTGCTAATTACTTCAATTAGACAATGAATATTGGGTGTCAGCAATCATATCCGTCGATTTAAAAAAAACCCAAAATGACATGGGCGTTGGGCCGGATAGGCTTGAAGCCTGGTCGCACGTTCTTCTTTTATTCCTTCAGACCACGACCCGTTGGGACGCGATCCCTTTGTTCCTTCTCGACTTGAGCCAGCACGAAACAAAAAAAGAATATGTGATATAATCATATATGAGAAATGTTTAAAACATAAACCCCTGTAAAACTCTTGATTGATAGTGTATATTGAAATAACAAAAGAATTACCTCGCGCATATTGATAACTCCACTTGGGCTCTTTGTGGGCTCCTTTTGACTCCTTAGTGGGCCCCTATGTGCGTTGCGCGTGGTGCTGCCCCTTGCTTGCTGCGGGCAGGTTTGAGCACAATGTGTTTGCCGTATTTGGCTGTCTTGGGCGTTGTTGTACCTTGGCTCAGCCCTAGCTACCCTCCTAAGTCAAATTTTCTTTTTTGTTCTTTTCATATACATACGTCTTTTTCTCCTCTATCTTTCTCCCTTTTATTTCCTTCTTCTACTTTGATTTCTTCCCTGCGAAGAATATAGACAGACACACAAGAGGGAGCATTAATCTCATTATCATTAACAATGTTGTAAATGTATTTTTACTAAGAAATACTTGGGCTTGTCAAGTATGTAAAAAAGGCATTAAAAATGTGTTGTTTCATCAAATGTGCCTTTTAATGCATGAAATGAATATATGTGTAAAGTTGAAGATACTACACATGAAATGATCACAAAATGACCTTGAAGCATGTGTGATTGCCCGTTCTAGTTTCAGTTTATCAATTGGCCACACAGAAAAAGATAAATATGACTCACTTTCTGCATCAAATGGCACAAGTGGTAAAACAACACATTTTTACTGGCATTTTTAATGCCATTTTACATATTTTTAGTGTCATTTTTACAGGAAGCAAAGCTACATAATAAAAAAGAAAAAGAACAAGAAGAATAAAAGAAAGAAAATTTTGAAATAAAGGATAACAATAGATGGTTAAACTGGATGGAAATGTAGTTTCATATGTATAAAGATAAATGGAAAAAGTTATATTTTACATTTTGTCTCATTGTGGCAGGGAAGATAGTGTCATTGAAGAACACACTATCCCATGTTTAAAGAAGATAACTTTGAATATGAAAACTACTACATGAGTGAAATTCAGAAAACGAGGGAAATAATAATTTCCTCCCATTTGAAACCTCGATGTATTTTCATCAAATGAACCAATACATTTTAAGAACATGCTATTTATATTTATTGATAAAGCGATTAATGTGCTTTGATTTCTATAAACTCATGGGTCAGTGAGCAAAAAGAAACTTTCCATTAAGATTGAACATGGAACACTAAGAATTTCTAGAATATATGCACAAAATAAATAGAGCAACATGTATCACATAATAAATTAATCTTTTGCTACTGTATTAAACCAACTAGAAATAAATGCTTTCATGATAGAGATGGTGATGACTACATGCGAAGAGTTTGTTTTCTTCAAGTTTTCCCAAAATGTCCTAAGGAACTCTGATTTGATTTCATGAAAGACCATACATATCTTCGCATTTTATGAGAAGGTCTGAAGAAATAAGTCAGTTTAACTCCACAGTCTTAGAATATACAAATATAAATATTATTTATGCAATTCTACATCAAAAGATGGTCACACAAATCAGTCTATAGGAATTTACTGAATTTTCTTATGATTATGACGGATGGAACCCTTTTCATCTTCGTTGTATCATTCCCAACCCTCCAGGTTTGTCTATCGAAACATCTATGATCCTCAATTTGGGCAAAAAACCATTTTGTTTCATTCCCAATTTTTTATCCTTTCTAGCATATGTATCCCGGTATATTTTTAAAAACATATTTCTAAGAGACAGCATCGCAATTGCGGATGTTATCATTCCCTGATAATAATAATATTATTAAAATATATAGGAAAATTCATGAAAATAGAATTATCTTCGTGGATATTATATTAAATATATAATACCGATATTTGAAAAAAATTATCTTCGTGGATGATTCTCAAATACTGTGTTCACTATAATATCAGCATATTCAACCATAAATAATAATACACACATATTGGAAATGTTTTATTCAAGAATATCTTCATTAATGGTTTCATTAATATACTTTTCTTGCATAATTTGCAGGCAAATATCTGGCTGAAAATATTTACTTACCTTAGGAAAATCATCATCACTCCTAGAAGACATTTTTTTAGAAGCATAGCTACATGAGGTTCCTATACTTTATACCATTATTTTCCCTCACATATTTTCTTATACTTTATACCATTGTTTTGTTCTAAGGAATAATACTTCCTAACACATTTAATTGAGTTGTCATTTGAAATTCCAAACTGAAGAGCTTTCTGAAGAGGAATATGAGTTTGATGATATCTGGATGTGGATGTCAGTAAATAATTTCCTATACCAGAACTTTATGCTTCTCATTCTCCTCTCCTTCAACTTCGTTACCCGAAATTTGTATAAAAAATCTGGATGACTCCTTTGATGACTTTACTCTAGGCACGACATTGATGGATTTCATATTTTCTCATCGGTTCAATGAAAAGAAGACGATGCATGTGACTCTACATGATATACCTCATAAGAATAATAAAAAAACTGTAATGAGAATCAACTTTGACTGGCACGCAGGTGCAATGTTTTTCTTCCATGAGGTTTCTAAGCAAATTATTTTGCTCTATCTATTCCCCTACAAATCATTCTATCCTCTCTAGCATTCCTGCATCCAGCTCTGTCATCATCGTCCTCGTCATCGTGATCTGCATTATGTTATCATCAATATTTTTATTAGTCAAAGGTGGATGCTCATATTTTGGTTAAAACTCAGGTATTTATTGTGCTGAAATATAGCCCTATATTCATGATTGAACCTTTTTATGTTACTGATCTCTCCTTGTGCTCTGTTGGCATCGATCTTGGTCAAAATACATTACATTTATCTTCTCCATAGGCTGTAGAACAGTAATGAATTACATGCTCCATTTGCATAGTCACATCTAAGTCAAGCAATACAAAAGGGGTTCTGCATATGACGATCAAAATAGGGTTTCTCCCCATAATCCTTTTGGAATAATATTGCTGTCTTCCATGTTATGATTGCGCAAAAAAATGATAAGCATCAAATTTTGGGTCAATAGAAACAAGACCTTCATCATGATATCGATGACAAGCATTCCTTGAATAAAATTTTTATTAGAATAATCAAATGGGAATCATTAACTAACTATCCCAATGAGATCATTATTTACATGGTTAACTTTAGAGTAGGCGAGAATGTATCATACGTATAAAAAACCGTAACATAAACAATATATTAAAGTATGATATGTTGTTATTTTATTGTCACTACTGTTCCCACCTAGTGGCAATTAAATCTCATTCATCATTCAATGATATTTGATTTTTCTGTCCAAATCCACTCATCCAGTATAACACAACGATAAAAATCTGATAAAATGGTTAAAAAACTATCAATAGTTGAACCGTAAAAAAAATCAACAATTTCCTCTGATTTTCATTATAAACTTATTTATGCATTGTATAACCTTTAATTATTGATGTTATAACCTTTAATTATGTGATGTAAAACACGCATTCAGTTATCAATCCATTTGGTCATTGGATGATTTTAAAATCAAACATATAGTCCTTATCTTAATCATCCGTTCTTTATTTACTATCATGAGAATTTGTCTGACATCTCATTTTATGTGATCTTTCATTTTGGGGAAAGTAGGTGAAATTATTTAGGCACCCCAATATGGTAGCGACTGATTTGGCCCGTCTGCCCATCCCACTTATGGATCCACCTAATCGACTATTTTGTGCAACATCAAGAAAAATTTAATGACTTTGAAAGCACAAACAACATCGCAAATGATCCATGTACATCTCCACAATCACCAGCATACCGTTAGCCAGCAGGCGTTAAGAAAGGATCCTAACCCACTCTAGCGTCCTAGTCTCTGTTTGGACCTACCACCTACTTCACCATTCTAATCAAGTCACTCGGAAGTAGACATGGTCATTCTGTTCTCTTTGTGCGACTTTGTGTGAATTGTTCATTCTGTTCGGTTTTCCGAATAGAACAAAAACAAATTGGAACAGAACATCGCACAGAGCTGTGTGTGGTTCTTTTGTTCGCTTTGTACGAATTTTGTTCTAGTTTTGTGCAAATGTGAAAATTTATGCGAATGTGCGAATTTTGTTCGTTTTTGAAAAAAGGAACAGAACAAAGAACAAGGCCCTGTGTGGTTCTTTTGTACGAATTTTTGGTTTGTTTAAAATGAACAGAACAGAACAACTATGTCTACTCCGAGGAGAGTTCATGATGGGTCTGAAGCATATACTAGAGGGAGTGTTGCACCCATCACCCTCAAAACTCTGGATTAAAATGATATGACAAATATGATTTAAAAAGTATTGCAAATATTACAAAGAACTCTGGGTTAGCTTTATATACCTTGATAACAAAATCGATGGCCCTCTCTGTCAAGCAAGGAAGAACCCGTCATGGAGAGAAGCAGAAAAGGGATCCAAAAGAGCTTGGCATATAATTTTATTGACAGTTATGCGCAGTCTGACTTAATTACGAATATTTGTAGGGCTAAATATGTCGTTAATGGGTGTTCTTTAACTCTGGTTAATGTTTTGGCCAAGATTTGTGAGATATCTATTGAGAAATTTGTCCTCATATTACAAAGAAGTTATTTCCTGTTTTAGTCACATTATCTGAACCGTCTGTTCTGCTACTTTTCAGTTTAAATCATGACGGTACGAGTATTTTGTGATTAGACTTGATATTCGTGCGGTGATTGGTTGCGGTGTGATATGTTGTTTCGTATTGTCTACTTATTTTCTCAAGTCGACAGATTTTGAATACCATGGGCCAATAACGTTCAAAAGTGAATAGCCATTGCTGATATGTCCTTTCGCCAACCCTCTCTTGAGATATTTCTACATCTCGTCACTCTGAATTAAGCCTCCATTGCGTGCGGCGCACGTCTCCGCTCCACTAACAATGATAGCAACTTTATTCTTCTCAATTTTCTTTATGCTCCCAAAAGCATCCTCTTTAGCGAGCACACTACGAATAGTTTTTGCAATCATTAAGAGACTCCACACCTAACTTTGCAATTATAACGTTGACCAAATGATAATGGAGAGGATTGCTGATTATAACTTTAATACAATCGCTGCCAATGAGGTCCAACCATTTTTCCTTTGCCCTTGTGCACAGAAAGTCATTGATAAAATGATGGTATCCTTAGGAGGACTGTACATTTGGAGACTCAGAGCTCAATGAACAAAGAAACCGTCGCGCAGTAAAAACAGAAGCACTAAATGAAGACCATACATCATAGATGAGTCTAGATGCCAGAAACTCAATCCAACTCCATATCAATGACTTATCAAAAATCTTCCGGGGTGGTGGCCTGGGCAGGACTTGATCGGTCTATGAGCCCCGCCACCGGGTTGAGCCTACCAGGCACCTAGTTTCCATTCGACTAAAGAAAAATGTATAATACGTCTGGTCCAACTAATTTTAGTGCGTCCATTTACTGTTTTCAGCAACCGGAAGCGTTTCATTGATTACCCATCTACCCCCAAATATGGATACCAAAAAATATCAGAGGCCGTGTACATACGTCTCAGTCAGCCGAGTCCCTTTCGGGGCCCACCCACCCAACAGAAATCAGAACAGCATTCATGAAATATAAAGGCGAGCCTTCATTATAGTAGCGGTTCTGGTCAGGCCATGAAATACTCGTATCTACTCAATAATTTAAAAACAAGGCATAGGCTCCAGAAGTCTTACAACGTAAAGTGGCCTAACCCATATTGCCCACATATATAGATCGATAGCGTCAGACAAAGCGAGCGAGCGAGAGAGAGAGAGAGAGAGAGAGAGAGAGAGAGAACTCCATTAGCATGGAACAACGAGCAGTACGCAGGTTGTACGATGTGCCGCTCTCTCCTTTGGCACATATCTTTCTCAGCGAGCCGAAGCGGGAGAATGTGATCATTGGTTACGTTATATTTCAAAGCCCCGTCGATGTTGAAGCAGTAAAGACGGCGATGAGGATATCTGTTTCAATCTGCCCACGCCTACGCTCTATCCCGGTAAGTGAACAACCGTCCACTGTCCTTTCCATCATCCGTTCCTCCAGCCCCTTGCACAGAAACTGAAGGAAACTGCACACCATGTGACGCACGTTTCTTCCTTATTCCGTCGTCTGTTGTCCGCCCACGAATCTAAGCGGAGCATACGTCTATAAAACTACCGCAGGTGACCCGCCGCAGTGGACTAAAAAGCTGGAAGGAACTGCCTCAGATCAATATCGAGGACCACATGATCATGCTGCCCGATGAGCCGGACATCGGAAACAAGGAAGGTGAGAACAGCGAGACATATATCAATGCATACGTGGCAGCGTTGGCATCATGGCCGGCCATGTCAAGAGATAAACCTCTTTGGGAGATACACATCCTCCCACCGCGGCGGCAGTGCATCGTGTTGAGACTGCACCATGCTCTCGGCGACTGTGTCTCTCTCCTGGCCCTTTTCATGGCCAGCTGCGAATTAGGCGGGGACTTAAGTGCAGTTATTCCAAGCATCGTCGGGGGGAAGAATGAGGAGGGCTTATTAAGCAGTATGGCGCGTGCTCCTTTGGGAGTTTGTAGGCTTCTTAAGCTTGCGTGGCGCATGCTTCTCATCTCAGTCTTCGAAGCTAAGTATACGCTGTACAGGATGGAGGATAAGACTTCAATCGCAGGAGGGCTGAGAGTCCACCTCATGCCGAGGAAGCTGGCAACTCTTTCGCTATCTATGGATGACATGATCATCGTCAAGAAGAAGCTTAACGCGGTAATGATTCCCTCTGCACCGTCAATTTATATGCCTCGGAATTATAGTCGAATGGAGATTACTTTTCTATTTAGGGTTCTGTACACATCAACTGTCTAGTAAACTTCATCCATTATCGTAAGCGTCAACGTTAACCGCATAGAACTTTGTAGAATGGACCATTGATGTAGTTGATGGGTTAGCACGAGCGGTTTTCATTTTTCCTGACTTTTGGATAAAGTTTTGAGCACTTCGTTGATGTTTCGGTAGGGGTGTAGGCGTTAATGGTGTTGAGAAAAGATACCCTCTTTGTTAATGATGTTGGGCGTGCCGAATCCTTGTTCTTTTTCAATATTGACCCACTCTCACTGCGATTTGTTTTGTCGCAGAAAGTTAATGACGTGTTCGCGGGTATTGTGATCTGCGGAGTTGAGAAATATCTGCGTTTCAAATCCCCCGAGGGTACGACCGTCTTTATTCCATGCAGTTAGAATTAAATTATTCCATGGGGCAGATACTTCAAATTTCTCTTTCCACTTTTGTTGACCGCAGATCTCCTTAAGGATCCAGTAATCTATTTTGGAAGTGTTTCGAGCGTACGAAAACAAGGGGCAAAGGTCGTACTTATAAAAAAAAAATATACGTTTTCATTGATCTGTATTTGCTTTTTGCGAGTCATAAGGGTACTTTTTCAACATTTTTCTGACTAAAGTTACTCTAATGGACCCATCGATAGGAATTACTGAATTCTATAAATGAAGGGCACAGTATTGAGTGGGGAAACATGGTCACAAATCTCTTTATAAAAGTGAAGCTAGCGAGCCAGACAAAGGATCCCCTTCAATATGTACGTGATGTTAGAGACAAATTTAACAAGAAGAAAAAGTCGAATGAAGCTATTTTCTCATTCAAGTTGCATCATTTTTTGCCCGTAAGCGGAGGAAAGGTAACTCCAAAAAACGTCCACAGTACTGGCACCAATTTGTTTTTCATTTAATTAAATACGCAGCTTCTCCAATATTTTCAGAACCTTCATCTCGAATAAAATCCCCTCCTTTATTGTCTTTCCTCGATACAGCTACCAGAACGGTTCTACAACAGGATGGTTGCTCATACAACTGTGGGGCTTTCAAACATTATGGGTCCATCAAACCCCATCTCTCTAAAGGGGAACCAAGTGACAAAGATTGGCGTCACGATTAGCAAGTTGTCAACGGTAAGTACCACTTTGTCTCATAATACTTGGAAATTTTGGGTTAATAGTTTGATTTCTTCCTCCTTTTGTTCGGCAGGGTCTTCAGGTACACATGATATCGTATAATCAAAAAGCGTATCTGCAATTCCTCGTTGCCTCTGAAATCATTCCCGATCCTGACCGGTTGTGTCTATTCGTCGACGAAGCCCTTCGTGAGATGAAGGCAAGGATATGGACGAAAACATATTTATCGGGTTTTTTTAATTCAGTCTTAAGTGTTGTCTCATTTTCTCTTGATATCTCTTATTTCTCATTAATTGCTTTTCATCTTACTTGTCGTAATCAAGAAATTATCTCGTTATTCGAGATTGCCGTAACATTTATACGTAATTTGGTCCTCAAATTTGCTTACTTAGTCGCTTTAAAAATCTGTATGAAAACTTTCCCATATTTCACATTTTATTTATCGACCTGCAATCCTGTATTCACGTCTCTTATGACTTGGACCGACCTTTTCCTTCGAACCCCGAGTTATGTCTTTTCTTCCCTTCTATTTTTTTTAGGTGGAAAATGTCTTATGCGCTAACCTAATTGTCAAATAATGAGAGAAACTTTCAGACCAACTAATTTCGTTCAAGCCCTAATTCTGCGGGTGTACTGTTTTTCCTCTTATTTTTATTATCTTGATAATTAATAATATATGTCAAATCAAACAGTTGAAAGATGTCATGGTTTATTTAATATAACGTCCACAAAATGTCTCGCTTATATGCATATTTGGATTAACCAATTTCTCTTCATTCTCAGACAGCTGCATTCCACATGCCCACTGACTGCCCACAAGTCACAGGGAGACTATATAAGTAGGGTCTAGGTATGTCTTATCGATGAAATCAACTCTATTTACCATGACGGATTTGTTCTTAACATTTTAATCGTAACACTCGATTTATAGGCGTTAAGGAGAGCTGATTCTCCGCGGTCGATAGGTGTTAGGCCCCTAACTAGGCAACATTCCCTGCCCAAAGGCCTTCGTGCTTATTGGGAGGGCGTGTTCGTGTTGAGACTCACGATATTTATCGACACAGTCATCTTTGGGTAGTGATGCCCTAACCTGATCTTTCAGGCCATTGGCCATGTATGTGGTGATATACTACAGACGGTGCGCATGCCCGTTCACGCCCAAGGCGGGATGAATTAGGTGAAGTCCGTGCGTGCTGGGCATGCGGGCCGACATGCATGAGCGCTCGTGTGCTAAGCAACGCGCGCCAGCGCCAAGTGCCATGTGTAGGCGCCAACGCTGCGCGCGAGCGCCAAGCGCCGCATAGGAGCGGGAATTGCCGTGCGCAGTTGCGGGATGCACAAGCCGGGCGGCGTGCTGCGGGTGCAGTGTGCGAAGTTGTGCGGGGTGCCGTGCAGCGGCCACGTGAGCAGCACGCGTATTGCGTGTGCGGGCAGCAGGATAGGGAGACATCGCGCCAGTAGAGTAAGGCATGTGGCACACTGAGAGTGCCGAAGCGCCATAGAGGGCGCGTAGCCCTCCCGCAGGTAGTGCTGGGAGCGCAGCGCCCAGCTTGAGGCGCCGAATGCGGTGGTGTTGCGCAGACTACGTGCGTTGGTGTCAGCGGGGGTGCTGGTGGCATGTGTGGTCATCAAGGCAGGGGTGACATGTGTGATTATCATGCCCACGGGCACGCGGCGCCTGGCCCAGGGGCACATGGGTAGCGGAAGAGCGGGCGTGCACGCATGGAGCGGCCGCTTCAAGGCAGAGATGCGACACTACCTTGGCGCGGTGCGCCTCGTCTCGTTCGTTTGTATCAACCCTCATCTTCCCCCATGTAATTGTCTCAACTACGATGTAACCTTTCATGATATGAATGCAATGACACTTTTCCCTGACGGGGCTATGTCCCCACCATCTCCTCTAACCCCTTCTATGCGATCTTAAGCAATTGCAAAGACTTCTGCTGCAAGAGATCAAGGCTGGTCAGTGTTTTGCTACGAGCATTGAGGCCGGTACATGTCAGATTTGAGCAATAGACCTAGCTTGGGATTGGACTGTGTGACAATAGGATATAGCCCACAAAAAGTTATTGCTTCGTGAACAAGCGCCTATGTGTCATGCGTGTTAAGGCGGCTTAAAGTTCATCGTCGATTGAAAAGAAGCCATTCAAAATATGATTTGATGATCGATGTACAAAATATTCATAGGACTTGAATAGCATTATACTTCGTATAGAATAACATTTATAAATATTGAGTGCAAATCTAATAGATAAATTCCTAAAACATGATGTACACGGTTACCATTTTAGTACATTGCTACCGTATTTTCAAAATTGCATAATGCCTGAAAATGTAACAAAATACTTGTAACTAAAATCTAGCACCTATAAAAGATCAAATACTTTCAAAACTTTTTTATGAAGTAATAGTTCAATATATTAACCTACCAGGCGAAAGGGTGTAATTAGATGAACTCTGATTTAGGAGCACGTAAAATCTGTACTTTATATTGCATACAGTTTTTTTTCTTGTTGGAGCGATTATATTTTGAAATTATAGACGTATGCCCAAAGTAAATGAGTTAAAAATCGACCAAAGCCTAAACCAAAAAAGACACAATGTAAGGAAAGGTGGATGTTTCTATTACAGAAGACCAAATCAAGAGATATAGAGATCTACATGAGTAATATTTTCCATAACTATGTCATTTAAATGAGCATGTGCATTATAATAGTCAAACGAATAATGAAGCAACAAAGTATTTTAAGGTTGGTCCATAGGCTACATTACACTTAATCTAACTTTAAATTAACCAAAGACTGTTGTTACACTAGGTTAGCTATGTAGTAGATCAACATTCACCTCTCTCCTAGCTGGATAAAAATGACTCAATAACCATATACAAGAAGATAAACAAATGGCATCCGGTTTGAAATATCCCTTTTCATAAATCCAAATCCGTGTCTTCCTTCTCAAGAAAAATACAGAATACAAGTTATATGAAAAGAATTGATAACAAAGATTTTTGTTTATTTTTTTACATATTGAGATTTATAACTCACATTATCATAAACTTCCAGTTTTTCTTTCTAATTAAGAAATACAATTGAATCATAGTATTAGAGTAAAGTCATTATTTATAATATTTCATAATGTCCTAACAGAAGTTTTAAATTCAACTTTATTTCTATAAATGAGTTTTCAATGAGATATTTTATTTAAAATAGGTGTATTAATTTATGTACTATACTCAAGAATGAGCTAAACTCGTATCAACAGATAGCCAAGACGCACCGTCTAGTGCTAGATAGTTCACCAAATGAGAAAAAACTCCAACTGTGTATCTTTGGTAGCTAACTATGATGTTACCACAAGGAACCAGTGCTCTAGTTTTAATAATAGTTGTGTGAAATCCCTAGTGATGTTATTAATGACTGTTACTATTCAAGGTTTGGTCCATGAAATGAATTCAACCTGATTAAATAGGAAGGTTTGCAGAGCCTGGACTCTACTTATCACTTTACTATGTTCCACCTGTTGTCACTTGAACAGTTATGGTACGCACTTTGATTGAGCCCAATATAACCATTTTCTAGAAGAATGAGCTGAATATCTAACAATATTAGCTGGACCAACATCTCGAGCAGTAAATGCATGTGGAAGATGATGTAGGAGTTGCTCGATGTTATGCGAATATGGATAAATAATTACTATATCATCAAATATATATTAACATAAATACTAGGTTACCCGAGCGAGGTTTATGAAAATAAAGAGGTGTCTGTTCTGAACCTTATGAAGCAAAGACACTGGAGATATCTTTTTTACTTTTAAAACCAGGCTCAAGGAGCTCCTGTCAAACCCCAAAATGGATTTGTTGAATTAGCAGATAGAATCAGGGTATTATTTATCTCTAAATCTTGGAGGCTGCTCTATTTTATTTTTGTAGGATTTTCATGAAGAAGTACGTTAAATACATCTACTTAATGAACCTTTCATTTTCTCTAATAAAAATTCACTAAAATAGTGACTTTATTAAATGTTTAATCAGGGGACTAAGTCTTCTAGTGTAGTCAAAAGCTTCTTGCTGGTGATGCCCTTTGCTACAAAATCGAATTTATATTTATATATTTATGCAGTGGCTTTATACTTTGTCCTGTAGGCCAATTTGGATATATGGTAATAGTTCAGGTTTTTTGATACCCAACACCATGTTCATTTAGAAGGCATCAACTTGATTATGTGTGGCCTTCATCTAATTATTGTCCTCGAATGCAACTGTAAAAGATGTGGGTTCAATAATACATGTGATTGTAGCTAAGAGGCACTAGCATTGGATGTTGAATTGTAAAAAAACAATATCTGTTTTGATTTATCTCTTTGCTGATAGTATTCATCTACTTTATTAGAACGTTTTCCAATATCAAACTGTTATTGATGATACACATCACTCAAAAGATTGATTTTATACTCAAAACCTACTTCCGTTAACCTGTCCAAGGTTTGAGAGATTATTTCAGATCATGCATCATTGTTTGTGCTGGAATAGATTGTTCATGATGAATTTTCTTGTGATTGGCTAAATAATCAGTGTATACTCATGCGTCATCAATTCTCGCTTGAAAATTTTGAGATTTCTCTCCCTACGAGGAGATAAGTCTGGAAAATCAGATTCAAACTGTTTTCCAATTGAATTTTAATTTATAGGTATAGATGAGTGATGGTGTGATGTAGAACATCATTTTTAGTGTTTTTGTTACTAGTAGGATTATTTTTTGAGATATGTCTATTAGCGAGCAGTCCCGATACTAAATTGAATTTTGAAACATCAAACCAAGCGAAATTATACGCATGAAACAATAGATAGTGTGAGGCAAACAAATTGCCAGAGTAGAGAAATAGACATATTTCAAAAGGTACACATAACATAAATTCTGAATGAAACACCATCAGATATTGTCTCCAACGTAATATGGCCATAATGTCTCAATTAGAGATGCCTTGTCTTTTAAATGATGACTGGATAGTTGAATACTCTCAACCTCAATCAGATTAAGAATATTTTATCACAGTGCACACTTATTTTTCACATGCTTTTGAAAATTGCAAACTTGTATAGAAGACCTCCTTTTTATTACGACTACATGTCTGGGTATATTTGGTAAAATCATGAAGAAAAATAACAAAAAAATAAAAATCGAATGATAAAGAACACATATGTTTTGAGACAAAGCTGAATGAATAATTTTTTATAGTGTATTGGAGATGTGCGAAATGGGATAAAAATGTAATATGTTAGATTTTTAAGTACTACATGTTAAAACATAGAATTTTCATTTATACGAGTAGTGTAAAATAAAAAATATTTTATTAAAGCCGGAAGAATTTTGATCTGAGCGTTGTGTATGTGACACTTAAGAAAAGCCATGTCCTCCAAAATATACTAGGTTTCTGAGTTCGAGGCTTGAGGTAGTAAAGCCCATCTTCAACTGATCCTTGTAGAATGATCTCTTTGGTTTTCTCATCCTTACCTAATGCAATAAAAAGATTGCATTCATCCAATTCAAGTCAAATATTATATGAAGGTTTGTAATTCATGTTGACCCTACTTCTTGCATTTCCTTAAGGTTGTTGGTAATGTTGATTGTGATTTCAACTTCTTTGGTACACCATGTAGAGTGTTGATTCTGAAAACTGTTCAAGCTTATGTTTTTTTAAAAATGACTAAAATGTGTCATTTACTTTCATATCCAGCATGATATATTCAAACTTTAAATGATTAAGGTGGGCTTTGATGTTAAAAATTAAGTTAGGGCATTATGTCGCTAACTTGTTGCTGATGAGACAATTTTAATGACTGAAGCATTGGTTTAAAATATAATATGTATTCATTAATAGAAGAGCTTCCTCAAGTCATGTTAAGCAAGAGTGTTGATGATCTTAACTTACAAGAGCCTAGAATATGATGGTAACATATGTGGATAGCAAGCCAATCCCACATTCCATATGTTGTTTGATATAATGAGAAGATCATATTCATTATAGCGCGCATGTGATGTTTATAATGAAGTCCATACATACATTGTCATACTTAGTTAATTGTGATGAACTCATAATATAGAGATCACTAGGCTTTAATCATGTGTTCTAAATATTTCTATTTGAAAGATACTCGAGAATGACATTGAAATATGTTGATAGAATAATACTATTTAGCCTCAATCAACTGATGAGTATGGCTATTCCTGTAGCCATTAGTGTGGAGGCACTAATGATAAATATTGGATGCACTTTAGAAGAAAGAGTTCACTAAATTGATATGTACTAATTCTTGAATGATATTATTCCAAGCTTTCAATCAGGTTCATTCACATCATGATTGTGTAAGTGGTCCTTAGACATGAGACACCGAAGATGTCTTGTAGATGGATAGTTGTACATTTCGTATTAGTTTCTATTCATGGGATTCTAAATACTCTTATTTTGAGTGCATCAAAAAGTTCACGAAGACAATTAAGCGGTCAAGAAGAGATCGTCCATCCTAAGTATAAGAGGTGAGAACTTATGATAACATGATAAAGTCCTTAGCCAGGGTAGTGAAATATCCAAGAAGAGTTCTCTGATGATTGCTGAACCCATCAGTACTAACTTCAGATGCGTTAAATTGATCTGAGATTAATTAATCTATATGATGATATTATGAATTTTTTTGGAAGGCCATAAAGGTTCATGGGGCATTGGAGTCTATGACTAGACTAATACATGGGCTTAGAGGATGCCATGCAAATGGTCTTTAGATGTTGGAAGTTATACATAAGTTTGGAAGGTTTAATTAGCCGCTTAATACAATTAGGAGATGGCCCTAAACAAAATTCACCAAGGCCAGAAGTTTTTAGGGGCTTCCCCTTGTTATCCCTTCTCCCCACACCTTCTCTCAACTCCCGATGTGGTCACGACGACGTAACAACAACAATGGAGGGTGAATGGAGTTCGCAAGGGTAAAGAAGGAGATTCGACGCACTGATGATTACGTCAATACATCTAGAGTCTACACACTTGAGAAATCTGACTCATCTCACTCTAAGACCCAATAAATCATGGATGAGATCCATGCACAAGTGCTTCATTTCAATGATTTTAATGACATCGTTATGTTTTGTTAAAGTCTTCTGTTGTGGTTTGTTTTAATTTTTCATCCAGATCTAGATGTCAAGAACCCAACAGTGGTATGTTTCCAACTTAGCTCAAGAATTCACTAGGAGTATATGGATGAGAATAAAACATAGCACACATACTGATTGGAGAAAAACAAACTTCTTGAATGTGATGATAAATGCTCTCAGTAGATGTCCAAAAAAATAAGAATAAAATGAGAAAATAGAAAACGTTTACCAAGGAAACTAACCAACAAGAAGAAACACATTTGGTGCAAACTTCTTACAAAGAGCCTCTTTGTAGGAGGCTATGTTGTCCCCAGCACTTATCCAACTCTCCAATTAGGTAAATCTAATCCTTTAAGGTTCCTCACAGGATTCTCTAAAGAATTTATTCTATAGTTCTCTCAGAACTCCCACAAAATTTTGCCTCAAGATGGGGTAGACAACTTTAATAGAGCTCCCTGTAAGCTTCTAAAGATCTTCCTCTCTATAAGTTTTCCACAACTTTCTATAACATCTGGAAAGACCCACAGGATTGTAGAAGGATTCATTAGCTTCTAAAATAATCTGGAGTCAGAAGATTCTATAAGCATCTAGAGGATCCTAGAAGAATATTGAAGGTGCTAGAAGAATCTAGAAGATTCTAGAAGAATTCATTTTCTAGAAAATGAGACTTGAGCAAGTCAACCCTCACATGGTGTCCATGCAATTCCATAAGTGATTGACATATTTCTATCGGAAAAAATATTTTACAGTTTCTCCAGTGGCTCCCTTAAAGATTGGCCTTACAAATGCCTAAGGTGCTAGATTCAGAAATAGTGGAATGAAGGAGCCCAAGAGCTCTATCGATTTATTGTCTGCCACATCATGTAATTTGAATTTCCATTCAAAATCCCATGGTAAAAATAAAGAAATTGTGTGATGACTTTCTCATTTAAATGAACTAGATCGTACCTATTCACCACTGGTATAATACAGCTCTTCCAAGTATGTTCTTTGTGTTTTCAGCCTCAAAGACATCCTGCTTCCTTTAGGAACTGCATTTTGACATGCTTATGTGTTATCATTGCTGCTTGATGTGCATCTAATCGTGTTGCTATATATTTTCGGGTTTACACCTCTTTGGACATGGATGAGAAGTGGCTATGGTACCACGATAAGATCGGTGACCTTGGGTGGAGAGAGGAGAGAAAAATGGAATGAAAATAATGGAGAAGGAAGAAGATGCGACAGGGGTTGTTAGATCATTGTATTTCATTTCTCAGATCATTGTGCCAAGGTTTATCTAATTTAAAATGTAAATCCGTAATAAAAAATAATTTGAATCCTAATTTTTATATCATCATTCTTCATTTGTTCTTTTGGCTACATTTATCCTGACAATGTCTATCTTGAATCCAAACTATCTTGTAACCTATATTAAATTCGTGCCTCTAAACTTCAACAAGCATCTAGGAGTATGTATTAAACTGTTACTAGCCACATTGGAAGTTGAATCGAGTTGCTCAATAGCATGCATACTGGTCGCCGAGTTGAACTCCTGAACATCAGATAACATGTTTGTTCCCAATGAAATAACCAATTAATTCTGGCTTAACTAATTTGTGGTTCTACATTAATTCGCCTTTATCATTACAATACCCATATTCCTATAAGAAATATTTATTGACTACACCAACCATAAGCTCCTCATTGATTACCCACCTGTCCCTCTATATGGAACTCCATAAATGAATTTTAAAGGCCATACATAGACCCACTACATGAGCCGTACAACGTCTGAGTCTAACTGCTGCCTTTATAATCTTTAAGTGCAATTTAACTATTACCACTAATCGTAAAATCGGCCACGACCTTGGCCTTGGTACCCAGTGTGACCATTTCATTTAATCGTTACCCATGTAACAAAGAAGGCATGCACACCATGTCTAAATAATTGGACCTATCAGCATGTCAGAAGTCTCAGAACAGGAAGAGATCAACGCCGTATTCCCAGTAAACATAGATCGATATGCTCAAGCAGATGAATCGATGAGGAGAGAGAGAGAGAGAGCGGTGCCATGGAAAAAAGATAGCGAATGCAGTTATTATGATGTGCCGCTCTGTCCTGTGGCACACAGCTTCCTTAGCGAGCCAAAGCATGAGATGATAATCATTATCCGCTTATATTTCAAATCCATGCCGACGTCGATGCAGTTAAGACGGGCATCAAGATATCCGCTTCAAACTTCCCTTACCTACGGTCTGCACTAGTAAGAAGATCTCGGTCAATCAGTTAGCTTCGAGATGACAGACGGGTCGGGACGCAGCTCAATCAGTGGCTTGTCACTTTTCCTGACATGGAAATGCAAGTCAGAGCAAAAACCTCTGATCAGGTTCCGTTTCGCTCCATCATTCAACTCCGTTTAATTACTTTGTTTTACGGATGACCATTTGGCATCCCTTCCGGTAAGAAGTACCATTGTAACATGTCCATTTGTTATAATCGCAGATAACTCCATTCCTATAGATTTCTGAGTGAACGCCTCTTTAGACGGGGTGGAAAGTGGTTCTGGTACAATGAAAAGATCCACCATGTTGTGTGGAGAGAAAATCAAAAAAGAGAATGGAGATAAAGGAGAAGGAAGAAGACGTCTTAGAACTTATTAGATCATTGTATTCCACCTCTTAGATCATTATACGTAGGTTTATTTATGTAACATATAATGGTCTGTGATCATTATTGTCTACGCATCCTAACTACTGTAACTAATCGTTCTACATTGGATCCTATAAATAGCTTTAATCCTAACTAATTCTATCCTGTAACCTACATTAAATCCATGTCTCCCGTCTCCATCGAGAATACAATTGTATATGTTCAATTATTACTACATATACATGATGTTAAATCCAAAAGGTCCATGGGGGCAGACATGGTTGTCGTGTTGAATTCTTCAACACCAAGCACCGTGTTTCTTCCCATTAAAAAAAGCCACTTATTTCTGCCCTAAGTAATTTGAGGACCTAGATTAATGCATAAATGTAAAACCCATGTTCCTTGAAATTGTAATTTATTGACTCCACCACCTAGAAGCTGTTCATTGATTACCCATCTATCCCTCTCTATGGAATGACCGAAATGAATCTTAGAAGTCATATACAGACCCGCTGCATGAGCTGGACCCTGTCTGAGTCTGACTCTGTTATTCTCATATATACTCTGTTATTTCTATACTCCGTTATTGCAATTTAAATGTTATCACTCAATTGTAAAATCGGCAACGTCCGTGGCCTTGCTACCCAGTACAATTATTTCACTTAATCATTGCCCATGTAACGAAGAACGCATCCGCACCATGTTTAGGGCTGGAGGACGGATGACGAAACATCATCCATCCATTAAAAAAAACAGGAAGACGAGGAGGGGGTGCCATGTAGGTGAGGGAACGGACGCGGCTGGAGACGGTGTGGAGCTCGCGCTTACGCATTTCACGAAGTTCCCTGAGCTGGACGATGGAGTTGACGCTAATGGGCTTGAACTGGAGAAGGCGGAGGCCGCGCTCCATGAACTGGATGCGCCATATGAGGAACTGCTCGAGCCTGGGCTCGTTCCCGAAGGCGTGGTAGAAGAGATTGCTGTCTTCAAACAACCCCTACACGTTGTAGGCTTGTAGCACATGGGCGCGTGTAACTTTCAATGGGTTCCAGGATTTCCACTCAAGGTTTTGAGATGAGAAATGTGAGATTGGGGTCAAAAACTTTGGGACGTGAATATCAAAGTTGTTGCGGGATGGATACTTGGGGTCGATGATTGTGTGCAAGTTGATTTTGAGTTTATTTATGCAATAATTCAATATCTTCCTGTGTACTCCAAAGTTCTGACCCATTTAGGTGCCTACATCATTTCAGGAAATATCGCATTCTTAATATTGAAAACGAACTTCAATTGACCTAGAAATAGCGTCAGTCCAAAGTTATGTAGTCAACATTTCTTAGCAGGAATATTTTTTTGGTTAGATATTATTAATATCATGACTGGCTTGAAGGCTAGAATTTTCATCCTTGCGATTGTAAAAAGAATCAAGTTAAGTGGTTAACCATGTATAAGTAGACTGCGGTTTTGTACAGTTTTTATCCATTGACGTGACATTCCTAAGGGTGAGTGTCACACGGTCAAATCTCAAGCTAGGACTCTTGGCTCAGAATCAATGTGTGCCAGCCTTAGTGCTTGGGCAGAACATTGAGCAGCCTTGAACTCTTGCATCGGAAGCTCTTGGGATTGCTTAAGTTCGCCTAGAAGGGGTTAGGGAGATGGTGGTGCTAGGCACCGTCGGTGAATAGGGTCATTGCATTGACATCATCAAGGGTACATCGTCGAATACATGGGGGAAGACGAGGGGTGTTAAAGGAATGAGACGAGGTGCCTTGCGCCGAGGTAATGTCGCCAGAGAAGACAAAAAAAGAAGAAAACAAAAAAAATGATCAAAGGATCACTCAAGCAAAAGGAAACAAAAAGAGGATATAAAGAAAAAACAGATGAAAGAGGATCCAGACGAGTAAAATGTGTTAAGCACAGGAAAAGGCAGACACTGAAAAAACAGCTCAAAAAAGGAGAAAAATGACAGAGCAAGAAGAGATGTAAGCAAAGAAGTCAACAAAAACATTAAGAAATCAACATGAAAAGATGGAAAAAACAAAACAGAAGAAAACAAAAGACCAAGTGCGGATATAAAATGAAAAAAGGAAGTTCTAAGTGTAGGGAAACTTTATTCTGTGGAAAACACAGTGTGTAGAAAAAGTATAAAAGAAGGTCAAATAAAGAAAATAAACAAAAAAAACTGATAGAGGAGAAAAAGGACAATGAAAAACCGATACATTGCTTACTCGTCAGGAGAGAGTGATAACTTGCATCTTTACTTTGAAATGCAGGCCTAAGTTGACCATGTTAAGACATTTTAATCATGAAATCGATGCATGTTATCATGTTGTGCGGTCATTTTAAGAGGATCATACCATTTAGAATGGAGTTCCCAAAACTTCATTTAAAAAGAGATTTTCTTTTCGTTTTTAAGGAATTCATGCGTCCAAGGACTTAGGAAGCCTCTTCAGTAAATATTTCTTCAGCCAGTTGTTAAAGTGTATGTCAAATGCCATAGGTATAATATTTTTAAAGGTTAAGGCTTTTTGATATTATTCAAAATTCCAGGGAGGGGGGATGCAAAACCGCAAATAAAAGAACCAACAAGAGGCGCAAATTGGTGCTCCGTTGAGTGACATGGCGCAAGGAGAGGCGTGCAGACTCAACTTTCTTCTCCCGTGCGTTTCTTTATTTTTCTCCCTTTTGATTAAACTGTAAAAAAAAGTAGGGCCGATGTGTCCACGTCCGATCCGTTGGGTCCCTCGAAAGGGAGATCCGACGGCCGAAAACCCTTGGAACCCCCTCCTCTAATACGTTGTTCTTCGTTTAGTTGAAACTATCCTGTTTTTTTGAGCTTGAATGTGGAGACTTGGGAGACTTTGATTCCAAAGCAGAGTTTCCTTCTATTGGCGGCGATCCTCGGGGCCCCTTGTGATACGATCGGAGAAGAAAAACTCCGCCGACGCGTCGCTCAACCCCCGGGTACGTAAATCCCATCAGACAAATTGTCGTTACCTCTTCTCCTCAATTTTCTTTCATCATAGCCTCGATCCAGCGTCAAATAGGTTCGAGAATCATCTGGACCGGAGGTTATCGATGAGAAACCTGATGGGAGCATGCTAGATGTATTCGATTTCGCATTTTTAAATAGGCCCTTAATCTTCAGCCACATTATAGATCGTGTATCTTCTCCTCATTCCACGATTTCTCTGTCAATTTGAGTCCGATGTGCTCGATCTTGGGCTCGACAGAATGTTCGTTTCATCTCTTTTCTATCTAAATATACACACTGCCCAACATCATCTCACCTATTCTTCTTCTCCAATCGCTTAGAAATTCAATACCGATATCCGACATTTTCTGATTTTGACGCTAATTCCCTGAGGATTCGATTATGCTGAATTCTTAGTTCAGTGAGTCAGAATTATAATTTTGACACTGGAGCGTGTATTCTAATCTCAATTAGAAATCAACACGACTATGCCCATTCAATTGTTAGAGAGGCTAATACAAATCTGGTAAATAATTATTGGACAATAACATGAAAGTGAGTGGATAAATGACTGTAGATTATCTTTCTGTCAATCAATTCAGAGATAGACAAATAAAGTGAGAACTGTTTTCCACACTAATAGAGTGAAAATCCCATACTGAAGGACATTTATAATTTCTTGAAGACATTCGACCTTCATGCCTCTCTTGTGGAAGGACACGGCCGAAGTAAGTAGAGTTAGATTTAAATTTATATATTGGAAAATCATTAAATGAATAATTACCTCGTTCATGTTTACAGATGCAGCTACATTGTTTTCATCAACTGGTGGGTTTGTAATGTTAATGCCATGACACAATTTACATGTGTACTTCAAGTCGTCCGCTACCGTGAAGTAATCAAAGATTTTTTCTCCAGGTTGCGTCCTCGAATATTGACTCCGACTTCGATGGCTTTTCCTACTATCGCTCACAATTCCTACTACCGCTCACCGTCATTGTGATGGGGCATCTCATGGTCTGCACTAGACTCCATAATAGTCTTAAATTTCTCTAAAATACTTTTTCCTGGAAAAATAGCAAACTTACTCTAAGTCAAAGAAAAACAACATAGTATCACTTTTATAAAAATTAAGTGAAGACTGCATGTATGATAGCCATAAATTGAAAAATAAACACCGTACTGTATGAAAAACATTATGCTGTGTGTAGAATAATTTAAAGTGAACCATAACAAAACCCAAAAACATGATACATTTTTTCATTGTTAATATACATTTGTACGTCCAAGCATTGCTCCAAAGAATGATTAAGATGCAAGAATGTGCCTTAAAGCTATATAAAAATGTCTGATTGAAGGGGAATCCTCTCCTCATTTAATTAAAATAGCCCCAATTTCCAGATTTCTTATAAACAACTCACATCTTTGTTTCCTTGGAATTGCCTAATGGCATATCATACTTCATTAATAAGTCCAAGCCCTTGTTGTACATATTAGTTCTTTTGAAAGCAAATATTCATACAGATTAGTGCTGCAAATTGCATCGTAAGGATATCACAAACCACTAACGTTTTAGGTCACGAAGATTATCGATTGGAACTTATTTTTGTGGAAAAACATAAGATATTTCATGCAGAATTAAAGTTGCAGATTCTGACTGATTTTTTATATCAATATGATGATGAAAGAATTATTCATCCTGACTGATTTATACCATATAAAACGAATGTTTATAAATAATCACAAAAGCAGCAGAGAAAACAATATGAAAATGCATAAAGCTATAAGGGGATGCAATAAGAGGAAAATAGCAAAGCAATAACACATAAAGATAAGGAAGTAGATAAAAGGGTAAGAATGATAAAACATAAGATGATGACCAGGAGCTAGCCAGAAATGAAAGGGTAAATATAATAACATCATAGCATAATCACGGGTTAAGAAAAGAAGCATGATAACAAAGGAGGCTAAAGAAAGTCAGAAAAAGTAGAGAAATAATAAGAAACAGATGATCAAATATTTCACCTAAGAATAAGTAAAAAAGGTAAAAATGAAAAGAAATAAGAATAAATTAGCGGAAAAATAAAAAATAATAGAAAAGATGAAAGAAATGCAGGATAGCATCACGTATTGATAATTAACCACTCCACGTGATGGTCAAATCGATTTAACATAAAATTAAGAGAAGGAAGAAAAAATCGAGAGAAAAAGAATCATCGGTTTTAAAATAAAAATAATAGATGGAATTTACGTGATGTCATTATCAAAACGTTACTGTGACGGTTTAATTTACAATAAAGGCTAAATGTATTAACAGGCAAAGGATAATAAAAAAAGAAGATGATGACAAGGTGTAAGCCGGAAATGAAAGGAAAAACATAATATCAATAAAACATAGATACATGTATGAAAAGAATCACGAGAATGGAGGAGACAAAAGAAACTCAAAAAATGAGAGATATAATAGGAAACAGGTGGTCAAATATTTTCACACAAAAACAAATAAAAAAGGTAAAAATTGAAATAAAAGGGAGAAATTAGTGGAAAGAAAATATAATGAGCGAGGAAAAAAGTTACCGCAAGATAGAATATAACGTAAAGTGAAAATCAACCCCTTTACACGATGGTCAAATCTTTTTGACATTAAAACAAGTGAAGAGGATGAAAAAATGAGAGAAAATTAGTCAATAGTTGGAAAGAAAAATATAATAGACAGAAAAAAACCGAAGGATAACATCACATGAAGTGATAATCAAACATTTTATGTGCCCGTCAAATATTTTTTATATAAAAGTCTATATTTTTTATAATGCAAAGCAGAATAAAACCCAAGATGATGACAAGGTGAAAGCCGAAATGAAAGGGTAAATATAAGAACATTATAGGATAGATACATGTATAGAAAGGAAGCACGATAACCGAGGAGGCAAACGAAAGGGAGAAAAAAGGAGAGAAATAATAAGAAACTGATGGTCAAATATTTTCACCTAAAAACAAGAAAAGATATGTAAAATGCAAAAGAAAAAAGGAGAAATTAATCGAAAGAAAACAAAAATGAGTGAGAGAAAAAAACACAGGATAACATCAAGTAGAGTGACAGTCAAAAACTTTAGGTGATGGACAAATTGTTTTGACATAGAAACAAATAACAGGAGGAAAATTAAAGAGAAAAAATGATAAATCGTAGGAAAGAAAAAAGAATAGAGGGGAAAAACCTCAGGATAACATCACGTAAAGTCATTATTAAACATTTTACCTGACGGTTTAACTTTTTTTACAAAAAAGAATAAATGTATTAGGATGCTTAGGATAATGAAAAATAAGATGATGACAAGGAGGAAGCTGGAGAAGAAAAGGTAAACATAATAAAATTATAACATAAAGTAAAGGGATAATCAACTACTTTATCTTTTGGTTTAATCGTTTTAAAATAAAAACAACTCAAGAGGTGGAGAAACTGAGAGAAAAAGTATAAATCGTTTGAAAGAAAAAAAGACTAGATGGAAAAAACCATAGGATAACATGCCGTGAAGTGATTATCAAATATTTTACATGATGAATTAATATTTTTTACACAAAGGCTAAATTTATTCACATGCTAAGAAGAATAACACACAAGATGATGACAAGGAGGAAGCCGGAGATGAAAGGGTAATGACAATAATATTACAACGTAGATACAGGTGAAGAAAAGAACCATGAAAATGGAGACAAAAGAAACTTAGAAAAATGAGAGAAATAATAAGAAACAGCTGGTCATATCTTTTCACCTAAAAACAAGTAAATAAATGTAAATAACAACAGAAAAGAGGATAAAAAATTCGAAAGAAAATAAAATAATGAACGAAGAAAAAGAACGCAACATATCCTAAAGTCATATAAATAATCAACATTTTTACTTCATGGTCAAATTGTTTGGACATAAAAATAAGAGAAGAGGATGAAAAGTTGAAAAAAAAGGATAACTAGTTGGAAAGAAAGGAATAATAGAGGTAAAGAAATCCGCAATAAAACATCATGTGAAGCGATTATGAAATATTTTATGTGACGTCTAATATATTTTACAAAAAGGGTCAAATGTATGAACATGCTATGGAGAATAAAACATATGATGATGACAATGAGTAGTAAAAAGAAAGTAAGAAAAACAAGATAAATAATTGGAAACAGATGCTCAAACTGTTTCACCTAAAAACAAGTATATAAAGGTAAAAATTGATAGAGACATGACAAATTAACGAAAAAGGAAAAAATAATGAGCAGGGAAAAAATAACGCAGGATAACATCACGTAAACTGATAATCAGCCACTTTACGTGATGGTCAAATCGGCTTGACATAAAAACATGTAAAGTAGATGAGAAATCATGAGAAAAAGGTAAATAGTTTGAAAGAAAAAAAAATCAAGGAAAAAAACTGCATGATGACATCATGTAAAGTGATTTTCAAACATTCTCCCTGACGGTCAAATTTTATTAATACATAGAAATGCTAAATGAATTAACAGGGTAAGGAGAATTAAACATATGATGATCAAAAGGAGGAAGCCGGAAATGAAACGGTAGATATATTAACATTTATACCATGGCTACAAGTAAAGAAAAAAAGCAAGACCACGGAGGAGGAAAACGAAAGTGAGAAAAACGAGATAAATAATAGGAAACTGTTGGAGTTTGTCAGCCCCCCCACCGCGGGAATGCAAGAGAGGGGTGGCTCGACTTGTCAATGCCCCAATGAGGGAGGGGCACATGGGAGTTGAGGTGTGCCCCCTCTCCTCTTGTCCTTTTGTGAGATATGGCCCATTTGGAGCCCATTTCTCTGTTATTCATAGGGGTGTTCATCCCCCTTGAACCCTAATCCCTTTAGCAGCCGTCTAGTGTGTTTTATGTTCATTCTACTTGTCTCTTCCTCTCTTCTCCTCTCTCTCTTTCCATTGTTTTATCTTCATCACTCCTTGGTGGTTACTCCCTTTGTCTGGAGTTGAAGGAGTTGCTCTACTGCACCACATGAGAAGCTAGTGCCCGACACCGAGAGCCTTGCACGTTGACGTCACGCCGGTGACATAAAGAGGTTATTGTTATCTGTCTATATACGTCGACACTTATCTCATCCGAGTTGATTTTGCATTTCTATCATAGCATCTTGGGTTATTGTGTTCTTCAACGAGTTTCAACAAGTGGTATCAGAGCTATTTTGGTTGTTTTACTCGGATTTGATATGGCGTTGTCTTCATCTCGTTTTGATGTTGCAAAGCTAGACAGTTCGTCGAACTTTAACCTGTGGCACGAACGGGTATACCATTTATTAATCTAACAGGATTTGACGTTGACCTTGGACGGGCTGAAGCCTGATAATGTTACGGCAGCTGATTGGCAGAAGTATCAGCAGAAGGCCGCAAACACCATTCGGTCGTGTTTATCTGATAGTGCTCTTTATCATGTTCTCACTGACAAGGATCCCGCGGAAATTTGGGATAAATTGGCGAAGCACTTTGCATCGAAGTCAACGATGAGCAAGTTGGCATTGAAGAGAAGAGAAGTTGGCATTGAAGAGCAAGTTGGCATTGATGATAGTTCGGGCTACATTCGGCTGAGAGTGCTGATTTATGTGTTCATATTGACTGTTTTAATAAGTTGATTACAGATCTGATGAAGATTGAGGAGGTGTTATCCGACGAGGACAAAGTGATATTTCTGCTTGTTTCTCTTCCCGAGTCGTATGATCACCTTGTGACAACCTTGTTGTGTGGAAGCAAAGCACCAGGTATTGAGGATGTTATTACAACCTTGATGGAGTATTATCAGTCGAAGAAAGGAGCTGAAGATACCCATTGCGAAGCACTCTACGTAAAGAATGGGAAGGAACGTGAACGTCAAAGGAGAAAGGGAAGTCGAGAGAGAACAACCATCGATCAAAGTCTCGGACCAATTGGTTGAAGAGCGTGACATGCTACAAGTGTCACGAGAAAGGACATCTTAGGAGAGCTTGTCCAAAGTTGAAGAATGGGAAGACGGATGCTGGTGAGACGAGCACTGCTAATGTCGCAAGGCTTGAAGAGGGTTGTAATGGAGACGTCTACTCTGCCTTGGTCGCGGCTGATGAATTAGTAGACTCCTGAATTCTGTATTCTGGCTGCTCTTATCATTTTTGTCCTTAGGCTGACTGGTTTCACTTTTATGCGAGTGGTTCAAAAGTCGATTCTATGGGGAACAATGCTCCTTGTAGGTTGTCGGCGTTGGAACGGTAAAGATTCGGATGTTTGATGGAGCAATCAGAGTATTGGGAAATGTGCAGCACGTACCGGAGCTACATCAGAATTTGATTTCCCTTGGTTATTTGGAGGCAAATGTCTGCACATTCAAGGCCGTGGACGGAGAATTGAAACTTGGTAAAGCATCGCTCATTGTGATGAAGGGGGCACGACTACGAGCCAATATTTACAAGCTTGAAGGGAGCACTGTGATAGGTGGAGCTGCAGTTGCTACACCACATGAGCCGATGATGGACAACACACTCTTGTGGCAGTTGCGCTTGGGCCACATGAGTGAGACCGGTATGCAGAAGCTACATGCACGAGGTCTGCTACCGGGGGTGAGGTCTTGCAAATTAGATTTTTGCAGTACTGTGTCATGGGCAAACAATGCAGGGTGAGGTTTAAGGTGGCAAAGTGTGACACTGGCAGTGTCATGGATTATATTCATGCTGATGTGTGGGGGCCCATTGACGTGATGAGCCGTGGATGTGCTATGTATTTTTTGACCTTTGTTCATGATTTTTCTAGGAAATTTCGGGTTTATTTCTTGAAGCACAAGTCGGATGTCTTCTCGCAGTTCAAGACTTGGTGCGCAAGAGTTGAGAACCAAATGCAGAGGAAGATCAAGGTCTTGTGGACTGACAATGGTATGGAATTAAAATTCTGAATTTGATCAGTTCTGCGCACAGCATGGTATTCGACATCATTTTACGGTGAAGAAGACCCCTCAGCAGAATGGCATTGCAGAACGCATGAACCGCACCATTGCAGAGAGAGCAAGGTGTTTGCAATTGAATGCTGAATTGCCCAAGGACTTCGGGGCTGAGGCAGTTCAGATGACAGCGTATTTGGTGAATAGGGCGCCAAATTCCGCTCTTGATGGGAAGGTGGCTGAAGAGGTATGGACCAGAAAACCTGTGGACTATTCCATATTGCGTGTATGTGGATGTCCAGGTTATGTCCTTACACCTGCTGATGAGAGATCGAAGCTTGATCCAAAGCCCAAGAAGTGCATTTTATTAGGGTAGAGAGACAAGTGAAGGGCTATCGGCTTTGAGATCCGGAAGCGCAGAAGATTGTGTACAGCAGGAATGCGGTTTTTGATGAAAATCACATGATGAAGCCTTCCAAATCGCAGGATAACATCATGTGAAATGATTTTAAAACATTCTACGTTACGCTCAGATCATTTTCAGATATAAATGCAATATGTATTAACAGGCTCAAGAGAATAAAACATAAGATGAAGACTAGGAGGAAGCCAAAAATAAAAGGGTAAATATAATAACATTATAGCATAGATACAGGTAGAGAAAAAATGCAAGACAACGAAGGAGGAAAAAGAAATTGAGGAAAAGAAGAGAGATAATATGAAACATGTGATGAAATCTTTTTACCTAAAAACAAGTAAACAAAGGAAAAAATCGAAAGCAAAAGAAAAGAATTAATGGAAAGAAAAATAATACAAGTGAAAATGCAGGATAACCTCACGTAAAGTGGTAGTCCACCACTTTAGGTGATGGTCAAATAATTTTGACATAAAAAATAAAAGAGAATGAGAAATGGAGAGAAAAAGAGAATAGTTGTGAATGAAAAAAGAATAGAGGCAAAAAACCAAGGATAACATCACGTGAAGTGATTATCAAACACTTTCTATGACGGTCAAAACTTTTAAATGTAAAAAGGCAGAATGTATGAACCGCCTAAGGAGAATAAAACATAAGATGATGACAAGGAGAAAGCCAGAAAGGAAAGTGCAAATATATTAACATTATGACATTGATACAGGTTATGAAAACAAGCACTACAACATACGAGGAAAAAGAACATGAGATAGAAACAAGAATAATAGGAAAAGATGCTCAAATGTTTTTGCCTAAAAACAAGGACAGAAATGTAAAAATAAAAAAAACCCGACGAGCTACCATAAAATAACGCTGGATAACATCACGTAAAGTTATAATCAACAACTATATGTAATGGTCAAACCGTTTTGTTCTAAAAACAAGCGAGGAGGAGGTGAAATCGAGGGAAAAAGAGTAAATAGTTGAAAAGTAAAAAGGAAAAAATAGAAGGAAAACGTAGGATAACATCACGTGAAGTGATTTTAAAATATTCTTCATGATGCTCAAATCATTTTTTACATAAGAATGCAATATGTTTTTACAGGCTAAGGAGAATAAAACATATGATGAGAACAAGGAGGAAGCCAAGAATGAAAAGGTACATACAGGTAAAGAATAAAAGCAAGACAGTGCAGGATGAAAATGAAAGTGAACAAAACAAGAGAAATAATAGAAAACATATAATCAAATATTTTTAGTGGAAAACATGTAAAAAATTTTAAAAAGACAAAATAATTGAAGGAAAAAAGAATACGAGAGAAAATAATTAAGGCATGATAACTTTGCGTAAAGTAATAGTCAACCACTTTACATGCTGGTCAAATATGTTGACATAAAAACAAGAGAAGACAAAGAGAAATTGAGCGAGAAATGATAAATAGTTGGAAAGGAAACAAGAATAGAGGCAAAAAAACCCGTAGGATAACATCACGTGAAGTAATTATCAAAAACTTTCTGTGATGGTAAAAACTTTTTTACGTAAAAAGGCAAAATGTATGAACAGGCTAAGGATAATAAAACATAAGATGATCACAAAGAGGAAGCCGGAAATGAAAGGGTAGATAACTACCATTATGGCATATATACAGGTTATCAAACTAAGCACTACAATAGAGAAGGAAAAAGAATGTGAGAAAAGAAACGAATAAAAGGAAACAGATGCTCAAATATTTTTATTTAAAAATAAGTATGGAAATTAAAAATGGAAAAAACTAATAAAAAGAAGAAAATAATGAGCTATCATTAAATAACGTAGGATAACATCACATAAAGTTATAACCAACAATTTTACGTGATTGTCAAATTGTTTTGTTATAAAAAAAAGGGAACAATTGAGGAAAAAAATAATAAATAGTTTGATAGTAAAAAGGAAAGGAGAGAAAAAATGCAGGATAAGGTTTCCTCTTACTCTTATATATGCCATTTTTTCTATCCAAATCAAATTTGTTTGATTGAATTTCTTTTATTTATTGATTTGATTTGAATAGAAAGGTATAATACATTTCTGCACTCAACAAAGAGAAAGATTTCTTTGTATTGTACCTAAGAGGATTTTGCCAATTCATTTCTAGATTCAGTTGATAAGCCATTAACATCATGTGAAGTGACGTTCAAACATTCTATGTGAGGGTCTAATTTTCTTTTTGCATAAAAAGGCTAAATGTATTAACAGGCTAAGGAAAATAAATAAATAAATTAATGAAAAGGAGGAACCAGACATAAAAGGGTAAATATCAAAACATTATAGCACAGATACACGTAAATAAAACGAGCACTATAATGAAGGAGGAAACAAAAAGTGAGAAAAAGGACAGAAATTACAGGAGACAAATGGTTAAATATTTTCACCTAAAAACAAGTTAAAATGCCACTATTGGAATAGAAGAGGATAAACTATTGCAGAGAAAAAAAATGCAGGGCGAAGAAAACATAACGGAGGATACGATAGAATAAAATGATAATCAACCACTTTACGTGCTGTTTAAATCCTTTGACAAAAAATAAAGAGCAGAGGAGATAAAATCGAGAGAAAAGGATAAATAATTGGAAAGCAAAAAATAATAGGGGCAAAAAACACCAGTATAAAATTAGGTGAAGTGATTGTCAAACCTCTTACGTGAAAGTCATTGATTTACATAAAAACTCTAAATGTATCCACAAAATAAAAAGAAACAATTATAAGACGATGACAAGGAGGAAGCCGGAAATAAAAGGGTAAATATAATAACATTATAATATAGATACATGTTGAGAAAACAATCACCACAAAGGGGGAGACAAAAGAAAGTGAGAAAAATGAGAGAAATAATAGAAAACAGATTGTCATATATTGCCACCTAGAAACAAGTCAAGAAAGGTAAAAATAGGAGAGTAACCTCATGTGAAGTGATAGTCAACCACTTTACGTTATGGTCAAACCTCACGTGAGGAAAAACAAGAAGAAGAAAAGATGAGGACAAGTTGAGAGAAGAAGGATAAATAGTTGGAAAGAAAAAGGATAGCTGAAAAAATACAGCAGAATAACATCACGTGAAGTGATTATCAAACATTTTACATGACCCTAAAATCTTTTTACATTAAAAGGCAAAATGTATGACAGAAGTAAGGAGAATAAAACATAAGATGATGACAAGGGGGAAGTTGGAAATGAAAGGGAGAATATATCAACATTATGCCATAGATACAGGTGAAAAAAAGAAGCACGATAACGAAGGAGGAAAAAAAGTGAGAAAAAGGAAAGGAATAATAGGAAACACATGTTCAAATATATTCACCTAAAAACTAGTATAGAGAGGTAAAAATTGAAAGAAAAATGAGAAATTAATGGAAAGAAAAAAATAATGAAGGATAACATCATGTAAAGGGATAACCAGTCACTTGATGTTACGATCAAAATATTTTTATATAAAACAAGTCATGAGGAGGAGAAATCGAGAGAAAAGGATAAATAGTTGGAAAGAAAAAAGAATTGGGGGAAAATCCGCAGAATAACATAATGTGAAGTGATTTTCAAACATTCTACGTGACGGTCATTTTTTTTACATAAAAGGGTAAATGTATTAACAAGCTAAGGAGAATAAATGTGAAAATGGTGACAAGGAGGATGCCGCTAATGAAAGGGTAAAAATAATAACATTATAAGATTGATAAATCTGAACAAATGAATGACAAAAATGGAGGAGACAGAGGACAGTTAGAGAAATGAGAGAAATAATAGGAAACAGATGATCATATCTTATCACCCACCTACAATTAATGAAAGGTAAATATCGAAAGAAAAGAGGAGAAATCATTGGGAAGAAAAAAATAATGGGCGAGGCAAAAATACTACAGGATAACATTAAGTAAAGTGATAACCAACCAATTTACCAGCTGGTTAGATTGTTTTGAAATAAAAACAAGTCAAGAGGTGGAGAAATTGAGAAACAAATGATAAATAGTTCGAAAGAAAAAAGAATTAATAGAAAAAAACCCCCATGGTAACATCATGTGAAGGGATTTTTAATCATTCTACGTGAAAGTCAATTTATTTTTTACAAAAAGGCAAAATGTATGAACAGGCTAAGGAGAATACAACATACGATGATGACAAGGGGGACGGAAATCGAAGGATAGATATATTAACATTATAACATAGATACAGGTGAAGAAAAGAAGCACGACAATGGAGGAGAAAAAAGAAAGTTAGAAAAAGCAGAAAAATAATATGAAATATATTTTCTAATCTTTGCACCTAAAAATTAGTAAAGAAATGTATAAATAAAAAGAAGAAAGAACTTGATCAAAAGAAAAAAGAAGAAGATCGAGGAAAAAATATTGCAGGATGACATATTGTAAAGGGATAATCAACAACTTTATGTGATGGTCATATCATTTTGACAGAAAAAAAAGTTAAGATGATTAAAAATCGAGAGAGAAAGGATAAATAGTTGGAAAAAAATTGAGGCAAAAAAACTGTAGGCTAAGATCACGTGAAGTGATTAACAAAAATTTACGTGACGGTCAAATCATTTCTACTTAAAAGGCAAAATGTATTAACAGTCTATGGAGAATAAACTATAAGATGATGACAAGGAGGAAGCTAGAACAAAAGGGTAAATTTAATAAAATTATGGCATAGATATAGGAGAAGAAAAAAAGCAAGACAACAGAGGAGGAAAAAGAAAGTGTGAAAAATGAGAGAAATAATAGGAAATATATGGTTATATCCTTTTACCCAGAAACAAGTAAAGAAAGGTAGAACTTTTTAAAAAAGCAATTAACAGAGAGGAAAAATTAATAAGAGAGATGAAAAAATCACTCAGTATAACATAAAGTGAAGTAATAATCAATCAATTTATGCGCTGTTTGAATTGTTTTGACATAAAAACAAAAGGTGAGAATAAAAATTGAGAGAAAAAAGGTTAAATAGTTGGAATGAAAAAAAGAATTGAGGGAAAAAAATGGTAGGATAACACCACCTGAAGCAATAATCAAACATTTTACATGCCAGTAATTTTTTTTTACTTAAAAAGGCTAAATGTATTAACAAGCTAATGATAATAAAACATATGATGATGAGAAGGACGAAGAGGAAAATGAAACGGTAAGTATAATTACATTACAGCATAGATATAGGTGAATAAAAGAAGCAAGACAACGGAGGAGGAAAAAGAAAGTCAGAAAAAGAAGAGAAATATAGGAAACAAATGGTCAAATATTATCCCCTAATACATGTGAACAGAACTAATTTTTTTTAGAAAGAAGGAGAAATCAATGGAAAGAAAAAAAGAACAAGAGTGGGGAAAAAATAATGCAAGATAATATAATGTAAAGTGATAATCAACTACTTTACGTAATGGTTAAAATTTTGACATAAAAAAAAGAGGAGGAAAGACCCAGAGAAAAAGAATAAATAGTTGGAAATAAAAAAATAATAGAGGGGAAAAAACTGTAGGATAACATCGTGTGATGATCAAACATTTTATGTGATGGTCAAATCATTTTTACATAAGAACGAGAGAAGAAAATGAAAATCAAGAATACGGACTGTAGAAGTAATTACATTTGCAACAGAGAAAACAATACGAAAATACATAAAGACAGACAAACTGCCAGGGGTGGAGAGGAAGAGAGGAGAACTGTGGACCATTTAGATAACTCTAGTCCATGTTCTTCTATTATTGGTAGATAGGACGCCAATTGAAATAGAAGAAGGAAATCTTAACTTAAGAAAGTTGATACATTAATATACATTGCCATGAGATATACATTAATATACCTTTTCCTCATTGTACACATTAATACTGCCATTCTAGAAACGTATCATACATATCAATACTACCGTTAAACTATTACTCGCGTACAGAACTTTTTTTTTATAGAAAACATAAGATATTTCATGCAAAATTAAAGTTCCAGATTCTGATTGAATTTCCCATATCAATGTGATGATGAAAGAATTATTATTAGTAACTGATTTGTACCCTGAGGAAGGAATGTTTATGACTAATCACATTAGCAACATAGAAAAATGAAGAAAAATATATTAAAGAAGTAGTGTAATGACAACGTGTAGGACAAAAAGAAAAAGCACAAAAACTTTCAGATCAAAATAGTTTTATCTGTGTTATCGCTTAATAATTGTTTTTATATTAAAAAACCAGTATTTGGTAAAACAAATTAGATATTTGATTAGATACAATCATATCATAAGTTTACACATAATTTATCATGATTTAGTGCAAGTGAGTAATTTGACTAATGCATTTTATTGTTGACATGGTTCATATATAGATTTTCATGTTTCAGCAATTATTTTCTAGTATACTTTTAAAAGGATAAATGAAATATATAATACCTTAAATGTTTTTCTTAATTTTTTACATGTTTAGCACTTCCCACGATTCATTAGATTCATTCCATAAATCTTATTAAAATTGAGTTTTATTTTTGGGAAGTATTTATTTTATTTCATTTAGGGTTCAGCATAGTCAGTCTGCACATTGGATTGGAAATAAGTTGGCTAATTTGTTGGGGGCTAGTTGATCATGGAAGCCAGTAAAAAGGGCTTCCGTCAGGGGGTGCAGCTTACAAAAGCTAAATCAATAGGTTGACTCAGCCTTTAATGATTCAACTGATTTTATAAATACCCCATCATGACCATCTTATCAAGAACAAAAACATCAATGTTCTTTTAGTTGGGTTTTGTGCCTTAGTTCAGCCATGGAAAACATGGTTTCCATGATGGGGAAGTGTATTAATTAATTCATAATCGATCTTTGAAAGCATACATCAAATGTACCTTGTGGGGAACTTATTCCACTCTTGATATGTTCACTTTGAGATCTTTCCGAAGCCGTTCACGTGCCCGGCCTCTAAAGTATCCACGCGATCACATTGGCCATGGATCTCCACTGCTTCTCCAACCCTCTTTGAAGACACTCTCCTTAGGGGGGGGTCCCTATTTCTTTCTTAAGTTTTTCTCAAAAACCTCATAAGTAAAATATATTGACTAATGCCCCTATGATCTTCTGCGTGTGACCCTCCAGATTGATGTATCATTATAGTTAATAAATTTAGCGGCCCAATAATAATTATTGATGAACCTTAGTGTTTAACTATATCAGCATATGGATTGTTTAACTATGAATTGATTCAACCCAGTTGATAGGTTAAGTTTCCAACCCATGGGATGCTAAGCTAGACCTCATGCTCTAGAAGATACCGAGTAGTTTTTGAACTCTCTCATAGAACCTTTACCGTCATCGGTTACTGTATATCTATAATCCATCATCCGTGTGTGACTCTTGAACAACTTAGGGTATGGATTATTATCAAACCCTAACTTGTCATTCAATTAGTATTGATGTGTAAAGGGGATCATTGGTGAACGCCTTGTCCAATATCCTCATTACCCTGCCCAGAGATTTTCGAGATCACCTTCCTTGAGTCAGTCTCCTCTTATATCGAGGGCGAATGATCCCATCTTGACAACTTAATTAACTTCATGAGCTTCTTACTACATCCAAGCTATGACTTGTTTGAATCTAATGATTAGAGGCTTTTAGTTGTACTCAAAATGTAGTTGTCCATTCATGACATTTCCTTGGTGTCTCAGACCAATAGAAAACTTGTACAACTAGAACATGAATCAACTTGATTGACGTTTAGGTATAATACCACTCATGGATTCATAGAATCAATCTGTAGTGTCACTACACTAATAGCCTTAGGATCAGCTATACTTATCATATGAGTAGGATTAGTTGGTGTCATTCTATCTATATAATAACATGTCCATCAGAACTATACATCGAATATGAATATTTAGAGTACATGTTTAAAGAATAGTGATATCTGTATTATGATCTCATCATATTTCACAATGTCATTGCACGTATTCATGAACTTCATTAAAAACATCACACTAGGCTAATAATGAAGGTAATATTTTATTCAATGAACATAAACAAATATCATGGTGTGATTTGGCTTGATGGCCACATAATATCCATCAATCTCCAAAATGGACTAAAGCCAATCACCCTTATGTAGTGATGCCATTGTTTGATAGTGACGCTAAAAAATTTCGTGAGATAATGGCTTATTTAGTGTGTTTGTTATGTTGTCAGTAGTTGAAATCCTTTCCATCATAATATTTCCTTGTGCAAAGATCTCCCTAATCAAGTGAAATCACCTCAAAATGTGTTTGGACTTCTAATGAGACTATGGCTCTTTCGCTTGTGCTATTGCACCATTGTCATCACACAACAATAGAACAGGTTATGAGATGGAAGAAACAACACCAAGTTTTGTGATGAATTTCTTCAACTAGACTACTTCCTTGTCGGCCTTTTACTGCTCCAATGTACTTAATTTCTGTTGTCAAGCCTGCTGTAGTACTTTGCTTGGAATTCTTCAAAGATATCGTGCCGCTGTTCAGTGCGAACAGGAATCCAGATATAGATCTACTATCGTTTGGATCGGACTAGAAACTTAAGTCAGTGTAACTCTAGAGCTTCAGCTCGTAACACTTCGAGCAAATGCAACATCAGGTCTCGTACATGGCACTACGTCCATGATGGATCTAATAGCAAAAGCGTATGTGATGCGGGATGTCATCGGGGATGTTGTCTGGTTGTGTATCGAGACAATGCTTGGATACCTAGGTGATGTCGGATATAGTTAATGACGTTGTCTGATAGATAAATCCCTAAGGGGATAAGAATACGTGATGCGACGAATCCTAGGCAGACGTATGCGTAGGCCCCTATTCATGGAGACTCGCCAAACTCTGAGCTCCGGCACGGGCAACCAGTGATAGTGATGGTGAGCGACGATAGTGACTATAATGGCAAACAGAACAATTCCATTGACGCTCGCACATAATGGACAGGCTCGACCCGTACCAAAAAATTCACCCCTAAAAGATGTAATATAATTGACGAGCAAGGGGAACAATGTACCTCGTTAGTGGCGGTTTGTCGTCATTGTCTTCATCGGTGCACGGGCTAGTGCAGGCAAGTAGGCGGAGGCATGCCGTGGACAGACACGGCTTGGCTCGACTGGATATTTTGAATTTGGATCTCAAAATTTGATATTCAGGTCCAATATCTGATATCGTCATTCTCCCCATGAGATAGGGGCGGATGACGACATCGAGACGTATGCCGATATCAGATATAATTAGTGTAGAAACCGATTTCTGATATCCATATCCAATATCCAGATATCAGAAAAAAGGAAACAAAAATTTTGAATTTCATTATCGAGTACAGCATCCGCCCCGTTACCATAATCTGATACCGATATCGGGACAGGCAATCACTAGCGGGCGGCACCATTTCTTAGTGTAGGCGGTGCAACTTTGCTCTCATGGCGTGGTTGCGTCGACCGCTGCGCGGGAGGCGTCTTAGGCTGACTGCAAGCCATGCACTACAGGCACACGGTTTTTTGCGCGCTTGTGATCAGGCTGAGAGGGGTCGGTGATGTACCTGCCACGAGCGGTGATGTCCGGCGATGCTTTCCCTTCCTACTTCCCTCTTCCTCTTCTCCGCTTTCCTCTTTTCCTCCTCCTCCCTCTTATCTTCACATTTCCTCCTCTCGCAGGACCAAAATAGAACGAAACTTCAAAAACTATAACTTCTGGTCTAAGATTCTAGGGCTTCATCATGCCCCCTTTTATAGGGGCATAATGGCCCTTACTAAGGGCAGGGCTGCCCTTAGTAAGAGCCCTAGTGCCCTTACAAGGGGGGATGGGGGTGTTATACAAAGGACCTCCCTGTATGACAAAAATAAAACATATATCCGATGTGTATTTGATGACGCAAAATGACACCAAATGCAGTGTCACGAACGCGAACACGACACGATGGATATGGACAGGACACAATGAACACGAATGCGACGAGCACAAATACAGAAACACGATAAAATGATGAAGGTGATACAAAATCAAAACGAGACAAAGATACAAATGTGCTTTCACCTGGGGTATGTGAACCCAGGTGTCCTCAATGACGCCTTGGTGTGTCACTTGGGCTGGATGGAAATCTGCGGGGCTGCCTATGATGATGATGATGGTGGCTCCAAGGAGGTTGACATGCTCCATCAATATGTAACTTTATACAGCATCGTTCTATCTCCAGGTGTCACACAGTCAAATCTCAAGTTGGGACTCTTTGCTCGGAATTGACGTGTGCCGGCCTCACTGCTAGGGCAGAACACTGAGCAGCATCGATCTCTTGCAGCGGAAGCTCTTGGGATTGCTTAAGATCGCATAGAAGGGGTTAGAGGAGATGGTGGTGCTAGGCACCGTCAGTGAATAGGGTCATTGCATTGATATCATCAAGAATACATTGTGGATTACATGGGGGAAGACGAGGGGTGTTACAAGGAATGAGACGAGGTGCCTTGCGCCGAGGTAATGTCGCCGCACCGCCTCAGGGTTGCCACTCCGCGCGCGCGCGCCCGCTCTGCCGCCCATCCGTGCGCCGGGCCAGGCGCCGCACGCCCGCGGGCATGGCGATCGCACACGCCACCCCTGCCTTGATGATCACACACGCCACCAGCACCCGTGTCTACACTCTGGCGTGTAGTCTGCGCGACGCCGCGGCGTTCGACGCCAAGAGCTGGGCGCTGTGCGCCCAGCATTACCCGCAAGAGTGCCATGCGCCCGCTGTGCCGTCTCGGCACTCTCTGTGCGCCACATGCCTTGGTCTCTTGGCGGGATGTCTCCCAGCCACGCGCCCCGCACACGCAATGCGCGCGCCGCCCGCGCGACTGCTACGCGGTACCCGCGCAACTCTGCACTTTGCGCCCGCGGCATGCCACCCGGCCTGCGCGTCCCACGCCCGTGCGCAACGCTTCCCACCCCCGTGCGCAGTGCTCGGCGCTGGTGGGTAGCGTTGGTGCCCGCGTGTGGCGCTGAGCGTTGGCGCGCGGCGCTTGCGCGCGCGTGCTGGTGCCGTTCAGCCAGCGCGACCAGCACATGCGGACCAGACCTGATCCGCCCCACCTTGGGCATGGACGGGCACGTGCACACTCTACCGGGAATCACCACCGACAGTTGCAATGGCCTAATAGATCAGGTATTGGGCATCGCTACCCATTTGACTCAGTACTCAAGACTTCGTGAGTCGAATACACGGACAAACCTTCCCAATAACCACTCAGGCCTCTGGGCAAGGAATGCTGCCTAGTTAGGGGCCTAACACCAGGAGTCTTAGGTTAGTGTTCCTTGGATATTTGAACTCCATGCCTCATTGGTATGAGACATTTTCTTATAGCTGTCCATGCCAAACCTTTTTCACAAGGATTTTATGTACATAGTTGGGGTAATCCTAGAAACCTCCTCGATCTATCTCTATAGATATGCATTCCTAATACGTAGCTTGATTCTCCCAAATCCTTCATGGTGATGATCTTGGATTACCATGTCTTTACTGATGACAAAAGCTCTGCATCATTCCGAGTAGAGTATCACCCATATATAAGATCGAGAAAGTGATTGCGCTCCCATTGGGTTTCTTGTATACACATTGTTCATTTTCATTCTTAATTAAGTCATTAGATCTGATACCCTCATTAAATCTGAGATTTCAGCTTGTCAAAGCTTGTTTTAATCCATAAATGGATTTTTGCAACGTGCAAACCGTATCTGGAAATTCCTTGTATACATCACCCTTGTGTTGTATCATATACACTTCTTCCTCAAGATTTCCATTGAGGAAAGTAGTCTTGACATCCATTTTTCCAGATCTCATGGTCATTGTGTGTAGCTATGATGATAAGAATTCTGATTTATCATGGCATCTGGCAAAAATATAGCATCATAGTCAACTCCCTACCTTTGATAACAACCTTTCACAACTAATCTTGCCATGTATGTGTCAACTTGTCCATTTACACCTGATATGTACTATATGATAACATGATAAATGCATGGGTATTTACATAAATTTTAGATGATTTTGGTATTATTAATTTAGAATTGATTATGCTATTTCTTTAGTTAACTAAATATTCATGCACTAGCTATAAATTCGAATTTTACACATTATGGTTATTTTTCACTAACCTCCTTCACCTCTTTGAAACCAAGAAGTTTTATTACTGATAAGTATTTTATAGTTCCAAATAAGAAGAAATTTACAGGAATGAGAAGATACAATTCTTAAGGAGTTGGAGAATTTTGGGGAGCTCACAGATTGTCAAAAGGAGCTTGAAAGGATCAGATGGTGTTGTGGGCCATCAAAAGGGAAGTTAGAGGGAGAAAGAAGCTGAAGGTCTAAAGAGGAAACTCTCTACCCATATACAAAAATATACAAAAATGGCAGGAGAAGATAATAGAAAATACCCAAAGGAGCATTTCCTTAATTATTTCAATGTATAAATTCTTTTTTTCTCCCTCATTTCCCCTCATTCTTGATGTGCTCTAGGTAATGGCTGGTCAGCAGGGCAATGTATTTTTAGAATCCAAGTTGTTCAATCTGCTTGATATAAGTTTGCTGAAGTTTTCATTTAACCTATTATCTTGTTTCCATAGAAAAATGCCTGAACCTGACAAAATATAAGGATCCAGACTTTAGAGAAAATATTGAAGGCTCATCACATCTATATTAACATTTTAGGGACTTAGATTCCCATTTTCCCATTTATCTATCCATTGCCCCTTTAAACCCATTATTTTATCACTCTGGACACTTATTTTGCCATTTCTCTATTTAGAATTGACTAGTGCATTCTCTAGACCTTCATCCATATCCCTAATTGGTTCCCTAAAAATTCATAAATAATATTCACCATTTTTACCTTTGAATTCCATCTTAAGCTCATTGATGGAGCGCACTAGTTTACTCCATCAGAGATGTCATCGGAGCCGCCATTATCATCGTCGACAGCCCGCCGGCTCACTTCCAGCCCGACACACATGCCAAGGCGAAGGTGAAACACCCGGGTTCCAATACCTCAAGTAAAGCACGTTTGCGTATTTAACCATTTTGATTTTTTTCGGTATGTGCTTCTTCTATTTGATGTTTCCTCACGTTCATGTGTTCGTGTTCATCGGGCCCGTGTTTGTCGTATCATGATCATATCTTTGTTAATTGTGTCTTTTCGTGTTTTCATGTTTGTATCATTGAACTTGTGTCAAAAATATATTTTTGTTTTGTATTATCGGGGGTTCAATGTATAAGAACCCCCACCTCCCCTAGTAAGGGCACTAGTGCCCGTACTAATGGCTCCCTTACCCTTAGTAAGGACAATCGTGCCCCTAGATAAGGGGCACGATGGAGCCCTAGCCCTCTCACAATAGTTTATTATGAGTAAGGATTTATTTGTCTCTCGCTGATCTCAGCAAGAACAAAATCAGAACGAGAGCAAGAAAGAGGAGGAAGAAGAGACGGAAGGAGAAAGAGAACGCCGCTGCCTTGTGGCTTGGCTGGCGATCTCCTTCAACCGCTCAACACACGCCCCATGCAGTTGGTAGTCCATAATCGTGTGGTCCTTGTACCACTTGACCGTGCGTGTACAAGGAAGAGATGGGAGGGAAAATGATCGCACCCTCGCGGTATGCTCCACGGTATGCTTTTTGTGCATGGTTTGTGCTGCTAACTCGTGTCACGGTCAACGATCAGTGAAGCATGCTCTGCAATCCAACGGGTATCTTAGCTGGCCATCGCACAGTACGATGGCTCCCGTTGGGATCTCCAACAACTTTGTGCCAGAGTGTGGCCCCACTATGATCGCATGTTGATCGGCTGATGCCCTGGTGTCAACGCCAACCATTGGCCTATTCGCTCGCCTGCCGTCCAATCGGTCGCGCAACATGAGTACTCGATGCGACGTCGACCTGCACGACGACGCCACCGCTGTTGCAATTGTGTGACCTTTGAGGTCAACGCAAGGGTCCAGTAAGCGCTGCCAGTAGCCTCCTCCAGAGCCACCGTGTTGCTGGTCATACGCTTGCCACTTTGAGGCTGCGCACCATGCATGTCATACTCATGGCATGATTTCCTGATGCCAACAGTGCCACGCCATACTACACAAGCTATGTGTTACACCACTTGGAGTTGATCACCTTGCATTCCGAGTTGCTGTGGGATTGCTGGAGTCACCATCTCCTGCTTGTGCACGCCTACCAGCCTCGCCCGTGCCAGTGGGGCTAGAGAGCTGTGACATCCTGACAAGTGGCCCTTTCCCCTCTACTTTGCACCGGTCATACCTCCTTTTGCACCCCTAGTGTTCGCGCTACCTACGTGCCTTTCAACGCCACCCGCATCTGCCGCGTGGCTCTGCTCGTGCCGACCCATCTTAAGGTCACTTTGCCAAACCTGGCCGATTGCTTGAGTCGGGTCCATGCTGTACGTCTCTTCCAACTTGTCCTTACCTCTAGCCATCGGCTACCCCTCCTATGCCACGACACTGCCCCAGTGGAGCCAAGACATGCCCTACAATGACATGCATCTGCCTACATGCGCGCCCCAGCCCGTGCCCGACGAAGACACTGAGAACAAATGGTGCCACCAACGAGGTACGTTGTTCCCCTTGCTCATAAGTTATATTACGTCATTCAATAAATTTTTGGCTGCACTCCATCGCGTTCGGGTTAAAATTAGGCGAAAGTTCATATATCAAAAGATATGACTTGAGCAAATTCCCTAGAACAGGTCGAGCCCGTCTGTTACGTGCGAGTGACTTAAAGGGAATTATTCCATTTAATGCCATATTTCTGCCGTACCTCCAACGAGGGTCAGAAGGTCAACGTCACCATGTGCAGTCGCCCACCTTGGTGCTCAGAACGCGGAGAATCCCCACGAGTCGGAGCCTGCACGTACGTTTGCCTAGGATTCATTGCATCATGTAGTTACATTCCCCTTAGGGATTTATCCATCACGTGAGGTCATTGACGTCATCTGGGTATCTGAGTATCGTCTTGGTACCAATCAGATGAGGTCTTGATGATGTCCGACATCACTCATCCACACCATTTATTCATTTACTCTCTATCTCCATATTTGACCACTTTCTCTCTCTAGGGCATGTTCTTCCTCTATCTAAAATCTTTCACTATCACTCTCTAGATTTTTCATCATCTCCCATTTTATAATCCAAAAAAATTGCAATAAAATTTCATTAACTAGGCCAAACAAAGTCAGATTTATGCTCCTAGTGCCGCCATCGTGTGATGTTGTGCGGTGTCGTGTGGCGGGTATGCAACACGGACACTGTTCTGCCGCCGGTCCGCGCACAAAAAAAAGCCTGCAACCTTTGGGAAAAGAGGTGCCATGTTCAGGACTTGGCCTACTTCCGCTATGTCTTGACTTAATTGGGACGATCCCAATTGTGTTGACCCGCTTGGCTGACCTACATGGGCCACAGTCAGGCCCCCCAACCCAAAGGCCCAAAGCAGAGCTGCCGCTGCCTGCACCGTAATCCCCTGCCAGGCTCGTCACCCACCGCCATGGCCCCCACACACCCCTACCCCCGTTACTAGAAAAAATAAATTATTTATTCTAGGCATTTACAATTTTAACCAATCAGGAGATATCTCTGAAAAATATTTTATGCATTAAAAACCAGAAACAATTTTGTAAGTTAACATAGTCAGTTTATCAAAACTTTAGTCATTAAAAAAGTTACAAAAATGTCTCTAACTCTTGTTTAATTAATTTTTTGTGGTTTTTGGTGTAAATTATAGAAAAATATATAAAAATATATTTTCTATTCCTGGCGATTAATTAAAATTAGGAAAAGTAGTAATAAATATTGTTAGTGTTTTATTTGTATGTATTATTCAATTTAAATCATAGCAAAACATATAGATTAACTAATTATCCATATAAAACCCAGATATTATATTTATCATTTTTAAACGCATTTCCTTCATTTCCAACCTAAGAAAAGTTCTGAAATTAAATTTTTTCCTCTGTATTTGTTGACCGTTTACTTTACCTATATTTTTAATAGAGTATTTAATTGTATATTTTCATTAATATTTTTTTGTTGAATGTGGATTAAAACAGCGACATTAGCCTTCTTAATTTCTGCTCATTGTACTCTCTATATTATTGATTGAAGTTTGAAGTTCAGAGATATTTTTGATAGAGTAAAGGGAGAGGAGCACTAAGTGGTCTCTAGAAAAAATTTTCATTTTTTTTTTTTGCAATTATTTTTATTTCTCTTCAAATCAGATGTTTTATACTGTGCAAAAGATCTCAACTCACATTTAATAGCTCTAGAAACTGTGGGTAAGACTAGAAATTTGGAAGAATCTCGTGCATAATTGGAGGAGACATTTATGGAGTAGACTAAGAATATGGCTAACATTTCTAATTTTTTGGTATAGAGTGATGAGATTGAGGGAATTTATGATCTAACCAAGAGAAAAACTCATCCTAGAGTCCATGGGGTTGTAGATATGAATGTGAATTTTAAAATAGACCCTTACCTTCATCAAATTTTATGGAAAATTGAATGAAGATACTTATACGTACTCACATGATATTGTGTAGAAATGTGATTCTTATAACATTGCATAGGGTACTTTAGATTCTTTCAAAACGAGAAATTTTAATCATACTCTTACGGTTAAGGCAAAAGATTGGTTCAAAATACTAACAATATGTATATTATATTAAATATGAGCATTCGCTTAAGCTATCTTATTGATAAGTTTAGTTTGATTTGAGATACTGCGTTTGGATATTTTTGATGCTAGAGCTTTATAGATGTCTGGGTATTTACATTATGTTGAAATTTTGGTTTAGTGTGTTTTGAAAATAGCAGTTTTCAAAAAACATAAATGAACCCACTTAAATGTGCAATGGTGCATGATTAAATATGTTACTTTACAATGGATATGTTTTGCCTGAGAGGGGATGTGAATTATGCCTTTACAAATTTTCTAGTTGAAACTATTCAGAATGATATGATTTTCCACCCATTTAGTGTGGGATGGTTGAAGGAGGCGAAGACACAGATTTGTATTCATGTCAGGGCTAGTCCTTTACTCCAGTCAAGAGTTTTTGAAATCCCTCACCCAAGTTTTATGGCCCCCAAGCAAAACACTCGGTAAAAGGGAATACACTAGATGTATTAAAAAAATTGATGAATATTTCAATGTCCTTAGCCCCCTTTGCCTCATGGGATCTGCAAGTCCTCCACCTTCTCTAAGGTCTCTCTTTACTTGCCCACATACCCAAATCTACATAATGTCCACAATGCCCTAAACCTTCATCGGAATTAAAGTGGTAATCAGGCAAACTCACAAACAGATACTAATAATTTCCAACTTTTAAACAAAGTATTTCACAGATAATTTGGGTTCAACATAATATGTATGAAAGATAATATAAAGTCAGAAAATGGTGTGCTCAACCATACATCTATGCAACGTGATATAAATTTAACTCATTGGATTTGAGGTTTATATATCTCTCTTTCTTATTCAATGCCCTTCATTTCTACCCTCTCTTCAATCTTCAACTTCTTATTATTTCCTTTCAATTAATCATTAACTCTTTGCTTTGTAATATGATATATATTCTCTCAATATTTTTCCACTCTTTATTTAAAACTTTTCTCTTATAAGAATGGAAATCTAACCCTTTTGATGATTCAAACCTCAGATATTTGCGTCTTTTATTTTCCCTTGAATGTTCCATTTTTATTTTCTTCTTTAAATTTTTATCGTCCTGTTGATCAGGCCTGAAATCAATAAAAAATGATAAAATAAATCAAGACGTACGAGGAATGGAGATTGAATCCTTAGTTCTTTCTCTTCTCTTTGTTACCTTGTGGGGGATGATCCCCATGGGAGCAAAAGAGTGAAGGACTTCTCTATCTTTCTTGGGACATAGTTCTTACAGATAGAGTGCTATAGGAGAGACCTTTCAACTTCAAAAACTAGAGCTAAAACGGAGGGGAAGTTCTTCCTCTCTAAGGGAGAGTAGGGGGCAGCATTAAATGCAAACAACTTTTGAATTATGGTGAGAAGACTTGCCTTTATTGCCCTTTTCTATCTCTTAGTAGTACAATTTCGTAGAAGGGTATTTTGGGAATTCTATAAAACCTCTGACCTCCATAAAATGAGATCACATGGTATATGTAAAAACCAAATTAAGGATAGCATAGCATGGTCAACCATCAACTTTTAAATGTTCGTCTCGTGTTCACAACCAAAATTATTAAATACATTTTATGGATTGATTATTTCAAGATTCAAAATATTTCTAGAACTCTTATCTCAATTTTCAAAAATTTCATTAGAAGAAGTGGCATTGATCAGATTCCTATAAAAGGCTAAAAAATATGCCATTAATTAATGTACGGTTGACTCAAAAATGAAATGCATAGATTGATTACTACTTGATCCGCCTCAACCTGCTAATTTGACTTATATACTCATATAGTTATGTGCTTCAATTTTTATTATTCTTAATTCATTTTGGAGAAAATTTTATTTAAAAGTTAAACATTTATTAGCTGTATATTTCCTATAGAACATATATAATCGAATTACTTGAGGGTAATTGAGTAATTACAAAAGCGATATCCTAATCGATGTATTTGACTAGTCAAGAAAATTCAGTTTATCTAGATATATGGGATCTATTCACACATGAAGTGTATAGTTTACTATACAAATTTGTAGTCGATATTTGTTGGTGCGATCATTCAACCTTACCTGCTAAAAGCATTATGTCCAGGCATTCCATGATCATAGGTGATGTGTTCATGTATAAGATGTTTTTTAGTTTCCAGCTCATTCAAAAACTCTATGGACATCATTTCAGCTGTTTTTGAAAATGTAATTGACATTTGTTGATAGAGTTGCATGGGTTGACCAAATTCCATGTAGACTTTGCATATAATTTCATCAAAATCCATACATTGGCCTGAAGTCAATGTTCTTTAATCATCGAAGCACATTCATCATCTAATCAGAAGGTTTATTTACTCTCATGTAATCAAATGTACTCTAGACATAATTTTTTTATGCATTGGTTCCCCCACAAATACCACTCTATTCCTAGCTACTTATATTTTGCTTCTACATAAAATGATGGTCCTTTTTGACGTTTTATGATTTTTTTATATGGGTGTGAAGATTGATGCTCTGCCATCACACTTGATTCTCAACTCTAAGGGTAATATTTTGATGAATTTCAAACAACTTAATATTAGTATTTTAATGGCTCTAATATCTAATATCTTGTTTTTGAAACTATTTAATATTAGTATTTTGGAAGTTTTAATATCTAATATCTAATATTTGTATTATGGTATTTCCTCTCATTATTACCCTCGAACGAAAATAGCCGTTGTGTAGAACATGCAGGGACATTTTTGGCAACAGAGAATAGACCTGAAATAAAAGAAACGAAAGAAAAGGGGGCTCGATAATCCTTTCTGAGAGAGAACAAGCAAGAGCACAAGAAAGGCAGCGAAATCGTCTGGTTTGCTCAAAGCGAAGGCTCAGTTTGTGAAGTGAAGGATCGAGTGGTTGTGGGTGTGCATTCGTCTGACTCTGGACAGAAACGGGTGCACTCTAAACCAAATAAATTTCTGATCTGATCAAATCTTGTTTTACATCTCATCGTTTTAACTTTTCTAAACCAAAGTTTTCAGAACTGATCGAACACGATCTTACATCCCATTGTTTTATCGTTTATAAACCAAGAATTCCTGAACTGATCAAACCCTGTTTTTACATCTCATCACTCTATCTCTTGTAAACCACAAATATTCCGAATTGGTTAACTTCTGTATGTGTTTCATCCTATCTTAAATCCAAAGGAATCTCGACTAACCATACGTTCCTTATCTCCTCGTCTTCCTCATTATAAAGCGAAAACGCCAAAACGTGCTGAACAGATTATGTACTTCTGATCTATGTGATTTGTCATTAATACCGAGTTTTTTATAACTGTCCTGGATTGATCGTGAATCTCTGAATGTCAAAATCACAGAAACTATTTATTGATCCAATCATTTCTCAAGCCAAGTCAGAACTGTTGAAAACTGATCTGAACTGTACGTGTAGCTATGAACTGAGCTTGTCTTACTGAAATCGGATTGCTATGGTTACTCTGATTTGATCGTCCAGTTTCTGAACATTTGGATTGATTATATAATCTTGAATCAACTAGTTGTTGAGTCTGAATTGATAATACACTCTCTGAACATCCTGAATATGTTGTTCATTTGAATTTACAATACAGCTATCAATAAGATTTTATTGTATTACTCTAAGTGTAAAGTTCCATTGGAAATCTATATCTATACAATTGAACTTTGCACTGAACATCACGCTACTGTCATACAAGTAATTAGTTCTTGTTTCATTTACTATTGAACAAGTGTTGAGGTTGAACTGAGGATTGATAGTACCTACAAATCAATCTGTAAAATTGATACGAGTATTCCCCAACTGAGAATCATTTTGATAACTTGGTGGATATTTGAACATTAAATTCATTCAGTTCTAATTGTGTAGTCGAGAAAGATTTTTCAGTGCAGGAAGAATACACTCAACAGATTTCAAGCACCGGAGGATGGACTGCGAAGTTTTTGAGCAAGATCTTACAGGTTCGAATTTGATTTCACTATTCAACAGATCAACAGACTCTGCACACTTGTTTTGCAGGTTTGACTGGGTGAGAGTCAGATCTTTAAAAAGAAACATCTTGAAGGACAGAACCATCAACAAAGTACAAATCCCTTTGAGTCGTGGCCTAGAAGAAGTTGGTGGAACGAGTGATGTTGTGAAAGCTAAGGGGGCCCGTGTCTACTCTCCATTTCAATTCTTAGTTAGGTGATATCCGTGTATCCCTATTACCAAGCTGTTTTAACTGGGGGGGTTAAAAACTTGGTTAGGGATTGATTAAAAATAAACTCTGGCAGGATATCCCAGGACAGGAGTAAGGGAATAGCCTTAACCTGTATAAAATATCATGTGTTATTCCTCATGCCCTTTAAAGCCTAAGCAGTCCTTGGAACATCTGCATAAAGCTCAGATCTAGAGGGTAAAGAAGATCTTAAGCCAAGTGAAAGAAAAATAGTAGAAGGGGTAGAGCCTAATTCCCCCCCCCCCCCCCTCTTAGGCTATCTCTAGAAACTTAAATTAACAGGGTGTAGAGTTTTACTGCTCATAAAGGTTCACAATTTGAGTATAATAGCAGAATTAGAGATTTTATACTCAATAAATTATCGAGGTCAGGAGGTTTATTTGAAACATTGAATAGATGTTATATCAATAATTTCTATGACTGCTCGAGCTTTTTGCTTACACGGTCCACCCGCCTCATCCTCAGCATTGTCCCTCTCCCTTCGACCTTCACTGACTGCTCCTGCATCTCGTCACTTGAGCCGCCGCTCACTCTCCGGTGCCTCTCCATCACATGCTCTGACTGCCACGACTGTCAACAAATTCTGCACTACGAGCCCGCCGACGAGGTACGCCGTCCTCTCGGGATGCTCGTTTACTTATCTCTTTCAATATAGATTTGATTTGACTCCACCACGCTCGGGCTAGGTAGGTGAGAGAGGTATTTGAGAGAAACTATGACAACTTTGCGCCTCTTACCAGTGCGGACGAGTGCGTCCATTAGATGCAAGCCCCATGGGTTGATTCTGTTCGGCCATCGACGCCTTTGTCGCTGCGATGAGGTTTGAGAGGCCTCCATCGCTGTCACCAGACGACCCCGCTCAAGCTTGGAGTTCAACGTCTCCCTCGAGTCAGAGCCTGCATGGACGACACGTAGGACGCCTCTTCATCATGTCGTAGTTACATTTACCCGTTAGGTTTACCCATCAGATGACGAAACCATCGATGTTCGATACCACTATCTATCTTTGGTACTGAGCCATTATACTTGGTGCCGACCATATGGTGTCCCCGACAACGTGTACCACCACGTATGGCGCGCATGTAATCGACGTACTTGTTTCTTAGTTTTCTCTCAATTCTTTCCTCTCACACATACTTAGCCCGAGCGTGGTGGAATCTAGACCAAAGTATACTGCAGAAGGTAAAATAACAAGCGGCAGAAAGAGGGTGTACCTCATCATCGGCCGCTCGTTGTGCAGGCTATTCGTCGATGCGACGATGAGAACTGGTGCGACAGATAGGAGGCGGAGAGCGACGACTGCTCAACTGGGGTGGCTGCGCAGTAGCAAGGGAATATGACGTAGGACGACTATGGGATGGACGATTTAGGGCGGATGACGAGGCTATGGGTAGGAATGGGTAAGGGATAAAACAATCCACAGAAATCACGGTCGATTCTCGGACTTAAAACCGATGAAATCTGGTGGTGCAGCTCCGACCCTTATCGAGGGCGGGAGTACTGTCTTCCCCCACCGCGACGATGCCTAAGCACCGAAATAAATACCTCGAATTCACATCGCGAAGAAACACTCGAGAAAAGGAGAGAAGAAGAGGAAATCCAAGTCTAATTCTGACGGCGGTGGAAACTTCCCGAGAAAATACTGAGCGGAGAACACGTCGACACCACAGGGTTCAGGTATACCTCAGCACCGTAGTGCGTGTAGAGGCTGCAGGTAATTCTGCTCGTGGCGGCGAAGCGGCGTGATACTGAAGCGGCGCGCCCGGCGTTGTCGGCCGCGCTGAAGCGCGGCGCCGGCGCGCGCGCGCTGGCGGGCGCGGAGCGCACGAGCAGCACGGCAGCGCGCGCGGCGAGCGCGCGCACTCGGCGCTGCGCGCCTCGCGCGCCGCTCCGCTGCGCGCCAGTGCGCTGGAGTGCGGCGGAGCCACCCGAGCGCGTGGCGGCTTTGAGGCGCCGCCGATGGCGCAGCGCCGCGCCGCGCCGCGGCGGCGGAGGCGCACGCGGCGCAGGAGGATGCACGCGGTGGCGTGCGGTCGCGGCGTGACGCGCGCTGCGGCGGTGATGACGACGGCGGCGCAGCGGCGGTGGCGGCGGCGGCACGACGGTGATGACGGCGGCGGCGGGAAGGTTAGGGCAAGATGAGGGGTAGGGCAATCCTCCAAGAAGAGTTAGAAAGAAAACTCAATTCTTGAATTATGATTGCCTAATGAGTTCTTGAAACAAATGACCTTATATAGGCCTTGGAGGAAAGAGAAAATAACTAGAAAATAAGACACGCAAGGGAAAACGTGCATCACGTCACGCTAAAGGGCAGTTGTGGATCTGCCTTTGGTGTCGTGTCATGACGCGCGTAGAGACGTGCGCGGGTGGTGACGTGGCGGACGACGGTTGTGGCGTGTTGACTTCTTCGTTGACTCCTGTTGACCGAGGTGGGTTGACTTCTGTTGACTTCATCTTTGGATCCGTAACGTCTGTGTTGACCCCGACTGCCTGCGGTGACGTGTCCCGGGCTGATGCATTGGCGTCCTCGCCATCAGAATATTAGTAGAGGCGTGGGCTGGCGAAGACGTTCGTATCTAGCTGAATCCTCTAAGGGCAGTTGCCTGGCACTCGATGTGATCACAATGGTCACTTAGGAACCCAACCCGCGTTGGCGATGTCTAAGAATGCTGGACAATTGAGGGCACATAATGGAGTTGGCCAGTCTCGATGAAATTCATGGCATGGGGGACCCACGATAGAGCATAATTACGGGCACTTCCTGGGATCTAATATTGACCAGAGTCTGCTACACGCTCAGTCGTCGATGGGGTATTGCCGTGGAAGCTGGATTGACGGTATGTGCAGATCTGGCCGACCGGAGGAAGCACCCAATTTTGTCCCTGATGGAAGACAGAAGAGCCGCCCACGATCACACTGTCCTGGGTCGACTGCAGGATCAAGTGCAGTTGCCCATCAGAGTGCAATCACCGTCCGCAGCCAACAAGGCGACAACTTGTCCAGGGGGGGGGAAGACCTTGATGGATACCCACATAACAAACGGGACTAATTAGGCTCTGAATTTTGCGATGGTGGATTCCCCAAGGGCAGGGCGAGGATTCAACACCGTCCGGTCGGGTAGTCAGGTTCATTGACCGAATCTTCATAGCGCCGGCATGATGTTCATGTCAACTGAGCGCATGGAGAAAAGGTGTGGGGAACACGTCCAGGGCGGCTTGGAGAGGGTTGGAGGATCTTGCACCCACCAAAGGTTTCTCATGGCAGGGGAGAAGGCAGATGGACTCCACACGCTAGATGAGAACTAGCTCCCCCAATCTCCCGACCTCCTCTTCCTTTTTTTTCTTCTTTAAGGGGCGGATCCTGCTTCCTTCAACAACACAATTTCTTAAGAAAAACAAGTCCAAGATCTTAGGGCGCCCACTCTTCCCTTATAAAGGGAAGTCAATTGGGCCCCTTATTCGGTAAACAAAGAGAGAGGAAAATGGGGTCCATTAGAGGCCCTTATATCATGGGCCCCCCATTACAAAATAAAGTGGAAATTAAAACATAAAAAGAAAAGACAAAGGGGGAATAAGGGAGGGGGAGTTCAAATTGCTAAGGACCCCCCTCCCACATGACGACAAAGACAGCAGCATAGACGGGACGCATTGCAGTGCGACAAAAACAAGACGACAAGTGCGGAAATTGCAAAAATACGACTATAGAAGACGATGAAAATCAAAAGCGATAAACAAGCATGTGTCACCCCGCTGTCGACGACGCTGGCGGGCGGTGCGGATGACATTGTTGACATTTTGAGATGGTGGGCCCCATCATTATGATATTAAGAAAAGGCAAAAATAAAGATTTATTTTAGTTCCTAAGTATCCCTGAGTTTCCTTGGGACGCTCCATCCACATTCAACTTATACATGTTCTTAGGAGGAGGCATCCACCAAATAGGTTTATTGTAGTAAACATATTGAAGTGGGTCGACTGGGAATTTCCAATTTAGTAGTCCTTGTACATCTTTTTTGCTTGTTATTTTAGATGGAGTAAGAAGGGGAGATACATTATGGACCGCTCCCTCTTACCTTTTTAATAATATTCCCATAACCCCTATGCGTACTTTCCCATTTGCACATATTCCTCTGTTTCCAAATTTCCCATGATAATAAAATGCATGAATGTTTTTTCAGGAGAGACTTTGCTTTCATGCATGTTTTTTCTTACTCGATTTGAAAATATTTCGAACGGGGAATGAATGTAAATCCGTTGGAGATCACATTTACTTATAAACCAATCCAGGATTGTGATGCAAAACGCTGACGCCCGGGATCGAACGGCGCGTTTCACGTCACAAGAATAGATGATGATATGATATAAATCAGTGTAAGAGATGAAAGTTATATGAATGAGCAGTTAGGAATCAGGAGATAAGAACGATAATCGTGACGGACTCCCAGGGTGAATGATCGGCTGATCAAACTCCCAATGACCCTCAGGTTCACTAGTCGTCTAGTCAAGAGGGGCGTCTGACGGCCCTGGTAAGTTCGGAATTTAAAGTTCGAGTGACAAACCGTTTACCTCAAGAAATAGGTCCTACTCTCGTCAACAGTAGCTATTCCTATTCCGACGTCACTTGAAGAATGGCGGCAGAGGACGCGATAGCGGACGACGGCACTGGAACAGGTAATAATACTGGTTAAGGATGGAGAGGAGATGAGCTGACCTGATGAGCAATTAGTCGTTGGCGTCTTCAAATTACGGCGTAGCGACGTGCTCCCGGGTGGGATATGGTCTGGCGGCGTCCGGCGCGCGCTTAGTGCACGACGCAGAAAAGGGAGTCGAAGGAGACGATCCAAGGTGGCGGCCGAGAACGATGGGCCACCAGCGTCGTGGCTACGGGGATTCGCAACCCCGAGGGGGACGGAGGAGCGCAGTGCTGGGGACTTTCGCGGCGCGGTCGTGGGGCCACGGCGCAGGCGTGGCTCTGCGGCGCGGCTGCGGGCCTGCGGAGCTGAATGCGTCGTGACGCGATCACGGGGCTGCGGTGCGATCGAGCCCTCGCGGTGATACCGTGGTGCCACGGCGCGGCGCGGCCTTGCAGGGGAAGTGCGGGACCGCGGCGCGGCGTGGTTCGGCAGCGCGTCGCGGGCAGCGACCTGCGGAGCGCGACTGCGGGGCCGCGGCGCGCGGTGCGTCTGGCGTGGGATCCACGGGCTGGCAGAGCCGGAGATGTCGAGCGGGATCGAAGGAGGCTGGGCGATGAGGGTTCAAGGCGATGGTTGGGCGGGGAAAGGAAAGGGGAGCAAGAAGATGAAGGTTCAAGAAGAGGTGAGCAAGAAGATGGTTGGGAGGGAGGCGTTCAAGAAGATGGGGAAGGGGGTGGAGGGGTGGAATGACGGGTTGTGGAGGTCAAATAATGGATGTTGAACGTTCAAGAAGACGAGGGGGTGAGGGTGAGCGAGGAGGAGGGCCAAGAAACGGGGTAGAAGACGGTCGGGCGAAGGGATGAGAAAGATGATGGTGGAGGACAGAACCAAGAACCTTGGTGGAGAGGAATCTTGGTGGGTCGCGGGCGATCCTCCGCGGTGGAGGCAGGTGTCCCGATGCAGCGCAGCGCCGTCGCCGTCTCGAACCTTGAGGGTGCCCAGAGTGATCTCGATGGGAGCTCTCTCTCGATTCTTGATCACGACAGCTTCTTGAAAAACCTTTAACGTACCGGAGTAATCTCGACGGCACGGTTGGGCACGTCACACCCGGAGTGATCTCGACGGACAGGACGTGGGCTCTACTCTTCGGAGTGGTCTCGACGAAGAGATGGGGCTAGCCAAACCCCCTACGCTACGACTACGATAAGGGGAAGATTCTTGAAACAATTTCAATTCAAAAACTTCCAAGTAGTCCCTTGGGCATGCCCTCCCCTTATATAGGGAGGAGGGGTGCCAAGGAGACGTGGGGAGAGGTTGAACTGTCATGAGACGTGGTTCGACCTCTCCTTACAAATTCAAAATACGATATTGGCCCAATCCCATAATTCGAAATGAAAAGAAATACACATAAGAAAAGCGTAAATTGTTCGAACCTACCCGGAGTACTTAAACCCCGGGTTGCGGACGTCGGCACGAGCTGTCCGACGTGGCTGTTGGCGTGTCGTCGTCGGTCGTCCGGCAGGTGTCGTTGTCGTCGTCAGGCTGTCGTCGGCAAGATGGTCCTCCATCAGATTGCTTACCCCATTCACTTTCATAAAACAGATGTCTCATGTTTTCCACTTGTGGGTCTCTTATGCAACAATAATATTTTGACACCATTTGCATCCACAGGTCTTGTATATTTCCATCTAATGGTAACCTATCCGTGAACATCCTCCATATGAAGAATTTAATTTTTGTCGGACCATGGTTTTCCATATGATAGTTAACATGGGAATTTTTTGTTTCTTCTGACCAAAATACTCCCACGCCGATTTTTTTGAAAACTCCCACGTGTTGTGAGACTCTGAATTCCAACATCTAAGTGATTATGAAGTCGTGTATTTGTATTTCTAATTTTTTCAATGAATGTTTCTGGTATGTTAGATAGTCTCAAATAGTTTCCCAATCATGATCTATGAGCTGTTGGACTATGAGATTTGGTTGTTTAATATCCATATTGGTTAGTTTTCCAATCCACCCTATACCCATCCAGTTTGTCTTACAGGCATTTACTTTGCCTTCTCCAATATTCCAATGAATAATTTCCAGCATGTCTTGCCATATATTTTTGAGTTTTTGGATTCGATGGGGTAAATATCTATCATTTACTTCTAAATCCTAGTGTCGAAATTTGGCTCTAACTAACTTGGCCCAAGGTGAGTCATTTTGGTGAAAATTCCATGCGCTCTTCATTCTTAAGAGTTTTCATGGTATCCTCTTATTATCTTATTCCTAAGACATTTTCATCTGTGGGAAAACATATATTTTCCCATGAAACCTAGTGTCTTTTTTTGGTCCCCCTCACTATTGGAACATAAGAATCTGGCTAAAGTTTGATTGATAGCATTCATTACATTCATGCCGAGATAGCAGGAGCATCAAGTTTTCCACAATATTTTTCTTTCCATTCAGAAACATAATTGCACTATCTGCGAAGAAACAATGGGATATAAGCGGTGCACCAGGTTTAATGTGATAGTTTCCTATTCTATTTGTTAGCATGCTTTGCATTATATTCCTGCCTAACACCTCTTCTTCCATGACGAATAAGCTAGATGAAATGGGATCTCCCTGGTGGATCTCTCTTGTCCGTTGGAAAAAGCTTGTAGAATTCCCGTCTACTAGAATAAAAAAGTTGCTATATGAAACACATCCATTTATCATTTCCATCCAGTCATTTGTGAATCCAAATATTTGAAGGACTAGACTTAGGAAAGGCTATTCTACTTGATCATATGCTTTCTCCATGTCCAGTTTGACAATCACATTGTGTCCCCATATTTTGTGATTGATCGATTGGGTGATTTCTTGTACTAAACCAATATTTTCATGAATGGATTTACCTTTTACGAATCCATATTGTTCTTCAGATATGAGTTTTGGTACTTTCCTCCTTAAATTCTGATTCAGTATGTTGTTGATGATTTTTAGTTCACATTACACAAATTGATTGGTCTCGTTTCATCAAATGATGTGGTTACTTAGTCTTTTGGTATGAGTGAGATGAAAGTGACTTTCCATGCTCTTGGTAATTTTTTGTGGACAAAAAAATGTTGTATTTGAATTGCAAACATCATGTTTTATAATGTCCAAACAACAAGTACAAAAACCATAGTGTAAATCCATCTGGCCCAGGGGCACTTTAACATCATTTGTAGTGCACTCTCAATTTTTTTGGCATCTGGAATACTACATAACATTATATTATTTCCTTGTGTTGCTTTGTATGGGATCACTTCTAGTAATGCTGGATCCCTACGCACTGTCAGAGTAGTAAGTAAATGTTTGTAATACTCCAAAGTCACGTTGTCCATTTGCCTTTGGTCATTCTTATAATTTTTTATATATTGGTGCATAATGATCCTTTCTAGTTCTATGATTGACTATTGAATGGAAGTATTTTGTATTCCTGTCTCCTTCTTTTAGCCAATTTACATTTTCCCTCTGCTTCAAAAGCATTTCATACTATTCTTCTCTTTCTGCCAATTCCTATTTCAGCTTTTTCCAGAATGCCTTTTTTAATTTTTCCAAGAACATTTCTCTTTCCTTGTCTAACTGGTCTATTTGTGCTTTGAGTTTCTCCTTCTCATGATGTCTATTTCTAAATGTTCTTCGATTCCAATGATGTAAGGCTCTTGTAAAATTTCCTAGTTTCGAATAGAGGTTGATCATGGGGTCTGAAACTTGTAGTTTGCTCCAATCGTTTCCTCTAAACTCCATGAAAGAATGATATTTAGCCCACATCGCTTGGAATCTGAATGGAGTTTTTCAATTTTTTTGTTCCCCTTGTTTGGAAGTTAGCAACATGGGAGCATGATCTGGTAGTCTTTTAGTTAGATATCTAAATTCTATTTAAGAAATAGTATGAAAAGCTGAGTTGATTAAAATCATATCTAATCTTTCATATATTCTGTCTGTACCTTGTCGACCACTACACCACGATAGAATATTTTCCTCATGCATAGGTTCAATCAGATCCAGAGATGCAATGATTGCATAGGTTCAATCTGTCTCCATCGCCGTTAGATTAGGATAATTTCCCCCTTGTTTCTTTTGACTATTCCGTATAATATTAAAGTCCCCCCCATGATCCAAGGGTTAAGTATGTTACTGAAGCGACAAACGAGATAATCCCATTGGTTTTGTCTCACTTCCATATGGTAGAATGCGTAGACAAAAGTGGAAATTACTACACAAGTTCCCTTGGTGAAGGCATAGTAATACTTTGCTGACACTCTAAAAAATTAACATTCGAGTCATTCTCCCCGAAAATCCATATCTTTCCTCTCTGTGGAGCATGATATTTTCCTAAACCAATTTTCCTGCTGTATTTATCTATTTGTTCCTTATGTACTATTGGTTCTAGTAAACCTAGTATTTGAATTTTATGTGTTTTAATTAATTGCTCTAATCTAAGGTTAGTTTCTGCTTTGGCTATTCATCTACAACTCCATATCAAGATGTTAAACATTTATCTTTCCAAGACTTAAGCCTTTCTTCTCTAAGGGCTCTTGTTTTTTGGTGATATGTGAATAGGTACGTTTGCTTTGTCTTTTCTGATTGGTAAGTTCTCTTGTGTATGTGATCTTGTATAAAGTTTGTGTGGAATGGTAGTATTTGTTTGTGGCATGACATTCTCCAAGTAATCTTCTATATTTATGTATTGTGTAGACCACAGATTATTTAGGAAACTAGATTTCCTTAAGGGTGTGTTGACAGTGGATGAAACTCCTTGTTCATCTCTGCATTCCTTTCCTTCACTATAATGACTCTATGATGACTTCCTCATGCAAATCTGTTAAGATCTCAAATCTATTGCTCCTGTTTATGTTTTCTTGAGTTTCTAATATTTTTGTTTCTGATGTCTTTATGACTTTTTCAAGGTTCATTACCATATTTGGGGGAACTGCTGTACTAGATTTTTATTTCTATTCTAAGCGTGGGTTTTCTGTCATCCCATTTGCATCAATCTTGATGGTATATATTTTTTGCACCCACTTTGGCTGTATATTTTGGGGTGTCCATTTCCCTTTTGTCTTTCAACATCTTTGTGATGAGTGGCCTACCATCTGGCAGTGTGTTCATAACAATGGTTTTTTTTTTCTATGATAACACTTTGCTTGATGAGTTTCTTGGACCCATTTTGGATTAGTATAAATTTTCGTATTTTCTGCCGGATACCTATTTCTATACATGCCCGTGCATAACCTAGGCGACTGAAATTGCTAACACCTTCATCTGTGGTTATAAAAGTACCTAGCATTGATATAATGAAATGAAAAGACCTGGGTTAAAGAAGTGTGATCTTAATCCTAGAAAACCAATCCAAATGGGTATTCTTGAGGATTCCTTCTCTGAGGATAATTTTAGGATCCATCAAATGATCACATTGTGTATGTGCCTAGTTTCCATATAGTACGGTTCCAAGCTATTTCAAAGTCTTGCCGTACTTCAAACCTGATTAGGATATGTCTTCCATCGAGGGCATAAACCATAAATGTCCTTTCAGTATATTTTGTTTCTTTAGTGCCCCATGGATTAGCTTTATGTATGTTCGCCAAATGTGAATTTTTCAAACTATAGTGTCCTCAAAAGGTTTGGCCATTAACGTAAACTCTTCATCTGAGAAGTGAATCATTTGCATTCCATCAAGCATTGAGTGTGCTCTGTTTGGGATCAATTGTTAAAAGTTGGAAGAATTGGCGTATTATGAATAGCTATCTCAGGCTGTGTTGGTTCTCCTTCAAACGACATAGGACATTGTTCATCTAGAAGGGCTTCCTTGTAGCTCTTAATGTCCGTGCTGGTATAATTGTTGATGTTTTCTGACTCATTTCTAGATGTTTGCCTATTATCTTTAGCTTCTATATCATCTGAAAATTGTTTTCCCTTCTCTCCAACTGTTGTGCTTTCTGTGGAATATTTCCTCAAACTTTATGTCGACATGTTTTCATCCAATTCCTGACCATGTTTTTGAATCTAAATGGGAGATGAATTCTTGGTCTATAAGCCAGATAACACTTTCTGTCTTCCTTTTGAAATGTTTTATTTTGTTCACGTCTTGTTCTACTTAGTTGTGTTTGTGTAACCATTTGGTCTACTGCTTTCGTCTTTTGGTTCCTCTCCCCTTCAAAGTTCTTCCATTTTTATGAGATATATATCTTATTTCCCTTCATTTCCATGGAATTTTTTTATCCTTTTATCCTCCCCTTTATTCACTTTACTTTCTTCCTTCGTATTCTTCCGTTCATGCATGTCCTTGATGATTGTTTCTAAGCCACTATTCTCTTAGTCATTTTCTAGTAAATGTTCCCGCTTTGTTATTCCAGGTATTCCAAGTTTTCTAGGTTGTTGGTTGTCATTTGATCTAATTCTAGGGTCCCTTCAATGTGTCTTGAACCCCTAAACCTTTTATCCTTTTGGCGTTTGCTTCCACCTAGTAGTTGAGGTTTTGTGTATATATTAACAATTACAACAATTGGCCTAGGTAACATTTCCCTCTTTATTGAGCATGTGCAATATCCCTTTCCATCATATACCATAAAACTACTGTCCATTTTATTCATACTAGACGTCTCTCGGTAATCCATTTCATTGCCATATCATAAATTCATCCTACTTCATTTTGAAATTCTCCTCCTAGGATGCGCCAATGTTTAGCAAATTCTACAACATTAGCAGCACTTCCTGCATTGTGGTGCCAAGACACTCAATTTTCTCTGATTTTCTGTTATAAATTTTGTTTTTCCATTCAATCTTCAATGGTCTAGGCAAGTTTGGTCTACTCAAAGAGATGCTGCTACCATTGACCCAACTTTTATTTTGTTGTGCATTGTAATTTGATAACAATTAAATTAAGATTTCGTCTGTCATTAGATTCTCCTTTTTCTTTTCCCACTATATGCAGAATCTTTAAAATCCCTACTTCTTTAGTATGTCGGAAAAATTGAGTAAGCTCAAGGCCTTTGTCTAACTGAATGTCAAATATTTCTATATTAGCCTTTAAATAATTTGTCATTGTATCCTTCTCATCTTTCTGCTTCCCAGTTCGAAGACTCTTTATCGTTCCTGAATACACTGTTGATGAGAATCCCGGTCCCATCATAACTATCGATGCATCTAAATCCACGTCTTGTTTAGAACTACGCTTAACCAATACTTCCCTACTATTCTCACACTCACAATTGTACTATATATCAATAGGTCACTCTATAGTAAGTCTAATGCACTTTTTTGTCTGATTTTGTGTCTAACGCCCAATGCATGGGAAGTTCTTACGCTCTAGTTGATATGTTGTCAGATAATATAGATATTTATACACGCCATCCATTGAGGAAAAATCAAACCAAATCACCAATACATCGCTCCAACATTTAAATCATCGATTTTAAATCAAAATCACACAAAATTGAATCGCTTGTTTTGTTAGGAAATACCTTGGCATTTACCTGATTTTGCTTTGTCTCAATCTTATAAAGACGCAACCCTGTTTGGTTTTCCTTCTTCCACTTGGACACTCTTCTCAACTTCTGATATGCCTGACTTGGCCTCATTTCCTTTTCTTCCTCTAGTTATACCCTGCCTTAGTACTGTGGATCAGCCTCCCTCCCACTCCCCTCCCTCTTCCTCCACCCTATCGCTCCCTCCCTCTTCCATCCCCGCTCCTCCTCGACCCTCCCTCTCCATCCCTCCTCCATCGTGCTCATCCCCCCCCCCTCCCTCCCTCCCCTCATCACCCTCCTCCCTCCCTCTCCCTCCCTCACCCTCACCTCCCTCTCTCTCCCTCCCTCACCCTCGCCTCCCTCCCTCTCCCTTTCTCATCCTCGCCCGCCCTCCCTCCTCCATCGCCCCTTCCTCTATCCACTCTCTCCCTCCGTCCCCCTCACCCCTTCCCGAGAGGATGATGGGGGACCATCTTGACAGCAAGACGGACCGTCGCCAACAGCCACACCAAGCTGCTTGAGCTAACGCCTGCGACGCCTTGTTTAAGTACTCAAAGTGAAAGTCAAAGCTGCACGTATTTTCTATTTTATTTTCTCTATGTCTTTGTTGTAATTTCCTCGCTGGATTGTGGGCCGGGCCGCTTGTGTTTTGGCCTTGTCCATTTAGTTCGTTTAATTTTTTCATTTTAGAGAGAACCGCTCGTGTTGAGATGGTTCTCTCAAGTTACGCCGATTGGGCAAGCCCATGGCCCTATATAAGGATGGCATGCCCAAGAGGAAAGACAGGCTGATTGTGAGAAAATCTAAAGTGTTGTGTTGTTTTCATTTAGCCATAGTCTAGAGAGTAGTTCTTAGAAATTCAACTTCATCTTAGATCATGGAGACGTGGTTTATCCTCCACGACTGAATCACGTGTGGAGTCCGAAGCCTTCTCCTTCCTAGTTTTCCTTTCTTTGCCAGAAATTCCGTTCTTGGCAGTTATTGTGCAAGAAGCATTCAAGAACTTGGATCTTGGAGCAGTTCTTGGGTCTCCGGCCTCTTCTTTCAACGCCAGAAAATCGACGTTGTCAGAGGATCTGTGCTGCCGCTGCTCGTGATCTACCGCGCCTCCTTTGGCCACGGTCAAGCGCCGCCTCGGTAAGCTCTCGTGGACAACACCGCCCCTCCCCTTGCACGGTGCGCCCGTGCGCCATGACCGAGCACGCGAGCTCCACCGCCCGCGTGTGGCAAACGCGTTCGCAGTACGCCTGCGCACCACACCTGACGCGTCTCCTCCTGTACGCCTCGGCCAGGCGGTGCTGCCTTCGCTACGCGCTTTTGCACGCCACGCCTTTGCCATGCCCTCTGTGCGGCCTGATGGTGCACTGTGCCCTCGTTGGCACCATACCTGCGATCCTCTTACCTTGGGCATCACGCCTCAGACTGCCGCATCATTGAGCGACAGCAACATCTTGCTGACTTACCAGGTTCATAGGATTACATTCCCCTCTATCGCAGATCTTTGCTTTCTTCAGTGTTGTCTCTTTGTTGTTCCGGACCTTGAGAGATAGGACCTGACAGACCCGTCTTAAGTGAATAGCCGTATATTTTCTTGTGGTCGTGCATTAGTTCCTTCGTGGAACATGGGACATTTTTGGATAGTCATACTATCCATCGTCTTACGCGTCTTGATTTGGCCCAAAGGGACATTGGGAAGTCGGTTGTGCTCAATCGAACTTCGCCCACCTAACTACTCTTCGAATTTGACTGTGATATTCTAAATACTTGTCGTTGTTTCTAAAATTCGTCATTTCTTTTACAATCTAGAAGTTGGTGCATTCGTAAACGTTAGCTGTGGTGTAACCCGAGCCGACCGATCCCGGCAGGTCGTGTTACATCACCTCCTCCCTCGCCCCTTCCTCTATCCACTCTTTCCCTCTGTCCTCCTAGCCCAGCCCTCCCTCCTCCCTCTCCCCTTCCTCTTTCATCTCTCTAAATCTGTCACCCTCGCCCCTCCCTCCCTCCTCCCTCCTCCCTCAACCCTTCCATGCCCTCGCCCCATCCTCTCTCCTTCATCTCCCTCTGTGACCCTCGTCCCTCCTTCCCTCCTCCCTCGCCCCTACTATCTATCTATCTATCTATCTTTTGTTTTTTTTATTATTTTTTTAATGATGCGATTTCATTGATATGAACGTGACTTTACAAAGTTTTTTTTTGCCATGCGGCTGCCACCTGGGATATGAGTGTTATTAATCTGGGGGATGAGGTACATAAAATTGAAATTGACAAAGCCTCCTTATATGAATGTCGTCGACGATGATGACAACATCAATTCTTTCTTCCTCTTGTGGAGCTAGAGGCTGCATTTCATGATGTATTTTGTCATGTAGCAGTCTACACCGTGATTTGCTTTTGTCTCATCCTCTATATGCGGAGACATTTTCAGAAATATGCCATGTGTTTGCCTCCTTGTATTCCAGTTTGCTTCAGACATTGCATTTTCAAATCATGGTGTGTAGTGCTCTTCTCTAGACTCGGGCTCCATCATTTTTGTTGAATACTTGACCTGCACCTGAAAAAACACACCATGGCATGCACAAATGCATCTCAAGTAAAACTTGGATATTGGTTAGGATTTGTATTAGATCTCTTGGTTCAAGTGAAATCAGAAATCATTCAAGTAAAAATTTGACGTCATGCAAATAAATTTTTATATTTACTTTTCTTTTCACTGTAGTCTATGAGAATACCTTAGAGTATGACGCTTATAGCCCCGTTAGGAATTGACATGTGAATTGGGGGCATACACAAGGCTAACCAAGTAGTAATAAAATTTGACTCTCAAAAACAACAACACAGAAACTGTAGCAGTTTACAGCATGGATATGTTCCTCAGTCCATTGACTTGGTTCCAAGGATGTGCATTTCATGAGGATTAGCATTGACTTTTAGGGGGAGGCTTATTTTCAGCTTTGGTATGAGCTTAAACACCAGAATCAGTTGCTTTGCAAATCCCACTTTTCTGCATAAACTTCATTTTGAGCTTTGGTTTTTCCTTTCTGTTATTTTTTTGTTGAAGTTTTTGAGTTCTCCCATGATTGTTATGTTGCCCTTTCAATCTTGTGCTTGTTCTTTCTTGTTCAAGAGACTTGCTTTCTATGGCGTTTGCCATGTTGATGGCCTTTATCGCATTCATGTTGATGGGCTTTTGCCATTTCAAAGGTCTTCATGATTTCTGTATTAGCCTCTTTCCCCCTTCTAGTGGTGGGCTTTTGTCATTTTCCCGTACCTCAAATAGCAAGCCCCAGACTAAGACGCATACTCTAGCTGTCCCTGCTACATAGTTTGTATTACTGGATTGATGATCTTATATCTATAGCTTCATGATTGACCTTGGATATTCCTCTTGATCCCACTTTCTCTTCTTTCAGAGGAATATAAGCTGTCTAATCTTTAGGAATCCCCATTCCATAATGTATGACAGTCGGAAAATATATTCATAGTTTTAGTAAATCTAAAATAAAGTACATCGTGTCTCATGACAACATAAAAACATGTTGAACAATATATATTAATACTCCATTTATTGCATTGAAGTTTTGAATTTTTTAATAATTTAAAATTTAAAAGAAAAAACATACCTCTTGGCTTGCGTCTAGCTTCCATATATTCACAATGGTTTTAATTTGTGCTCATTGATTTAAAGTATTTGGGATGTGGCATACCTAATTTGTCCATTCAGTATCTGCCTTCTGCTTGAATTGGTAAGTCTTCTACCCTACAAAACAAAAAATTCTCATTTTTGTCAATAGCATAGGTAGCTAACGCATCTGCAACACTATTCCCTTCTTGATAAATATGCTTTATTTCCTCTATTTGATTTATGTGTCTCATAATCTGTTCCCACCATTCTCTTGATTTCCATAGAGAGCTGATACGGCTTTGTATTATTTGACAGAGTGCTGTAGAATCAGATTCTAGAATTATTCTTTTGATACCTTTACTTTCACATAGTCTTAATCCATCTAGTTGTGCCCAGCCTTTTGCCTCCATATTAGCCTCTTCTGGGTATCCATAGGAGAAGGCAAAAATCATCACATGTTGCGCATTTCTTACGATTCCTCCTGCTACTTTCCCAGGATTTACTTTTGATGCGCCATCTACATTAAGTTTATATATTGATCCCTTAGATGGCCTCCAGGAAATGAGTACAATATTATGTTTGTATTTCAGTGGTCCCGGGTCTATATTATAGTTTATCAAGCTTTGAACATCTTTTTTTTATGTGATTTTTGTGGGTGTACTGATGTGTTCAATGTTTTTTATCCACGCTTGTATTTTATGAGTGATAGACCAATATCCCTTATCTCCATTTTCCCATTTCCTTAGATTTCTTTTCTTCCATATTTCCCATAGGAGTAGTAGGCATGAACATTTCCATAAGATAGAGGCTTTACTCTCTTTCGATGCAGGCCTCATTATGCTCATTAACCATTCCTTCGATAACAATTAGGAAGTTTGAGTCACATTCCACTTCTGCATTAGCCACTTCCAGAGGGGTCTCGCCCAATCCTCTGCAAAAAATAGATGATCTCGATCCTCTACGTGAGGGTTTCTTGGGCAACAAGAACATTTCGATACAAGATGGACACCAATTTTTGTATATTTTTGTCCACTGGCAATACATCATTGAAAAATCTCCACATAAAAAACTTGATCTTTGTAGGTATCCTAGTTTTCCATACTATTGTGTTTAGGATATTTTGGGGTTTCTTGCTGTGAAAATGCTGCCATGCTGACTTTGTAGTAAAGTCTCCATGTGTAGTAAGAGTCCAAATTGCTGAATCTGAAACATTAGATAATTTATATTCCTTGTTTCTCATTCGTGTGATAATCTGTTCAGGAACCCCGTGATGTCGAAGATAGGGTTCCCAATCTTTGGTGAGTAGATCCTTGACTGTTAGTGTTGATTCTCGCCTAGTGCAGCCTGGAATATGTTCAAGTAGACCCATTCTGCTCCAGTTTTTAGTCCACATATCGATATTTCCATGACCCAAATTCCATTGTAAGACATTCTCCATCTCTTATTAGACCTTGAGGTTTTGTATTCATTGGGGCATTGGTCGGTCAGATTGTATGATGTCCCAACTTCCAAATTTTGCTCTAATAAGTCTGGCCCAAAGAGAGGTATTCTTATAAAATGACCATTCCCGTTTCATTTGAAGAATGTTCATTGTGTCCTCTAACGACCGTATGCCAAGTCCATTCTCTTTGGTTGTAAAGTAAAGTTTTGGGCAAGCCACCCAATGTCTCTTCTTGGCTCCCTCATTGCTTGACCATAAGAATTGTGCCAGAATTCTATTTATCCTTTTAGTAAAATTTTGAAGAACATCATAAACAGAGAGTGTATGAATAGGAATGTTGTTTAATACATGCTTATTTAAAGTAAGTCGCCCTCCTGGAGATAGCCATTTTCCTTTCCACCCTTCCAATCTTCGTGTGATATTTGTTAGTATGCCATCAAAATATATACTTTCAGCTTGACTAGTAAATATCGGACAACCCAAATAGAAAAAAGGAAAACAACCAGCAGAAAAAGAAGTATGTTCTTTAATTTCATTTTTTCTGTGTAAATATGTTTTATCAGCCACATAAAATGTACTTTTAGTTCTATTAATCCTCTGCCTTGAAGTCCGCTCATATCTGTCTAATAGATACATCATATTTCTCAATGAGTTCTTTTTTCCATTGAGGAATATGATGGTATCATCTGCAAATAAGCAATGCCATATGAGTGGCGCTCCATGTTTTATAAAATAATGACCAATCTGATTAGTATCCATACTCTTTTGAATATTGCGACTAAGAATTTTTTCTGCAAGTATGAACAAACTAGGTGAGATTGGATCGCCTTGGCGAAGCCCTCGTGATGCTTGAAAAAATGGGGTTGAATTCCCATCCACAGACACTGAGAAATTATTATGCTCTACACAAGATTTAATCTTATTCATCCATGCCTCACTGAATCCAAATTTATACAAAACTGAAAACAGGAAGTTCCATTCAAGTCTATCATATGCTTTTTCCATATCTAGTTTCATAATCACATTTTGGCCCCCTATTTTGTGATGTAATGATTGGGAAATTTCCTGTACGAGTCCAACACACTCATGAATTGATTTAGGCTTAACAAATCCAAATTGTTCACCCGAGATGAGCTTTGGAAGTACGGTCCTCAATCATTGATTATGAAATCCAAATCCAAATCCAATTCCAATTTCCTGTACGACTTAACAAATCCAAATTAGAATCTTTGTGATTATTCGATAGGCGACATTGCATAAACTAATCGGTCTTAAATCAAAAAATGAATTTGGTGTTTGGGTTTTAGGTATCAAGGCTATAAATGTTGCCTTCCATGCCCTCGGCAAAGATATTCCACCAAAAAAAGAAGTTATTGCAGCAAAAACATCATTTTGGACAATATGCCAGCAAAAGGTGAAAAAACGTGGAGTAAAGCCATCTGGACCTGGCGCACTATCAGGATTCATCGAGGCTAATGTCTCAAAAATTTCTGTCATATCAGGTGGTTTACATAACATGATATTGTCCTCATCTGATATAGTACTTGGTATAGCCTCCGATAAACCTTGATCTATCTGTCTAGGTTGTGAAGGTCGAAGATTTTGGTAGAAATTCATAGCTGCATTTTCTAGTTGTTGATCATGGTCATAATTTTCTCTTATGTTGGAGTTGTAGTCTCGTTTTTCTCTAGCATTAACAAGCATAGGAAAATATTTGGTATTATGGTCTCCCGCTGCTAACCATCTTTTGTTTACTTTTTGTTTAAGAAATATTTCATATTGCTCCTCTCGCAGAGACAATTCTCGCACTAATTCTTTCCATTTATCTTCTTTTTGGTTATCCCAATTGTTTTGGAGTTCAATTTCAAGGCTATCTATTTGGTTCTTTACCTTCTCTTTCTCAGTGTAAATGTTACCAAAGGATTCTCTATTCCAATGTTTTAGAGCTTGTTTAAGTGCTCTATGTCTGGTACTCAGATTGGCCATAGGCTCTACTTCACTCACCGTGTTCCAATGTTTTTCTACGAACTCATAAAAGTTATGATGTTTAGTCCACATAGCTTGAAATCTGAAAGGAGATCTTCTATTCCTATGTTGTAAGTGTTGAAATGCTAATAGCATGGGTGCATGATCTGAAAGTCATTTTGGGAGGTATTCTATTTTGTATGGGGGAAGTGAACTAGCACGTATAGTCATAAGGATGCGGTCAAGTCGTTCATAAATTCGATAACATGCATGTCTCCTATTACGCCATGACTTATGATTTCCTTCATGATGAGGTTCGACAAGCTCCAACTGCATGATAGCATAATTGAATTCCTCCATGTCTCATTGATTCGGAGCATTTCCTCCTTTTTTTCTGACACATTTCGTATCATATTGAAGTCTCCTCCTATGATCCATGGTAATGGTGTATCACTGAATTTACATACTAAATGCTCCCACAATGTTGTTCGAATTTGACTATGATAAGATGCATAAATGAAAGTAATCATTACACTGTCCACCCCTTTTTGAGCCTTTATAGTAATACTTTGTGTGCAGTGATCTATAATCTGAATACATACATCCTTTTTCCAGAACAACCAGATTTTCCCTTCAGGATGGGTGGAACAATTATGCATTCCTATTTTAGTCGTATAACTACTTATTTTATTTGGGTTAGCAATTGGTTCGATAATACCTATAATTTCCAAGTGATTTTCCTTAATCAATCGCTTTATTCTAACACATGTTTCTGACTTTGCTATACCCCTACAATTCCAAAATAAAGTGTTAATCGTTATCCTCTATAAAATATTGCCGCCGATGCTCTAAGGGGCTAAATTCTGATTTTCTAATGGATAGGCTAGATTCTTCATCTGATAATGATGTTATTCTCATATCTTCAAATATCTGTATATGCATATGAGATAAATTCTCAAGAGACTTATTTCGCTAAAGCAGTTTTTCCTTCCATCTTTATCTAGGGGTTTACCTTTTTCCAACCTCGTGTGCCTCACAACAGTTTGATATTCCTGATTTCTCTCATGTTCTTTCGTGGCATGTGTCACATCTTGGGGTTTACTGGGTAGGTGAAACCTATTTTGAACTTCAGCATATACCTGTTGGATGGGTGTGGTAAATTTTGGTGGTGGGTTTAATGCAGCGGTGGTTTCTGTACTTGTGGAAGCATTTTCTCTACTAATCCTTGGCCGTCATTGCATATTGATCTGCTTCTTTGGAGCAAATCCATAGTTGGAAGGTATTTGTTTCCCTTGTACGTCATTGGCATCTCTAAATGGCTTAGGTTTGTATTGAGAAGTCTGATTTTTTGTGATGAAATGTTTGTCCTCTCTCTTCCTACAACCAGGCTATGTCCAATCCTTTGACCATGTGCACAGAACATTGGGTAGCTCTCTAAAATTACCTTTTGCTTGATAATTTCTGTTGAGCCATTTTGGATCAAGATGAATTCCGGAATCGGTTTGGATATATCAATTTCGACACGAGCTCGGGCATAACCTGGCCTAGTAAAATTTTTGACTCCCTCATCCATAATAATAAATTTTCCCAACGTAGATACTATGGATTGGAAAGGTGCTGGGTTGAAAAATTGTGATCAGAGGCCAGGAAAACCAACCCATATTGGGACCAATGTGGATTCTTTCTCAGAAGAAAAGTGTGGGGTCCAACCAAAAGTTCTCAAAGTAATGTTATCAAGGTGCCACAAATTTTGACTCCAAGCCCTTTGAAAATCTACTTGATTCTTGAACCGTAAAATCACATGTCTTTCATCAAGGGCTGCAATTGAAAATTTATCAACAAAAATATTCAATTTTTCTAATGCCTCAAATAAAAACTTTATATCAGGTCTCCCATAGGTAAATTTTCCAACAATGTATATCAGGTCCCTACTTGGGTTGTCATTCCAAAATTGGGGGATGATTAAACTCTCTTTATCAGAAGTGGGACTATGCATCCGCTCTATAATTTCTAGTACTGTGTCATTTTCTGAATCAATGTCTTGTACTGTATTGCTATAGTTTTTTCTATTTTCAAGTGATTGTATAGATGATGGTATCCTACTTGGTATCTCTGTACTTGATAGAGGGGACTGAGCTTTGCATTTAAGGCTCCTATGAACATTTTTAATTTAGTTCTTCATCAACCATTAATGGGTTAAAGTTTTGAATTTAAAAGGCAAAATTCTTATGCTATTGGTTCTACCCTTAGAAACCTCCCTAGTTTTCTGTGTTTTAATGCTTCTCTTTCCTGTTTGTTGTACACATTTTTTCTTATTCCAACAACCTTTGGGTGTAGTTATCATATTAGATATTTTGTGGCAAATTGCGTCCTTTCTATGCACCATCATAGGACCCTTGGTTTTCTGAATTATCACTAGATTGTCCTTTTTGCTTGGGCACTTATCCAGATCTTTTCCAGTTTCCTGTAATATAGAGTCAACTTCCTCAATTCTCTCATTGGATAGAGTGAACACCTTTTTTTTATAGTGTTGATTAATCTGATCCTCTATTTCCACTAATTCCTCCTCAATGTACAAACCTTTAATATTTCTGCTTGGCATGGATAGATCTAGGAAGACTTTAGGTTTTTGGAATTTTACCAGTTTTTGCCATAGGTGAGCGAACCTACATATGTTGGGACACTCTTTTGCAAGAGTCTCCTTTTCCATTAAAGACCAGATGATTGTACTCCACTGTATCCTATGCTCTCGTTTCTCGTCCAAAAAATTCTGGGCAACTGCTATCTCAAAATTGGACTTTGGGTTAGCAACACCAAACAAATTGCACCAATTTTTGAGAAGAAGACTAAACATGAAAATTTTTTCTCCCCAATCCCCGTATAGCATATCTGCTTTAATCAGGCGAGAGTTGTTGTATTTTTCCTGTTTCCAATCAATCCCAAGTACACGCACTAAATTGGGTCTACTCATTGAGATACTAGCTCCATATATCCAAGTTCTCCTTGCTTGGGGTTCATAATTTGAAAATATTTGGATAATCAATTCTCTCCAAATCGGTTCCTCATAATCAATCTCTGTCAACTTCCATAGCCCAGCTTCATTTAGTATTTTTTCATATTTCTGCAGATCAGTATCACCAACAAGTGGAATGCTAATAATTGCAAGTTGATTTTTCATAATGGATGCTCGAGTGTTACATATTTCCTCTTGTTCTTGGGACATATTTCTATGTCTAATGCATGGAGCAAAACACTTTTGTGTTTTGATTTCATTCATCCTTAAATCCTAAATGTCAGATTTTTCCTTCCTAGTGTTTCACTCTCTCCCTTTGGTGTTACATATACTTATTTAACTAGATAAAATTCCTATATAATTTTTATGTGTAGTTTTGTTTCTATAAAGAGTGCTATGTGTTGTTTGGTCTTGTCTAGTTTAGACTTCAAAACACTCAACACAATTCCTAGAGAACTTGAAAACAAGACAGATATTCTATTTAACCTTCAACTAACAACCATTTAAACTCGGTGTAAATATTATAATCACTAACTATGCTTTTTTTAAAAAAAAAAATCCTCGAAAAAGTTAATCTTGTTCAGTTTGATCATACCTGGGAGGGTACCTGAAATTGAAGACTATAACTATATCTGACTGTCGCTGTCCTTTCTGGATCTGTGTCCTCCTAGCTGAGCTCCACCATTTCGTACATCCCCTATGCTCAATATTCACCTTCGTCCTCGCCCTCCCTTCCTTGCCCTCAACCTCCCCCCCTCACTCAACATCTCTCCCTCGTCCTTGACTATCACAATCCTCCCCTCGTCCCTGCCCTTCCTCCTACTCACCCTCCCTTGCCCTTTCTCTTGCCTTCTCCCCCGCCCTTACTCCTTGGCCTCCTCTTGCTAGGCCTCTCTTCCTCACCCCTAACCTTCCTCAAACCTGGCCCTACCTTACCCTCCCCCTCACCCTCCCTTGCCCTTCCCTATCCCAACTTCTTCCTCGACCTTCCTCAAACCTTGCCTTCGCCCTCCCCCTCCCTTCCCCCCGCCCTTTCCTCTCCCTCCCTCGCTCTGGACCTCCCTTGCCCTACCCATGGATTTTCCTTCTATCTATCTATCTATCTATCTATCTATCTATCTATCTATCTATCTATCTATCTATCTATCTATCTATCTACCTACCTATCTATCTATCTATCTATCCATCTATCCATCTATCTATCTATCTATCTATCTATCTATTTATTTTTTTTGGTTAAAATTTTCATTGACTTGAGCGTGAAAATACATCATTATAGGAGAGTTGTGGAGAACAATGTATATACTAAATATTTTCATGGCTTCTTTGGACTGATGGTTTCGGTTATCATTGTGTTGATAATTGCTGAACTTGGCGACTCCGCCTGTTCTTCACTTGGGATGGTTGTGGCAGTCAAGATTTTTCGTAAGATTTTGAGACTTGTTTTCTATCTTCGACTACTTCTTCTCCACTCTTTGTCTTGTTGGATGACAGGTTCATTGGAGCATGTTGGAATGTCTTCTTTTGTAGGCGCTTCTTATTGTTGTGTGCAAATGTTCCTTCTTTTTTGATGGACCTGAATTGTTTCCTGTCTGCAAATTCACACATTTGATGATGAAAGGTTTGTAGCTCATTCAATATACACGATGAAACTATAGAACTCATTCAATCACAATATGAGTAGAGTGCTGTCACGCGTATTGTGTAATTGAAATTATGATAGGTTAAGATGAGAAGAATTATGAGAAAATAGTAAAGCATTATATCCAGTTTAGTTCCCATATGAAATATAATGGTGACGTCCCGTGACTATCCCTTTGATATCCATACACCTTAAACTTTGAACCAAGACACAACTGAAGACTAGACATAAACACTATGGAAAAAACATGTGACTCGCAATTCATATGACACAACATGGATTGTATTTGTTTACTGCGTAGAGTATACTCCTATTCCCCCAAAGCCTGTTCTAGAGACAATTGAATTTGATGAGGGTTAGCGTCAACCAACTTTTAAGGGAAAATGGATGTACTGATGATAAATGAGCTTGAGCAGATTTAGATTTAAATGGCTTGAAGGTGTTGTCCTTTGTGTTTGAGACTTGATCAGCGGAATGTTGTTGTAACAGATCTTTTTTTTTTTTTGGCTATTGTGTTTGTATTCCAATTTATGCGGTGTTGCTCTTTGGGCTTTTGATTCTTTTTTTCCAATGTATTTTTGTTTGCTCATTGAGCTTCGTCGTCCGTCATTCAATGACTTTTCCTTCACCCCCAAATCTGGCGTATTGGTTCCCCCGATCGCCTTCAACTGCACTGATCAAAGACTCCACGGAAACAAGCTTACACTATAATCAGTAGACAATACAAAACTGGTGTATCATATTGAATTACAAGGCACATTATTCCACAGTACTTATGAGAAGGCCCAATTGATCTCGATTCATGTCGTTGGGATATTTGATCAACAGAGCTAGTGGGGAGATGTCACATATGTGGAGTTCCAAATCTTATTCATGAATATAAAATGATTGAATATAGATAAAGATAATTCCAATAATGACATGCATCATAGAAATAAAATTGACCCTATCGTGAAATGTGTGCACCTTGGTATGCCAAGTTATTGTGGGCCACCTTTGGTTGACACGTATCAATGCATGGAGGTTTGTGCCACCATTATCCTTTAGCTATGTCGAGACAGAAGGAAGAAATTTTGTACACTTGAAGTAGGGGATCCCCATCTGTTCCAGATGATAGCTGCATCTTGCTAAAAGAAATAAGTCTGCTAACCTGCAAAAAATCTGATTTTCCTCTTGAAAATATCGCGATTAGCTAAGGCATCAGCAATGAGTTTCCTCTTGGCATCTATCTTTTTTTTTTCAAATGAATTTTATTGGTATGAACATGAAAGTACATTGTTTTAAACATGCCCTCTTGGCATAAACACAAGGGATAGGAGCAACTTTGTTGTTGAATTCTGCACTTTGTGCTTTCATTAATCTGAATCTTTGCCTTTTCCATCTCCTTGTTCTGTATGACCTCTTCATGTGGCCCTGGCTTCCCTTAGTTGGAAGAGTTTGTATGTATCTTCGCATACAATCCTTGTGATTTTGTTTGCCTTTTTATCCGTAACTGCATATCTCGTATTTCACCGTTGCGTCTTTACCCATCTTGCTCTCTTTATCTTCATGCATAAACTTTGTACTGGAATAACTTTGAGAGCTTGGTTTCACATCTTTGTCCTCCTTGGGTGCCTGTTCTTATTCCTTCGTATGTGATGACTTCTAATCCCTTGTATGTCAAATATCTTTTACCTGTAGCGTCATTTGCTCCGTGATACAAAAGCATCTTAACATGATAACTTTTGTCTTCATCCCTTCAGTCAGCTCTGCTATGTATCCTTTTAAGGTGTGATATCCCTTTTAGCCTGCATCATAAACTAACAGATGTTGCTATTTAATATGACTCCTATAATTTCATAACTTCCCCTAACCCAAGGATGGGGTGTAATTGTGTGGAATGGTTTTTATCTGTTTAATGTATGGCATTCCTAATTTGTCCGTGAGATAAATCCCCCTACATAGATTCGGTAGAGACTACAAGGAAGAGAAACTAATCATATCTCTGATATGCAATCCATGATTGGCTAGTCCATCAGCTAATGCATTTCCTTCCCTGAATATATGCTCCATTTGCTTAATTATTGGAAGAAAATCTAGCATCTTGTTCCATCTGCGTTGAAAATTTCCCACATTACACCTTTTGCTAGCAATTATTTTCTGTAAGCTTTGAGAGTCAGTTTCAACAATTACTGGCTGTATATTCATTTGCTGACACAATTTCAGACCGTCAAGCAGAGCTCTAAATTATACTTCCATATTTGTTCCTCTTCAGTAATTTGTAGAGAATCCCACTACTATATTTCTGAGGTAGTCACGGATTACTCCCCCTCCTGCAGACCTACCAGGATTGCCTCGTGATGCCCCATCAATATTTAGTTTGAATAACCCTTGCGGAGAAGGGTGACACTTCACTATTAGTCTATGATAGGCTAATGCTCCAATATTTACTCCCCTGTTACATAGGGCTTCTTGATCTTGTTGACGCGAAATCCTTTTAGGCACAGCAATAAGATCCATTTGGTGTATGGCTTTCCTAAACCTTAGAGTAAAATTTAGTGGTGAAGTGAGGGGATTCAACCATTTTGTCTCATTTTGTTGTTTCCATATTTCCCACAATAGGAACATAAATGAGCCTCTCATCAAAATCTGTGCCTTCCTCTCCTTCGTTCTTTTTTTACAGAAAAAAGTAACCAACCCCTAAATGTTTTAGTTGATTTTTCTGGCAGTCTCCAAATTAATAGGAACCAACTCCATATCTCGTGAGCTAGTTCACTATTGTAGAATAGGTGTAATCTTTTCTCTTCATTTGGATGATTTGAACATCATATACATTTGGATGCCTGCTGAATTCCAATATGTTGAATATTAGTATCCAAAGAAAGCTTGTTATGTAGCAGCTTCCAACAGAAGATGCAAACTTTGGGAGGAATGGTTTGATCCCAAATACCTTTGAAAAAAATTGATTATTTTTGTTTTTTTCTAACAAACTGCCATGCTGTCTTGACAGTGAAGCCACCACTCGGGTGTAGAGTCCAGTTTGGTACATCTTCTGTATCAGTAATTTTGATTTTTTGACCTCGTATGGCCTCTACAATATCAATAGAACAACCCATATGACTCATTCTCTCTTCCCACTCCTCTATGAGTAAATCTGTCACTTGTGTCATCTGATTTCCTATGCTAATTCCTTCCCTGTGGGCCAAACATCCAACACCCGTCCAATTCGTGTACCAAGCATTGATGTGACCTCTTCCAACCCTCCACAAGATTACAGGTAACATCTTTTGCCATGCTTGAACAAGTTTCCTAACTCTGAGTGGTAGATTGCGCCGTATCCTTAGTTGGTCCTTCGTACCAAATTTCTGTGTAAGTAATCTGCTCCATTTTGACACTTTGGTGATATAAATCCAAGCGATTTTCATTCGCATTACACTCATTATATCTTCTAATTTCCGAATTCCCAATCCTTTCTCACTTTTAGGCATACATATTGCTTGCCATCTAACCCAATGACGTATCTGTTCTCCATTACTTCTTGACCAAAAAAAATCTGACATGATTTTGGACATAATGTTTACGATTTTTTGTGGAACGTCATAAACGAATAGAGTATGAGTAGGAATACTATTCAGCACATTGTTAATGAGTATGAGTCTCCCTCCTATAGAGAGAAGGTGTCCTTTCCATCCATCAAGCTTCTTTCTGACCTTGTTGATGAGGGTCTCAAAGTATTTTATTTTAGCTTGTCCTTTATAGATAGGACAACCCAGGTATTGAAAAGGCAATTCTCCTACTGTAAAACCCATGATGGTCTCAAGTTGCATCATTTTTCTTTCACTAGTCTTGGCTCCAATATATATGGCACTTTTAGTCTTATTATTTTTTTGGCCCGATAAACATTCAAAATCTTTTAAAAAAAAATTAACAATTTCATCATGTTTCTTATAGAGTTTGTCCCACCATTGAGAAAAATAGTTGTATCATCGGCAAAAAGACTATGCGTTATCAATGGGCATCCTCTTTTCACATGATAGTTTTTTATGCTTCCATCAGATACACACTTTCTTATATTCCTGCTAAGCACTTCCTGCCCCAATATGAATAAACTTGCTGATATCGAATCACGTTGCCTCAACCCTCGTGTTGCTTGGAAGAAAAGGTGTGGAATTGCCATCTACTATCATAGAGAAATGATTATTCATGATACATCCATTTATCAGTTGAATCCATTGAGTGCTGAATCCAAATTGTTCTAGAACTTGTAATAAAAATGACCATTCTACTCTATCATATGTCTTATCCATATCTAGCTTGATTATAGCGTTTTGACCTGTAATTTTGTGATCCAAGGATTGTGCCACTTCTTACACTAGCGCAATGGTATCATGTATAGACCTACCTTTTACAAAGCCATATTGCTCATCAGATATTAACTTTGGTAACAATTGACTCAATCTGTTGGAGATAATTTTGGTTATGATTTTATAAATCGTGTTGCATAGGCTGATAGGTCTCATATCTGAGAATTCATTTGGCATCTGAATTTTTGGTATTAGGGAGATGAAAGTACTTTTCCACGCTTTTGGCATTGTACTATGTAGAAAGAATTCTTTAATTGCCGCTAGCACCTCAACCTTGACAATATCCCAACATGTGCTGAAGAATCTAGGCGTGAATCCATCAGGACCAGGAGCACTCTCTTGCTTCATAGATTTGAGTACATTCTCTATTTCAGCTATTTCTGGTACTTTGCATAAAAAAATATTGTCTTCAGCAGAAATCAGCGGAGTGATAACTTGCATCCATTCTTGATTAGTATCTATCTATCTATCTGTCTATCTATCTGTCTATCCATCTATCTTTCTATCTATCTATCTATATATCTTTTTCTTATTAAAAATTTTGATTGATGTGAACGTTCAAGTACATTCTTTCAAGTGCCCTTGGCAACACCATTTGTATGAGAATCTAGCTCCGGTGAACTTGGAACTTCAAAAGCAATGAGCTGTTGACAAGCTTTGATGTGATGCCGTTTGATTGTTTGGTTGATGCTCCATTGTTGGTAGTTGCTCTCTTGTAGAATAAGATTTACTGTCCTTTATTTCCATCTGTGAAATTTTCTACAGCGCATCATGTCGGTCTGTTTGCACCACCCAACGTTTCTTTGCGGCTCTGAGTGATTGTCTCATAGACAGGGTTGGATTTGTTTTCTATTTCTCTCTTCCTTCTATTGTTTCCTTCTCTTGTGCTAGTTGTGATGAAAAATTGCTCTTTCGTGCTACATTGTGACCTTCTTTGTTGAAAGTTTAATCTGTTTTAAATGGAAACACAAAACACACATGTGCATCTCATGTAGAACTTGGATAGATATTAGGATCAACAAGAGAGCTATTAGTTCATAGAAAGGCAATGAACAAAATTTTTATTAATAAATTTGAAATACAATCTAGTTTATGTTATCAGTTTTCAAGACTGTGACAGTCATATATTTCAAATGATATTACCTTTATCCATGATGCTCACATAATCGTATAGGCTTTGAAAAATGACTTGCAGGCAATGTTGAGGTCAACCCATAGTAGTAAAAAGTGACCATCTCCTCAATAACACAGATTCTGTAACAAAGTCAGTCATGGTATATTTCTCGGACTAGGGACTCGGTGCCAAAGGAAGTGCCATTGAGGAGGGTTAGCATTGGCCTTTATTCGGAAAGAGCGATATCCTCCACTTTGACTGATCATTGTTGAGAATTGCAGCATAGTTTTGCTGCATTGACTTATTTGTGCATCGTAGCCTTTGCTTTTGTATCTTATTTTTGCTGCATTGAACTTTTTTTTTTTTGGTAGTCATTCTTTTCATTTCTCACACTGATGTCTTTGCTGCCTTTCTTACTTTCTGGTAGGTTTTTTTTTTTGACAAGCTTCTAACGAGGTCTCCAGCCTTTGTATAATTTTTAGAATTTTTCGCCATGTTCCTACAATTCATACGTCCCTTTCCTGCTGCCAGTCTTGGTTCCCCCAGTCATTGATACATTCATTCGATAGCAAGCCCCTAGACTAAGAAGTATACTCTGACTTTTTCTGTTACAGAATCTGTATTACTGCGTTGAGGATCAAAATTCTAGTACTTACCGATTGGCCACAACAACCCAGTAGTGCCCAATTCTTGACCTGTCAATTAATATGCGACATCTAGAAGTCAGGAAATATCTCTGAAACCTGTATTACATTTAACGTAGTAAGTCAAGATAAGTACTATCACAATTCAGAAATTTTATTTAAGAGAATAGAGTATCTTGCATGGGTAGAACATAATTTATGGTTAGCTGAATTGAAGGCTTTCAGAATAATTACATTAAAAAATATTTAGAGTTCATATTATTCATTTGGAAATAATGTTTTCATTACTATTAGGTCCTATCTCATAGATTTAAAGTATTTAATACATGGCATACCTAATTTGTCCATCCAATAGTTACCTTTGGCTTGGAACGGCAATTCTTCAATCCTGCAAAACAAAAACTTCTTGGTTTTTCCAATAGCATAGTTAGCTAACGTATCGGCTACAGAATTGCCTTCATGATAGATGTGGGTCATGTGCTCTATTTTATTTATATGCATAAGGATTTGGTCCCACCATGGCTTCAGTCTCCATAATAGGCATGTACAACTTTTAATTATGTGACAAAGTGTTGTAGAGTCTGATTCCACTATTTTCTTTTGAATACCTCTTTGTTCACATAATCTTAATCCATCTAGTAATGACCACGCTTCTGCCTCCATATTATTGCTATCTGGGTACCCATGAGAGAAAACAAAAATCATCGAGTGTTGACCATCTCGTACTATTCCTCCTCCCACTGCTTTACCGGGGTTTCCTTTTGATGCTCTATCCACATTAAGTTTATACAATAACCCTTGAGGAGCCCCCAAAGTAATGAGTACGATAGTATGTTTGTAATGCAACGGTTCTGGATTATTTTTCCAATTCCTCAAACCTTGAATGTCTCTTTCTTGTGTAATTTTTTTAGGTAAGATAAGAGGTTCAATAGTTTTGATCCATGCCTGTATCTTTTGGGTGATACTCCAATATTGCATATCTCCATTTTCCCATTTCTGTAAATTCCTCTTTTTCCAAGATTCCCAAAATAATAATTGTCTAGAAACTTTTTGAAGGATATAGGTTTTGCTTTCTTTGGATATTTTTATAAGTAGGTTCTGTAGCCATTCCTTTGGTGTCAATTGTGTATTCTGTTTTAAATTCCATTTCTGCATTAGCCAAGTCCAAGTACATCTTGCCCATTCTCCACCAAAAAAGAGATTATTACTGTCCTCTGCGTGCGGATTGCGCATGCAACATATACATTTTGATGCAATATGAACACCAAGGTTTTGAATATTTCTATCCAAAGGCAATATATTATTAAATAGTCTCCACATGAAAAATTAATCTTGGTCGGAAGGATGCTTTTCCATATTGTCGTACTGATGGGATCTGGTAGTTTTTTTATACGAAAATATTCCCATGCTGATTTTGTAGTAAAAGTCCCATGTGTTGTTAGATTCCAAATGGCTGAATCTGGGTTGTTAGTGAGTTGATACTTCTTTGTTCTCACATGTGTGATTATCGCGTCAGGTATGTTATTTTGTCTTAGGCAGAGTTCCTAGTCTTGAGCAAATAGGTCTTTGACTTGTAGGGTTGAGTTTCTTCTTGTATAGCCTGAATAGTTTTCTAGACGACCCAATCCAGTCCAATTGGTAGACCAAGCATTGATATTTCCTTGTCCTAGATTCCATTGTAGAACATCCTCCATATCTTGCCATATGGTCTTGCGGGTTTGTATTCTTTGAGGTAAACGTCGGTTGGAGTTCATGGTATCCCAGCTTCCAAATTTAGCTCAAATAAGTTTCGCCCATATAGAAGTATTCTTGTGAAAGCACCAAGCTCTTTTCATACGTAATATCTTCATTATATCTTCTAGTTGACGTATGCCCAGTCCATTATCCTCTATTGGAAAACATAGTTTTGACCAAGCTACCTCGTGTCGTTTCTTATTTCCCACATCACTAGACCATAAAAAAAGTGCGAGAATCTTATTGACTGCTTCAAGGAACTTTTTGGGAACATCATAGAATGATAAAGTGTGAATAGGAATACTGTTTAATACATGCTCGATCAAGGTAATTCATCCTCGTGGAGATATAAATTTGCTTTTCCACCCTTCTAACTTCCTCCTAATAGTGGTTAGAATACCATCGAAGTATATGGACTTTGCTTGACCTGTAAATATTGGACAACCCAAATATAGAAATGGAAAACTGCCAACATCAAAGGAAGTAATTCTTTTTATTTCTTTTTTCTCATGTATGAGTGTGTTTCGAGCCACGTAAAAAGCACTTTCTGTTTTATTAATTCTCTGCCCTGAGGAACTCTCATATCTACCTAATAGATACATCATATTCTTCAATGATTGTTTTTTCCCATTTAGGAAAATGATTGTATGATCTGCAAATAAACAATGATATATGAGGGGCGCACCTCTTTTAGTTAAAAATTTCCCGATCTGATTAGTTTCCATACTTTTTTAATGTTTCTACTAAGAACTTCTCCTGCGAGGATGAACAGACTAGGTGAGATGGGATCACCTTGTCGGAGTCGTCGCGTAGCTTGAAAAAAAAGGAGTAGAGTTCCCATCCACAAGCAATGAGAAACTATTGTGCTCTAAACAAGATTTAATCAGACCTATCCACGCCTCACTAAATCCAAATTTATGTAAGACTGAAAATAAGAACTTCCATTCTATCCTGTCATACGCTTTTTCCATATCTAACTTAATAATCACATTTTGTCCTGGAGTTTTGTGGTTAATAGATTGGGAGATTTCCTGTACTAAGCCAATGCTCTCATGGATCGATTTGGATTTAACAAAGCCAAATTGTTCTTCAGAAATAAGTTTAGGGAGAAAAAGACTCAATCTTTGATTCAGAATTTTTGAAATTATTCAATAGGCAACATTGCATAAGCTAATCGGTCTTAATTCAGAAAAGGAATTTGGAATTTGTGTTTTGGCTATAAGCGCTACAAAAGTTGCTTTCCATGCTCTTTCCAATGGATTAGCTTTAAAGAAGGAACTTACTGCTGCAAAAACATCAGTTTTAATATTCGACCAGCAGGAAATGAAAAACCGTGGTGTAAAACCATCTAGGCCAGGTGCACTGTCTAGATTCATAGATGCTAGTGTATCAAAACTTTTGTTCATTTCAGGTAGTTTACATAGTATGACATTGTCTTCACCTGAAATTTCATTTGTAATAACCTCAAGTAAACTTTGATCCATCTGTGTAGGTTTTGTACTTAGTAGAGTTTGGTTAAAATTCATAGCTTCAGACTCTATTTGTTTTTGGTCATTAAAATAATGATCTCTTATTTTTGCGTAAAAATCTCTATTAGATCTATCATTGACAATCAAATGGAAGTATTTGGTATTATGGTCTCCTTCTGTGAGCCATTTCTTATTTGCTTTCTGTTTTAGGAACATTTCATATTGCTCCTCTCTCAATGCCAGCTCATTGGTCAATTGTTTCCATAATCATTCTTTTTAATCATCCCAGTTATGTTGTATTTCTATTTCAATTGTATCTATTTGTTCTTTTAATTTTTCTTTCTTTTTATAAATGTTACCAAATGATTCTGATGCCGGACGTCGTCTCAACGGCGTCCGACCGTCACCGAAGGAAGGAACTCGGTGTCGTATCGCTAACTGATCGGATTACGTCCACGACGTCAACCGATGGATATGCGGAGAACAGAAATATATGTATGACGATGACGAGGACGATGATTCTACAACGGTACGTGCAATGCGCCGACAAGCTACGAGAGCCAACCCGGAGCGGGGACGGGGTCACCAAGCTGGGTCGGTCCAGCCCTCCAAGTCGTCCGAGGTGGGTCGAGGGCGCGCACGCCGTCGAATGGGGCAACTCCCACTGGAATGCTCACACGCGTCGGGGCGTCCCGACTCGTACCGGACAGGAAAGACGCTCGTCTTTGTTTCGTCGTTCTCTCAATCTGTCCCACTCACCTATCTAACCCGAGCGCGGTGGAGGCAATACGAAAGAATACTGACGGAAATAAATGACGTAAAGAGGCTAGGGAAAGCAGAGTACCTTCGTCGCGCTGGCGACGGGATTTTCGCACCAACTGGTTCCGGAGGAGGGAGTTGTCGGGTGCGCCGGAGGTTGACTGGTGCGGAGGGGCGGTCGTGCGCAGTCAGCGCGGAGCGATGCGGGGAGATGTGGTCGACGGTGGTGGGCGCGCGGTCAGCGCGGCGGCGGGCGCGCGGCGGCGGCGTGCGCGGCGCGCGGCGCAGCAGCAGCGGGCAGCGGCGCGCGCTTGGCAGCGGCGACGCGCGGCGGCGGGCGCTGGCGGCGCGGCGGCGCAGCGCGCGGTGGCGCGTGGCGGCACGGCGCGGCGATGGCGCGCGCGGCGCGGCGGCACGCGAGGCCGGCACGCGACCGGCGCGTCGGTGCGGGCGGGCGGCGCGCAACGGTGAGCGCGGGGCAGCGGGCGCGCGGGACGGTGCGCGACGGCGCGGCGGCGGCGGCGGCGCGCGGCGCGGCGCGCGCGGCGGCGCGGCGCTGGCAGCGGCGGCGCGGCGCGGCGCGCGGCGGCGGTGCGGCGGCGGCGGCGCAGCGGCGTGGCGCGGGGCGGCGGCGCGGCGGCGCTGGCGCGGCGGCGCGCAGTGGCGCGGCGCGGCGGCGGCGCTGGCGCGGGCGGCGGCGGCGGATGCGCGGCGGCGGCGGTGGCGGCGGCTGCCCTTCCTCCTTCCTCTCCCCCTTCTCCTCTTCCTCCCCTCTTCTTCTTCCTCTTCCTCTTCTTCTTTCTTCTATTCTTCTCCACGACCTGACCTTCTTCTCAAAATACCAATCTTCAAAATTTAGGTCAAAGGTAAGGGAAGAGCCCACCTTTTCCCCTTATATATGGGTGAAGATGGCCCTTCCTTAAGTCCAATAACACAAAATAAAAGGGAGAGAAAATAAGCAAGAAAATAGGAAACGGGCTTGTCAGGCCCAACATAAGAAAAAGGGGGGAAAGGGTTCCTCCCATGGGCCCTTCCCCCGCTACACGACAATACGAATAAAGGGAAAACTATAAGATAAATTAGCCGAAGGTGTCGGTGTGCTTCGTGGTCGGCGTCCGCGTCATGCCGAGTAACGGAATGCGAATCCCGTGTTGCTCGCGGCGCTCGCCGTGGTGGCTGGACTCGTCTCGGTGGCGAGCTGGGTAGTGCCGGCTCCTCGGGTGTTGGGTCGGGGAAGTCCTGCTGCTCCTCTGCTGCTGGCTCGATGACGTCCGGTGGTGACGCGCCATCAACCCTCCCGGGGTGGGAAGGACTCGACTCCGGCGAGTCAGGGTGGAGGATCGGCGACGGTGGAAGGAGGTCGGGACGGAGGCGTCGGAGCTCCTGTTCTGTAACCCACGTGTCGTCCGCGCAGGTGTGGCCCGCCCAACGTACTAGGAATCTCCTCGATGCTTCCCCACCTGCATGGTCAATTACCTCCTGCAGTACACAATCGATTGCCTCGTGCCTATCGGGTGAAACAATTGGGAGTGGTGTCGGCAAACTCACTCATGTTGAAGGGGTCTAGAGAGGTTGGGGTGGGGAGGAAGAAGGGGCCCGTACTGAGCTAGGTCCGCCACATTGAATGTAGAGCCTATTCCCACGTAGGAGGAATTTCGACGACGACGCGTTGTCGCCCACTCTACGGAGGATCCGAACGGGCGCTGCGAGCATGCAGCCGTTGCCGCCCCGGAGAGTATCTCTCCGGCCTGAGTCTGACCATCACTAGGTCTCCCACGTCAAATGCTCTGGTCGGGGATGCAAGTCGGCGGCTTGCTTGTACAATGCATTTTGCTGCGTGATCCTATCATGAATGCAATGATGTAATGCAGAGACATGCTGGGCAAATGCAAGTGCGTCCTCGGAAACCCTAACATGAGGATCTATGGGAGCTAGGTCTAGGGGTCGACGGGGTGCCTGGCCGTAGGCGATCTCAAAGGGGCTCAACCCGGTGGTTCTGTTCACCGAGGAGTTGTATGCGAACTCAGCGCGTGGTATGACAAGATCCCAAGACGCGAGGTGTTCACCTACGAGGGAACGTAGTAGGTTGCCCAAGCTACGATTGACCACCTCCGTCTGACCGCCGTCGGTCTGCGGATGGTAGGCAGTCGAGAACTTGAGCTTCGTGCCCAAGAGGCTCCACAGGGTCCTCCAGAAGTAACTCGTGAAGCGCACGTCACGATCGGACACGATCGAGGATGGCAGGCCATGGAGGCGCACGATCTCTCGGAAGAAGATCTGGGCGACCTTCACGGCGTCAGACGTCTTCGCGCAGGGCACGAAGTGGGCCATCTTCGAAAACCTATCCACGACTACCATGACGGAGTCGTAGTGCCTCGCGGTGCGGGCAGTCCCAAGACGAAGTCCATGCTCACGCCGTTCTGTGGACGCCTCGGCGTCGGCAATGGGGTATAAAGTCCGGCGCTCTTCTTGACCTGCTTGGCCAAGGCACATACACGCACTGGGCAACTATGTTGCCAACATCGCGCTTTAGGGAAGGCCAGTAGAATTGGCCTTCCATGGCGGCGATCGTCTTGTCGCGGCCAAAATGACCGCTAAGGCCTCCGGCGTGACATTCCCAAGTGAGGAAGTCACGTAGTGATGTGCGAGGTACGCACAATCTGTTCTTAAAGAACAGGTATCCGTCAGTAAGGACATAGTCCTTGTAATCGTGGGATGGTCCTCGTCGGACTTCCGCGTTGATGGGGCCGAAATCAGGGCAGTTATCGTACCCATCTCGGATGGTCTCGAACCCCAAAACTGTCACCTTCATGACGTTGAGCACGTGAGTTCTCCGGCTGAGGGCGTCGGCTACGACGTTGTCCTTGCCCTTCTTGTGCTTGATGACGAAGGTGTAGTCCTGTAGGTACTCGACCCACCTGGCGTGCCGATCGCTCAGTTTCTGCTGCGAGTGCAGGTACTTGAGCGCCTCGTGATCCGAGAAGAGCACGAACTCCGATGATAGGAGGTAGTGTCTCCAATGCCGTAAGGCTTGGATGACCGCGTAGAACTCCTTGTCGTACGTGGAGTATCGAAGCCTGGCATCGCTCAGCTTCGCTGAAGAACTCCACGGGGTGGCCCTCCTGGCTGAGGACGCCTCCGATGCCGATACCTGAGGCATCGCATGTAACCTCGAACACTTTCCCAAAGTCGGGAAGCCGTAGTACCGGCGCCTGTGTCATCATGAGCTTTATCTGCTGGAAAGCTCTCTCTGCTGCCGGTGTCCAGGCGAACGACTCCTCCTTGAGGCAGTCGGTGATAATGAACGGAACTGAAGTTCCGTATGAATCGTCTATAGAAAGTCGCCAGTCCTATGAAACTCCTAACGTCGTGCATGTTTGCCGGGGTCGGCCACGACGTGATGGCCCGGACCTTCTCCGGGTCGGCGGCTACGCCCTGGGCGGACACGATGAACCCTAAGAAGGCAACCTCGGACGCTAGGAAGCTACACTTCTTGGGGTGGGCGTAGAGTTGCTCCTGCCGTAGGATGGTGCAGACCTGCCGAAGGTGGTCTGCATGCTCGTCTCTGGATCTGCTATAGACGAGGATGTCGTCGAAGTAGACGACCACGAACTTTCCTATGAAGGCGCGCAGTACCTCGTTCATGAGACGTTGGAAGGTACTGGGCGCATTGGAGAGGCCGAAAGGCATAACCCTCCACTCATATAAACCGTCCTTTATCTTAAAGGCGGTCTTCCATTCGTCGCCGGGACGGATCCGCATTGATGGTACCCACTCCTCAAGTCTATCTTGGAGAAGATAGTGGATCCCGCCATCATGTCGAATAGATCCTGCACACGCTGAATGGGAAAACGCGGTACTTGACCGTTATCTTGTTGATGGCACGGCTATCGCAACACATGCGCCACGTGCCATCCTTCTTCGGCGCTAGGAGAGCGGGTGCAGCGCGAGGGGCTCATGCTCTCTGGATGAGGCCCTTCCCCAAAGCTCCTCACTTGCCGTAGCAACTCCTCGTGCCGGCGGCTCCATGCGGTAATGCGGTAGGTTCGGGCGACGCCACCGGCACCAAATCGATGGCATGCTGTATGTTCCTCATCGGGGTAATCCGGCAGTAGCTCTTCCGGGAAGATATCTCCGAACTCCGATATGAGAGCCTCAACCTCTGGGGTGCGAGGTCACTGCACTGTCAGCAGGGACGTCAAGGGTGACGGCCAGACACATAGGTGTATCGTCACCTCGCGCCAAGGTCGCGAGTGAATAAGGGTCCTCGGACTATCACTAACCCTACTGGTCGGGTCGCGCCGGCTTGCTGGCGGCCGTGGTGTACGGGTGCCACGTAACTCGCCGCCTGGTGCGTAAAGGAGCAGGTGTTCACGCCGCCTGCTAAGGTGACGTCGTGATCATATAACCACGGCCGATCGAGGATGATGCTACCCACCTTCATGGGTAGTACATCACAGAGCACGCCCTCGGCGTATGTGTTCACCTTCCGGGGGCCGCGGCACTGACGCTTCACAGATAGTGATGAAGCGTCGATCCATGAAACGTCGTACGGCGTGGGGTGCTCTATCGAAGTCAACCCTAAGCCGCTGACCATAGTATCTGAGATCGCGTTGATGCAACTACCGCTATCCACGATCACCTTACATGCCTTGCCGTTGATCTTGATGTACGTGTAGAAGATCGACGTACGGATGGCCGCATCATCGAACGGTGTCGGCTGTTGAGCGGCCGGGGCAGTCTAGCGGAGTTGTCAACCCGCGGTGATATCCATCTCTACGCTGCCGGGGTCGACAGCGATGTTGGCTAACGGCCGGACGGACGCACGGCCTGTCACGGGTGGGGCTCCTCGCGCCTCGATGATCTGGATGAACCCTATCTGTCCATCGGGCTCCTCGTACTCAAGGGCGCATTCCTCGTTCCCGTGATAGTGGTCCTCCTGGGGTACGTCGGCTCCATCGCAATAATCCTGTTCGGTTTCCCCGACATCAATCAAAAGTGTAGATGGGCATTGGTGCGCCCGGTGCCTCGCCCTGGCATTTGTAGCACGTGATGTGTGCTTGACTTGGTGCAGCGCTACGGGCCGGGCATCGCCGGTCGAGGCCCGGGCTTGCGGGTAGACCCCACCGAGGTGGTTGGGGTCGTTCCTTGGCCCCGGTGACCGGTGCGACCCGAGTGGTCGCCGGTAGGGTGGAACGAGCGGGTGCAAGCCGAACCGTAGGAACTCGCGGCGTGGTGTGCGCGTTGGGCGCCGGGGTGTCTTCGACAGGTGGATCCATGTGCTCCACTAGGTGGTATGCCTCATCGACCTCTGCCGGTTGGCAGTCAAGGACCTTGCTGCGCAAGGCGGGCCGAAGGCCGTGGGCAAAGAGGCCGATGATGACGCGGGGGTCCTCCACGAAACGGCAACGCATCCGGCATTCCTCGAAAGCCTCGATGTACTCCGACACCGGGAGTCGACCTTGCTTAAGGTCGAGCCACGAGAGGAAGAGTGTCATCTGGTACTGACGAGGAACGTACTTGTTCCTTAGCTTCCGCGCCATTTCTGCCCATGACATAATGGGCTGTCCTCTTCGCTCGCCGAGAATTGCTCATTCTCCCAGAAGATCTTGGCTTGTCCGCTGCCGTGTGTCTCGCGTGCTCGACGCAAAGGTCGTTATCCATCCTGTACCACCTGAAATACGAGTTCATTTTTGATTCCCAGTCAATGAACTCCTTGGGCTTCCTCGAGCCCTCGTAGACGGGTACGTCGGCGCGCACGCTCCTCTGGATGCGTGCACGATGCTCCTCACGCCGACGCTCGTCGTCATCATAGTGCCGCTCGGGCACGGGGTAGTTTCCTCGTCGCGGGTCCATGGGGCGACGGGGCGGGAATGGGTCGTGTCCGCGGTCGTCCCCGTGGTAGGGACGACCATCCCGCGGTGCTCGGTCCCAAGGCACCGGGTGATGTGGTGGTGGGCATGCACCGTCAACCCCGTAATATGGCGGGGGTGGCGGCCGTGGGTAGTCCTCGCGTCGTGCCGGTGGCTCGTCGAACCGCGGACCACGGGGAGGAACGGGGTCGAACCGACGGGCCGGATAGTCACGGCTCGGGTCGCGCTCGTACTGACGTATAGGGAGATCAGGTCGAGCATAAGGGACCCCGTCGTGGCCACGGGTGTAGTCATCCCGCGGGCGATGCATGTCCCAAGCGCGGACATCCTGTGGGTCGCGTATGGGCTCCCTGGCTAGGCGTACCGGTGGTGGTACGCCGTAAAACGGGCGATCAGGGGCCTCGTAATCATCAGCAAGGTCCGGGTCGGGGTGACCACGGTATTCGGGTCTACCAGCCCCGTAAGGGGGGCGAGGGGGGCCTCGTGCAACCGGTCCCGCCTCAACTCCGTGCTCGGACACTCGGGTGTCGGCGAGCATCCGCTCCAAGCGCTCCGTCCTGGCTGCCGATGCGCGACGTTGAGCTCCTTGGTCTTCCGGAGGTTCTTCTCTTGGCGGGTACTGGCGAGTGGCGCTTCGTCGTCCTCGTCCTCTACCCCGTGCAGGGGTCGCTCTAGGGGAGTACTCGACGACGGGAGATTTCCCGCGTGGTCGTCGCCTCGTAGTATCCCGGTCTTCGTAGTCACTCGACCGGGAGTCGTCGAGGACGCGCGGTGTGCCGCGTGGGGAGTGCTGGGATCGGCGTGAACCACCGGGCGATGCCGGTGATTTCGATGTGCCTGGAGCACCCGTGGCGCCGGGTGGGACCGGCGTGTCCTCGATATGGGGTAAGGTAGGTGCCGCAACCGGCGAGGCCGGTTGAGGTCCCGAGAGGTCAATCTCGTTGCCTCTCCCGTCTCGCGACGGTTCGACTCGTCGCGGGGAGGTAGAACCTCCGCGTTGCGCCACCCGTGCGGATCGCGTCTCTACGGCCATTCCCTGGGTACCGATATGGATGCACGTAAAATCGATGGATGCGATGCACTAGATGCGATGCGATGCGATGCGATCGCGTCGGAGACGTCTGTGGCGACCACAGCCTGGCTCTGATACCAATTTGATGCCGGACGCCGTCTCAACGGCGTCCGACCGCCACCGGAAGGAAGGAACTTCGGTGTCGTATCGCTAACTGATCGGATTACGCCCACGACGCCAACCGATGGATATGCGGAGAACAGAAATATATGTATGACGGCGATAGCGAGGACGATGATTCTACAACGGTACGCGTGCAATGCGCCGACAAGCTACGAGAGCCAACCCGAGCGGGACGGGTCGCCAAGCTGGGTCGGTCCAGCCCTCCAAGTCGTCCGAGGTGGGTCGAGCGCCGCACGCCGTCGAATGGGGCAACTCCCACTGGAATGCTCACACGCGCCGGGCGTCCCACTGCACGGACGGAAAGACGCCGTCTTTGTTTCGTCGTTCTCTCAATCTGTCCCACTCACCTATCTAACCCGGCGCGGTGGAGGCAATACGAAAAGAATACTGACGGAAATAAATGACGTAAAGAGGCTAGGGAAAGCAGAGTACCTTCGCCGCGCTGGCGACGGGATTTTCGCACCAACTGGTTCGGAGGAGGGAGTTGTCGGGCGCGCCGGAGGTTGACTGGTGCGGAGGGGCGGTCGCGGCGCAGTCAGCGCGGAGCGATGCGGGAGATGTGGTCGACGGTGGTGGGCGCGCGTCGGCGCGGCGGCGGGCAGCGGCGCGGCTGGCGCGCGGCGGTGGCGGCAGCGGCGCCAGCAGCGCAGCGCAGCGGCGCGTGGCGCTTGGCGGCGCGCTGTGGCGGCGGCGCAGCGCGGCGGGCACGCGGCCGACGCGCGGCCGGTGCGGCGGCGCGCGCGAGCGCAGCGCTGGCAGCTGGCAGCGCGAGCGCGCGGGCGCGGCGGCGCGGCGGCGCAGCGGCCGCATGATCGCGCAGCGGCGGGCATGTCGGCGCGGCCGCGTCGGCGCGGCGCGGGCGCGGCGTGGCGCTTGTGGCGGCGCGGCGGGCGGCGCGGCGGCGGCAGTGTGGCGCGGGGCGCGGCAGGCTGGGCGCCAGCGGCTGGCCAGCGCGGCGGCGTGGCGGCGGCGGGCGGCGGCGGCGGATGCGCGGCGGCGGCGGTGGCGGCGGCTGCCCTTCCTCCTTCCTCTCCCCCTTCTCCTCTTCCTCCCCTCTTCTTCTTCCTCTTCCTCTTCTTCTTTCTTCTATTCTTCTCCACGACCTGACCTTCTTCTCAAAATACCAATCTTCAAAATTTAGGTCAAAGGTAAGGGAAGAGCCCACCTTTTCCCCTTATATATGGGTGAAGATGGCCCTTCCTTAAGTCCAATAACACAAAATAAAAGGGAGAGAAAATAAGCAAGAAAATAGGAAACGGGCTTGTCAGGCCCAACATAAGAAAAAGGGGGGAAAGGGTTCCTCCCATGGGCCCTTCCCCCGCTACACGACAATACGAATAAAGGGAAAACTATAAGATAAATTAGCCGAAGGTGTCGGTGTGCTCCGGTGGTCGGCGTCCGCGTCATGCCGAGGGACGGGATGCGAATCCGTGTTGCTGCGGCGGCTCGCCGTGGTGGCTGGACTCGTCTCGGTGGCGAGCTGGGTAGTGCCGGCTCCTCGGGTGTTGGGTCGGGGAAGTCCTGCTGCTCCTCTGCTGCTGGCTCGATGACGTCCGGTGGTGACGCGCCATCAGATTCTCTATTCCAATGTTTAAGACTTTGTTTTAGTGATCTAAGGTTCATGCTTAGATTAACCATACAATCAATGTCACTCACCATATTCCAATTCTTTTGTATGAGTTCAAAAAAATTTGGATGTTTGACCCACATAGCTTGAAAATGGAATGGTGGTCTTCTAAGCCTAGTTTGGGCCTGCGGAAATGTTAATAACATGGGTGAATGATCTGAAGGGTGTTTTGGAAGGTATTGGATAGTATATGATGGCAATGTAATAGTATGCATATTCATCAAGATTCTATCTAACCTTTCATAAATACGATGACAGCCTTTCCGTCTATTACACCATGAGTAGATATTGCCTTCATGCTGCGGTTCAAAAAGTTCTAGTTGCATGATTTCATGATTAAAATCCTCCATACCTCGTGGACTAGGATTATTTCCACCTTTATTTTCTTGAACATTCTGAATAATGTTGAAATTGCCTCCTACAATCCAGGGGAAAGGTGTGGCACTAAATTTTTGCATTAGGCTGTCCCATAATGTTGTTCGGATTTGACTGTGATAAGATGCATAAACGAAGGTAAATTATACCATGTCAGTTTCCTTTTGAGCCCAAATCGTAATACTCTGTGTACATTGATCAATAATCTGTATAATAATATCGCTCTGCCAAAACAGCCAAATCTTCCCTTCAGCACGGGTCCAACATTCCTGAAGTCCTATTTTTGGTTTGTATTTCTCTATTTTATGTGCATTAACTATTGGTTCCATGATACCTATAACTTGAATCTTAGACTCCTTAGTTAAGTGTTTAAGTCTTAGACAGGTTTCTTCTCTAGATATACCCTTACAATTCCAAAAGAGTGTATTAATCATTTAATTTGCTCCAGGGAAGGCTACATAATCTCTAAGGGCCTAAAATCTGTTCTTCTATTGGGTATGCACGACTCCTCGTCAGATAGTGAGGTGAATCTCAGTTTTGCAGAGTTTTTTTTGTCTTCATAGATAAATTGTCTAAGGATTTTATTCTTTGTACTTGGTTGGTACTTCAAAAGGTTGTTTGTGATTTGTTGTTTGGTTTATAGTTCCATCTGCTATCCATTAATGTGAAGTTACTAATTCCTTTTAGTACCTTTGTGGGTTGTTGTACTTATTGTAAGTTACTAATTGTCTCAAAACTATTCTGAATTTCCAAAGAGAACCTTTGATTTGGTACTGTTTCGTTGATTTGTAATCTCATTCCTTCACCTGTTTTTTCATCTGGGTCTACTAGTTTTTGACTGCTTTTTTTTCTCCATTGCATGTTGCTCTGTTTTTTTGGAATCCATGCAAGATGACTGCACTTTTGTTGAGTTTTCCTATAAGTACTCCCACTTGGAATATTGGGTCTGTTGTGATATGATGGCTGGTTATGACTTATTGATCCAACAAAGAGGTTCTGAAGGAATGGTATCTTTCTTTCCATTACGAACGACACGCTTCGCCTGCTCCCTCCCCGAGTCTATTAGCGCTCCTGTCCAGAGCGAAGAGAAGGTTCTGAAAGAATGTGAACAGATATATCGTGGTTATGGCCAATCAGATGACAATGTGAACAGAACATCGGATATTTCTCAAACACTATCTTTTGTTTAATAATTTCATTTGATCTATTCTGTATCAAGATGAATTCCGACCTGGGTTTTGAAATATCTACTTCCCCACAAGCTCGCGCATAACCTGGATTAGTAAACTTCTAAACACCTTCTTCTGTAGCAATGTAAGTTCCCAACATAGAGAATAAGGATTTGAAAGGATCCGGATTAAAAAATTGTGGCCTGAGTCCCGGAAATCCCACCCAAATTGGGACCAAACTGGATTCGTTTTCTAAGGAAATTTTGGGTGTCCAACAAAATGTTCACATAATCACTTTGTCTAGGTGCCACAAATTGGCTCCAGGCTCTTTGGAAATCACTGCTATTCCTAAACCGCAAAATCACATGCCTTTCATCTAGAGATGTAACATAGAATTTGTCTTTGAAAATGTTTAGATGCTCCATAGCCTCTATTAGAAACTTTATATCTGGCCTTCCATATGTAAATTTTCCGACAATTGTATCCTCAAAGGGTTTGGCCATGGATCTTATTTCCTCATCTGAAAAACTAATCATTTTAAGTCCATCCTGTATGGTATATTCCCAAGGTGGGATATCAGTTATGAATTTTGAAATAAATCCATTTCTATTTTCATGGATGGCAGTACTTTTCTTTCCTTCAATACCGTTGAGGATCTCCTTATATGACTTCTTTTGATCTAAATTGTTATCCTGTGTTTTTTTTTTGTCTAACAGATTAGTATTCTCTTGTAACTGAGATCTACCTATATGGACTTTTAAGGTATTTTGGGACTTAAACTTAGAGCATACTCTTTTTTTTCTTCTTGTAACCGTTTAATTGTAATAGTGTTAAAGTTAAAGGGAAAACATCTAATCTGTTTATTTCTCAATTGTTCATTACAACTTTTTTTTGATGCTCTTCGGTAATGGTTACTATCTGTCCGTACTTCCAATTTAGTTCTCATATCAGGTGCTGTTTGTTGATGTATTTTCCATTGCTCCATCAGTCTATTACTTTTATATTTTCTATCTTCCACTTCAGTCTCCTGGTTCAGAATTCTACCCATCATGTAGTTCTCATTTGTATCTGTCGCCAAATTTTATTCCTGATCTTTATTCTTGTTGGTGCAGTGATCTACTTCTATATCTCTTCTATCCCGCAGATCATCTACCTCCACAAGTTGTTCCTCATTAATTCCGCGGTCAGTAAGATTTTTTGGCATAGAGATCTCTATGAATAACTTGTGCTTTTGGAATTTAACCATATTTTGGGATAAGTGAGCAAACCGACATAGATAAGGGCCTTCTTCTCCGAGGATCTCCTTTTCCGTTAAAGACCAATATTATAGAGCTCCACTCTATCCGATGAGCTCTTTTCTCCTCTAAGATTTTTTTTTCAGTTGATAACCCGTAAGTGACTCTCTGATCCACAATATATGGTAAATTATACCAATTTGAGAGGATATTAGAGAGCATAGTGGTATTCTCTGCCCAATCACATGATACCATATCTGCTTGAATTAGTTGAGTATTCTGATATTTCTCTTTTTTCCAGTCGATGCTAATTGCTCTAGCTAAATCCGGTCTACTCATCGATATCCTAGATTCATGAATCCAACTTCTCCTGGCTTTCGGTTCATAGTTTGGAAATAACTGGATAATAATTTATCTGCAAATTGGTTCTTCATATTTGATCTCTGTTAACTTCCATAACCCAGCTTCTCTCAGAAGTTCTCCATTTTTTCTCAGATCAATATCTCCCAAAAGTGACACACTAGCAATTACAAGTTGATTTCCCAAGCTTTGGACACGAGGTTTGCATCTATCTTTTCGTTCCGTTGATAAATTCCTACGTTTGATGCATGGTGAGAACCCGGTTAGGGTTTTAAACCTTTTCATTTAAGAATTCCTAAGATTTTTTAATTAGATCTTTATATTTTGTCGTCCTAAAGATTTCCTCTCTCTCTTTAACGATACATATAGTTAATATTTTAATAAAGACTCCTAGAATGATTTTAATTTCTGTTTTTGTTTCTAACGAAGTTTGCTACGTGTAGTTTGTCAAGTCTAATTTAGGTTAAATTTAACTCGAACTACACCACATAGACAAGAAACGAGTTCACTTCCAGTTCAATCCAAACAAAAAAAAACAAAACACAGTTATTCCGATCGAACCTTAAATCTAGACTATCAAAATCTTATATGATTGATGACTCTCAAATATGTCATCAAATAATTAAACTTTTTAGCTTTCATTCATCAAAATTATAATGTTAATTCATGCTAATATCATGCATATACATCATTTTATGAAATTACTAACCCCACTTGATCCTTTGAATCAAGTGGAATATATTTAACATTTTATGGTTAGTAAACATTTAGAGACAGGTTAAGAAGATCAAGGAAAGAGACGAGGATCAAGAGGAGCGGGCGAAAATTCAAAGACGCAAAAATTATGAAAATGCCCCTGGGCATGACTTAAGAGAAACCTATAAATACCCTCTTGAGAGTTGATTTTAGGTTGTCCAGAATTTCTCTCAAGGAAGCTAGGGCTTGGAGAGAAAGGATTTCTACAGACCCTCCAAGGCTGATGAGCATTGGAGCTGGGAGAGAAGCAAGCTGAGGAGTAGCTGGAGCACGACGATCGTCGCCTTGCCCGGAAGGAGTGACACGAGGAGGCGTGAGCGTTTCAGTTACAGTACAATCTTCTTCTCCCTTCTAAGACAATCAGAGTTGGATTGAAGATCACAAGCTGTGTCTTCAGCATTTCCAATTTCTGTTGTTCCTTTGGTTACGCTTGATTTCGAATTTCATAGTTGATTCAATCGTTTCCCATTCCGTTCTAGCAAAAATTCCATTGTTCTCGCATCAGATCGTGAAATCCATCCCTGTAGAACTTCCTAGCCGCGGGGAACAACGCCGCACGCAGCAGCGCTGCGTGAAGCAAGCTCGCCCGCGTGCAGTAGCATCGCGAGCAGGGTCGCCCGCACGCAGCACCGCCGCGAGTAGGGTCGCCCGTGCGCAGCAGCGCCGCGCGCAGGGTCGCTCGCGCGCAGGCTCGCCCGCGCAGCAGCGCCGCGAGCAGGGTCGCCGTGCACGGCAGCGCCGTGAGCAGGCTCGCCCGCGCGCCCGCGCGTAGCAGCGCCGCGAGTAGGCTCGCCTACGCAGGCGCTCGCGCGTGCACAAACGCCCGCTGGGTGTTTGTGAAATTGCCCCAAAGGGCAAAGGCAAATCCTCAGTAAGGAAAGCCTTACTGAAGATTTCCTGCACCGAGACTTTTAAAGAAAGCTCTGTCGTTTGTACCGAAGATCGTTTACCAGAGTTTATACTTGAGTATTGAGATCCAAAAGAACTGATTTGATAGAAAGAATTCTTCTGTTGTTTTTTGCCGTCTCCTTGTGGATCGACCCTCACTCACCCTAAGCTGTGAGGTTATAAATTTCGTTGTATAAGCTCAATCCTTACTTGTATTAACTGCTAAACAACCAGTAAAAAACACCCCAAAAATTGAGTTTATCAACTGGCGCCGCTGCCGGGGAGCACGGTATTACAGTAGGAATTTATTTTTTAATTGTTCAGTAATTTTTTCTTGATTTTCCTTATGCTGTAGGACTTAAAAATCCTCAGCTCATTGTTCTGCTAACATTTGTGCTGAAGATCTATGGTAGTTACACGCTCAGGAGCTGGTGAGAAGTCTGCAGAAAAAATTAGTAGAGAGGCCACCCCGGGTTCTACAGCCACAGAACCAGAAATTCAGCAGAGAAATATGGCTGAAGAGATACATCAGCAGAATGAAAGGAGAAGAACTATGTTGGATAGGTCTACACCGTCCGGAAGCTTACGACAAACCGATGTAAATCTGAACATCGGTGAAGGTATCTTGTTTCGATACGATAATGCATTGATCAATTCTCTACCTGAATTTAACGGATTACCTGCACAGAATCCTTTAGAATTCCTTGATGATTTTCATATTAGATGCTCTTCTCAAAATGTTCCCGGAATATCTACAGAGATGTTAAAAATGAAATATTTTCCTCTAACTCTTAAAGATAAAGCGTTTGCATGGTATCGTAATCTAGGAATCACTTTTAATTCTTGGGAAGAGATGCAAGGAAAATTTCTGCAGAAATTTTACCCTCTCTCCAAAACGAATTTTTATAGAAGAGAAATTCACAATTTCCATCCTCATGACGGAGAAGCCTTTAGTGAGTCATGGGAGAGATTAAATGATTTGTTGAGGAAATGTCCTCACCATGGCATTGAGCAATGTCAACTAGCCCAAATATTTTATGAATCTCTCTTTGATTTATGAAAAACAAAGTAAATCTCGCTACGGGTGGAACGTTTTATACCGCATATGAGGATGAAGTTTTCGATATTTTGGAGAGAGTTGCAGAAACTGACTTGCAGGAGATTGGGGCCAATTAGAATGGGAGAAACCTGCAGCCAAAAAGAGCTGGAGTTCTGCAGGTTAACGCCAAGGAGGGAGAGCTACAAGCGGGCCTAAGGGAGACTAACCAGAAATTGTAGGAGCTCACCTCTACTTTGAAGAATGTCTTTTTAGGTAACTCTTCTATCATTAAAGCTAAGATCTGCTCTCTTTGCTTCAGCAGGGAACATGAAGATGGAGCCTACCAAGCCATGGAAGAAGAGGTGAAGGCCTTCAACCAGCCGCAACAACCGTGGGCAGGTCAAAAGAGGCCAAATTTCCAAAACGGAGAGACCTTCCACCAAGGGAACAAGCCGGCAGCTCAACCTCCGTTCCAACAGAGACAACCATTCCAGCACAGGCCTCCACAGCAGTATCAGGTTCCATCTCAGAACCAACCTGATTTTTCTTCACTTACCCCCGTCATTTCAGATATGATAGAGAAGCAACACCAAAAGTTGCGGGCGGAGATGGAGATGAAGATGCAAATGATGATGGAATTTCAAACAAAGCAAATGCTGGAGTCTCAAGAGCAGATGAGGAAGATGCTAGAAAGCTTCAAGCCTGCACAATTCGAACATCAAGGTATATCTCTAGACCTACCTTGCACATCTTATAAACTTCCCACGAAACCATTATTAAATCCATGCAACTTGCATCATGTGCAGCACTCCATTCCTGATGAGACGAATGGGGACGGTCCTGAAGTTCTAGCAATCTCAAAATTGAGAAATGGAAAAGAACTTCAGGATCCCTATCAGAACTCTAGGGAGAATTCTAAGGAGGGGAATGAACCACGAGAGGAAGAAGGAGAGGATTCTCCCTACGTGGAGGAACCTCTACCTTCTACGAGTGGGCAACATGTTCCTTACCCTTCCGCTTTAAATAGAAAAAAACCGATCCTTGATTATGAAAACCGATTGCTGGAGAATTTTAAAAAAGCCACCATGACTGTAACTGTAGAAGATATGCTTAGGTGCGCACCCTCCCTAAAGAAGTACCTTAAGGACTCTTGCACCATTAGGAAGCCTAGGGAAGTAGTTAAATTATCTGAGAACGCCTCTAGCATCCTTAATGCCATCCCTATTAAAATGAGAGACCCCAGAGCCCCTTTCATCACATGTGAAATTGGAGGAAACACATTTTCTAAAGTTTTATTAGATACGGGAGCAAGCATAAGCATCATCCCAACGGCATTATATGAGGAGTGTGGGTTTGGAGAATTGGAGGAAATACACATGGATTTACTCCTAGCCGATGGAACCGTGAGGCAACCCGAAGGAAGGTTAACCGACGTCATGATCACTGTAGAGAATTGTGAAATACCTGTAGATTTTATAGTGACTGATGTGAAGATATCGGGAAACATTAGCTTAGCTCCTATTATCTTAAGAAGACCATTTCTAGTTACGGCAAAAACGATAATGGATTGGGAAAAGGGGACGGTGGAGTTTAAAATTGGAAAGGAGAGAGTTCAACTTGATATATCAAAAATGATGAAGTGTCCCTTAGGAAGCAATGAGGAGTTAAAATTGTGTGCAGAGGGTGACGGAGAGGATGTGATTAAGGAATACTTGTCACAAGTAGAGGGTAGAGAGCTAGAGGAAGAAGTCATAGACGCCCCTTCGGTAGAGGTAGGACCAGAATTGAAACCCTTACCCTCATCCCTCAAATATGCATATCGAGATGAGAAGGAAATCTTACCGGTAATCATTTCCTCATCACTCACTCCTGAACAAGAAAGTGACTTGCTCGATGTACTTAGGGAGCATAAAAATGCTATAGGTTGGACATTTGATGATATTAGGGGAATTCCATCTTCGATTTGTGAACATAGGATATTTTTAGAAGAGGAAGCAAGACCTTGTATAGAACATCAAAGGAGACTCAACCCTTACATGAGAGAAGTTCTTGAGAAAGAAATCATAAAGTGGTTGAATTAAAGAATTATTTATGCCATATCCGACAGTAGATGGGTGAGTCCCGTACACATGGTACCAAAGAAATCTGGAATTACAGTAGAAGTGAATGAAAAAGGGGAAGAGGTGCAGAAGAGATTGACCACTGGATGGAGGGTGTGCATTGATTATAGGAAATTAAACAAGGCGACAAAGAAAGATCACTACCCACTGCCCTTCATAGATCAAATACTAGAAAAACTGTCAGGGCAGCAATATTTTTGTTTTCTTGATGGTTATTCAAGATACAACCAAGTAAACATCCATCCTGATGATCAAGAGAAGACAACATTTACGAGTCCCGTAGGGACATATGCCTTTAGGCGTATGCCTTTCGGGCTATGCAATGCCCCCGCCACATTTCAGCGATGTATGAATGCCCTCTTTTCTGATTTAGTAGGAGAATGTCTAGAAATCTTTATGGATGATTTTTCAGTTTTTGGATCTACCTTTGAAAACTGCTTACTAAGCCTCACCAAAGTATTGAAGAGGTGCATTGAGTCCAACCTTGTCCTAAGTTGGGAAAAATCCCATTTCATGGTGCAGGAGGGAGTAGTGCTGGGACACACGGTCAGCAACCGTGCATCGGAAGTGGACAAGGCCAAAATCGAGATCATCGAGGGCCTTCCACCTCCAACCAACCTAAAAACCCTTAGGGGTTTCCTCGGCCACGCGGGTTTCTATAGACGTTTTATCCTTGATTTTGCTAAAATTTCTAAACCTCTTACAAATCTTTTATCATCTAAAAATAATGATTTTGAACTAACATTAGAGGCTAAGAACGCATTTGATAAATTGAAAGAAGCTTTAGTTAACGCACCTATCTTGCAAGGGCCCGATGGGACCCTTCCTTTTGAACTAATGTGTGATGCTTCTGATTTTGCAGTAGGTGCAGTGTTAGGTCAGCGAATTGACAAGAAACCCGTGGTCATTTACTACGCCAGCAGAACTTTAGTGGATGCGCAGCTAAATTATACTACTACCGAGAAGGAACTGCTGGCCATTATTTTTGCTTTAGAAAAGTTTCGATCATGCAGCTATTAGATACTTGTTAACGAAGAAGGAGGCCAAACCTAGGTTGATTAGATGGGTGCTTTTATTGCAGGAATTTGATTTAGAGTTCAAAGATAAGAAAGGGTGTGAAAATGTAGTAGCAGATCATCTCTCTCGAATCATGAGCACCCAACCTGAGATTATAAATGATGCATTTCCTGATGAATATGTCCTAACCGCACAAGGAACATCGCTTCCTTGGTACGCGCACATTGTCAATTTTTTGGTTTCAGGAAAAATTCCCACAGGATGGACGTCTCATGAGAGGAAGAAGCTGCTTAAGGATGCACGATTTTCCTTTTGGGAAGATCCGAAGCTATTCCATCAAGGCCAAGATCAAATTTTGAGGCGGTGTGTCCCCGAGAGCGAGCAAAGAAGCATTTTGGAGTTCTGTCATTCCAAACCCGGAGGGGGACACTACTCGGCCAAGGTAACAGCTCATAAAGTTGTTGAATCGGGTTTCTTTTGGCCTACATTATTTCATGACGCCCAGAAATTTTATAATACTTGTTTAGCATGCCAAGCATCCATCAACATAAATAGGAAAGATAGAATGCCCCTACAACCCGTACTAGAAGTAGAAATATTTGATTTATGGGGAATCAATTTTATGGGACCCTTCCCTAGTTCTAATGGTTATGAATATATTTTTATGGCTGTCGATTATGTCTCCAAATGGGTAGAAGCCATCCCCTCCAAAACCAATGACAGTAAGGTAGTGACTAATTTTATTGAGAAAAACATCTTTTATAGATATGGATGCCCACGAGCTATCATTAGTGATGGAGGTTCCCACTTTACAAACTACAACTTTAGGAACCTCCTCAAGAAGTTTGGTGTCCATCATCGAGTCACTACTCCCTATCATCCTCAAGCCAATGGCCAAGTGGAATTGTGCAATCGGGAGGTTAAGAAAATTTTGAGGAAGATAGTGCATCCGGATGGGAAAGATTGGTCTAGGAAGTTAGACGAGGCATTATGGGCCTATAGGACCGCTTACAAAACTCCTCTCGGCATGTCTCCCTTTCGACTTATCTTTGGGAAGGCTTGTCACCTACCACTTGAGTTAGAACACAAGGCCCTTTGGGCTATTAGGAAACTCAACCTAGATTTGGATAGAGTCGGCAAGCATAGACTTCTTCAATTGAATGAGTTAGAAGAGTTAAGAAATGAGGTGATAAGCCAAAAATAGGGGTGAAAATTACGCAAATTTTTTAGCCCTTGTCGTTGTGAATTTTTGGCTTATGCAATAAAATTTATAAAACTCTACTTAATATGTATAGTGATAAGTACGAGTGTCGTCCAAGGGAGGCAAGTAGGAATTTCAATTTGATTTTATTTTTGGTGTTTTAGATCCTAATTAGAGTGAATTTGATCTTTAGAAGTTCAGACTAGAATGGAGATGAAGAAACAAACAACTTAACCTATTTCATTCAAAATGCACAAAAGTTTGAATACAATGAAAGAAAAAAATACCAAAACTGTTGATCCAGGCTGGGACTCCTCTCTGTCTTGCAGCTGTGATGAAGCACCCTCCAGAATGAGCTCCCCCTCTCGAAATTCAGCTTTTATACTTAGGTTATAGGGTAAAAATCACCATTTTACCCCCGTTTAGTACTTAATATTTATCTATCAATGTAGGCTATATCTGAATGATCTAACCATATAGATAGAAAGAGGGGATCAAGACGAACAAATCTATAAAAAATCATCTCAATCGGACTTCAGGATCAAAAGTTATTAATAAATCAATTTTAAACCAATTTAATCCATTAGATTTAAAATTGATTTATTTATTAGTTTCGTTTTTAAACACGCAATGACGTGTCGCTCTCTCATTGGCTGGCGCATTTTGAATCCTCCTTTTTGCAGAAAAGTCCTTAAAAAGCCTGGAATTGCTTTTGGACGCCGCCCAAAAGTAATTGCGTATATGCCCCTAGCGCACTCTCTCTCCTCCGATTTCTCCTAAAACATTAAAAATATATATTAAAAATTGCAATAAAACCCTGAATGATTTTAAATAGGATCTTTACGCCTGCCGTGGCGACCGAGAGCTGTTTTGAGGGTCTTTTTGCAACGAACCGTTGCAAAAAGGCCCCGAAAAGTCTAGAAATTGCATAAATACATTTTTTCTCCTATAAATATGCCCTTTTTTCATAGAATAAATGCATTTCTTATTGAAATAAATACCAGAAAATTCCTAAAAATTCGTAAAAAATTCTAGAAAATTCTAGAAAATTCCCTGATTAATTCCCATGTTGATAAATGTCGAAATAAACTTTTTAATGTGCGATTTTCATCCAAAAATAATTATTTCGAGCTTCAATAAATCCTTAAAAATTCATATAATTACCAGAAAATTAGGGAAAAATCAGAAATTACTTGGAAGCATTATTTTGTGTAAAAATATGATAACAACCCAAATTTAAGCCTTTTAAATGCATAAATCATGCTAATAACATGAAATAAAGACCGAAATTAGGGTGTAATCATATACCCCCCTACTTAGACATTGCTAGTCCCTTAGCAACATCTAAGTACTTTGCTGAATTATCATCTCTTTCATCCTGTAAGTCAGACAACAAGTGTGGGAAGTGTTAAGTGTATCAATCACAAGCCGAACTAAAACACTAAATGACATTTTGAGCTCCGACCTTTTCAGGAATGTGGGGTTTCTTTCTCCTTGGCTTGGATGCCTAAGGGGATGAGAAGGGAGTGTACTTGTTTCTAGGTATAACGCTATACTCCTCAGGTAAACTCTCTCCACTCATGTGCAGCTGGTCTCACATCTCTAGCGAGCAAGATCATTCTCTCCCGGGGTTACGACCACCTAGTACTTGCCTCTCCATTAGCCTTTTCTCTTTCCTAAGAATAGAAGAAGCCATTTCCTCCTCCTGTTGAGCACAGAATATTGAACACAACGAGAAGAGTATATGATAGAGTTGTGATGGGGGAGAATGAGACTTTGTGAAAGAATTAGGGTGAGCATGAACAATGAGAGATTTATGGTCCAACGGGTGTTGTGCTACCTTGGATAACCTACTCCCAAGATTTTTAGAGGAAGTGAGGGAGACAGAAGAGATGAGACAAATGTGATGATATAGAGAATAAAGACCATCTTGCCCTGAATTGAAAGTCAAAACCAGAAATGGTGCAAGTCAAACCACTCCTTTCTCTTTGTCTTCTTCTCATTCCTCTTGTCTTTTTTTTCTTTCTTTCTTTTTTTTTCGAACTCTTTTTTTTTTTTGTATATCAAACAAAGAGGATAACAACAAATGAAACACTTTCCATGACTTTAATGGTTTTTTAAATATTTTATCACAACCAGCATGAGTGACTTGAATGGTCTATGGAGAAGAGATAGAAGAACGAGATTTAGATGATGCAGAGCGAATTATTGACAGAAAAGATACAAAGAGGCAGTATCGTAGTGATACCGTGGAAAGTGAGATAGACGTACTTGGGAGATAAGCATATCCTCGGTAGCGGAAGCAAGGTGGTGGAGTCAAGTTGTGATGGATATGGCGTGAAGCGTGTGGAACAATAAGGTGAATGAAGTGGTGGATTCCGTGCATAGGACTCGGAGAATGGCTGCTCACTATTTTGGAATGAAAGTAGGCTAATGGGGAGACGAAATGCATAAGTGTGATCGGCTATTAGAGTTGATGGAATGGGGGCTCTCAGTTCACTCGTCACTCCCCTTTGAAGAATAGAGCTTCTACCCTTGACTTTCCATCATCTAATCACCTACTAGACACCCTCCCCAATTTGAAATTGAATCCACATCGCCCAAAATCATTTGTGTTGCACCTCAACATGTTCTTGATCTGCTCTAGGAGCCTAACTTCTCCACACTTGTTCCCAAACCATTGGATGAAAGAAAATTAATTCATGACTGTGCATGCTAAAGATTGTTAAAAAAAAAAAACAGGTTCAATTCATGTAGAATTCTATAAAATTAAATGCATGAACCATAGTTTGTCACCTAAAAATGAACTATCTCCCCCCCATTAAAACCTGCATTGTCCTCAATGCAAAGCTACTAAAATCATGAAGAATAAAATTGAGGTTAGAGGGGCAAACAGTGATATGGAGGATATGGGGCCCTTTAGCATTGTGAACAAGAGATCCTGGCGATAACTCGAATTTGCTGAATTACATACTCCCGCAACCTGGTCAAAGTTACCACAAGAGATGCAACAAAAGTGAGGAGCTATAATAGTAAAAGAAAATAATGCAAAGAAAAAATGAATCCTAAAACGTAATGAAAAGAAAATAAATCTTATTGATGCTCTTAAGTAGAGGGTGATGTTGCCGCTTCTAAAGAAATGTCTTCATTAGGGGGGTGCGGCTCGTGTTCAAGGAAGGGTTTCAAACGCTGCCCATTGACCTTGAATTCAGCTCCATGTGTTGGATCTCGAACGAGAACAGATCCATTGTCGAAATGTTGACATACTACATAAGGTCCATCCCATCTTGATTTAAGCTTTCCTGGAAACAGTTTAAGTCGAGAATTATAAAACCATACTTTTTGGCCATGGGCAAAAACCTTCCTGTGTATGTGTTGATCATGGAATGCTTTCATCTTGGCTTTGTAGATGCGTGAATTTTCGTATGCTTCGTTACGCAACTCCTCCAACTCATGCAGCTGCAATAAGCGATGGTCACCTGCATCATCTAATGATACGTTAAGTTTCTTGATAGCCCATAAAGCACGATGTTCGATTTCTAAAGGGAGATGACAAGCTTTTCCAAACACCAACCTGAATGGCGACATTCCTAACGGGGTTTTATATGCCGTCCGATATGCCCATAACGCATCCGGCAATTTGCTCGACCAATCCTTTCCATTAGGGTTAATAATTTTCTTTAAGATTTTTTTTATTTCTCTATTGGAGACTTCCACTTGGCCATTGGCTTGAGGATGATACGGAGTGGTAAGCCGATGATGAACTCCATATCGTTTTAACAACTCTTTAAAGACTTTGTTATTGAAATGAGTTCCACCATCGCTAATAATGGCTCGTGGGCATCCAAACCGAGAGAAAATATTATCCTTGACAAATTTAACTTCTTTATGATCATTTTTTCGTGTTGGTATGGCTTCTACCCACTTAGAGACATAACCTACACCTACCAAAATATATTCATAGCCCAAAGGAGGAGGAAAGGGTCCCATGAAATCAATGCCCCAAAGATCAAACAACTCAACTTCAAGGATAGGGTTTAAAGGCATAGCGGCATTGCGACTTACATTGACCACCGCTTGACATCGAATGCATCTCTTGCAGAATTCATATGCATCCCGATGAAGATGAGGCCAATAAAATCCACATTGTAGGACCTTATGTGCCGTTATCTTGGAGGCGTAGTGTCCTCCGCATAAGGATGAGTGACATGATTCCAAGACTCTCCATTGTTCATCCTCGGGTATACATCTCCTAAAAATTTGATCGACGCCTAATCTAAATAATTCAGGCTCATCCCAATAGTAATACTTGATATTCTTAAAAAACTTTTTTCTATCATCATAATCCCAACCTTGAGGCAATTGCCCGATTACTAAGTAGTTTACTATATGAGCATACCAAGGCAATTTCCGTGTAGAAATTTCTAAAATATGCTCGTCAGGAAAAGAATCTGTGATGGGAGTTAGGGCTGGCAATGATAGGCGGGAGAGGTGATCAGCCGCACCATTATCCACTCCCCGCCTGTCTTTAATTTCAATATCGAAATCTTGCATAAGTAGGATCCATCTCATTAATCTAGGTTTTGTCTCTTTCTTACTTAACAAATGTCTAAGTGCAGCATGATCTGAAAAGATTATAATCTTACTCCCTATTAGGTAAGATCGAAATTTATCCAAAGCAAAGACGATTACAAGTAATTCCTTCTCTGTGGTAGAGTAATTTACCTGAGCGGCGTCGAGAGTCTTACTTGCATAATAAATAGCTGTCGGTTTCTTGTCTTTGCGTTGTCCCAACACAGCTCTCACTGCATAATCTGAAGCATCACAAAAAATCTCAAAGGGTTCACTCCAATTTGGAGCTTGTAAGATGGGAGCCGTAACTAATGCTTCTTTAATCAAATTAAAAGCCAAATTGCATTCATCATTCAAAATAAGTTCTTTGTCTTTAGATAGAAGCAAAGTGAGAGGTTTAGCCACTTTGGCAAAATCTTTAATAAAAAGATGATAGAAGCCGGCATGGCCCAAAAAACCCCTAAGTTGCTTTAGGGTCGATGGAAGTGGAAGCTCCTTGATGATCTCGATCTTTGCCTTGTCCACAGCCAGCCCCTCCTTGCTGATATGATGACCTAAGACGATCCCCCTGTCCACCATAAAATGGGATTTCTCCCAACTGAGCACTAACTTGTTTTCTTCGCAAATCTGTAACACTTTATCCAAGTTAGACAAACAAGACCCAAAAGATTCACCAAACACGGAAAAGTCATCCATGAAAACTTCAAGACATGTACCAATTAAATCAAAAAACATTGCACTCATACACCTTTGAAAGGTTGCTGGTGCATTACAAAGTCCAAATGGCATTTTTCTAAAAGCAAATGTTCCTAAAGGACATGTGAACGTAGTTTTATCTTGGTCACTTTCATGAATGCTAATTTGATTATATCCTGAGTACCCATCCAAGAAACAATAAAAACTCTGTCCAGCTAATTTTTCAAGTATTTGATCAATGAAAGGTAGAGGATAATGGTCTTTTTTTGTTGCTAGATTTAACTTTCGGTAATCTATGCATACTCGCCAACTCGATGCTACCCTCGTCTGGATCTCTTCTCCATCCTGATTCTTTTGGACAGTAATCCCTATTTTTTTAGGTACCACATGAATTGGACTCACCCACTTACTATCTGAAATTGGGTAAATGAATCCTGCTTTCAGCCATTTGGTAATCTCCTTCGACACCACATCATAAAGATAAAGATTTAATCTACGTTGATGCTGAACTGATGGTTTGGATCCTTCCTCGATAAAAATTCTATGCAGACAGGTATCAGGACTAATTCCCTTGATGTCGTCTATGGTCCATCCAATAGCACTCTTATGCTGTCGTAAGACATCTAATAGGTTAACTTCCTGCTCTAAAGTGAGGGTTGAAGAGATAATTACTGGATATGTCTTTCTTGGACCTAAAAAACATATTTAAGGTGAGAAGGAAGAGGTTTCAATTCTAATTCTTCAGTGGGCGTAGATCTGTAGTTATTCATGTTTTCACCCTTCATTTCACCATGGTCGTCCTTCTCCCCCTCATAGGCACTCTCATTCACCGCCATCACCTCATAGATTACTTTCCCTATAACATGGCATTCATCATTTTCATCATCTAGGGAACAGGTATAAATTTCTTCCTGGCTACTATTGGGATACTTCATCAATTGAGAGATTGGTAACTCAACCTCTTCTTTTCCCATGCGCAATTTAATTTTTCCTGCATTCCAATCTGTGTTCACTCTTGCGGTAGCTAGGAATGGCCGTCCTAAAATAATCGGTGCATGACTAATTTTTCCTGAAATTTTTACATCCACTACTATAAAATCGACAGGAAATGAACACTTTTCTACTTTCATCACCACATCCACCAACTGTCCACACGGTCTTCTAATTGATCCGTCCGCTAACTGCAATTCTAAATTTACAGGTTGTAATTCACCAAATTTAAAAGTCTCAAGTAGGGCCTTAGGCATGATATTCACACTTGCTCCTGAATCAAGTAAAGCTTTGGTGAATACTTCCCCCCTAATTTCGCATTTGATCACTGGTGCTCCCGGATCCTTGCGCTTTTGAGGTAATTCATGCAGAAAAATTGAACTAATATTCTCAGAAAGTTAAATCCTCTTTTGCTTCCTAGGAGGTGTACACAGGTTTTTCACAAATTTGGAATAATCAGGGATGTACTGGATCGCATCTAAAACAGGAATTTTGACCGTAGCCTCTTTCAAATACTCAAGAAGTGGGCTGTCTTTCGATTTTTCTTTCTTCGCTTGTAAGGCACTAGAGAAAGGGATAGGTGGGCAATATGTTTTGGGGTTGGGTTTCTTTTCCAGATTTTCCTCTACCCCTTCATCCTCATCGTTTTCTACTTCCTCTAACTTATCCTCCACTTCATTTCGTTTCTCTATAGCTGCAAATGGATTAGCCAACTCTTTCCCACTCCTAAGTTTTGATAGAGCACTCAGCTCTCCTATTTCTTGTTGTTCAGTCAATGCATGCATGTCATGAATATGCTCATTAACTACACTACACATGTCATCAACATAAAGTAAATTGCTAGGATTAATACAGGCCTGAGTAGGGAGTTTACCTGATTTGGCGCCCATCTTCATAGGGTCTTCACACGTACCTTGCGGTGCTCCCCCGTGCGCAAATTGTTGACCGCTGTGAAGGCTGATCTCCGCCTTGAGCTTCTCCATCTCCCTCCGATGCCTCTCCTCCATTTCTTCAAAAAGCTTGAGCATCCTCTTCTTGTCTTCTTGCAGCTCCTCGATGACCTTGGTGAGAGTCGCATTAGTGGGATCTGAAAAATTTCAGTAAGGTTGATAATGTTGTTGATGTTGGGGATTGTTCGCCTTGGATTGGAACTGTTGTTGGGGTGGTCGGTTGTTGTTGTTCCATCCCTGTCCTCCTAAGTTTCCTCTAGTTCCCCATTGGACATTGCTCCCTTCTTGCCTGCCTATAGCATTCACTTCTGATATCATAGGGCATTCTTCTCTGGTGTGGCTATCACTTGAGGACATTTCACATCGATTTATTTGGTTGGGTGCTCTTCCACTATTCTGACCTTGCCATAGTGAGATTATTTTTTCATTCATCTTTTCCATGGCTTTTCCCATCATTACACCTATCTGTTTTTCAATTCTATCCATAGTAATCTGGGGTTCAACCCCTCTAACATCCAACAGTCCACCTTTCCGAGGGGTAACCCTAACATGATCGGAGGCATCTTGGTGATAGGCTAAATTATCAGACATTTTTTGTAGTAGTGCCATAGCTTCATCTTCATACATGTCAGCTATTGCTCCTCCACTCGAGATATCAACTCTGCCTTTCTCCACATCATTTAACCCTTCATAGAAAATTTGCACTAACTCCCATTTTTGAATGCCATGGTGGGGGCACTTCCTAATGAGCCCCATCAATCTCTCCCATGCTTCGCTAAATGTATCATTTCCCTGCTGAAAATTTCTAATTTCTCTTCTGAAAGAATTTGTCCTAGCCACTGTATAATATCTTTTTAAGAAGCTCTTCTCCATATCATTCCATGATTCAAAATTTGTTCCCAATGTTCTAAACCAATCCTTGGCTCTATCCTTAAGGGCATGAGGGAATAGTTTCATTCTCACAACTTCCTTTGAAATTCTGGGGTAAGTGCAACTATCACATGCTTCGTAAAATTTTTCTAAGAAGTCATAGGGCTCTTCGTTTGCCTTCCCCAAAAAGGACGGTAATAGCTGAAATTGGTGTGGATCGATTCTAAACATCACATCTTCTCCAATCGGGGCAGATATCCTGGTTAAGATGGGGGTTTCTGATGGTGTGGAATACTCTCTAATCCTCCTCCGTCCATCGTTAACTACCTCAGGGTTTCCTGTTCCATTAACTATTGGGTCCATTGGTACGGGTCTAATCAATATCTCCTCTACAAATGTGGGTTCGGTGAAAGACGACTCGGGTGTGGTGGAATCTACTACAGGGGGATTTCTGTCACTGCTCCTTGATTGAAATCCAGACCGAAGCTTCATACAAAACCACTAATTCAAACACAACACTCGTTAGTCGTTAAAAACCAAATACCGTCTTAAATCAAAATCAAGAATAAGGAGACTTAACAAACTCGTGAGCAACAATTCACCACTGTGTTTACAAATAAAATTATGTTGAATTCCTCAGTGTTGCCTCCCCGGCAGCGGCGCCAATTGATAATCCAAAAATAGGGGTGAAAATTACCCAAAATTTTTAGCCCTTGTCGTTGTGAATTTTTGGCTTATGCAATAAAATTTATAAAACTCTACTTAATATGTATAGTGATAAGTATGAGTGTCGTCCAAGGGAGGCAAGTAGGAATTTCAATTTGATTTTATTTTTGGTGTTTTAGATCCTAATTAGAGTGAATTTGATCTTTAGAAGTTCAGACTAGAATGGAGATGAAGAAACAAACAACTTAACCTATTTCATTCAAAATGCACAAAAGTTTGAATACAATGAAAGAAAAAAATACCAAAACTGTTGATCCAGGCTGGGACTCCTCTCTGTCTTGCAGCTGTGATGAAGCACCCTCCAGAATGAGCTCCCCCTCTCGAAATTCAGCTTTTATACTTAGGTTATAGGGTAAAAATCACCATTTTACCCCCGTTTAGTACTTAATATTTATCTATCAATGTAGGCTATATCTGAATGATCTAACCATATAGATAGAAAGAGGGGATCAAGACGAACAAATCTATAAAAAATCATCTCAATCGGACTTCAGGATCAAAAGTTATTAATAAATCAATTTTAAACCAATTTAATCCATTAGATTTAAAATTGATTTATTTATTAGTTTCGTTTTTAAACACGCAATGACGTGTCGCTCTCTCATTGGCTGGCGCATTTTGAATCCTCCTTTTTGCAGAAAAGTCCTTAAAAAGCCTGGAATTGCTTTTGGACGCCGCCCAAAAGTAATTGCGTATATGCCCCTAGCGCACTCTCTCTCCTCCGATTTCTCCTAAAACATTAAAAATATATATTAAAAATTGCAATAAAACCCTGAATGATTTTAAATAGGATCTTTACGCCTGCTGTGGCGACCGAGAGCTGTTTTCAGGGTCTTTTTGCAACGAAACGTTGCAAAAAGGCCCCGAAAAGTCTAGAAATTGCATAAATACATTTTTTCTCCTATAAATATGCCCTTTTTTCATAGAATAAATGCATTTCTTATTGAAATAAATCCCAGAAAATTCCTAAAAATTCGTAAAAAATTCTAGAAAATTCTAGAAAATTCCCTGATTAATTCCCACGTTGATAAATGTCGAAATAAACTTTTTAATGTGCCATTTTCATCCAAAAATAATTATTTCAAGCTTCAATAAATCCTTAAAAATTCATATAATTACCAGAAAATTAGGGAAAAATCAGAAATTACTTGGAAGCATTATTTTGTGTAAAAATATGATAACAACCCAAATTTAAGCCTTTTAAATGCATAAATCATGCTAATAACATGAAATAAAGACCGAAATTAGGGTGTTATCATGAGGCTTATGAGAATTCGAAGATTTATAAAGCCAGGATGAAGATGTTTCATGATAAGAGCTTGAGGAGAAGAGTTTTTGTAGAGAATCAAAAAGTATGGCTTTACAACTCTAGATTAAAACTCTTTCCAGGAGATTTGAAAACGCGATGGGATGGCCCCTTCCTTGTTCAGCAGGTTTTTGAGAATGGAGCGGTTACCATTTTTGATCCTACATCTCAAAGACAATTCACTGTGAATGGGCAATAGCTCAAACCCTACTTAGAAGAAGAGGATCTTAATAGCCCCATGAATATTATTTTAGAAAAGCCACCATATGACGCAGCATGATCTGATTAGTTTTTGCTTCCATTTTCTATTTTCTCTGTTTTGTTATTTTGCCGTGTTTTGTTTTTGTTTTCTTCGTTTTTGTTTCTGTCTTCGTGTGCAGCAACTCCTATCCAAGCTAGGTACACCGTCACTGGACAACACGAATGCTGATCGTAGCCTTTCCTTCCATGGTTTGATCTCTCTTTCTCCTTTCTCTTAATTATGATTTGTCATGTAGGAACATGCCTTTTTATTGGGGGGGAGGCGAGTACAGTTGCATGCATCATCCATTAAAAATGTTTCGTTTTGCATTCACAAACCATGGATATTTGATGATCCTAGGAGATACTTGTCCAATGATATGCATGATAATTTGATTCTTTTCAAAAGGGTAGAAGAGAGAGTGGCCAGCTAGGAAATCCTAGGTGAAGTAAGCCTAGCTAGGTGCACTATGATCCATACTATTACAGCCATATATCTGACCATTATATGTATCTCACCTCACCATCCATCTCGGGTTGAGTTAGCACTTACATGCACGAAATTTTTTAGCTTTAGTGGAGAGTAGGGTTAGTGTTAGCTCATCGGCAATATTATTATGACGTGAGTGAAGCTCCCTGAACCAAGAAGGATACAAAACTTTGTCGGGGGAATAAGCTGCCAGTCTACTAAGGACGGCACATGGGTAGTGGATAAGCGCCACCAAACTGTAAAGTGAAAGCTGCACTGCGCATAAACGAGCAAAAGCTTGCATCATAGTACTAAAGTTGATTGTCATAAAAAATGACCAACAAGCAGCAAATGCCAAAGAAAATAAAGGTGGAAAAGCTGTCTCCCATGTGTTTGAGCCGATGCTACTATAGCCATAGTATTGAGCTAGCCTTAGCACCACTCTCTACGCCTCGTTCAGTAGTGCGCTTGGGGTGTTAACTCGATCTTACTCCATATACTATGTACTTACTATATGTACGCCGTAGATCAAGTGCACTTAGTTGAGGTAGAAGGCTGAGATAGATCCTAAATTTCTCCTGTGCTGGTCAAGTTCAATTGCTGAAAATACTCCTTGAAAAGAGCATGAATCAAAGTTATCGGAAGTCGAAAGTCAACTTGAGATCATCTTTTATTCTCACCTGCATTTCATTACTAAGGGACTAGTAATGATCTAAGTTGGGGGGTGTTTGATGACTCTCAAATATGTCATCAAATAATTAAACTTTTTAGCTTTCATTCATCAAAATTATAATGTTAATTCATGCTAATATCATGCATATACATCATTTTATGAAATTACTAACCCCACTTGATCCTTTGAATCAAGTGGAATATATTTAACATTTTATGGTTAGTAAACATTTAGAGACAGGTTAAGAAGATCAAGGAAAGAGACGAGGATCAAGAGGAGCGGGCGAAAATTCAAAGACGCAAAAATTATGAAAATGCCCCTGGGCATGACTTAAGAGAAACCTATAAATACCCTCTTGAGAGTTGATTTTAGGTTGTCCAGAATTTCTCTCAAGGAAGCTAGGGCTTGGAGAGAAAGGATTTCTGCAGACCCTCCAAGGCTGATGAGCATTGGAGCTGGGAGAGAAGCAAGCTGAGGAGTAGCTGGAGCACGACGATCGTCACCTTGCCCGGAAGGAGTGACACGAGGAGGCGTGAGCGTTTCAGTCACAGTACAATCTTCTTCTCCCTTCTAAGACAATCAGAGTTGGGTTGAAGATCACAAGCTGTGTCTTCAGCATTTCCAATTTCTGTTGTTCCTTTGGTTACGCTTGATTTTGAATTTCATAGTTGATTCAATCGTTTCCCATTCCGTTCTAGCAAAAATTCCATTGTTCTCGCATCAGATCGTGAAATCCATCCCTGTAGAACTTCCTAGCCGCAGGGAACAACGCCGCACGCAGCAGCGCTGCGTGCAGCAAGCTCGCCCGCGCGCAGTAGCATCGCGAGCAGGGTCGCCCGCACGCAGCAGCGCCGCGAGCAGGGTCGCCCGTGCGCAGCAGCGCCGCGCAGTGTGCAGCAGCGCCAGCGAGCAGGCTCGCCACACGTAGCAGCGCGCCGCGAGCAGGCTCGCCTACGCAGGCGCTCGCGCGTGCACAAACGCCCGCTGGGTGTTTGTTAAATTTCCCCAAAGGGCAAAGGCAAATCCTCAGTAAGGAAAGCCTTACTGAAGATTTGCTGCACCGAGACTTTTAAAGAAAGCTCTGTCGTTTGTACCGAAGATCGTTTACCAGAGTTTATACTTGAGTATTGAGATCCAAAAGAACTGATTTGATTGAAAGAATTCTTCTGCTGTTTTTTGCCGTCTCCCTGTGGATTGACCCTCACTCACCCTAAGCTGTGAGGTTATAAATTTCATTGTATAAGCTCAATCCTCACTTGTATTAACTACTAAACAACCAGTAAAAAACACCCCAAAAATTGAGTTTATCAATGATTTTTTGAATCTTTCACAAACCTTTAAAACGAAATCAAAAATTTAATCTTGTTGAGTTTGACCATACCTGAGACCATACCTGAGACCACACATGATAACTTATATTAACAGGGAGCATAAAGAGGAAAGTAGAACCAGGGCGGCATGAAATATTGGAAACGATCGTACATTCTTGCCTACACAAAAGTATCCCAAGTAAATTAAAAATTAAACTGTTGTGTGAATTGTTTCCTAAGTAATACAGAAGGGTCGTTCCCTTTTTTCAATTAACGTTTTGTCCTTTTATTTTATCAGGGTCATGTAATGTTTCCCAAACGAAAGTGGAAAGAGTAAATTAAAAATCCGAGTTATATTGTGAAATATCTCAAAAGTATTATAGCACTTTAATTGAGATAAGGGTCATTGTCTTTTATTCTATTAAGGCAGTGCCTCAAGCACAAAAGTGCCCTATGTAAATAAAACATTTGAGTTCTCATTTGAATTTTTTCAAATGTCATATAGCGCTCAAACAAACAAAAGGGTCATGTCCTTGTATTATTTTAGGATCTCCACGCCGGTTTCATGATGCTGGTTATCTTTAGGGCTTTTAACTTCCTCATCATATCCATGAAATGGTCAACATATACGCCTGCGTTTTTGTGTCTCGCAACACATGGGGCTACCTATGTCACCCTTCAACTATATGATCATTAGAAAAAAATTTTAAAATGGATGTTTCCCTGTGGACGTGTAATATAAATAAGTGATCGTCAATAGAATTATCATTTGTATGTCTATTTTGTATTTCAAAATCAAACTCTTTGATTAGTAAAATCTAGTTAATGAACTTAGGTTATGTTTCTTTCTTGTTTATTAAATATCTTTTAGTACCATTGTAAGAAAATAGAACCATTTTACTACTTTACACATAAATCAAAATTTATTGAAAGATAGAATAATGGAATAAAAACTTGCTTCCCTGTATTATAAATTCCAAGGTTTGCATCCTTAACTCATAAATGGGTCGACCGTTTAGATAATTTACTATTAGGTTATAATGTATTATATAAAGAAGCATGTGTGGCTGCAGAATCCTCAATGTTGCTTGCTTTTGGTTGGCAATGGAAGATTCTAAATCACTTCCACATTGGCCTTGTCCACTTCAAGTCAACAGCTGCTAACTAGATGTCCCAATACTAATCTCTTTCATACCATGAAGTGGGACCTTGCCTGACTAAGGAGCCTTTTCACCACACATATCTTGAACTGTTTTTTTAATTTAAATCACACAAGTATGTGTAAAATGGTGACAAAAAATAAAAAAATTCATCCATAAATGTTTTGTAGGGGAATCTCCATCTAGATTTGAAACGCAGACATACAACAACGAAATGTGGTGTGAGCGTTAATCTAAATGGCATTCTCTAAAAGGAATTATTCCAAATACAGAACTACAGGTAATATTTTCTTAATCTTCAAGGTGAATGCCAATCTGATTATACACTAAGCATCCATGTATAAAGTATAAATAGTTATGTCTTCCTAATGTTTAAAAAATTAGATCTGCAAAAGGCAAGGGGCATATTCTCTAGCTAGTGGCTAGTCTAGTTTAGGTCTCTTCCCGTCCCTCATTCTTGTTCATGTCCTTTTTTGTTTTATTAGCAAATTGATGTACATCAATAATCCGAGCACTATCACAAATTGAATAAATATACCTACCCTCTAGCCCCATTAATGTTACTTTTCTAACTACATCTTCCATTATAGGATTTATTCTTTTCTGTCATCCTCTCGCAAGATTACCATTCTTTGCACTCATGTTTCTGTGGATATTACTAGATGCCCTTATTCCTTTGAGATATAAAGAAGTTCATGAAGATGATTGAGTTGTCAATATGGGATCCTCCATCATCAATATAAGAGGAGGCAGCTCAAGAAGGACGATGCGATTAAGTCCTTGGCTAAGGTAGTCAAATATCAGAGACGAGTTCTTTATTGATTTTTTAACACATTAGTGCTGACTCAGATTATCGTTGAGGGTTTGATATTTGATTATGCTATAAGTCTTCCTTATAGTGTCAAGGGAATGAGGGACAAGACGTACAATAACTGATAATGAACAGGATCCATGGGTGGATAGTTAAAAAGTCCTTTGTATCTTATTGAGCATGAGGTGTAAGTGTGACACCCCACAGGTTGGAGGCTCAACCTTTCCATTGGGGTTCAATCAATCTGATATTATTTAATCTACACGATGATACAGAAAATTAATGCCAATAAAGGTAATTCGACCTTGGATTTGTTAACTAGACTGATACCCCTCAACCTAGAGGGTCACACCAGATGGTCTTTTGCATGTCAGGAGATATACTTGAGTTTTGGCATTTTTATGAAAAATAGGAACTTAGTATAACTAAGATAAAGCCGTGAACCAAATTTGCCTAGGCCACAATTCTTAAGGGGCCTTCCCCTTCTTCTCCCTTATCCCTACAGCTCCACTCGACCCCCAATGTGATCAGGACATCATAATGACAATTACATAGGGTGAACAGAGCTTGTCAAGGCAAAGGAGGAAACGTAATGTGTCCATGGACTGCGTGGATAAGTTTAGAGGCTACAAACATTAACAGCTCGACTTGTCGTGCTCTAGGGTCCATGAAAACATGGGTGTGATCCACGTATAGATGATTTGTCTAATGTTTTATTGATGTTTTTATGATTTTGTTATAAAACTTCCATTGCATGGAATCATCATGTTCATTTAGAACAAAACTTGAAGAACCTAACATGGACATTGTGGTTGATGTAGCCATGGTACGAGGATGCGAGGCACTTAGTGTGCCCTTGTGGGCTATAGTTTGCACATACCAGTGATTGGGTGCCCAGCATGGCAATGCCAATGAAGACACACCAGGAAGATGTGTTGGCATGGATATTGGAGGGTTGTGGAGTGCCAAGGCTGAGCTTCAAGCACAGTGGTGTTGTTGGTGGATGTCAACCAACATGCAAGTGCTCTGGGTTCCATGGCCCAAGACATTATTGAAGTAGTAATTCGTGTAGGCGTGTGTGCGCAGTGCTGCTAGTTTGAAGGCGTTGGAGCACCACTACCCAACGGCACAAGCTGCACCCCATCTCTATATTCATTTATAGACCTTGAGCTGATTTAAAAGATATGGTAATGGTGTATCTTTACATGTGTCATAACCAAATATCTCGGTTGAGCTGAGAACCTAGCCTTTTTTCCTTTTGACCCCCAAGCAGTATTAAGCTTTCAAACACAACTTGGGAGAAGTGTGTGCGCAGTGCTGCTAGTTTGAAGGCGTTGGAGCACCACTACCCAACGGCACAAGCTGCACCCCATCTCTATATTCATTTATAGACCTTGAGCTGATTTAAAAGATATGGTAATGGTGTATCTTTACATGTGTCATAACCAAATATCTCGGCGTTGAGCTGAGAACCTAGCCTTTTTTCCTTTTGACCCCCAAGCAGTATTAAGCTTTCAAACACAACTTGGGAGAAGTGTGTGCGCAGTGCTGCTAGTTTGAAGGCGTTGGAGCACCACTACCCAACGGCACAAGCTGCACCCCATCTCTATATTCATTTATAGACCTTGAGCTGATTTAAAAGATATGGTAATGGTGTATCTTTACATGTGTCATAACCAAATATCTCGGCGTTGAGCTGAGAACCTAGCCTTTTTTCCTTTTGACCCCCAAGCAGTATTAAGCTTTCAAACACAACTTGGGAGAAGGCTGCTGAACAGTCTTATCCAAGCATTGAGACCAAGTCACATTAAATCCGAGCATTGTTGAAAGCTCTTGCTTGATTGCTTGACTCCGTGATATAGGGTTGTCATGAAAAGATTCGGGGGGAGAAGTGATAGTTGATAACCCAAAAAAGAGTATAAGTCGCTATTATATTGTGGATTCAACAATAAACTTTTAATATTTCCTTACTAAATATAGACTTGATTTAGAGTCAAACCATAGAGACCTAGAAATTAAATAGAATATTTTTTTATGTGATTAGATATTTATAGTTTTTTGGATTAAAAATTAACTTTAAGGAAGTGCAATGTAGGAAACCTAAATAATGTTGAGAATAACTTCAAATACAAACTTTATTTCAGTCTTTGAATATTAAGAAATCAAATAATAGCTACTAAAAATAGCTTACAGTATCCCTTTTTGGAAGAGGCTGCCAGGGTTTCCCACATGTGCACCTGAGAGTTGACCTGTTGGTGTCAAGAAAGGCGTGGTTGATCTCTGGTTTTTTGGTTTAATAAAAATGCAAGTACTTGAGCTATAGACTAAATTTTTAGAACCATTTGGGGTGTTGGAAAGTCCTAGGTCATGAATATCCTGTGTGGTCATAACGAAGCCAGAAAAATTGAGTGTGCAAGGCAGGGACCTCAAAGAATACATGAACCGCAAAAACATTGTTTGGGACAGAAATCCAGGGATAGTTACAATGTAAGAGAGAAAGGGGTATGAATAAGGATCCTAGATTCTCACTGTTAGAAACGTTGAGTGTCTGGCCGGGATTTTTCAACTTGGCTAGTCAATTTCATGCCCCTCTTTATAGGAAAGAAATAGCAATCTCCCATTTGAATTTCTTCTTATAAAATAGGCATCTCATTTGACTAGGCTGAACCTCTTTTTGGGATTCGGATTAGGCCTGCTCTATAGTGGGCTTCATTGTGCTTTAGATTCCTCTCTTCTCCACCATTAAAATTCCAGTTACTTGAGTCCTCATATAAATGTAGCAAGGAAATCATGCAAAAAAACAGAATATTGGATTAAAGGGAATAAAGTGGAGTTAGTTCATAAATCTTTAAAACCCCATAAGTTGGGCCCAACTACAAACTTAAGTGTAAATTTCATTTCCCCAAGAATAAGTGATAACTTTTGTGGCTATAATTAGTATAATTACTAATAAAAAATATTAAAACACATATTTATCACTACATATTTGATGTCATCAATAATGTTTGATAAGTCCAAATTTAATGTTTTTATATCGTTGTTTTAATTCTTACTTAAACAATAGTATTTATGAAAATTTTCCACTTAAATACTCTATAATTATTATAAGACAATTAATGGGTCGTCCAACAGAGAGGCAGAAATTTAATTTCATATATTTTTAAATCTTAAAATGAAGAAAATGGGTTTAAAATGCGAGATATAATTTTGGGATTTTTATAAAATTTTTGTCTATTTATATAACTTTCTATGCTTTGAATTGAAGCAGGAATACAAGGAAAAACGTTGAAAATATTTAGACTAATAATCATATTTTTTATTAACAACGTAAATACAAAATATTTTTAGAATTTTCCAATATTTACTTACACCAAAACTCACCAAAATTTTTAAAACGAGAGTTATGGATCTTTTTAGAGTCTGATTAGACGTTCAAATCAGTGGAAAATTATTATATAAATTTGTAGAATGTTTCCTTATTTTTGGAATTTTCAAACACATAAAATATTTATTCCTCAGTTTTCCTGAATTTTTTTGACTTTTAAATGTAGGAGAATTATTATATAAATTTTTATTTTTTAAATGTAGAAAAATCGGAAAATACCTGCTTTGACCATCGCTGGCGGAGGCGGGGCGGCACAGGTGGTGACGCACAATGTAAGCGGCGGAGGATCCATTTGAGTATTTGGATCGGTGGCATGATCCTGGTCTGTTTAGGCTGGCCTTAGTGGATATGCCCACTAAGGATCAGCCCACTAAGTCAGAAGTTAGCGCAATGGGTCAGCCCAATTGGGCTTGGCCAATAGGGTTAGGACTTAGCTGATTTGTCTAAGTCCTGCACAGTGCATGCATGTACCCTCTAGCTGCACGCACTACTAGCGCGCAGATTGATGGGCAAAGAGGTGTCCCAGCTGCACAAGCGCTACACGACAACGGTAGGGGGGAAAAGTGTCTTAAAGGATGGAAGTAATGTTTTAGTTGGATTGTTTTGAATATTTGAAATATAAATAATATAGAATCTAGAGATAGATAGGAATGGATTATAGAGACATAAAGTAAGAAGTATATATTGAGAAAATGACTAAATGAAGAGATAAAGAGAGTGAAGAAATGGTGTAGAGGGAGTTCGAGATGGAATTTGAAGGTGTAAATGAAAAAGATTTTCCATGAAATTTGAGGGGATGAACTAGAGATATAAATGAAGGTCAAAAGAGGTAAAGAATCAAATCTAGCGAGAGAGAATAGGGAGAATGTGGGTCTAGTGTGACAAAGTAATGGACTTAAAGAGTAAATGAATGGATAAGGATAAGGAAAATGTAAATCTAGGTTCCTAAAATCTCAATGCAAGTTTACTGAGCCCTCAATGCTTCTGATCATGTTTGGATTCTTATATTTTTCCAGGATCAGGTATTTTTCAATGCAAACACAAGATGGGATTAAGAGGAAACTTTTAGAAACTTTCAGTAAGGTAGTAGAACAACCTGGATTCTGAATTATGCCTTTTGCTTCTGGCCAGCCACTTGCTAGAGCGCGTCCATTAGATGGGGACATGAGGGAGAATAGGAGTATTTACAGCTAGAAAAAGTCACTTAAATGCCCCTTTGGGCATTTTTGGTTATCTTTTCTTGCCATTTTGCCCTTTTTACACATGGGTTGAGAGGTTCTCATTGTGATCTTCAACTTCTTCCTTTGGAAGGTTTTTGAGAGCCCAATGGGCAGGCCATATAGTTGCCCATTTTTCACAGATTTTATCTTTTGATGCTACAGAACTCCAAGTGATCCTTTCAGGCCCCTTTATAGAATCACTTAGCACTCTAAAATTCTCCAAATCCCGAATAATTGTATCTTTTAATTCCTGTATATTTCTGCACATTTGGAGATGTTAGTTTGGATGACCAAGGAATAACCTAAGGGGGGGGGTAAATTAGGTTATCTATTTATATTATATTTTTATTTTTAATAACCTACGATTTTTCTACCTAAGATTTGAGGTAGTGGAAATGGGAGAAAATTATTTCTTTTAGGCAGCTCAAGCTAATGTTGTTGGGGGGTATCCGTCGCAAGGTGATGATGTGCCCTAACCAAGTTTGTGTGAATTATCCTTAAGCAAATCACTTGCAGATAGGGCTAAAAAGGATGCCAAGAAAACATAAAAAGTTGATGAAGCTTTGGCATCCTCAACCCTTAAAGGCTTCCACATAATGACGTTCCTTGATCTACTTCAACTTGGCCCCCAAAGCCTTCTTATTATGGCCCCCAAATCATTAACTTGAGTGATCACAAAGATCTATCAGTAACAGTATATTTCTGAATAATGTTTTCTCCTCAACAATACTTAGTATGGATGGCTACTTAAAATAGTATATAAGATAAGGAAAAATTTTAAGTATTTCAACAATTACACTTTTATGTCAAAATTTATTAATTCAGCGATAAATATTCATTAATATCACTATGACTTCCCTTCAGTAATACCTCCTTGTTTGTGGTCATTCTTTCTTTAGTTCTCTTCTCCTCCACATTTTTCTTTTGATGAAATTCTTGATTCGTGTTTGACCTTTGATGCTTAAAACTCCAATATATTTTTCAATCCTGCACCAAATGCAATGATTCTACTTGGAACGATTTTGTAGCACAAATTTGCACAAATGTTATACCTCACAGAGTGTTAAAACGCAAATCAAATAAATCTCCAGATATCAATCTTTCAATGTCCTTTGTTTACCGCTTGATTCCTCTGTGTCCAACTCTAAAACCCCTGTAACTATTTCCAAACTCAACCAAACGATGGGATTGAAATCTCTTTAGTTTTGTAGGGAATTTAACAAAGTTGGAAAAAGTCCAACAGTCATATTCATTGATTATGACTTAACAATATAAAATAATAATCATTTGAATTTTTATTTTTATTTTTATAATTTTGCCATCAATTCAAAACACCTTTCAAGAGTTAAGAACAAAAACTAACCGTTATGCCAAGGACTTGAGATTTAAAAGAGTATTAAACTTTTAGATATGTTTACCACAGCATTTAAATAAAAACATCACCATTGTATGATAATATCTTCATGTAATTAATTTTCATTAAATCATCAATAAATTCAGCCTTAAAGACTTAAACGTAGTAATTAAAATTTTGAATAAGTTATACAATGAATCAAATTAAGAAAAATTCACACAAATACCTAAAAAGTGTAAAAACTATATTTATCTTCATGTCATGAAATTACAATTCTTAAAAATATGATTGGAATTGTTCAGTGTATGGTCAAAGTAAGTCACCTTTTAATATATCTAAGGCTCTTATTTTATCTTTGTTGGGTTTTGTAGTTTGGGTCATCCATGAAAAATACATTCCATGGATGCTGAAGCGTGGTCGATCGATTCTCAATCGATCTATCAAAATGAAATTTTGTAGTACCTTTTGGGGAACACGTTCCAACCTTGACTTTGTCGTTCTGAGATCGTTTTGAAGCCGTTCACGCGCCCGGCCTCTAGAAGTATCCACGCGATCACTCGGAGCTTGGATCTCCATGTCTTCTTCTTCACTTCTTCTTGAGAACCTTGAAGATCTCCTCACCATGAAGACACTCTTCCTTGGAAGTGTAGAAGAGAGTGGAGAGGGGAGGGGCTCTCAAATGAAACTTGCATGGGTGTCTAAAATGAGACCCCTTTCCCTCTTTATATTTCACTTAAGGTTTTTCTCAAAAACCCTCCAACGAAAAATATATCCACCAATGCCCTTATGACCTTGTGCGTGTGACCCTCTAGGCCCATGTATCATTCTAGTTAATAACTTAAATGGCCCAATAACATTTATTGACCAACCTTATTAATTAACTATATCAACATATAGATTAATTAAATAAGGATCGATTTAACCCAATCGACAGATTAAGTTTCGAGCCCGTGGGGTGCCAAGCTACACCTTGTGCTCTAGAAGATATTGAGTAGTCTCAAACTCTCTCATGGAACCTTTAGCATCATCGGTTACCGTATATGTATAATCCATCATCCGCGCGAGACTCTCGAACGACTTAGAGCATGGTTTATCGTCAAACTCTAATCCCTCATTCGATTAGTACTGATGCGTAACGAGGATCATCAGAGAACCTCTTCTCCAATATCCTCACTACCCTAGCCAGGGATTTTCTTGCATCATCTTCCTCGAGTCAATCTCCTCTTATACCAAGGGCGGATGATCCCATCTTGACCACTCAATCATCTCAGTAAGCTTCTTACTACATCCAATCTATAACTCATTTGAATCTCATGATTAGAGACTCATATATCACAGTCAAAATGTAGTCGTCCGCTTACGAGATCTCCTTGGTGTCTCAGGTCAGTGGATCACTTATACAACCGTGAATTGAATCAACCTGATTGACGTTTAGGTATAATACCATTCAGGGATTCATACGGATCAATTCAGTGAACTCTTTCTCCAAAGAGCACCCACTATCTGTCCTTAGTGTCGCCACACTAATAGCCACAGGATCAGCTATACTTATCGAATAAGTAGGATCAGCTAGTGCTATTCTATCCGGATAATTTGATGTCCGTCTCGACTATCCTCGAATAGGAATATTTAGAATACATGTTTAAAGACTAGTGATCACTGTATTATGATCTCATTATAATTTACTATGTCATTGCACGTATTCGTGGACTTCATTATGAACATCACACGGAATAATAATGAATGCAAATAATTTATTCAATGAACTTAAATATACATGGAAGTGTGATTGGCTTGACGGCCACATAATATCCATCAATCTTCACATACAATAAGTCAACTGCTTAAATGAGGGTGTATTGTGCTTTGATCACAACCTATATCGAGGCATTTATCACTTTCAACATTTGTTAAAACACACCTTAAAGCATTGTGCTAAAAAGGCCCTTAAAGCTTAGTTTTCAAGAACTATAAATATTCATCAGTAATCAAACTACTTGACTTCAGGGAAGTCAACAAAGTTGTTGGAAAATAACCAAAATGTGCAAAAATTAAAAAATATTGCTAATACATAAATACCTAGTTAATTCAAATTCCTCTATCTGTCAATTACACGAAGTGGGAAATTATTTTGCAATGTACTCTTAAAGGAAGGCGAGTTGGGGGAGGCATAATGCATTACAAAATAATCAACTGTGAGCTAGTAAGTGATCAGTACAACGTGAGGGTGAGGCATTAGCTCTACTCATAAAAGGGTAAGCCCAAATTTCAGGCATATGCTAATGAGCACTCCCAATCATGTTTCAAACAGATTCTCCTAATTATGGAGACAATATGAATAGTAAATGTGATACATGATTTGATATTGCACTATTTGAGTTATTGGATCATATGATAAAGTTGCTCTTTAAGGGGTCTAAGATTTATTATTAAAAAAATCATTTCACATTGCTAACAGGCTAGCCATAGATCAAGTGGGGGTTTATGGTAACATGCAATAATGATGGTTATGAACACTAATTTGTTTTGTATTGTGGGCATTATTACATTACAATTAGACATTTTTCTTGCATGTTATAAATATCTTACTACAGAATGAATATTTTGTTTGTTCAAACACGCTAAATCAGCATTTGGCAAATAAAAAGGCCTTTAGGAAGTTTAAAGGAATTAATGCCATAACTCTTGAAAAGCAAACTAGCAGTCATTAATCATACAAACAAAAACAAATATACAACGCTTGGCTTTGCACTCAAAAATTCTCATAGTTATTCATTAAACAAAATAATTATTCTTTTTTGTTTAATTTTATCTGGCCCTTAATGTGCTTAAATTAACCAATGTGCATTAGAATACGTGAGTGAAAATCAGGGCGGGCCAGCATTGATGAAAGCGGGCAACGCACTAAGTACTCACATGGAGCAATTCAGCAATTTATTTTTTATTGTTTATCAACCATCTCCCATAATCAGGTAGATTTTGAGCAGAAATCAATGCATCAGTGGAAGCCTTTCACTGAGTATAGCATTTATGAGGATTGTTCCAGGATTTACCATGCATGTTGAAAATAATTCATTGCAGTTTTATATAGATTCAGATATTCCCCCAATTTCCATTCAAAAATTTGGAATTTTCTTGAATTTTATTTTCATTTTCATGAGTAAATCATTTTGTGAGCTGTTATTGCTTTCTCTAAACCATTGTAAATATATTGCATTATTAAAATTATGAATTCAATGTGTAATTTCCCAAAGTATCTGTGTACCATTATCGCATTACGACAAATCTGATTAAAATTGGGTTGAACTGCAGATAATTAGGGTTAACTAAGAAATTATAAATCTAAACTGCTTGGAAACATGGTTTTAATCCTTATTCATTAGCTTTAATAGGTTAATTTGTTCAAATTAGCAACTCGTAATATTAGGAATCGCTACCTCACCTAATTCTCTGAAATTTGATTACAAACAAATAAATATAAACAAAAGATTTCCTTAATAAAGGCATAAATGAATACAAAAAATTAAAAATTGTAAAGTCTTTGTAACATTAGCTATGTATTCATCACTTCATCGCCCTCTAGTGAGACTTCTGAGTCATTAAAGAGAGATTGACCTTGGCCTCCTGTAGTTTTGATCCCTTATTGAGCCTCATACATCTATAACATTCATATTTAGGGACATTTTGAAACTTTATTCCATACGTTTGAAAAATGAAAATAATGACACAGTTTACAAAAAAACATTGGACTTTTCAATACTTCTTACAAATATTGTGTGGATTATTTTTGAATTTGTTGCAACCACAGCACAAAGAAGGTTAGACACTTATATGTAAAATATACCAGTTTGTGGAAAATACAATATTCATATACCCATCAGAAAATATGACTTGGCTGTGTTGTTTTAAAATAGAAGAGTGTCATTATGAGAAAATTAAGTTTAACTTGTCCATGAAACAATATGTATCCTTACATACTCAAAATTTATATTAGTACTATATGCATTACTTATTATTACTTGTGTACAACTATATTTAAGTCCTAACTTTGATGGAAAAATGAGTGGATTTCAGGGCTTATTAATCATGAGCCGTAAAATGCATCGAAATCAATTGTGTTATATTTTAATCCATGTCCAAACATTGAAATCAATTCTTTATATTGTAATTAGCTTCCAAGCCTTTATCAGAATGATATTCTGAAACTTTGGCCCTTGGTAAATGAAACAATTATCATGAGAAATTATATTTTTAAATTTTACTAATGAACTAAATGGTTGTAATTGAATTTAAAGAAAGTATGTGCAGGGGCAAAGAGGTAAAAATGTCACAGATTCTATATTCAATTTAATTATTTGCCTTAGAGACTTGTTGATACTAAATATTCAACATTTCTGACTAAAGGTTGGGTAATTACATCCCATATATTCATTTAAAATAGACCAGAATAAGTATCCATTGATAACATAAATATTATAATTTTTTTATTTTGAATAATATTACAAGTGGAAAATAAACCCCAAAATGGCAAATAAACAATAGTTTATCGTGATAATGGTATATAGCACGTAATTACTTTATCTATAAATGCTATAGAAACCAAACATTTTGGATGGTAAGCAAAGGGAACATGCAATAAATATACTAGTGACATTTCAATGGATGTTGACATTAAAAACTAATACATATCAAGAATGTTGTATCAAGAAACTGATAGCATAGCTTAAGAATGTTCAATGGAAGAAATACTATTTGATCTGGAAATTTCAAATGTGGAAATTATTTAGGTAGGCATGAAGAGATTGACATTACACGTGTGGAAGTTGAAGAGATGATGCAGGAAAACACACAAACACGGGTCAACAGTCTACGGTTGATAAGTTGTGAGCATACGTTGATGGCGACTTTGGATAACTGTTGACTTATTCTTGAGTTGACAATTTATTGGTCGAATATGTGTGACCAGGGAGAGGCTAGCCGGAGAGATAAAGATTTAAGTGGGAGAGAAAGAGATTGAGAGCGCAGTAAAGAGAAAGAAACAATATAGACGGAAGGCCAAGATTTGAAAGACACAGAGGTATAAGAGCAGAAAAGTGAAGGGAATGAATAGAAGTAAAGTGAAGAGCTGGACAGTAAATGTTAAATGATAAAGAAGGTAAAGAGATTGAAGAAAGAGAAGGTGAAGAGGATGAATGTTATATGATTTGGAAAAGAATATGAATCAGTGAGATATAACAAAGACAAAGGGGTGCATGATAAAGAGGAAGAAATGGGAGAGAGAGATAGACCACAAGGTAATGGGGTCAAATCACATCAACCTGCAAGCTGAACCATGCAAATCACAGATTTAAAATTTATGTTATCAAGAATATTAACTGACACAAAATATCACCCAACTGATTTATACAATAGACATAAAATTTAATAAACTCGCAGATACCTCATTACAAAGATCACGACACTCACTTGTGATATCTACAAGTTGATGAAAGGTGGGATTGATGCCCTTTAGGATTCCAGCTTGAGTGTCATGGTGCTTGAGCTTTGGCATAGGAGTGGTAATGCCAAGTGTCTGCATTAATTTTCTTATTCATGACCTCTAGAAATTTGGCTTAACCACAATTTAAGATTTGTTCTCTCTCATATATTGTAGGACCACTTTATGCATGCATGACAGTCATCTCAGCATATTACATGTGACAAAAATGTAGTAGTCAACTAGATTATAAGAGTTAAGGTTGCTTTTTGATGGAAGACCATCTAGTAGATCAAGCTCAAGCTCGTCAACAACCATGACATGGAGCCCAAGCTGACATGGGGAACCCAAATTTCCGATATCTGGTTGGACAATAGCTTCCTAGAGTCATTATTTCTGGCACATGTCATTTTATTTGACTTTATGCAGCCGTGCCCCCCCTCCTTGTACGGGCCTCCCATTATCATTTTGTTTGCAGTCATTTTGTTTTGTTTAGTCCATTAGGGGAGAGTCCTTGTTTGGACATATCCTCGAGTGAGGCCCATTAGGGCAACCACACCACTCTCCTGTTATTTTAGGGACCATTTGATAAACATTTAAGTGCAGTTTTTTTTGTGGGTCTCAGCTTTCCCTTCCCTAGGGTTCTTCTACTATTTTTTTCAGGTCAAAATACTGTGAGGGAAATTTTCCAAGTGGTTTGCTGCTGACGTCTAACCCCCCTAGACCATAGAGAAACTAGTCGTCCGTTGATGCATCCACTACAGATCTCGTCACTATACCTCGCCTTCAATCTGACATGAACCAACTACTGCGGCCAACCCGAAGCTCAGGCGAGGATCAAGACTATCCTGGTCATCCAGTTGAGGCCAAGCTGCCTCCACGGATATGTGCAGCCTCTCCCTTGACGGTCTCCCTGCCTAATTTCACCGTGCACCGACCCGCATCTTCTGTTTGAACCTAGCTGTCTCACTTCAGCCACTCATACAGAGAAGGGAAGGACAGGCATTCACTCTCTTGATCTCACACAGATAAAATAATTTAAGTTCTCACACTCTTGATCTCACACAAAGAAACAAGATTTAAGTTCTCGCTCTCTCGATCTCACAAAGAGAAACAAGAAGAAAGAACACTTAGAGAGAAAGGAACCCTGATGCACACAACATACCACAACAATGGAACTCATACATATTTAAAGGCACTCTCCCATAACTGCTTATGGATCTAAACATAGCATGGCCACACACCAGTCCATGTACCTGGTCTTCCATGAACCCCAGTCTTCTGCTCCTTAAAACATGCTCTTGCTTTCCACATCTTCTAATAAACCAGTTATCCCTATTGACTTGCTTTATTCTTTCAAATATTCGAATAAAAACTCCTTAACACTTCGTTTGACAGCATCTCTGCCTCCTTGACCCCTCCCCCCATCCACGACACATCGTTGTGTTTCCCAGGACAAGGAGAAGTTGCACCATCGCACTCAAGTGCTATTCCCCCTGCCTGCCGTGAAAGGGACCATCGTGGGTGGATAGTGCCCTCTCCCCATTGCATTTCAGAGGGCACATGCTAATCCAAGCTCTGCCAACCAGTGCCGGCTTTGTCAATTCATTGTTTGGAAGGATACGACCCATTCCACGCATTCAGGTCCAGGCCCAACAGGTCATATCTATCTCCCCCTCTTTGTTGTATTATTACCTTTGTCCATGCTGATTTTGTCTCCTCCTCTATCAAGACTTTTTTGAGTCGTAGGAATAGCCATTAAATTCGAACAAGGGACTTATAATTTTTGGGGTTGGATCTGCATCACTCTCGACGACTATCAAGATGCTCACAAACAGTGATTGTTCCCCACCCCATCGTCCTTCGAGCTGATCATCCGGGTCATTTGGAGCTTGACTGTTGGCAAGCCCCCTCGTGTCAACTATCTGGATTGCCGTTCGGGATTAGTGGTCTTCCGTTGTACTTCCCGTTGAATTTCTTCAAACAAACACAACATCATTTCTTTTGCGTCAGGCATATCAACCTCTCCCAGTGGTGTGACACAAGTTATTAGATTCCACCATTTTGTGTTAGATCACATTTAATTTTCTCAAACTAGGTTTCAAACTTGTTACATAAAATTTTGAAATGACCTTGTTTATACTAGAAGGTTACATAGTATACCTGCCCTTTGCAACTTCTTCCTTATGGCGTAAAATAGATGATGAAATATTTAATATTACTTGGAAGCAAATACCACATTCCTTAAGTAATAAAAATATCAGTAGTGTTATGTTTGCACGATTCTTGTACTTAAATCTAAAACTGTATGTAATAATTGGTTGAGCATCAATCTTTTTTCTTGAGACATATATCTTATTATATTATGTGCACAATAAGTTTGAGTGTGAAATGAAATGCCAGGATAGCGTATCAATATGTCATCCAACTCATATCATAAGCACAATTTATCATTGGACCCTTTGTGTGGACTCATTAACGAGTGATAGCGAGTAATGTGTTGAGAATAGTTATAAGAATTGGTATTTATAAATACCTCAAGAATTTAGCAAAGCACTCTGGTGATATTGTGCCCCACATCCTTGATGGGCTTCGACAATGGGTTTGTTTCTTCTTAAAAAAAACAGAGCATATTTTTTTGTTGAAGGATATCTTCTCTGGTTGACACCATAATACAATAACATTGAAGAAACAAACCTGACCAGATCTTTAATTCAAATATAAAAATCTAGATATTGCTAGGTGGCTTCAATGTTGAAGTCATTGTAACCATTGGCAAAGGTAGAAACCATAATTATACTTTGTATGACACTCCTCAAGGTGAAGTCATACATTGTGGTTGGCTTGATAATATGCATAATTTCGCATCCTGAATGTGATTATTTTAATGTCATTGTAATTCTTCTTTGCCTAAATTAAATAAAACTTTATTAAAGATAGAAACTCACTCAGATGTAAAGTAGTGGTAATGTCTTCTCCAAAGTGTGGCCTTTAGATAAGAATTGAATGATCAAGTTGTTAAGAAAAATAAATAATAATAAAACGGTTGGTGAATATGGCAAGTGATAAGTAGTTCATAAGAGGAGTAATATAAAATTGATGAGAGAACTAGATATGAGAGGGAGAATATTAGATATTATTTATATATTTTTATGGATACTAGAAATAATAAAGAAGTAATAGATTTGAAATAAGTTAAATGTAACATGTCACAGGTAACGTTAATATAGGTAGTGGAAGAAGAATAGAAGATTACTAAGGTAGATAGAAGAATGAAATAGTATTAATCAGAACTAGAGATAATTATTGGATATTACGATTTTAGTTAGTTAGTGAACGAGGTGTTATGACAATAAGAATTAAATAGTTAGTTGATAGCAGTATTATTAGTAATAGGTAAAAAGGATGAAAAACAGATAAGATGTATTATAACGATAGGAGAAAGAGGGTATTATAAGTCGAGTGATCCATTCATGTTGATTAAAAGATATATCTGTATGCCAAGATTTTATAAATAGGGAAGATGAGTTCAGGTTTAGGGATTATCTAATTAGTTAGAGAATCGAGTAGAAAGATAAATAGAGAGAGATTAAATTGTTGTTTCAGTTTTTTAAAACTTAGACAAAATATGAAAATAATAAAAAGAAAGAAGAAGGAGAAAGGTTATCTAGTTCAAAAGAGATTTAAGGGACTAATCAGATAGTAAGAGATAAAGGAAGACAAGGTAGAGTATTAAGAATAAAGCAAAGATGAATATTAGTGTGTAATTATTTTTTTTTATTTTGGACTATCATGCGTAGTTAGTAATAAGGTGTATTTAGAAATTAATTTTCAGAAAGTTTTCTAGTATTTTTGAGAAGAAGAAATTTTTAAGAAATGTGGGGATTTTGCAGACACCACGGAGGTATTCTACATAATGCATCAATGAGGCTGGAAAAAAATGGATTTACTAGTAGATAAACCCAAAAATATGACATGAAAACATAAACATTCTAAAGTCATCTTTGGATAATTTTATGTGCATTCTCTTCAACTTTACAAAAATGTTAATCTCATGCATTAAATTGAGCAAGTGGTACATTAATACATTTTTTAATGGATTTTTATATATTTTACAATTCCATACAATGCTTACTAAAAATATGTTCAAATTTTTTTGAAGTATAATGAGATTAATGCTCCCTATAGTATGGAAATCTATCATTATGCAGGGAATAAGTTGAAGTAAGAAATAAATAAAAGAGAGAAATATAGAGGAGCAAAGAGTATATCTATGTAACAATAAATAACTAAATGAATAAGTTTTGGTTTTATGTCACTAGCTAGGGAGGACCTATAGCGTAGCAGCACCCAAGGCTGCCACATGTGGGCAAACAGAGGATGCTCAAGCCCACTCGCAGCCAGCAAGGGCCAGCACCTGACACAAGCTTAGAGCCAACCAGTCTTGCCCACAAAGGCCCATTCAGTTCAGTTCGCAAAAGATGAAAGTCTTTTCTTTCTAATCTATACTCTTAGTCTAGTTTTTTTTGTGTTTCCTATCTTATAAGTTTTCAAGATGGAATTAAATTTGAATATTTCTTTCAGCTCCACTCCGGACCGTGCCAAGATGCAGCAAAGTGATCACAGCACACTGGGCTGAAAAATAAGTGAAATTTAGAGAGAAAATATGATTGGGCTTCAAGCCGCTGTGGCCCGAAGCCTGTATCATATGGGGCTGATTTTACTATGTTAATAAGATCTTGACTGTCAGATATTCATAAATGAGACCAAAATGCAAAATCTCCCTTATTTTAAGTGTTTCATTCTTTTGTTTTCTTGCGTTCTGATTGGCCACGATGGCTGAGGCATATTAGGGCCACTCGAACAAGTAAACCACAAGGAAGACTGGTGACGCACCAGCTAATGGGGCAGGCTGATGTGGCTCAAAAGTGTACATCGAACTGACTATGGTCCACGGCTATAATTAATTGCAGCCATCAAACCCCATATGAAGAGGATCAGACAACCAGGGGGCATTTCATCCATCCCTGTCTTTGGATGTCGTCTGATGGCCAAATGACGGTTTTTCACCAGCACGAGGGAATGCCAAGGCCATCTGATGGGAGGGAGGACCTGAAAGCCATTCCCCTTCATCAATAATTATGGGACGTCCTTCCCAAGCCAATAGAGGGGAAGGCTCCCTAATTCCACATCTCTTATCGTAGAAAGAAGGGGACGGTGGAGGTCCCTATTGATCTTTGAAGCATAGGACATCGTCGTGATAGCTTTGGCGAAGTGCAGATGCTTCCGGGAAAAGCTAGGGGAGCTCAAGTCTGCACCAACAAGGAGGAGAGGAGAGGGATAAGAGACACACCGATATTAGTCAACATTTACTAGTGCCACCAACCCCATTCCTTGATTTGAAGCGGATCCAGCGAGCTTGCTAGTTTGATTTTGTTGCAATTAAATAGATAGACACCGTGGATTGGTTAATGTTATTTACATCAATTAGTCAGTTTATTTTTACTCCAAATCCAACATGGGGATTTTGTTTTGGTATTTCATTGAAAATTGAGTGTGTATTCGAGAAGTACACATTGATTTATATAAGCCCCTTTCAATTTAAATATAAAAATACACCTCTGAACTTGATCCCTCTCAGATGTTGATACAATCATACGTAATTATCTTTATTTTCAGCCATTAATATATATATTTAACTATAGAGTAACTCCTATACTTATAGAAGTCATGGGCCGCCAGTATAGTCACATTACCAATCATATGTATACTGCTTAACTACCCTTACTAGCTTATTAATTCTGTCTTAAGCCCTATCCCTATTTAGCTAGCCAATTAATTACATCACAAACTTAACACTTATTATGATACTCTTAGGATTAATTACATCTCTCTATCCCTTTAATCTGCATCTAAATAAATATGTAACTCATTTTTGTCTCTTACATGTGTAACAATTATTCTCTTTCCTTTATTCTTCCCTTCACCTTTTTATTGGAATAGCGATTCTTATTATTTGGCTACCTATATCTCATTACTACACTGCATTATTACCTTTCTAACTAAGGCATTAATATCATTATCCTTATATTCACTTCCTAGTTTCATATAGGTTATTACTAAATAATTAAATAACCAATGTCTCTATTCATACAACTTTACTATTATATACATCTTATTAAACTTTCCTACTTGTTTAACTACTTATAAGAGTATTACTCATGACTCTTACTCCATTTCTTACATATTTATTAGTTATAGTACATATGAAAATAGTTCAAAATAATATATCATACACTATCATATCTAGTTCTCTCATCCACTTAATAGTCTCCCACTTACTAGTTACTTATCTTCTACTACATTCAATATCTTCATTAGTATTATTACTATAATTTTTCATTAGCTACTCAACTATTAAGTACATATCTAAAGGCCAGTCCTTGTGGAAATGACCTCACTCCCATTCCACATCCAAGTGGGTCATTTCTTTTATCAGCTTTATTTTATTTAGGAAAAACTAAAATTATAACGACATTAAAATTGCAGACATAATTTGCTTTCATCGATGGGTACTTTTAAGTACGTTTTATAAGGTGAAGTAGGTAATAAATTTAAATAAATCAATGAATATCTTCAAATGCACACTAGATGCTGATGCAACACGATCTGCCGGGATCAGCGGCGCGCGTTGCAACACACGACGTAGGGAATCAATCTGGTGCGAGTCAATAATGGAATGATAAAATGATGCGAAGTTGAAAACAACGAGAGGTACGATTCCGCAATCGAGTGGGTCAGGGGACCTGGTAGCGTTCCGTACGTGCCACGCACGGCGGACTCCCAATGACCCGATAGATCGCGGTGAATACCAATGATGCGGATATCCCTTGATCTGGTTGTATTTTCCCCGGGTTAGCAAGGGTATGATCGAATGAACAGAACTCTCCCCAACCCAAGATAGAAATGGAGTAAAATGGGAAAATCCTCGGCAAAGGAGCACACGAATATGTATCGAAAGAGGTAATAATACTCAAAGAGGCGCGGGAGTGACCTGCGGGACCGTAGTCCAGAAGATCGCAGTGAATCGGAAGCCGAGGGGGTGGCGTGGTAGGACCGTGGGGTTGACGAGTGGGGGGAGACGTACAGCGCCCAGGGGGCATCCTCGGAGGTTGATGGTGCGGCGTCTGGAATGCGAGGCCGGCTGATAGCTCATCACCAGCGAGGGAATGGCACCGGGAGGGGCACCGGGGCAGCACTTACTGGTTGCAACGGATGGTCGAGGTTGGCGGTTATCGGGCCGGGACGGCGGATGGCGGGGTAGCGGCAAATCGGCTACAGCGGATTGAGCAGCAGCGCGTGGCTGCGAGGGGTACCGCATGAAGGGCGCGGGTGGTAGGCGAACGCAACCGCGACTCGCGGATGGTGCAGGCGGCGCGCGCGGTGTGGCGGCAGCGTGGAGTGGCGAGGAGCAGCACTCGCGGGGGAAGGGCAGTAACGGGGCGGCCGCAGCGCGCAGGGGCTGAGGGCGGTGCGCGCGGCGCGACAGCTATGCGGGGCAGCCGCAGAAGGCGCGAGGGCGCACTGTTGACGGGCGTGAGAGCAGCGACAACGGTCGAGGTTTGCAGATCGGGCAGAGCGGCGGCAGCGGTGGTAGGGCGGCTTCCCTCTCCCTGGGCGGCAGGGCTATGGATCTCTCCTTGCCCTCCACAACCTGCAGACGGAGTCAAGGCATTCTTTTCCCAAAATGATGATTCTTTTTTTTTCAACAAAACTTCTCTCCTTCCTCTAGGGCATCCTTTCTCTTTTTATAGTGGGAGAGTGGGGGACCCTAGAGGTTGGCTTTAGTTAGGGGGAGAAAACCCATGATCAAGCCAGAAAATGCAGTGGTTCTTCTGAAATGTACAAGGCCAAAACACGGAGGCCCACAAAACATGACAATGGAAAACATTCAAAATTATGAAAGAAAAGAGAGGGCCCTCAAGCTGTGTACTTGAAGGATGCATCCTTTGCGTCGACTCGTGCTTCACGACGGGGTTGCTCGCGGGTTGCCACGGGCCGGTCTTGTGCTTCAGCTTGCGGATGGTCCTCCATCATCCTCCCCGGGTGGGAGGAACTCGGCTGCGGTGAGTTTGAGCCGAAGATTGCGCCCAAAGGTTGGATGAGCCCCGGGCGCAGTCGCCGTAAGTCTTCCTCCGAGATCCAAGCGTCCTCGCTCGACGGTTGGCCCTGCCAATGAACCAGAAACTTGCAATCCACCTTGTCCCCTGCAGCGTTAATTACCTCTTGCAATATAGATTCGATATGCTCATGCCTTGGTGCGGAGGGTAAGGGAAGTGGTGGGATTGGTGGCGAAGGGTGGGGTCCCTCTCTCACATCACTCGTCAGGCCAGTGGGGGTGTGAGCCTCTAGGTCCCTCAGGCTCTCTGGCATGGGGCGAGGTCACTTACGTTGAAGGTGGAACTAATCCCCTTGTCAGAGGGAATGCCCACAACGTAAGCATTCTCGTTGATCACACGGGCTATCGGGAAAGGTCCGGCGCTACAAGCGTGAAGCTTCGTAGCGACCCCCGGAGAGTATCTCTCAGACCTCAATCGGACCATGACGAGGTCACCTTTGGAAAAACTGACAGGGCGCCGGCCCACATCAGCGGCGGTTTTGTACTTCTCGTTTTGGAAAATGATGCGAGAATGAATGTCATGATGCATGTCCTTCATGTAACGAGCGAATGAGATGCTTTCCTCTGAGGATCTAGTATGAGGATCTACCGGTGCGAGGTCTAGCGGCCGTCGAAGTATCTGGCCATAAACAATCTCAAATGGAGCGTGACCTGTAGTACGACTCACCGACGAGTTGTAAGCAAACTCGGCGCGTGGGAGTACACGGTCCCACGTAGCGAGATTGTCTCCGACGAGGGAGCGCAATAAGTTTCCTAGGCTGCGGTTGACCACCTCCGTCTGGCCGTCTTTCTGTGGATGATAAGCCGAGGAGAACTGCAGCTTCGTGCCCATAAGTATCCAGAGCGTCTTCTAGAAGTAACTCGTGAACCTGACATCTCGATCGGATACCAGTGATCGGGGTAGGCCGTGGAGCCTCACGATCTCGTCAAAGAATAGTGTCGCTACACGTGAGGCATTGACGGTTTTTGAGCATGGCACGAAGTGTGCCATCTTCGAGAACCGGTCGACGACAACTAGGATGGAGTCGTGTCGACGGGCGGTCCTAGGGAGACCGAGAACAAAATCTAGGCTAACGTTGTCCCACGGATGCGTCGGCACCAGTAGGGGCCTATAGAGACCGGCGTTCTGCTTTGTCATCTTCGCTCGGGAGCACGTCAGGCACCGGGAGACGATGTTGCCAACATCCTTCTTCAAGGAGGGCCAATAGAACTGATACTCCAGCGCAAGTATGGTCTTGTTGACACCCGGATGTCCGTTGAGGCCACCGGCGTGTGCCTCCCATATGAGGAAATCTCGCGCGGAGGTGCGTGGGACGCACAACCTCTTTCCGCAAAAAAGGTAACCTTCGGACATGTAGTTCCCGCTGTACTCCTTCGACGGGCCGCTGCCAACGGCAAGGAAGATCTTCTCGAAGTCCAGGTAGTCGACGTAGGCCTCCTTCAGCTACTCGAAATCGGTGACGTGCACTCGCATCGTGTTGAGACCATAGGGTCGTCAGCTTAGGGCGTCAGCAACCACATTGTCCTTCCCTTTCTTGTGGCGAATGACAATCTTGTAGGTACTCTATCCAACGTGAGTGGCGATCACTGACCTTCTTTTGTTCGTGTAGGTACCTCAACGCACTGTGGTCGCAGTAGAGGACGAATTCCTTCGGGAGTAGATAGTGGCGCCAATGCCTCAAGGATTAGACTATGGCATAGAACTCGCGGTCGTAGTTCTCATAACGGCGTTTCATGTCGTCCAGCTTCTCGCTGAAAAACTCCACAGGATGCCCCTCCTGACTAAGGACTCCACCCACGCCCATGGCCGAGGCATCACACGCAACTTCGAAGACCCTTTTGAAGTTGGATAGTTGTAACATCGGGGTGACGGTCATGAATTGTTTGCACTCCTCGAAGGCCTTCTCGGCAGCATTCGTCCACTCGAACCTCTAGAGACGGATCAAGTCTGTTATGGGCACGGCAACTCCACTGAAGTTCGGCACGAATCAGCGATAAAAGGTCACTAGCCCGACGAAGCTTCGGACGTCGTGGACGTCCTTCGGTCGCGGCCATGTAGAAATGGCCTCGACCTTGGCAGGGTCGGCGGACACTCCATGCTCGGACAAGATGAATCACAGGAAAGCAACCTCTGCTACGAAGAAACTACATTTCTTCGGATGGGCGTAAAACTTCTCCCGGTGTAGAGCGGACCACACCTCGCGGAGGTGTTGGAGATGGTCAGATCGGGACCTGCTATAGACGAGTATATCGTCGAAGTAAACGACAACAGATCTTCCAATGAATAGGCGCAGGACCTCGTTCATCAATTGCTGGAACGTGCCGGGGGCATTCGAGAGCCCGAAAGGCATCACATTCCACTCGAAGAGGCCATCCTGGATCTTGAATGCCGTCTTCCACTCATCCCCGGGCCGGATGCGAACCTGGTGGTATCCACTACGAAGATCAACCTTCGAGAAAATAGTCACCCCGGCCATCTGATCGAACAAATCCTGTACGCGGGGAATTGGGAAGCAGTATTTCACCGTGATTTTGTTGATGGCCCTCGAATCGCAGCACATGCACCAGGTCCCATCCTTCTTTGACGCCAATAGTGTGGGGACCGCACACGGACTGAGGATCTCGCGGATAAGTCCCTTCGACAGGAGCTCCTTCACCTTTCGGTACAGCTCCTCATACTTCACCGGATCTATCCGGTAGTGAGGCAAGTTGGGGAGGGCTGCACCCAGCACGAGGTCAATGGCGTGCTGAACACTGCGCATGGGTGGAAGCGTGTCGGGGAGCTCATCCGGGAACACCTCATGATACTCCGTCATGAGCTCAGCCAGCTCCAGGGCATCCGACGGGGGTAGAGGGGCGTCCGAGGGGACGTCGTAGGCGAGCGCGTAGCACACAGGTAGATCATCAAGTTGCTCCTCAAGCCCTCGCCGAAATATGCACCCATTCGTGACAATTGGATACTTCGAATCTAGTGGGTGCTTCTTCTTATGATCCGTTGGAACCTCGGGTTTGTCACTCCTCGGGGTGGGGGGGGCGACCGGCGTCAGACCCTGCACGGATGGATACCATAATAGTTGGCGTCCCCGAAATATGAAAGATATGGTGTTCGCCCGTCCGTCCAGCCGGACGTTGTGGTCGAATAGCCACGGTCGCCCGAGGATGATACTACCAGTCCGCATGGGCAGAACATCGCAGATGACCGTGTCCTCGTACGTGCTCATCCTTAATGGAATGGCATACTGATGCTTCACCGGGAGGGTGGATGCGTCTACCCATGATACATGATATGGCACCGGATGGGGAACTAGGGCCAGGCCGAGCTTGGCCGCGGCATCCTCCGAGACTGCGTTAATGCAGCTCCCGCTATCGACTATCAACTTGCACGTACGGTCGCCTATCTTGAGGTAGATGTAAAAGATCGAAGATCGCTGTGCAAGATCATCAGCGACCACGGTCCGGGCAGTCGAGGGCCGCGCGAGCGAGGTATCAGAATCACGCATAGTGGGCTGGGTATTCGGGGACTTGGCAACCGGGGATAGTGTCCGGGGGCTGCGCCACCGTGGTAAGGCCGGATTCCCGAGGAGTTTGGTCGGTGGGACGCAGACCCACATTGATCAGCGGTCGGTAGGAAGGATGAGACTCCATGGGGTGGGGTGCGGGTGCGACCATAATGACTCTGGCGGTTATGGCGCATTCCTCCTCGTCGTCGGCGCATTCGCCCAAGTAGATATCGACCTCGGGATCCTCCTCCGGTGGAGGATCTAGGGGGTTCCCTTTGAAATCCACAAAATTTAGAGAAGGGCAATCGACCTTCCGATGACCGAATCCCTTGCACTTGAAGCACTGCAGGCCGTTGGCCTTCGGGACGGGGGCCCTAGCGGTGGAATCCACCGAAGAGCAAGGCGGAGCGGTGCTGTCCGACGTCATCGTCGTCGGACTGGAGGTCTTCGCGACCGAGGGGAGGGTCCTCGTCCATCCTATACTGGTGGCTGCCCTAGTGGTCGGGGTGGTGGAGGTGGCCGCCCTGGTGGTGACAGTCGTTGCCGACGAGGCGTTCTCCATAATATACTCGCTGTCCTCCACTATCTTGCATGCTAAGTCGACGGTGGCTGGGTTCTGCTCCAGAACCTTGGCACCAAGTTCGGGCCTCAGACCATGGACAAAGTAAGCAATCTCTTGCTCTGGCCGATCGACCGTCGTGCACCGCATGCGGCACTGCTCAAACTCAATGATATACTCGCGCGCCTTCCGGCGACCTTGTTTAAGGTCAAGCCACCTCAGGAGGATGTGGGTCATATGATGAGTCAGGACATACTTGTCCCTCAGTCGCCTCATCATGTCAGCCCACGTCATGGGGGGTTCTAAGCGCCTCGTTGCGGCCTCAACCTCGTTCAGCCAGAAGATCTTGGCCTCTTTCCCCAGTCGGGTCTTGGCGAAAGTGACGCAAAGATCGTCGTCCATGTCGTACCACTTGAAGTAACTCTTCAGCTCTCGCTCCCAGTCCTCATAATCCTTTGGGTCCCAGCTGCCCTCAAAAGGGGGAACATCCATGCCTACGCTCCTCTGAATCTGGCGGCGGTGTTCTTCGCGCTGTCAGGCTCGATCATCTTCACCGTCGTCGTCATAGGGTCGCGGAGTGCCTCGTGGTTGGGGTCGTACCCTTGGGTCATATCGGTCCCAATAGCGGTCTTCCCTGTAAGGTTCGTCGGGCCGGCGGCCCTCTAGGTATCGTCGGGGGTGGGCAGGGTGGTGTTCGTTATAAAAACGATCACCCTGTCGGCGGGGCCGGTCCTCAAGATAACGAACGTCGGGGGGGCGCTCGCCACGATAGCGATCACACGGCCGGCGAAGGCGGTCATCCGGGTAGCGGTCGCTGGGGTGCCAATCACCCGGGTAGGGGTAATCCTGGGGGCAGGGGCAATCTTTGGGATAAGGGGCGTCCGGATAGCGGCCTTCATGGTACTTGTCAACTCGCTGATCGGGGCGATCATCTTCCGGGTGAGCGTCCAGGTAGTAGTCCTCCGGCTCCCAGGCGTAGTCACCCCAGGGGTGTCGACCCGGGGGTTGACCTCCCCTCCTAGGGTAAGGTAGGTCCGGGTAAAAGTCGTTCTCAGAGTAGTATTCCTCCGGCGGCTCGGGGTAGTCGCGGGGACGAGGTTACAGGTCCTCGCGAGGCCTAGGGCGGTCAGTTTGCCACGTGTAGTGATCACCTGGTGGGCAATCGTTCGGCCGTCGTGGCCCTTCATCACGCTGGCGCTCCTGAGGGGGCAGATACCGATCAGTTGGCGGCCCCAGGTAGGGCCGTCGGTCGTAGGGGGCGGTGGGGTTGACATGCGGCCCTGCGGGATCCTAGGCACTGCCCGCGGCGAGGAGGGTCGTCTCTTGAGTTGCTGCTGGCAAAGGCGCTCCTACGGTGTGTCCTGGCGTGGTAAGCGCGTCGCTGACTGCACTGGCTCCGGTCGCTCCTCTCGCTCTGCTTGCGGTGGGGCCTCTTCCATTCGCTCCTTGCCGGGTCTCCGGGAGCTCAGGCCGAGTGTATCCTACTGTTCAAGAGCAGTGGATCTCCACTCAAGAATGGGATGGTCGGTCGCCGCCGGCGGCGACCGATGGAGCGTGGTAGAGACGCTAAAAGGAGGATCTCCTCCTAGGAAGGGGCGCGACCGAGGGTCATCGCCTAGATGGTCGGCGACCTCCGGATTACACCGGCGATCGTGCTCGCCATGCCCGTCCTCTATGGCGGCCAGTACTTGGCCGCATGTTTGAACCATGCCTTGGCCAGATACTACGTTCTGAAAGCTCCTACGGGAATGAATCCTATATGCGTGCAGATGCGGTATGCTATGAGTTTCGAGATATGAAAATTTGCGCGGAAGAAAAGTGGGGCTGATGGTGCTAAACGCAGAGGTTTAGCACAACCTGGCTCTGATACCAATATGATGCAACACGATCTGCCGGGATCGGTGGCGCGCGTTGCAACACACAACGTAGGGGCTCAATCCGGTGCGTGGCGCGCGCGGGCGGGGCGGCAACACGAGGGCGCTGCTAGTGGCGCATGAGTGCAGCGGGACGCTCGGCCTGCAGGGCTGACCAGGCAGCGGCGGTAGGGCGGCTTCCCTCTCCCTGGGCGGTAGGGCTATGGATCTCTCCTTGCCCTCCACAACCTGCAGACGGAGTCAAGGCATTCTTTTCCCAAAACGATGATTCTTTTTTTTTCAACAAAACTTCTCTCCTTCCTCTAGGGCATCCTTTCTCCTTTTATAGTGGGAGAGTGGGGGACCCTAGAGGTTGACTTTAGTTAGGGGGAGAAAACCCGTGATCAAGCCAGAAAATGCAGTGGTTCTTCTGAAATGTACAAGGCCAAAACACGGAGGCCCACAAAACATGACAATGGAAAACATTCAAAATTATGAAAGAAAAGAGAGGGCCCTCAAGCTGTGTACTTGAAGGATGCATCCTTTGCGTCGGCTCGAGCTTCACGATGAGGTTGCTCGCGGGTCGTCACGGGCCGGTCTTGTGCTTCAGCTGGCGGATGGTCCTCCATCAGATGCTCAATCAAATGCCTCAAAGAAATCATGATTCTAAATCATGAAAAAATCAAACTGGATAAGTGATAGAACTAAACCCAATCTAATCTTTATTGTTGTTCTACTTAATCTCAACCAGGTTGAGCTCAAGATGTTACCTGATCTGCTGTAAATCAAACGATTGGGTTGGGGAGGCTGTTCACAATCCCTTAGCCTTGGCGTGCACTCTACCCCTTCTCCTTCTTGTTAGCAGAGATCTCTCATTCCCCATCTCTCTTGTGATGTATTCTTGAGATTTCTGTGCAATGGCAGAGTTGTCATGACCGAGAAAGTAATTTCAGCTACAAGAGGGAACTCCACCATGTGTCTTTATCCCTTGCCGTAAATATAGGATTTTAACCTTCGAAGTCTTAATTTAAGGGGTTGAGAAAGGTTTTCTTGACCCTTCAATAGGTCAGACCTGATCCAATGGCTCCTCAGGTGCCATTGGTTCAATCTGTGGTCCACTCAACACCAATGAGGTGTTCAACAACTATGGAGCAGGATGGAACTATCCCCCTTCCATATGATCCCTCTTTGAATGGGTTCAATGACTATGATTAAATTCTAGCCATAAACCCATTCTTAATGGTGTACTCTATCAGCCACATCAGCAGCTCTATTAACTGCCTCGTCATCATTCACCCTCATGTTGTGTTCATTTATGGGTCCCTCTCCTCTCATCATTCACGGAAAAAAGAAAACAATGACTAAATATTATGAAATAAATCTCCCTATCCAATATTGTTTAACAAGATTGCATGGCTGAGATCATGTCAATTTACTTCTAATGACCAGACATGACATGGGCTTTGGGCCTGATCAACTCAAAGCCCATTCATAATTCCTTTTTTATTTCCTTAGATCTCAGCCCACCAAGTCGCTTATTGGCCCTAGCTGATGCGGAGCTGAAACTTCAGGCGGTCATTGATCCGATATCAGCGAAATCCAAACATAAAATTTTTGCATTAGCACAATCTTTCTTTCAACATTTAAATAACACACGATCTCTCGCATGTGTCAGCATGTGTGGGCCTTTTTATGCTAACGATCAAAGGCTCCATGTGTGGCAATGTTCACTTGCTGTTGGCCAGCTTGAGTGATGTGCACTCACTAGCTATCGAATAGCCTCGTCCTAGAAACGTCATCATGGGGATGATGGTTTTATTGCCGATCGAATTGTGTCTCCCAATTATTGCCTTGATCTGCTTGGGGCACATGCCAGCCCCTCCTTACACTGGCCACCAAAAACCATGTTTTTTATTATATTATTCTTTTTTATTTAATGCACTTTACACTTAATCCAATTAGAAATAATCGTTCCATTTTTTTCAAAAAAATGTGATTAAAATGGTCTTCCAACACTATGTATAATTTAGTGAAAACAAATAGTGATATCAAGCTTTTCAAGAATAAATGCATGGAAGTGGAATCTATGGTAAAATATAGATAAGTAAAATGAAGGTTATAAGGAACTCTGATATGTTTACATTTTAATAGTAAAATGATTTCTAGAACATTACTAGTCCCTTATTAATGGTGTATAACCAAAGCAAGATACTTTCTCATTATGTAAGTTGATTTAGGAGTCTAGTTCTTCCTCAAGTGGGTTTGCTCCATCTTAGGTGAGTGATATTCTGGGACACCTCTCCATGTATCAGTCTCTCCGCTCCATTGGCCTACTCAATAGCTGAGTCTTCTACGAACTTCTTAGTGCACTATGAAAAATTCCAATCTTGATCATTATTTTACTACTATGCAACACCCATTGATACAATCATCTAGCTGAGCATGCATAATGTCAGCCACCCTAGTTGAAAACGTATGGATTTATAAACTTTATGACTCTGGTTTTGTTTTAGATCGTTCCCCATAAATATTTGTTGTTGCTTAGATTTTGTGTGGTTGGAAACACAAGCCTATTGATCATTAGCAGATAAAAATGTATGTTTGTATTCTTGTTTCTATAGTTGTGAGATTTTTAGAGACAAGAAGCTCCCATCCATATAGTGGAGATAACAAAATGAAATATTTTGGGAGGATACAATTGAGATTAAAGAAAAGTAAGAGATTTTACGCGTGATAGGTAAGACAGAAACGGGGAGGGAGAAAGGGAAGGGGAAATTTGTGATACCCTATTTTATGTTGAGAATAGATTCATAATAAAGATTTTCTAGTAAAAGGGAGGCAACATCAAGAAGTTGGGAGCATGATCATGAAACAATGCAATGTACTTAAAAGTATTCCTGAATAAAAAATACATATTGAAACTGTACAACCTGCAAGGAACCAGACATTCCAAAACATGTTCATAATTCATTAACAAAAGGATAATTAGTTATCATTCAAGTCCATGCACCATGATGAGTAAATTATTATAATACCAGACTGAAGTAAATACATATCAAGAAGATAACAAAAGTAAATATTTTGGGAGGATACAATTGAGATTAAAGAAAAGTAAGAGATTTTACACATGATAGGTAAGACAGAAACGGGGAGAAAGGGAAGGGGAAATTTTTGATACCCTATTTTATGTTGAGAATAGATTCCTAATAAAGATTTTCTAGTAAGAGGGAGGCAGTATCAAGAAGTTGGGAGCATGATCATGAAACAATACAATGTACTTAAAAGTATACCTGAATAAAAAAAACATATGGAAACTGTACAACCTGCAAGGAACCAGACATTCCAAAACATGTTCATAATTCATTGATAGAAGTATAATTAGTTATTCTTCAAGTCCATGCACCATGATGAGTAAATTATTATAATACCAGACTGAAGTAAATACATATCTTCTAACATGTATCCTAAATTCACATGATATGAAACTAGGGTATCAAACTGATGGCGCGTCACCACCGGTCGTCATCGAGCCAGCAGAAGAGGAGCAGCAGGACTTCCCCGACTCAGCACCCGAGGAGCCGGCACTACCCAGCTCGCCACCGAGACGAGTCCAGCCACCACGACGAGCCGCCGCAGCAACACGGAATCCCGCATTCCGTTACTCGGCATGACGCGGACGCCGACCACCGGAGCACACCATTACAGTCGGTTACCTTATCTTATAGTTTTTCCCTTTATTCGTATTGTCGTGTAGCGGGGGAAGGGCCCATAGGCGGAACCCTTTTCCCCCTTTTTCTTTTATGTTGGGCCTGACAAGCCCGTTCCCTATTTTCTTGCTTATTTTCTCTCCTTTTTCTTTTGTGTTATTGGACTAAGGAAGGGCCATCTCACCCATATATAAGGGGAAGAGGTGGGCGCTTCCCTTACCTTGACTTAATTTTTGAAGAATTGCATTTTGAGAAAGAAGGCTCAGGTCGTGGAGAAGAAGAGAAGAGAAAAGAAGAAGAGGAGAAAGAAGAAGAAGAAGAGAGGAAGAAGAGAAGAGAGCCACCACGCTTGCGCGCGCGCCTGCGCGCCGCGCGCCGCCGCCGCGCGCCGCCGCGCGCACCCCGCCGCCGCGCGCCCGCCGCCAGCGCCGCGCCCGCGCCGCGCCGCGCGCGCGCCGCGCCGCGCGCGCGCCGCGCGCGCGCCGCCAGCGCGCCGCTGCCACGCTGCGCGCCGCCGCGCGATCGCGCACGCCGCCGCGCGTCGCGCGCGCCGCCGCGCCGACGCGCGCGCCGCTGCGCGCCAACCGCGCGCCGCGCGCCCGCGCGCCGCTGCGCGCGACCGCGCGCCGCGCCGCGCCGACCGCGCACCCGCCGCCGTGCTGACCGTGGCCCGCCGTCGCGCCGCCGCGTGCCGCCGCCCGCGCCGACCGCGCGCCGCCCGTCGCCGACCGCGCGCCGCGCGCGCCGCCTGCGCCGCCACCGTGCCGGCCGCACTGCCGCCGGGCCGTCCTCGCCGCCGCCGTGCCACCTGCCGCCGTACCGCTGTGCCGCCGCTCCGCTCCCACCCTCACCAAGCTGTCGCTCCGTGTCGCGCTAGCCGTGACCGCCGTCGTCCGACCGCGGCAACATCGCCGCCGTGCTCGTGACGTCGTCCCACCGCACTGCTCGCCGTCGACCACGCCACCCTGCACCGCTCCGCGCCGTCTGCGCGCAACCGCCCCTCCGCACCAGTCAACCTCCGGCGCCCGACAACTCCTCCTCCGGAACCAGTTGGTACGAAGATCCGTCGCCAGCGCGAAGGTACTCTGCTTCCCTCGCCTCTTTACGTCATTTATTTCCTTCAGTATTCTCTCGTATTGCCTCCACCGCGCTCGGGTTAGATAGGTGAGTGAGACAGATTGAGAGTACGACGAAACAAAGACGAGCGTCTTACCTGTCCGGTACGAGTCGGGACGCCCCGACGCGTGTGAGCATTCCAGTGGGAGTTACCCCATTCGACGGCGTGCGCGCCCTCGACCCGCCTCGGACGACTTGGAGGGCTGGTTCTACCTAGCTAGGCGACCCCGTCCCCGCTCCGGGTTGGCTCTCATAGCTTGTCGGCGCATTGCACGTACCATAGTCGGACCATCATCCTCGTTATCGTCATACATGCATTTCTGTTCTCCGCATATCCATCGGTTGACGTCGTGGACGTAAATCGATTAGTTAGTGATAGGACACCGAGTTCCTGCCCTCGGTGACGGTCGGACGCCGTTGAGACGACGTCCGGCATCAAATTGGTATCAAAGCCCGGCTGTGGTCGCCCACAGCACGTCTCTGACTTCGCATCGCATCGCATCGCATCGCATCCATCGATTTTACGTGCATCCATATCGGTACCCAGGGAATGGCCGTAGAGATGCGATCCGCGCGGATGGCGCAACGCGGAGGTTCTACCTCCCCGCGACGAGTCGAACCGTCACGAGACGAGAGAGGCAACGAGATTGCCCTCTCGGGACCTCAACCGGCCTCACCGGTTGCGGAACCTACTTTACCCCATATCGAGGACACGCCAGTCCCACCCGACGTCACGGGTGCTCCAGGCGCATCGAGATCACCGGCATCGCCCGGTGGTTCACGCCGATCCCAGCACTCTCCACGCGGCACACCGCGCGTCCTCGACGACTCCCGATCGAGTGACTACGAAGACCAGGATACCACGAGGCGACGACCACACGGGAAATCTCCCGTCGTCGAGTACTCCCCCAGAGAGACCCCTGCACGGGGTAGAGGATGAGGACGACGAAGCACCACTCGCCAGTACCCGCCAAGAGAAGAACTTCCGGAAGACCAAGGAGCTCAACGTCGCGCATCGGCAGCTAGGACGGAGCGCTTGGAGCGGATACTCGCCGACACCCGAGTGTCTGAGCACGGAGTTGAGGCGGGACCGGTTGCACGAGGCCCCCCTCGCCCCCCTTACGGGGCTGGTAGACCCGAATACCGTGGTCACCCCGACCCGGACCTTGCTGATGATTACGAGGTCCCTGATCGTCCATTTCTGACGCATCGCCACCGATACGCCTAGCTAGGAGCCCGTCGCGACCCACAGGATGTCGCGCTTGGGACATGCATCGCCCACGGGACGACTACGCCCGTGGGTACGATGGGGTCCCTTATGCTCGACCTGATCTCCCTATACGTCAGTACGAGCGCGACCCGAGCCGTGACTATCCGGCTCGTCGGTTCGACCCCGTTCCTCCCCGTGGTCTGCGGTTCGACGAGCCACCGGCACGACGCGAGGACTACCCACGGCCGCCACCCCCGCCACATTACGGGGCTGACGGTGCATGCCCACCACCACATCGTCCAGTGCCTTGGGACCGAGCACCGCGGGATGGTCGTCCCTACCACGGGGACGACCGCGGACACGACCCATTCCCGCCTCGTCGCCCCATGGACCCGCGGCGGGGACTACCCGTGCCGGCGGCACTATGATGACGACGAGCGTCGGCGCGAGGAGCATCGTGCACGCATCCAGAGGAGCGTGCGCGCCGACGTACCCGTCTACGAGGGCTCAAGGAAGCCCAAGGAGTTCATTGACTGGGAATCAAAAATGAACTCGTATTTCAGGTGGTACAGGATGGATGACGACCTTTGCGTCGAGCGCGGAGACACGGCAGCGGACAAGCCAAGATCTTCTGGGAGAATGAGCAATTCGTGGCCGAACGACGAGGACAGCCCATCATGTCGTGGGCAGAAATGGCGCGGAAGCTAAGGAACAAGTACGTTCCTCGTCAGTACCAGATGACACTCTTCCTCTCGTGGCTCGACCTTAAGCAAGGTCGACTCCCGGTGTCGGAGTACATCGAGGCTTTCGAGGAATGCCGGATGCGTTGCCGTTTCGTGGAGGACCCCCGCATCATCATCGGCCTCTTCGCCCACGGCCTTCGGCCCGCCTTGCGCAGCAAGGTCCTCGACTGCCAACCGGCAGAGGCATACCACCTAGTGGAACACATGGATCCGCCTGTCGAAGACGTCCCGGCGCCCAACGCGCACACCACGCCGCGAGTTCCGACGGTTCGGCTTGCACCCGCTCGTTCCACCCTACCCGCGACCACTCGGGTCGCACCGGTCACCGGGGGCCAAGGAACGACCCCAACCACCTCAGTGGGGTCTACCCCGCAAGCCCGGGCCTCGATTGACGATGCCCCGGCCCGTAGCGCTGCACCAAGTCAAGCACACATCACGTGCTACAAATGCCAAGGACGAGGGCACCGGGCACACCAATGCCCATCTACACTTTTGATTGATGTCGGGGAAACCGAACAGGATTATTGCGATGGAGCCGACGTACCCCAGGAGGACCACTACCACAGGAACGAGGAATGCGCCCTTGAGTACGAGGAGCCCGATGGACAGATAGGATTCATCCAGATCATCGAGGCGCGGGGAGCCCCACCCGTGACAGGCCGTGCGTCCGTCCGGCCGTTAGCCAACATCGCTGTCGACACACCCGGCAGCAGTAGAGATAGGATATCACCGCGGGTTGACAACTCCGCTGGACTTCCACGGGCTGCTCAACAGCCGACACCGTTCGTTGATGCGGCCACCCGTACATCGATCTTCTACACGTACATCAAGATCAACGGCAAGGCGTGCAAGGTGATCGTGGATAGCGGTAGTTGCATCAACGCGATCTCAGATACTATGGTCAGCGGCTTAGGGTTGACTTCGATAGAGCACCCCACGCCGTACGACGTTTCATGGATCGACGCTTCATCACTATCTGTGAAGCGTCAGTGCCGCGTCCCCCTGAAGGTGAACACATACGCCGAGGACGTACTCTGTGATGTACTACCCATGAAGGTGGGTAGCATCATCCTCGGTCGGCCATGGTTATATGATCACGACGTCACCTTAGCAGGGCGCGTGAACACCTGCTCCTTTATGCACCAGGGGCGACGAGTTACGTGGCACCCGTACACCACGAAGCCGGCCAGCAAGCCGGCCGCGACCCGACCAGTAGGGATAGTGATAGTCCGAGGACCCTTATTCACTCGCGACCTTGGCCGCGAGGGTGACGATACACCTATGTGTTTGGCCGTCACCCTTGACGTCCCTACTGACCGTGCAGTGACCCCTCGCACCCCAGAGGTTGAGGCTCTCCTATCGGAGTTGGGAGATGTCTTCCCAGAAGAGCTACCAAGCGGATTACCCCCGATGAGGAACATACAGCATGCCATCGACTTGGTGCCCGGCGCGTCGCTCCCGAACCTACCGCATTACCGCATGGAGCCGCCGAAGTACGAGGGGCTGCTACGGCAAGTGAGGGATCTTTTGGGGAAGGGCCTCATTCAGGAGAGCATGAGCCCTTGCGCAGTACCCGCTCTCCTAGCGCCGAAGAAGGATGGCACGTGGCGCGTGTGTTGCGATAGCCGTGCCATCAACAAGATAACGGTCAAGTACTGTTTTCCCATTCCGCGTGTGCAGGATCTATTCGACATGATGGCAGGATCCACTATCTTCTCCAAGATAGACTTGAGGAGTGGATACCATCAAGTACGGATCCGTCCTGGCGACGAATGGAAGACCGCCTTTAATATAAAGGACGGTTTATATGAGTGGAGGGTTATGCCTTTCGGCCTCTCCAACGCGCCCAGTACCTTCCAACGTCTCATGAACGAGGTACTGCGCGCCTTCATAGGGAAGTTCGTGGTCGTCTACTTCGACGACATCCTCGTCTACAGCAGATCCAGAGACGAGCATGCGGACCACCTTTGGCAGGTCTGCACCATCCTACGGCAGGAGCAGCTCTACGCCCACCCCAAGAAGTGTAGCTTCCTTGCGTCCGAGGTTGCCTTCTTAGGGTTCATCGTGTCCGCCCAAGGCGTTGCCGCCGACCCGGAGAAGGTCTGGGCCATCACGTCGTGGCCGACCCTGGCAAACATGCACGATGTTAGGAGTTTCATAGGACTGGCGACTTTCTATAGACGATTCATACGGAATTTCAGTTCCGTTACGGCCCCCATCACCGACTGGCTCAAGGAGGAGTCGTTCGCCTAGACACCGGCAGCAGAGAGAGCTTTCCAGCAGATAAAGCTCATGATGACACAGGCGCCGGTACTACGGCTTCCCGACTTCGGGAAAGTGTTCGAGGTTACATGCGATGCCTCAGGTATCGGCATCGGGCGTCCTCGGTCGGAGGGCCACCCGTCGAGTTAAATCGAGAAGCTGAATGATGCAAATCTTGGATACTCCACGTACGACAAGGAGTTCTACGCGGTCATCCAAGCCTTACGGCATTGGAGACACTACCTCCTATCATCGGAGTTCATGCTCTTCTCAGATCACGAGGCGCTCAAGTACCTGCACTCGCAGCAGAAACTGAGCGATCGGCACGCCAGGTGGGTCGAGTACCTACAGGACTACACCTTCGTCATCAAGCACAAGAAGGGCAAGGACAACGTTGTAGCCGACGCCCTCAGCCGGAGAATTCACGTGCTCAATGTCATGAAGGTGACAATCTTGGGGTTCGAGACCATCCGAGATGGGTACGATAACTGCCCTGATTTCGGCCCCATCATCGCGGAAGTCCGACGAGGACCATCCCAGGATTACAAGGACTATGTCCTTACTGACGGATACCTGTTCTTTAAGAACAGATTGTGCGTACCCCGCACATCACTACGTGACTTCCTCACTTGGGAATGTCACGCCGGAGGCCTTAGCGGTCATTTTGGCCGCGACAAGACGATCGCCGCCATGGAAGGCCAATTCTACTGGCCTTCCCTAAAGCGCGATGTTGGCAACATAGTTGCCCAATGCCGTGTATGTGCCTTGGCCAAGCAGGTCAAGAAGAGCGCCGGACTTTATACCCCATTGCCGACGCCGAGGCGCCCACGGACGACGTGAGCATGGACTTTGTCTTGGGACTGCCCGCACGCGAGGCACTACGACTCCATCATGGTAGTCGTGGATAGGTTTCGAAGATGGCCCACCGTGCCCTGCGAAGACGTCTGACGCCGTGAAGGTCGCCCAGATCTTCTTTCGAGAGATCGTGCGCCTCCATGGCCTGCCATCCTCGATCATGTCTGATCGTGACGTGCGCTTCACGAGTTACTTCTAGAGGACCCTGTGGAGCCTCTTGGGCACGAAGCTCAAGTTCTCGACTGCCTACCATCCGCAGACCGACGGTCGGACGGAGGTGGTCAATCGTAGCTTGGGCAACCTACTACGTTCCCTCGTAGGCGAACACCTCGCGTCTTGGGATCTTGTCATACCACGCGCTGAGTTCGCATACAACTCCTCGGTGAACAGAACCACCGGGTTGATCCTTTGAGATCGCCTACGCCAGGCACCCCGTCGACCCTAGACCTAGCTCCCATAGATCCTCATGTTAGGGTTTCCGAGGACGCACTTGCATTTGCCCAGCATGTCTCTACATTACATCATCGCATTCATGATAGGATCACGCAGCAAAATGCATTGTACAAGCAAGCCGCCGACTTGCATCGCCGACCTAGAGCATTTGACGTGGGAGACCTAGTGATGGTCAGACTCAGGCCGGAGAGATACTCTCCCGGGACGGCAACGAAGCTGCATGCTCGCAGCGCCGGCCCGTTCCGAATCCTCCGTAGAGTGGGCGACAACGCGTATGTCGTCGAAATTCCTCCTACGTGGGGAATAGGCTCTACATTCAATGTGGCGGACCTAGCTCAGTACCGGGCCCCTTCTTCCTCCCCACTCCCAGCCTCTCTAGACCCCTTCAGCGTGAGTGAGTTTGCCGACACCACTCCCCCAATTGTTTCACCCGATAGGCACGAGGCAATCGATTGTGTACTGCAGGAGGTAATTGACCATGCAGGTGGGGAAGCATCGAGGAGATTCCTAGTACGTTGGGTGGGACACACCTGCGCGGACGACACGTGGATTGCAAAACAGGAGCTCCGACGCCTCCGTCCCGACCTCCTTCCACCGTCGCCGATCCTCCACCCTGACTCGCCGGAGTCGAGTCCTTCCCACCCCGGGAGAGTTGATGGCGCGTCACCACCGGTCGTCATCGAGCCAGCAGAAGAGGAGCAGCAGGACTTCCCCGACTCAGCACCCGAGGAGCCGGCACTACCCAGCTCGCCACCGAGACGAGTCCAGCCACCACGACGAGCCGCCGCAGCAACACGGGATCCCGCATTCCGTTACTCTGCATGACGCGGACGCCGACCACCGGAGCACACCGTTACAATCGGTTACCTTATCTTATAGTTTTTCCCTTTAATCGTATTGTCGTGTAGCGGGGGAAGGGCCCATAGGCGGAACCCTTTTCCCCCTTTTTCTTTTATGTTGGGCCTGACAAGCCCGTTCCCTATTTTCTTGCTTATTTTCTCTCCTTTTTCTTTTGTGTTATTGGACTAAGGAAGGGCCATCTCACCCATATATAAGGGGAAGAGGTGGGCGCTTCCCTTACCTTGACCTAATTTTTGAAGAATTGCATTTTGAGAAAGAAGGGTCAGCTCGTGGAGAAGAAGAGAAGAGAAAAGAAGAAGAGGAGAAAGAAGAATAAGAAGAGAGGAAGAAGAGAAAGGGAGAGGAAGGAGGAAGGGGAGCCACCGCCGCCGCAGCCGTCGCGCCGCCCCACGCCGCCGCGGCGCGCGCGCCGCGCCGCCAGCGCCGCCGCGCAGCGCACCGCGCGCGCGCCGCTCGCGCGCGCCGCGCCGCCGCTGCGCGCCGCTGCCGCTGCGCCGCGCGCGCCGCGCCGCCGCCCGCCGCCGCCGCGCACGCGCGCGCGCCGCGCGCCCGCGCCGCGCCGCGCGCGCGCCGCGCCGCCCGCGCGCGCCGCGCGCGCGCCGCGCGCCGCGCGCGCGCCGCGCGCCCGCCCGCCGCGCCGCCACTGTGCTGGCCGCGCTGCCGCCGGGCCGTCCTCGCCGCTACCGCGCCGCCGTGCCGCCTGCCGCCGTACCGCTGTGCCGCCGCTCCGCTCCCGCCCTCACCAAGCTGTCGCTCCGTGTCGCGCTAGCCGTGACCGCCGTCGTCCGACCGCGGCAACATCGCCGCCGTGCTCGTGACGTCGTCCCACCGCACTGCTCGCCGTCGACCACGCCACCCTGCACCGCTCCGCGCCGTCTGCGCGCAACCGCCCCTCCGCACCAGTCAACCTCCGGCGCCCCCGACAACTCCCTCCTCCGGAACCAGTTGGTACGAAGATCCCGTCGCCAGCGCGACGAAGGTACTCTGCTTCCCTCGCCTCTTTACGTCATTTATTTCCTTCAGTATTCTCTCGTATTGCCTCCACCGCGCTCGGGTTAGATAGGTGAGTGAGACAGATTGAGAGTACGACGAAACAAAGACGAGCGTCTTACCTGTCCGGTACGAGTCGGGACGCCCCGACGCGTGTGAGCATTCCAGTGGGAGTTACCCCATTCGACGGCGCGGCGCCTCGACCCGCCTCGGACGACTTGGAGGGCTGGTTCTACCTAGCTAGGCGACCCCGTCCCCGCTCCGGGTTGGCTCTCATAGCTTGTCGGCGCATTGCACGTACCATAGTCGGACCATCATCCTCGTTATCGTCATACATGCATTTCTGTTCTCCGCATATCCATCGGTTGACGTCGTGGACGTAAATCGATTAGTTAGTGATACGACACCGAGTTCCTACCCTCGGTGACGGTCGGACGCCGTTGAGACGACGTCCGGCATCACAAACTCTAAAGACAAATGCAATAGAATATGTATTGAAGATAAACGTATGTGATGCGCTCATACTATTATGAAAATATATGATAATATGGAGAAAGTAAGAAGTAAATATGTATAATAAAGGTAGTAAAATAGTTTAAATCAGATGTGTTAGAAGATATGATGAATATAAATGTTGGGAATAAAAATTACTTGAATGATAATATATGGTACAATTAAGAAATTATAAGGTAATTACGAGTAAAATAAAGGTAGTAAACCCGTTTACAGATGATTCGGGGATAATATTACTAAACCAATACTGCAAAGCATGGATGACACATTAATATGAAGATATCAGTTTAGATGTTTTGAATTATTTCTTTGATAACTCCCTAATTATGTTGCTTTATTTAAGTAATTATCACAACTTCCCCGTAAAAAGATTTTAAAATTGGATTGTTATCATATCTTTACATGTTAATTAATATTCCAAATGAATTCTGGATTTATAAAATTTTCTGTTAATTTATGAACTTCATGGGATTTAGATAAGCTTTTAATAACTCTATTTAAATATAAGTATCATGTTTAAAAATTAATTTTAATGTCAATTAATTTGAGGATGCCTTGCTGAATTTTCTAGATTTGATCCTAATTTTATTAACTATTTATGAGTTTATTCGTGGAAGAAATAAAAAATTCAACAGAAAAAGGATATAATTATATGTAAAATAGGAGTTTAAAGTATGTTTTAAGGTCGAAGGGACTATTTCAAAATTTTGGTTACAAATATGCCTTTTAAACAACTCTCCGTCGTGCGTAGCAGGGGTAAATATAATATAAAAATATTTTCAGGGCCGTGTATGTTTAATATGGATTTTTCTAGTATTCTTATTATGGAAATATGGAAGAGAAAGAATCGGAAATGCCTATGTCCAATTATTTTTGGATGGCATGTGTTTGCGCACGCAAATTAAAGCAGGTTGCGTAAAATGTCAATAAATCGAGTTAGGGATTCCACATGGTGAAATCTCCACATTCGGAAGGGAATTTGATGATTTTAATGTGATCAGCCGAGGGCTTGTTTTGGGCAGTAACTGCAGTGCTCGTGCGATGCATACACAGATGCATACATGGGAGATGATGTGGTGCCACCGGATTGGTTGCTGCAGGTGAAAGCGCATAGGGAACTGAAAATGGATACATATTTCGTTCATTTTATTTATTTTATCTTAATTTCAGGATGAGGATACGTGGCACGCCAATAGATGTGCCAAAATGATTCTAAATTCCATGAGCCAATAAGGAGGCAATAGGCGATTGAGTGTAATGCAAAAATGATTTAAATAAATGAACATTAATCCCATGGCTACGAGTGGTCAATATTCATTTATTAGAAACGATGATACCAATGTTCAGGTTAAGCTCAATTTTTTCGGGTTTGTTCATCTGAACCCCTATTTCTATCTTTATGTTTAGATCATTTGGATCAAGCCCAAATCGATGGATACAAATTAATTTCTTATCGGGTGTAAAATGGTAATTTTTACCATTTACCCCAAGTATAATATTCAAAATTCCAGTTGATGAGGTCATTCTGAAATGGGCTTTTCTACAGCTACAAGACATTGAGGAAACCAGCGTGTATCAACTGCATTTGGCATCATTTTACTTCATTGTATTGGCATTTTAGTGTAATTGAGATTATTAGTTAGTGATTTTTTTTTGTTTATTCTTCTTGATCCTTAACTGAAATTGCAAATCGCTTGGCTTGAGCGGCATGTACAAGCCCTTAGTAGCATTAATATGAGTGGGTATTTAATTGATCTAACTATTCCACTTGAAAATTTAAGAACAAATAAATTTAATACAAAGTGGTTGAATTTCTAGGAAAGATTGAGTTCTAGTTATGAGATAGTAACTAGTTTAGATTTCAGTCTCACCAAGACAAAATAAAACCAAATGTTTCTCTAAATTCCTCTATTTAACGCATCTGATCATTTTGATTGGATTAAATATGTAAATTCTATATCTAATTAAGAAGAATTGATTTTCATTGAAGATGAAATTTACCAAAATTAGAGTTAAATTATTCCAAATAGATCACTAATTGAATTGTCTTGCTACTTCCCTTAGATGATACCCTAAACACTAGACATCTTAAGTGAGGATTTTACAAATTTTATTGTACAAGCTGAAATTAACAACGATAAGGTATTTTAATTGAATACTTCACCCGTGTTTTTTGTTTATAAATTACTACACTCGGTACTCAGAATAAATCAGTACTAGACGCATATCAAAATAAAGTATTGGTTCATAATAAACTAGAGGTTACTTGGAGCTCTGAGTGTGAGCGTGGATACGCAATTGATTGCCTAGGTATTAGGTATTTATCATTGGCCCTTATCACATTTGGCAGATAATGCACCCAAATTATACATTAAGAGCTCGGCCCCTTTGGCTTCATCTAAAAAGTATTGAATTAGGATGTGCAACCTACCCTCCAAAGTTTCCGTTTGATCTTTAAGTAACGGCACATATAATGTGTCAAAAAATAAATACCATGATATATTAAATTTAAAATGAAATATTCCTAGCTTTTCAATTCTAGAATTATATTGGATTCAATACCGTGTCATCATTACATTATTCATATTGTACCATCCTTACAAAAAAAAATTAAAATGAGACCATTCAGCATTAGAAAGAGTCAAAGTGTTTTCTTTGTCTTTAAGTCTTAAACCATGTGTATACCACTGTATAGAGTGATTGATTCAGGATGTATTTCTCATTACATCCACTATGGGGGATGTTTATGGTGGAGAAGCATTAGGGAGGGGTTTTTTAGAACATCAAATTAGATCATTGAAATTTATCTCTCATACTTCTTTTTTAGCGCTTATTTTCAGATATTCGCTTGCATTATTCACTATTTAGCGATAAAATGAGAACTTTATGATTTATTTTATAAGAACTATTTTATATAAATTATTGAGTTTTGAGACTAATCCCACTTCACCCCGTAGAACAGAGTGGATTTATCACATTTTCTTAGAGTTCTAATTGAAAAATACGATATAGGCAAATACAATGGTGAATTTAGGAAAAAAATGGAAGGAAAGGAGAAACCCAAGAAATCACATAGGTATATGAAGGTGTCGAGTACATCAGAATCCCAATGTACAAGCAAATTTAAACCTCATTAAAAACTAGGTAAGCTAAAGGCAAGAATTATGGAACTAACCCATAGTTCGAATATGAAAGGCCTGTTTTCAAATATGATAAGGGAAGAACATGGATCCAGGCTGCAAATCAAGTAATCCAATGGCTTGGGAAGTTAGGGCACCTCTATTTACTCTCTTTTCCTCTCTCTTGTGTATCACATTTTGGATTTCTGCTCCCCACCTGTTGCCGGACGCCTATTGCAACAAAGTTCATTGATCCACTCTTATTTTAAAAGAGTGTTTGAAACATAATACAAAGGTGATAAAGATTATTGAAGAAAGTGAACAATTTGGCCATTAGGGGAAGTGGCACTATTTATCTAATCTCTTGAATGTTTGATTAAATTTTTCTCACTATTTCTCTTGGTAATTATTACACTGGATATATCAGAAAACAAGATGTCTGATGCATTAATGACACTGAAAAATTCCTCCTATAGCAAAGATTACAGCATTTCTCGTCCACTACTCATTTCTTCCTTATAGCAGTATGCCATGACTGCAATTTTTTGTGTGAAGAGTGGCCGATAGTTCGAATTGTCATTTAAAATTTATTTACGGCCCTAAAAAATACCCAGAAATTTTTTAAATCATAATACAGGATTATAAATTAATAGTAACAACATAAATATTTATTTAATTTATTTAGAATAATTTTGAGTGCTTTTCTTTCATTTGGATAATTTGTATTTAAAAAAATCTTAAACAATCTAGAAAATTAAGGAATGGCCTAAAATAATGATTAAAAATTAATTTATCTAACATTTACTTTCTTATTGCCTGCTCCTTGTCGATTCAATCCATACCCTTTGCTAAGGAGAATTTTATAAATATTGTTGTATAAATCAGATCCCTAAAACAACTTATTTAACTAAAATTCTGAAATTTCAGTTGTCTCCCTTTATTATGAAGTTACCTGCCCTCCAGACAGACATTAAATCAGATCATATGGCATTAGAATAAGCCAAAAGGTTGTAATTTGTCTTTAATTACACACACATGTGCATCACACTCTAGAGTCCTAGCATTTCTCATTATTTCCCTTCTGAAGGGGGTTTATGGCGGAGAAGATTTATGGAGGAGTTTCACTTCACTCATTATCCAATTTAGCTTAGCAACTTCTTTTTCTGGGAATATCTACTTCTGTCTTTTCACCTATGAAAACAGTTTAAAAGGTAAAGAGTCTGCACTAATTTATTAATTTATATCATGTAAAATACTTATAAATGTGTACAGAAAATAATTGAATAGTTGATGCAGCCTTAAAGCCTTATAAAAGATGTAATTGATCTGTCATTTCAGTCTACTAATAACTGATCTTGGAATTTCATTTAACTAATCAACCAAATCATGATTAATATATATATTTTTAAATAATATCTAAAACTCTGATAGTGTTAATAATCCACATGAAACCTTCAACATGTAGAACGTGACATTGTATTAATATATCATTATCTCCTTGCAGCTTCAGTAACTGTTTGTTTCATCAATAAGTAAAATCACACAGTATTGATTTTACTTATTATGTTTTGATAGATGACTAATCTTTCTGAGGTGACAAATGATGCATCATAATTAAATAGTTGGAACTGTTCCATACAAGAAACTGCATCATGATAGCAATAAACTGATGTTGAGATATATGAATCTGATACATAAATGTTAGATATTGGAATGATATCTGTAACACTGCATTATATTAAGGATACACAATATAATGTGACAAACAAGTGATATGCATTGATTGGTGAATAAAAAAAATGCATTATGAGATAAGAAAATTCAATGTTTCAGAAGGTTATGTGGAGAAAAAATAAGACTACAACCAAATTTTTATCTCACGCCATGACATAAACACTAAGATTTATAATGGATGAAACCATGTTAAATGACCTCTTATTGCTGAATTTATGTTGGAAAGTACGGATAAATAGTAATGTCTATCGCGTACCTTGCAATATAGATGGTTAGTATCTTAAAAACCAGTTAAACTTCAACGTAAAGGTAAATATTTTATGCCTTTTATATTTGTCTATAATAAGACTTCAAGAAACGTCAGTCATTGATAATATGCTTATATTCTGAGTGAGACTTCAAGATAAAAATTTAAAAGGCCATTTCCATAAATAATAAAATAATAATATGTCAGAGAGTTTTATTTAGGCATGCAAGTAAAATTGGCAATTCACAAAGTTAATATGATCTCTATTGTAAAAACTATGAAAACATTGATGATTACCGTGCTAACTATTATTTAAATATTTGCCTTTTGCGTAATCTTATAGGAATAGCACACATGAGATTAATCAAATCACTAAATGGTTCAGTATCTTTAAAATTGTTGGGCAATGTATCGATGTCTGAAAGATATCATTTAAGTCAATATCATGAAGTGATTGCACATGCAAATGAATTATGGTCAGTCTCAATGAAAAATGAATTATCGTTGATAGTGGGAAAATTATGTATATTAAGTGAATCATCATTGAAATCTTAGTTTTCGAAACTCAAAGAAATTTGAAAAAAATAGAAAACTCACTCAAATGTAGAGTATGAATGAGGTCGTCTCTACATGGACTGGGCTTTTTAGGGAAGTAATAAGCTATAAAGAGAAGTAATACGAATAATAAATAAATATGAAGGTTAAGGGATACAAAATGAAAAGATAATGTGCCTAGAGTCTAAAAAGAGTTAAATAATTAGTAGGTGAAGGGAATAAAAAATGGATAAGAAAACTACGACAATGTGTTATAGTAATGAATAGTAATTGATATAAGAGAAATAAAATTGAGCGAAAATATAAGATGTAATCTATATCATTTTATAGATACTAGGGGATAAAAAAGAAGTAAGATATTTGAGATGCACTAATGGTATTATAAAGACAAGTGGTGTTCATTTAGGCAGTAGAAAAAGTACAAAATGCTATTAATAGGAGTTAGAAGGTTATTTTTTTAATCAATAGTAAATTATATATCATCAAGGAACTAGATATAATGATGATTAATATTATGGATTAGCTAAATAGCATATACATTTTTATGTTAATAAGCAGAGAACTTATAGAAGTAATTTATTCTAATAAGACGTAAGAAGAAGAAAAAAGAAAAGAATTACGCCAGATAGGGAAAATAAGGAATTACCAATTGAGTTAAAGATTAAACGACGAGATAAAGATATATGTGTATGTATATGTTGAGAGTTTCAGAGTAAGAGAATAAGAAGATCCGACCGGCCAATTTCCCTAAGAAGATCAGATTTTTTAGATTATATTGGTATACCTAAATTAGCGTGTTATGGTACGGGTTTGGACTGATGGTTTGAGCCCTGCTTCTAATTTCCCATTTTTGATTATCAGCCCAGTCCAGCACAGAGCTACATAGAAACAATGGGATATAAACCCATATCAGAAAATGTCAAAAAATTATAACTATTTAAAGCTTATAAGGGAATAATGTATGAAATAACATGCTATCTCCTCAGTGCATGAAGGGGGCTATGTGTTGGCTCCTTGGTGGGCTCCTTGTTCGGATTGCTGCGGTATTTGCAAGGTGGCATCACTTGCTGGCTCTATGTACACTTTAGCAACTTGCGCTCTCTCGCTTGTGGCAGGTTTGGGCACTACTACACTCAGCACAGCCCTCACTCTGAACTTAAAAACCACCCTTTATACATATTGTTTCTTCGTCTCTCTCTCCTTCTCTTATTTCTTTCTTTGACTTTCATTGGATCCCTTTAAATATAAATTGACATACTGAAGTGAGAATTAATCTTTAAATTTAACAATATTTCAAACACATTTTATTGAGCAAAATTTAAGAATATTTCAAACACATTTTCACTCATATCTAGTATTAGCAATGGTTACGAAGGAACTTTTGTGAGTCATAATGACAAGTCCGTACTTATGGAGATTTTTCTATGCTGGTCATGCTCTCATCAACTCCAAGCCATCAAGGTTGATAGCTGAGAGTATCGTGGGGATCAAGGTCGCAGTTAGACGTGGGACGTAATACTTATAAATTTAATTTACAACTCATAAAAATTTGCTAGTATCACCAGGTGATAACTTGCAGATGATAATGTTAAATTGATGTATACTGCATTACATTTAGGCGTTTTAGTGGCCACATTTGCATGTTATCATATATTAATGGATATAAATGACTTACACTATGGTTTTATTATTGTTTCTAATTTTTTTATATTTTTTTACATGGTATTTAACCTCATTGCATTGAAGAAATATTTTTTATAGGGTTTAAAATACTTGGCTAAAGGCTGGTAAGGGTTTTACTAATTTTTCGGAATTTTCCATATTGTTTTTTAATTTTCTGACTAGCATTTAGCCAAGGAATGCTTTTATGAATTAAAGGAATATATTTTATTATTTATTTAATCTTTTAAAATATGATTTTATTAAATTTATGGCATCCACGTCATTCGCCTGACAATTCGGGCATATGATTGGAAGTGCCATACTGAGCCAGTCATTTTCGAAAGAAATACATGTAGCCTACGTTGCACGCTCGGCGAGGAAAAAGGTACGTTTTTTATTTTTTTCTTATTAAAATTTTCATGTAATAAATGTACGCGGAGAATCAACCTCCACGTGCATTTATGACGTATCATTATTCCTCTTATGCACAGTTGGGTGGCTGCGTGCATTTATTGCATGCAGCAACTGACACACGTGTGTTTAAAAAGAAAATAAAAGAAAAGAAGAGAATCCTCGTATTTATTACATGCAGAAATTGATTCATCGCGTGCATCTAATGCACATGTAAATCGACTCTGCGTGCAACAATTTCTAACAAAAAAAAGTATCTTTTGTCTTTTGCATTTAAACAAACGGCGCATTCTCCTCCGCGTAAATGAGCATCATTTTCTAATGATTGGGAGCAGTGGAAGCACTCAAACAGGTGTTAGAATGAGATTTAAGGTTAAAAAAGAAGATTCATCCCATAAGAAAAATTAGTTTTTCTTAAATAATAAAATGTTTTAATGGTTGAGATTAAACGCTATAGAAATGGTGATATCTTGAGATCTAGCTGTCTGATCGAGCTTAAATTTTGAGGGCATGTTTGTCTTTTTCCCCTCTACGATCCGTTGAAGATTTTGGAACAGAGGTTGGGAAGAAGTCGAAATTTACTTTTTGAAGCTCTCCCCAAGGATTTGACCAGGAAGGACACAGGAGTTGCTTTGGAAGTCAAGAGATCCTGATTCATCATTGAAAGTTGTAAGTTTCTAATTTGTATTTTGAACTTCTTCTTGAACGATTCTAAAATGCCATTGATGGGAAAAATGTACATGCCCTTGAAGTTGATTTGAAATGAAATTAGCTTTGCATTTTGATTTAGATTCAAGATCTGAATTTTTATCTTGAACTCTACACTGATTTAAATACATTCTGCATTTTTGGATCTTTAGATTAGGGTCGAATTTCACTTTTTCCCCAAATTCTAATACTTTCTCTCTCTAGGTTACATCTCCTATTTTCTCTCTCTAGAATTCCCAAATTGATTCTTTCGAATTTTAATTAAACATATTAAACACCTAAATCTAAAATTTCATAAAAAAAATCATCCATCTTTAAGTTCAGTTGGAAAACCCCCTTTCATGCTTATTAATTCCCAATTTTAAATATACAAAAGTATCTTATTGAAATTATTTTGATTGGGAAATTGGGAATCCAAATTGAGCTGATAAAATAATCAATATTATGCTATCCAAAGTGTTTTGACCATAAATAATAAAATCAAAATTAAGTTTCTACTTAATTTGGATTCGTTATAAACATAATTAATTTTTATTAAAAGCAAAAGTAATTGAATTAATTGATTTAAAGTTGGGTAAAAATTATAGCTTAGTGCCCCTTTGTGGTTCAACCCGTTGCTTGCTCTATATATATATATTATTTAATGATTAAGGGTTATTATAAATTTTATAACATAAGTCTAAAAGACCAAACAACGACATAAGTACACATCAATTTTAGGCTTATGAATTGACGTCGTTGCCAGGGAGGCACGGTAAGTATTACAGATTATACATCAATAATATCTTTATCTAGTGTGATAATGTGTTTTTGATACATTCTCTTGTTGAATTCAATTTTGCATTAACTTTAGAGATTTTAAACACAGTGAAAATTGCAAATTTGTCATTTCTTTATCTCTTATGATGATTTATCTTGTTTGTCTAAGCTGATTGTATTTACTATTTGTGTGATTGACATTGTATGAATGGTAGGAGATCTTTAAATCCTTATTTACTAAATTTTTGAGAGTTCTGAAGGACAAAATCAACAAATCGGTGAGAGAATGGAGGACAATCAAAATTCTAGAGCTGAACAAGGAATGAAAATAATGAGATGGAGAGAGTATTCTGATCCTCCAAAGAGTGAAACCTACACTAAAATTTGTGCTCCTCTACCTGAAAATGTCAACTTTAGAATTGACCCAAATATGATCAATAAACTACCTACATTTTAATGACAATTCAATGAGAAACCTTATGAGTTTTTAGAAGAGTATAACTACATATCTTCTGCTTATAGCTATGCAGGTGTCCCTCAAGAAATTCTCAAACTTAGGCTAATTTAATTTGCCTTGAAAGATAGGGCCAAAGAGTTGTTCAAAGGAATAGGTTAAGAATTTTAATCATGGAGTGAGGTGCAATCTAGTTTTTTAAATAAATTCTATTCGTATGGAAAGACCACTTAAATTAGGAAGGCTATGAGATATTTCAATCAAGGAACTATCACCCTTAGAGAAGCGTGGGAAAGGTTCATGGTACTTCACTAGGAAGTGTCCACATCATGGAATTTCATCATATGAGTTAGTTCAAATTTTTTATAGGGGATTGAATAATCAGGAACGACACCTAGTAGATATATCTAGTGGAGGAATGTTCCTCGATACTCATGTAGATGAATCCATGAAAATCATGGAAACGCTAGTGGAAGATTGGACATATAGACAAAGTTTTTCGTACACTAACTGAAATGCAGGCCCAAAGCGGGGAGGAATCATTGACATCAAAGCAGTTTAACCAGAGATCAGAATAGATAAATTGGAAAGAGACATAAGCAAAATTAGTAAAACAATGGAAGATATTAACAATGCGTTTAAATCTTTTTTACAGGAAACTAAGGGAAAGGCAAATACATATGATGGCAACAAATCTTCTAACATCCCTTGTTGTTTTTGTTATTGTGAAGAACATTCTGATGAATCTTGCCCCATGCTTGAACACTTTAATGCATTTGGGAGACAAGATGCAGGACATGCTCAATGAAATGCAAGACCTAATTTTGTCAATCAGAATTGGAGCAAAGAACAACTTTGCACTAAAGCAATTTTCCCCGCAACAATATCCAGAAAATTTTGAAAACTATAAACCCTTTTTACTCTCATCCTACCAACAATAATGAGAACACTAACTCAAGTAAAATGGATTTTATCAGGGAAATGCAAGAAGAGAGACGGAACATGCATGAAGAAAGGAAGATGTTGATGCAAACTTTAAAAGAGCACAAGAGAGATATTCAAATGCTAAAGCGAGGACAAGGTGCACAAGAATAACAACCTGCCCTCAGAATGAAAGCTAAATTGGAAGACATCCTTCTAAGAGAAAGCCATCTAGGTCAACTCCCTACTTGACCTAATATTAATCCAAGGAATATCATGTTGTGTATAGATAGGAATTTAAAATCATCATGTTTTTTATCTTCTGAAAATACTAATTAATCTTCCATTAACGAAGATAATAATGTTGCATCATGCACTAGTTTTATGAACAATTTATTGTCTAATTCTGAAGGAGATATGAATAAACAAAATGATGATGAGCATGTGCCTGCAATTTCAAAACATGGAAATGGAAAAGTTCTACTTAATTCCCATGAAAAAGGCATAGAAATGCATGAAGCTAAAGAGAAAATAAATGGAGAGATGGATGATGATCAACAAAATGAGGATTGCCAAGATGAAGAAAGGCATCCAAAAATGGTAGACCCTAATCGAGTTATTATAGACCACCCATTCCATTTTCTAGTGCATTAAACTTGACCAAGCAAGAGCCCAAAAATCCTCATTTTCTTGAAATATTTAAAAATGCAACCATAACTGTTCCCCTTACTAAGGCAATACAAAATATTCCTTCATAAGCAAAACACGTGAAGGAATTGTGTACCCCTTCTAGGAAACAGAAAAGAGTACAACTGATGTCGGACGTTGACGTTGGCGTCGTCCGACAAGTAATTCACTAAGTGAATGAAACTACATGAAGCAAATTGTCCTAAATGAAATATACATGCAGGGCCGACGAGTGGGAATTCACCGAGTTCTGAGTTCTGAGGTGGTAGCCGATGACGATGACGGTGACCTTCTGACTCTCGTCAGAGCGAAGACGGTGACTACAGCGCTGAATGGAAGAATTCCGTAGGGACTCGCACGTAACGGATGGGCGCGACCCGTACCTGGAAGGCGCTCAACACATAGTCTTCTCCACAAGTCACTCTCACCTATCTAACCCGGCATGGTGGAGTGCAATTGAAGACAGACTGAAGAAAGTAATGTAACGTACGAGCAAAGGGACGGAGTACCTCTCAGTGTTGAATCACGTCGATGAGATTTCCGTCGGTACTGATGCCGATGTGGAATGTAGAGGTAGTAGTTATGACGGAGTCAACATGAAGTGGCTCAACAGTCAGCCTTGGACGGTGTTGGACCGTAGGCGGAGCTTGTCGAATAGGAAGGCAGAAAGATCAGGGACACAGCGGCACGACAAATCAACCAAGCAATGGTCATCACGGTGGGGAAGGAGCCATGAGTACCCAGGGTTGAGCTTGCATGAGTAAGCAACAACCGGTGGAGATGCACGCAAGCGGCCAGTGGCGGTGGCGGAGTGCAGGTGCGCGAGCAGGAGCCGCAAGTTGGGCGCACGAAGGCATTGATGGTTGTCAGCAGTGGATTGGCGTCTTCGTCTGCAAGTGCGCGACCGGCGATCAGGCGGCCTTACACACAAGCCCTGTTCAAAGGTTGACTCGCGGCCCAGAGATTTGACCGCAACGGGAGAACGAGGCACATGCGGACACCTTCGGGGTATGCACGATGAGCGTTCAACAAAAGGCTAGAATGGCATTCGAAGGTCGACTCACGGGTGTGTGAATGTTGACTGCACCGTCGGGTCAAGTACTTAAGATGGCCAGTCGCAGGCACAAACATCATTCGAGAACGGGCACTCCAGTAGTGGTCAGAGGCTGACTTTGCAGGTGGCAGCCGACATTGGGGTCGCGATCGCGAGAGGCGTCTGGAGAGGGATGCGAGGCTGCAACTGGCGACCGATGCTCTCTTTTTTTTTCTTTTTTTCTAGCAAGCGGGGGTGACGATCGGGTTACGGGCACGCAGTCGGAGATGATTCGTCAGCTCGCGGGGGACATCCGGTGTTGTTTGCGTGGGCAGTGACCTCGGGCGGGCATGTAGTTGCACAAATGGCGGCAGGCAAGGGGGTGGAAAGATAAGGATCTCTTCTCCTTCCTACTCCTCTCTTCCTTCCCTCCTTCTTTCTCCTTCTTCCTCCAGCAAACTGCAAATTTCCAGATCTGAAGCACAACGTGGGGGGCCATCATGGCCTTATATAGGGCCATGATTGGCCCCTTACACAAGGGTTAAACAAGGGCCCCAATAAGGACCCCTCATTTTACAACATAATTAGAAAACTAAGAAAGAGAAAGAAAATGATGCGAAATGAAAACAATACTGACGGGTCACGATGAGTTGGGAACTCATCGTGACGAACACAAAATAGAGAATTAAAGCAATGGAAAAACAGATAACGATGGGTGCGAACTCATGCTTTATCCGGGGTACTCAAACCCGGGCGTCTTCACGGACGCTTTGGCGTGCCGTTCAGGCTAGACACAGATCAGCGGCGATGCTGGTGATGGTGATGACATCGGCGACGGCTCTACTGATGATTCATTGGCGTCGTCCAGCTGCGCTCCATCAACAACTTTCAAAAAATATCAGTTCAATTATATATAAACATATTTCTAGAAAAAAGAAGAGATCGAGGGGCTCTCTAATTAAATACGAAACAGGGGGAATGGTTTTTAGCAAATCACTTCTTGATTGAGGTGCTAGTGTTAACATAATATCTAAAGCTTTATATGACAAATTCAAATTTGGTGAATTTGAACCCCATTTTTCTTGAATTACAATTAGTTGATGGATCAATTAGCCAACCATATGGAAAATTATAAGACGTTGTTGTGAAAGTAGAGAACTGTAAGTTTCCTGTTGATTTCATAGTTTCAGATATGAAAAAAAAAGGAAATCTTGGCCATGTACCTATAATTTTAGGTAGACTATTTCTAGCTATGGTGAAAGCCACGATGGATGGGGATAAGGGTACAGTGGAGCTTAAAGTAGGAGATGAAAATCTTGAACCAGACATCTCAAAATTAACTAAATATCCTAAAGATACTAGTGAGAATGTTTGTTTTCTAGGGTTGGTAGAAGATGACAACTTTGATTTTGATTTGTGCTCTTATGACTTGTTTTCTTGTGAATCTAGTGAGTACTTGAATGAAAAATCATCTATGACAGAAAATATTTCATTGTATTCTGAAATTGAGCTTTAACCATTATCTTCGACATTGAAGTATGCTTAGTTAGGACCATGTAATTCTTTTCGTGTAATTATGCCATCATTGTTATCCTCTGAACAAGAGTAAGAGTTATTAGATGTTTTATCTACTTACCAATTTGCTATAGGATGGACAATAGATGATATTAAGGGCATTAGTCTAAACATTTGTGAGCATAGAATTTTCTTAGATGAAAATTCTAAAGCAACAAGACAACCTTAATGGCGACTCAACCCACACATGTTAGAGGTTGTTAAGAAAGAAATCATGAAATGGCTAAAAGCTGATTTTCATATATGCCCCTTCAGATAGCCCATGGGGTAGTCCTATACATGTAGTATCTAAGAAAATAGGAATAACAGTGAAGAATGATGAAAAGGGAAATGAAGTTCAAACAAGAGTGGCTTCTAGTTGGAGAGTATGCATAGATTACAAGAAGCTTAACTCGGTAATAAAAAATGTTCATTACCCATTACCATTCATTGATCAGATTCTTGAAAACTTTCAGGCCAAAACATTTATTGTTTTCAAGGTTGATATTCCGTGTATAACCAAATTGAAATTAACAAAAGTGATCAGGAAAAAACAACGTTTACATGTCCAGTAGGCACTTTTGCATTTAAAAGAATGCCTTTGGGTTACGCAATGCACCAGCAACTTTCCAAAGATGTATGACTGCTATGTTTTCTAATTCAGTAGGGGGATTGCCTATAAATTTTTATGGATGATTTTTCAGTCTTTGGTTTATCATTTGATAATTGTTTATCTAATTTAACCAAGATGTTGCTGATATGTGTACAGAACAATCTGGTGTTAATCTGGGAGAAGTCTCACTTCATGGTGGAGGACGGAAGTGTCCTAGGGCACCATATCAGCAAGGATGGACTAAGGGTGGACACGACCAAGGTTGAGGTCATCAGGAACCTCCCCCTTCCCACAATCGTAAAATAGCTTAGGGGATTTCTACAGAAGATTGATTAAGGATTTTGCTAAAATCTCTAAATGTTTAACTAATTTACTTTCTAAAGATACATTGTTTGTTTTTAATGAGAATGCTAAAGCATCCTTGTTAAAGATTAAAGAGGCTTTAATTCAAGCACCAATATTTCAAGCTCCGGACTGGAGTAAACCTTTTGAAATCATGTGTGATCCATCTGATAGTGTAGTGGGAGCTAGTTTAGGACAAATAATGGACAAGAAGCCAGTTGGCATTTACTACGCAAGCAACACTTTAGGAGGAGCGAAGACAAACTATTCAACAACCGAATGAGAATTGCTTGCTATTATTTTTGCGTGAGAGAAATTTCATTATTATCTTTTAGGTGGTAAAATAACTGTTTTTCCAGACCATGTTGCTTTAAATTTATTATTAAATAAAAAATAAACCAAGCCTAGATTAATACGGTGGATTCTACTTTTACAGTTTAGAAAGCAAGGATAAATATGGAATAGACAATACAATAGCAGATTATCTTTCTAGATTATATACAGAATTACTCATGCCTATCCATGATGATTTTCCCGAAGAATACATATTAGAAATTCAAGGTAAAAAGCTTCCATGCTATGCTCATATTGTAAACTATCTTGTCATAGGGTTATTGCCTAATGATTGGGATGTTAATGATAGAAAAAAGTTTTACAAAGATATTACGGACTATTACTATGATGAACCCAAACTTTTTAAACTAGGTCTTGACCATGTGTTTAGAAGATGTATACCTAGGGAAGAACAATGGAGTATATCAGATGCTTGTCATTCTTCTTTATGTGGTGGATATTGTGCCCCAAAATTAACTGCATTTAAAGTTTTAAATTGTGGATTGTTTTGGCCAAGCTTATTCTTTGATGCTTTAAGGTCTTCTTGAAGTTATTTCAAGTGTCAAGCTGTAGTAAATATCAAAAAGAAAGATAGAATGACATTATAGCATAATTGAAGGGGAAATCTTTGACCTATGGGGGTTTGACTTTATGGGACCCTTCCCAAATCTAGATGGACATGAGTACATCTTGATGGGAGTAGATTATCTATACAGATGGGTAGAAGCAATCCCCACTAGGTCAAATTATCAGAAAGTAGTTCTTACATTCATTTCATAACACATATTTTGCACGTTTCAGTGTCCTACAGTAATTATTAGCGATGGGGAAAGTCATTTTAATAATTCTCAACTTATGACCATCTTTAAGAAATATGGGGTTGAACATAGAATCACAACCCCATATCATACCCAGGCTAATGGTCGAATTGAGAATTCAAATAGAGAGATTAAGAAAATTGTTAAAAAAATTATTCGGCCTGATTGTAAGGATTGGTCAAGTAAGCTATATGATGTTATATGGGCATATATAAGTGCTTACAAAACACCCTTAGAGATGTCTCCCTATAGAGTTGTTTTCAATAAGGCATGTCACCTTCCGGTGGAAATAGAACATAGAACTTATTGGGCTATTAAAAACATTAATCTCTCTTTAGATGCATCAGGAAAACAACATTTATTACAGATGCACGAACTCCAGGAGCTATGGAATGAAGCTAATGAAAACAGAAGAATTTATAAAGCCAGGATGAAGCATTTTCATGACAATAACATTACCGACAAATGTTTTTGGAAACTATAATTCTAAGTTGAAGCTTTTTCCAGGAAAGTTAAAATCAAGATGGGATGGACCGTTTATAATTACTAACATATATGATAGTGGAGCAGTCTTGATTTGTGATCCTAAGACAAGGAACGAGTTCACAGAAAATGGCATGCGGTTAAAGCCCATATGGAAGCAGAAGATATATCACCACCTACAACAACAATGTTTGAAAATCTGAGTGCACCTGCTGAACAGGAATAACCAACATAGGACTTGGATTCTATTTTTTTCTTTTTTTGTTTTCATTTTAATTTCACAAATAATGGGAATTAACCAAATTCCTTAGCTTTTCATTTTTTTGTTTTGTTTTCAGTTGTTTGTTTTTCCAGGAGAAAAACAAGAAGAAGAAGAAGCACAATTCTTACACGTGGTAACGAGATGTCAGCTCAACATTAGTAAGTTCTTCAAAAATCAAGGATCATGCCTAAGCATGTTTGCAATTCTGAACTTCTAAATTATATTTATGTTCATTCCTATGCATCGAGGACATTGCATATTTTAGTGGGGGGGAGAACATTTTCTGTGCTTGGAATTGGAAACCTTTGTTTGGATCATTATGTCATAAATCCCATTTATAAATCAAAACCCAAATTTAGGAGATATTCTTCTTCCATTCATTTGAATTACATGTGTAGGGAAGTTGGCTTTATAGCGCATCATGATCATGCAAACAATGAAACAAACCTTGATTTTGGATAATGTGGGAGTAAATTTCCAAATGGCAAAGTTATCTAGTGGGTGTGTAGGGGATAGAAAAATCGAAGGGTTGAAGGACTATGACTCAAAAAGGTAGAGAGTTTAGTGAATTGAGGACCCCCACCGCGCCACCATTCACTGAGCTGATTCTACTTCAATGTTTTATTCTTTCATTGAGTCAATCTTACTTTAGGGTGGAATATAGGCATTTCTCCAAGTCTTGAAGCATAGAATTTTCCTTTCCTTGATTCTGCATCCACTTTGCCATTCCATTCATCATTCCATATACCCTATACCTTTCAATTTCCTTGAACTTCTCTCTAACCACAACCTTTCATGGATGGTATCCATCTTCCAAGCAATTCTATCTCCCTTTTGACGGGACCATCTACATCCCCTCTCTATCATCATTTCTGTCTAACTTCAATCTTCAACTTCTTAATACCTCCTCTTCTCTTAAATGATTTTACACAAGGCCCTCACTAGAGTCAATGATCACTCTCTTCTCTTTTGCAATGCTATAGTATGTTCTTTACCCCTTACAATAAAAAAAAGAGAGAAAGGTCCTCAACTTCAATAAAAATCAGAGGAGTCAAAAAACAAAAAAACAAATTTGGGATTGTTTTGTGGTAGGCATTTTAGTACATCAATTTTGATATAAGATATTTCTGATTAAATCTAGTGAGGGCATCACACATGATTTCTCTCTTTATCCATCTCATTCGAATAAGTATAGGGAGAAGCTAACTTGAAATGATATATTCCTTATGCAACCATACATTGTATCCATCTCATCCCCTTTGAGCATTCCGCCCTTTGTTCGTTCCTATTCTCTTACCCATGCCATCATAACAGTTGATATTCTGTGCTAAATGGGAGGCGGATAATGACTAGCTTTTATCATAAAGTAGGAGGAAACTTACTGGAGAATTTTAACATAAATTAGCCATTACTCGGAAGAGAGTGACCTTGATATGAGAGGCAAGAGGTCCACCACTTGAAGAGTGAAGTGAGGAACCTTTAGATCATAGTGTCAAATCTAGAGAGAAGTACATCTTTCTATATCATTTCATTAGCTAGACCCGAATCAAGAGGGACGACACCCATATTCCTGATAAGGTGGAATCCAAATTGTCGAGCGGAGTTCCGTTTGAGCATGTTAAGGATATCTATAGCATTTCATGAAGATGAATGAGGATTGATGGATGAAGAACTCATCTAAAGTAACAATGGTATACTGCTAAGGGACTAGCAATGATTTAAGTTGGGGGGGGGGGGGGGGGGGGATGACAACTTGCGAATTACAATGTTAAATTCATGTATAATACATTACATTTACGTGTTTTAATGGCCATTTTTGCATGTTATCATATATAAATGGATAAAAAAGACTTACGCTTTGATCTTATTATTATTTTGAATTTTTTAATATTTTTTACATGGTATTTAACATCATTGCATTAAGGAATTTTTTTAACAGGGTTTAAAATACCTGACTTAAGGTTGGCAAGGGTTTTACTGATTTTCCAGAATTTTTCCATATTTGTTTATAATTTTCTGCCCTGTATTTAGCCAAGGAATGATTTTAAGAATCAAAATAATATATTTTATAATTTATATAATATTTTTAAAATATGATTTTATTGAATTTATGGCGTCCACATCATTTGCCCATAAATTCGAGCAAATGATTGGAAACGCCATAATGAGCCAGTCATTTTTGAAAGAAATACATGCAGCCTATGTGGTGCATTCGTTAGGGAAAAAGGTACATTTTTTTTTCTTATTAAGTTTTTCATGTAATAAATGCACACGGAGAATCGATCTCCGCGTGCATTTATGACGTATCATTATTCCTCGTATGCACAGTTGGGTAGGCGCGTGCATTTATTGCACGCGGCAACTGACACGTGTGTTTAAAAAGAAAAGAAAAAAAATAAGAGAATCCGCATTGTGTTTATTACACGCAAACATCGAGTTGCCACATGCATTTAATGGACGCGAAAATCACTCTAGGTGTAATAATTTCTAACAAAAAAGTATATTTTGTCATTTGCAAGTTTTTTTATAAAAAAAAGGTCGACGTGGCGCATTCTCCTCCGCATAAATGAAGCATCATTTTCCATAGGACTAGCCACCTACTCATATTAGAGAATTGTCTTCTTGTCAGTATTGGAACTACTCGGTCGTGGAGACGGTTGTGGACCCTAGTGGACGAAGATCATCCCCCTCCATGTCGACCATTTGAACTGATAACGTGGGTCATTGGGAGTTTGATCATGACATAACCTGTCCAACATCGCCTAATTGCTTACAATCTGGATCAACTAACGATCGACGTGCTCCCACGTTAAATTATTTCTTTCTTTCTTTAAGTTACACGCAGCTATTCACGTCATTAATATCACATTTTGAAATCACTATTTGAACATAATACGACGTGTCAAATCCAAACGTCGTGTTACACCAGCAAGGGATATTTCAGACTCCAGGTTGTTCAACTTGCTTAATGTATGTTTGTTGAAGCTTTAATTTAATCTCGTTTCTTTTTTGCATTAAAAAATGCCTGGTATTTGCAAAATATAAGCATCCAGACTTTAAAAGAAGCAATGAGGGCTAACCAGACTTGCATTCAGGTTTTAAGAACCTAGAGTCCTTTTTCACATTATCATCCGTCCATTTACCCTAAAATCGATCCTTTTCTCCCTCTAAATAATCAGTTTTCCCTGATTTCTCTCTTTATAGAATCATTTCATTCTCGCTCTTGATATTCAAACATATCCCTAGTTCATCCTCTAAAAAATTCATAAAAATTATCCTTCATTTGGCCCTTGAAATTCTATCTCAAACTTCCTCTACACCCTCTATTCATTTTCTCTCTCTATCTTTTCATTTCAGTCATTTTTCTCACACTAAAACCTTTTTGTTCTGTCTCTAAAATCCATTCCATTCTCTCTCTATATGATTCTTCCTTCTTAGTTTCAAATATTTTAAAATAACAAGGTTGAATTCCATCATATAGGGCAAAAAAAGTGTTGTGCACGAATCAAATTGACTAAGCCCTGACCATATTAGGTCAAGCCCTATAGGGCTTAGGCTATTTCGCTATATCTTCACTTAGCTTAATTGAGTGAACCTTAAAGGGATGACCCACTTAGGCCAGTCCTCTATGGGCCACATCGGGCCCGCCGGCCCATCCGGTACACCACACTACTGCCATCGCAACACCAGTGCCACCGCAACACCGCTGCCGTTGGTGTAAATTAAATTCCATAAAAGTTTAAAATTATAATTTTTTGATTTATTTGGTTAATAAAAACTAGGAACATTAGTGTAAAATACATTTAATGTTTTCTTTGGATTTTGGCATCAGTTTTAATTACATTGATTTATATAAATTCAATAAAAATCCATAAAAATCTCAGAAATCATATTTCTCACTGTTAGACTCATTTCCTTCGGTCAAAGCTTGACAAAAAATCTGAAATTGAATTTCTGCCTCTGTGTGGATCGAGCCCTTACTTACTCTATATTAATTTAAGTATTTGAGTGGAAACTTTTCATAAATATTTTTGGTTAAGTCTGAATCAAAACAATAACTTAAAACCCTTACAATTGGACTTATGAAGCACCTAATGGTGCATTCGAATATATTAATCAATTAACATAAGTTCATCTTGATTTATACTTGGGAAACTGATAAGCCTAAAATTGATATATAAATATGTCGATGTTTGGTCTTTTAGACTGATAAATTAATAGAATTATATTTGCGGATGATGTTCTTGTAAATAGGGGCAATGGTAGAGACGACTTATAAGATAGAAATAGTTGTAAAATATCGTGAATATGGACTAATTGATTATTTAATTAACTAGCAATGAGATATATGAGAATAGGAAGTGAATATAAGGTTAAGGATAAGGATATTAAGACCATAGGTAGATAAGGAATAAGGAGTTATAGTAATGAGGTTTAAGTTGTCAATTAATAATAATATATATTGTAATAAGAGGTGAGAGGGTGAAAATAAATAATACGAGTAGAATTTTGATGGATAGGGAGAGAGACAGAGTATTTATTTAGGTCTAGATAAGTGAGCTGGAGAAACTTTATACATGCTAATAATTTATGATTGAGTTGAAAAGAATTAGGGAGAGAAGAAGGAATTATATTCGTTATATTATAAACAAGTAGCTAGAAAGGTAGAGAAAACGAGATTGAGGGTAAACTAAGAAACTAAGAAGAGTAATATGGCCAACATAGGATTAATAATGTGAGTATACTAGTAGACTCTGTTATATGTAATATGCTATATACTGTATATTTATATAAATGTATATATTTTTTATATAACAGAAAATCAGAGAAATAGGGGTTGTTCTATTGACACCCTCGAGGTGCTCCACAGAATGCCCAAAAGAGTACGAAGTATGATGTATATATTTTTTTAATATCTAGATATGTAAATATTTGTATGTTTCTGATAAATTGCAAAATATAATGTTCAATTGATGTATATTACATTACATTTATGTGTTTAATGGCCGTATTTGCATGTTATCATATATAAATGGATATAAATGAATTACACTTTGGTTTTATTATTGTTTCTAATTTTTAAGTATTTGTTTGCAAGGTATTTAACCTCATTGCATTGAAAAAAAAAATTTTACAGGGCTTGAAATACTTGGCTAAAGGTGGGCAAGTGTTTTACGAATTTTTCAGACTTTTTCCATATGTTTTTATAATTTGCTGACTAGTATTTAACCAATAAATGATTTTTAGAACTTAAAGAATATATTTTTTTATTTATTTAGAATTTTAAAAAGCATTTATATATATATCACTTAACATCCATGTCATTAGCCCAAAATTAGGGCGAATAAGTGGATGCATTAAAACAACAGAGCATTATTGGCTCATTATGGTATCGCAATGCGCGATGCCATGATGAGCAAATTAATACATAAAAAGCACCAACGTGGCATGTGCAACGAAGAAAAAGGTACGCATTTTTATTTTAGTTTAACTGATACTTTTCATGCAATAAATGCAAGCGGAGAATCGATCTCCGTGTGCATTTTTTAACTAAAACTTTTCACATAATCATAAAAGCGGAATCGGTAGCCGCGTGCATTCATTGCATGCAGAGATTGATTACGCATATATTTGTAAATATTAAAAGATTCCTCGTACAAGTATATATTCAAATGCCAGTATTTAACCAATAAATGATTTTTAGAACTTAAAGAATCTATTTTTATTCATTTGGCATCTTAAAAAGCATTTATATATATACATCACTTGGCATCCATGTCATTCGCCCAAAATTAGGGCGAATAAGTGGATGCATTAAAAAAATAGACGATTATTGGCTCATTATGGCACCGCAATGTGTGATACCATAATGAGGAAATTATTACTTAAAAAGCACCAACGTGGCACGTGGAATGAAGAAAAAAGGTACACATTTTTTATTTTAATTGAATTGATACTTTTCGTGCAATAAATGCACGTGAAGAATCCATCTCCGTATGCATTTGTTAAATGAGACTTTTCACATAATCATTAAACGCAAAATCAGTAGCCACGTGCATTGATTGCATGTGGAAATCGATTACGAGTATATTTGTAAATATTAAAAGATTCCTCATACAAGGAATCGATTAGCCTCGTGCATTGATTGCACGCGGCAATTGGTTCCACGTGCGTTTCATGCGAGGTAAGCTTATCGTTATTTTTTGTTTTTATTTTTTAAGTATAGGCAAGGCGACGTGGCGCGACCTCAGCCATACAAAGGGTATTTTTTATCTCTCTTAAAGGCGATGATTGAATCATTTCAGTGCAGAAGCACGTGGCAACGCGTGATCCGAGGGTGGTGAAAGCAAACGTTGAATCAGAAAATGCCACTTCTATCTACATGGAGGAGAGATAAAATTAATCTAATGGTTGAGATTAATCGCCAGTAAAACAACAATATCTTGAGATCTAGCCGTCCGATTGTGCCCAAATTTTGAGGACATGTTTGTCTTTTTCCCCTCTACGATCCATATGGTTGGATCTTTAAATAGAGGTTTGGAAGAAGGTAAAATTCACTTTTTGAAGCTCTCCCCAAGGATTTGGCCAAGAAGCACACAGCAGTTGCTTTCGAAGTGGACAAATCCTGAATCATCATTCAAAGTTGTAAGTTTATAATTTGATTTTGAACTTCTTCCTGAAAGACTCTAAAATGGCATGGCATGGGTGAAATGTACATGCCCTTGAAGTTGATTTGAAATTAAACTACGATTGGATTTTGATTTTGATTCAATATCTGTTTTTTAAGCTTTCGTTCTACATTGATTTGGATCCATTTTGTATTTGTAGATCTTTAAATAGGGTCAAATTTATTCTCTAATCCATTTTTCCCCAAATTTTTCTACTTACTCTCTCTGGGTTTGATCACCTATTTCTCTCTCTAGGTTTCAAAATCGATTGTTTAGAATTCAATTCCATATATCAAAAAGGTAAATCCAAAATTTCATCCAAGAATTCATCCATCTTCTAGTCCAATTTCGAAAATCCCTTTCTTGACAATTCATTCCCAATTTTAATACATAAAAATTGTCTTAAAAAAATTGCTTCGAATGAGAAATTGGTAATCTGAATTAATCGGATATTATAATCAAAATTATCCTATCTTGATTCTCTTGTCCAAAAAAATAATATCAAAATTAAGTTTCTACTTAATTGATTAATTATAAACAGAATGAAACATAATAGAAGTATATTAAATCCAGAATTAATTAATTATTAAATTAATTAATTTTAATTTGATAAAAATTATTGCATATTGTCTCATTGTGGTTCAACCCCTTGCTTGCTCTATTTCTAGTATTTAGTGATTAATGAAAATTTATAAATTTCATTGCTTAGGCACATTAAAACTACAACACCACTACAATAACACACATAATTTGACCCTTATCAATCTCCCCTTTTACTTTGATTAGCTTTGTTCATGTTCCATCATCACCATTAAGTTGTCTCCACCATGGGAGAATGAAGTAGAAGTTATAATTTATTCAAATCAATATGTTGAGTCTCAAATCTAGAGGGTGCCATCATACGCATGGTGATTTAGAAGATAAATAGGATTCACTATTGACTCACTCATTGAACTTGTCTGTAATCAGTTATCATGCATTTTAATTTGAAGGTCTAATTTAATGTTGAATATATATTTAAAGCGTTTATGGTAGTGAGGATGTCAGCATTTTAAATGAATGGACCTTATATTATCATATTTCTTATAATTGTTGACTCCATAACGTAATGCTAAAAAATGTTATATTTTTTACTTCTCTTTGGTAAATGATAATGACATTGAGTTTTTCTTATATTTTCCAAATGGTGGTTGCTTATTGACACATCCCCTCTTTTTTCCTTCTTTGATTTTCAGAGTCAGTTCGACATTTTTGTACTGAGTTAGATTTTTCAAGACATTTAATATTTTGAAAAGGAACTAGTTAAGAGAAGAGTTAACTGGTAATGTATATATTAATTTTAATGCATAGAGTTAACTGGTAATGTATATATTAATTTTAATGCATAGAGTTAACTGGTAATGGAAGTGAAATATTTTTTTTCTTTCCAAAATGTAGTTATTTATACATTTATCTTTTTATTTCTTCACTTGTTTTTGTACATTACAATTTTGCTTTTATGAGTTAAAAGTTTGATACATTCCTACTTTATAGATGAACCTAATAACTTGCACGTTATCATACAAACTTGATGAATATTACAGAACTATATGTGTTTTATTTTCCAAATTTTCATGTTATCATAATTAAACGGACATAAAAAGCTTGTACTATGGTTTCATGATGTGTTTCTATTTTTTTAGTATTTTAACATGACATATTGACTTTAGTGCACTGAATATTAATTTTTGTAGGGCATAAAATACTTAGCTAGAGGCTGTTAAGGGTTTTACTGGTTTTTATGGAATTCTTCCATATTATTTATAATTTTCTGACCTGTATTTAGACAAACAACACCTAATAATACATTTAGGTGAATTTATGTAATTTTCCACATCAGTTCGCAAAATTTGGTTAAATGATTGGCTGGGCCAATCATTTGCCATAGGACAAATATGGCATCACAATTTGCGATGCTATAATTATCCATTCATTGTCCTACATGGCGCGGGTGGCCTAAGGACTTCATTGTTTTTTCATGCAATAAATGCATCCAACTTTTCGTGACATACGTGCATTTAAATAAAAAAGGAAGCAGCAGAGACACGAATCTGGCAATGTGGCGGGCTCCCAGCCGTGCAAAAGGTATCTTCTCTCTCTCATTTAACCAGAACTAATTTTGTTGTTTTTAGCGCATGTGACATGGTGGCAAGTGATCTGATGACAGAGAAAACAAGAAAAGCGTCTGGCAAATCAGAAAGCACAATTTTTACTAGCTGGTGCCCATGTGGATGAAAAATAAAAATCAATCTGAGGGTTGAGATTAAGCGAGAATAAAATGTCAATATCTTGAGATCCAACTGTCTGATTATGTCCAAAATTTGAGGGTAGGTATGTCCTTTCACCCATTACAATCTATATGGTTGGATTATTAAACAGAGGTCCAGGAAAATGGGAAAAATACAAAGGAAGCCCTTCCCAACATGTTTTGGCTATGAAGAACACATGAGCGATTCTGAAGTCACCAGTTATTGACTCATGAATTGAATTTGTATGTTTATTTTTAAAATGCAAAGGCAAGGGCGAGATATTCATGCCCTTAAAGATAGTTTAATTGATGAATAGCATTGCATTCTCATTCTGATTGAAGATCTTCGTTTAATTCTTAAATTCTGAAATGTTTCTCATCTCATCTTATACCTCAGATACATAGAACAACCTGGAATTCCACCTAAAAACTCACTTTCCCCAAAATTTTCCACTCTCCTACTAGGTTTTCTCACCTCTTTTCTCTATCTATATTTGGAATCCAATTTTTCAAGAATTCAATTCGATATCTGTTTTATCTAAATCCAAAATTTAACTATTGCCATCTTAAAATCCAGCTTATATGCATATAAATAAATTGATTTGCTTAATAACTCCCAACTAAATACATATAATTTTTTTTTGATAAAGTACATACCATTACATCATGTGGTTTTGATTTGTTTAACCCATAGGTCAGAAACGTCATCCCTGCAGTGCTCTGAGCACAAAACTTAAATAACAATATAAAGAATCTAAATACCTATTAGTAATTACAAAATAAAATTAAACATAAAAAGCGCTCACTAAGAACAAAATTATTTCATTCTTCAAATTAATTAAAATATATATATAGAATGAACCATTCTCGAGAAAGTGCCGCCCTGTGGTTTGACCCCTTTCCCATTTATACTTTTGAATTATGATTAATGGTAAACATGAAAATTTTATTTCATAAGCCTAATGCGAACGAAAATATTAATTGAACTTGATTAACTACTTTTAGGATTATCAGAACCAGAAAATATAAAATGACATTCAATAATATTTAATATCATCAAATTAGATTCTAAAAATGTGCTCACAACTATTTGAATATTTTGTAAAACACTAATTAGATTGTTTGTAGTTAAGGTAAATTCATATTCTTGTTAGAGTGTAGCTTTATGTAATAATATTTAGAAATTTCATTTTTCTTCACAATATAATAAGTATAGCACACCAAAAGGGTCATTCTAAAAATGTGCTCACAAATTAGATTCTAATACACTAATAAATTGTTTGTAGTTAAGGTAAATTCATATTCTTGTTAGAGTGTAGATTTATGTAATAATATTTAGAAATTTCATTTTTCTTCACAATATAATAAGTATAGCACACCAAAAGGGTCGATACACAGAAACAAAATTATCTACAACAACTGATTTTAAATCTTGATTCTAATCATTGAAGAAATATAGAGATAATGTTCTCCTCGTATGGTTCTATTTTTGAGGATTTTCAGAATATTATGGATTTTAATTTTCAGTAATAGAACCACTGAATTACAACTTAATTTTAATTTTTATAAAAAAACTAAAATTAATTTTCGTCATTTTAAATCCACTAGACTTAATTTTTTTTAAAGTTATTAACGGTTTTTAAGAATAAAGTCATAACTTCAATTGAGGGATGATGATCAATGAATTGTTTTATGAAATTTGAGGGACAGATATTGTATTTATTCAGTTGAATTGTATAGCAATGAAATTCAAAATATGGAAATTGAGAATAGAGTAAACGTGGAGGAAAATTGGGGATAATATGATTTTTATGATTTGTTTGTAATGACCTACGAATCTAGAATGTCATGGCGATGAGAAACTTATTTTCTAAGTTTGCCTATGCTTGGATCTTGATTCTTAATGCAAATAAGTCCCTTCTACTATGCAAAATCCTCTATGGGCATGAAGATGTCCCCGCCACCTTGACATTTTTATAGCCATTTTAGCAGAAATCAAAAAATCAAGAAGGAAATTAAAGTTTGGATCAAGCATGAAGGAGTTTCCCTTTAGACGCAACATTTGTGTTCATCCTGACAACTAGCTCGGGATGAGTTTCCTTCTTGTTTTTTTGCTGCCTAAGAAAAAATTTTATAGTCTAAATATATCGATAGATATAATGTCAAAATACAAAAATTTCCAAAAATCTCAGCTATCACCATTTTGATTTTGCCTAATATCTATCATTGGAATTTCTTTCTCTCTCATTCATGTTGATGTAACGCGACGTGCTGGAATCGGGCAGCTCGTGCTACACCACAAGGGAGCAACTATGAAACGAGGTAATGACGTGATTCGATCGATGCAAATATATTTAAGAACAACGAGAAGTATGAGAGGAACCGGCTGATCCGGTGCCCAGCTCAAGTGACGACACGGTGGAAGTCGTGCCAAACCAAGCTCCCAATGATCCGGGCATTGATGGGTATTGCTCAAGCTCGCCCGGAGGACCGCCGAATCCCGTTTCTAGAACGTCGGGGTTTTTCCTCTTCTGGTAACTCTTTTCTGTTCCAGGTCGTTACGGAGCTTGTTACAGACTAATCTTGACCACCCACTTGAACCAGTTATTACGGCCAGGGTTTGGCCACGTCAGACAGATGCCAACTAAGCCGTGGAGTTAGTTAACGCTTTTCTTTCTCTCTCCACGTGTAAAACTCCTTTAAAGGACAGTATGTGTTTGATGAAATGATACGGTGATTTTTTTCACGAGTCTTCTTCTTCTTTCTTCCTCTACATTCTTTGCCTGAATTAGTAGGTTCTTGAGAAACTCTCAGCTTCCCACAGCCAACAATTGGTATCAGAGCTTTGGCTTGACGTCGTTGGGATCCTGAAGATGGCGAAGAAGGCGGGAGAACGAGGAATGGAGATGGCGGTTCGGCAACGACGCCCCTCATGCTCACCAAGACGAACTACCGTGTCTGGGCAATGCGAATGGAGGTACTACTCGAATCCCATGATTTGTGGTCGGTCATGGTGGACAATGATGTCCCAAAGAAGAAGGACAGAATGGCGCTCTCGGTGATCTTGAGTGCAGTGCCGGAAAACGTCATGGTCGTGCTGGATGCGAAGAAGACGGCCAAGGAGAACTGGGAGATCCTACGGCAGAGGAATCTCGGCGTGGACAGAGTGATTCAGTCCCGCATACAAGGTTTGAAACGTGATTTGGAGATGCTAACGATGTCCAGGAATGACTCAGTCGTGGATTTCGCGACGAAATTCACACAAATTCTCTCTAAGTTGCGGACTTTGGGCTAGGTGGTAGAAGAGCGAGAAGCTGTGCGGCGATTCTTGAGGGCAACCCCAGCAAAATTTGACGCACTCACCCTGTCCTTGGAGCAATATGGAGACCTGGACAAGATCAATCTCGATGAAGTTATTGGCTCACTCACCGTCCATGAGTTGCGACTCAAGGAGCGGGAGGCTCGTGAAGAAGAGCAAGCTTTGCTGGTCAAGTCCATGAATAAGTTGAAGATGAAGAATGGAGAAGGATCCTCATCTCGTGGTGGAGGCCGAAGTCATCACCATGGCAGAGGAAGAGGCAGAGGAAGGAGTCGAGGAAGAGCCTCATCTCATGAAGAAAATGGAGAAAGCAAACCATTTGACAAGTCAGGAATTCAATGTTACAACTGTCAGAGATATGGGCATTTTGCATATGAGTGCAGAAGCAAGAAGAAGGAGAGAGGAGATCGGGCTTTTGTTGCTGAGACAACTGCAGCCCCGACGACCGGAGGCGCTCCTGCTCAACCTGCATCATCCTCTCTCCTGATGGCCATAGAAGAGGCAAGTCTATCAAATTCCCTCTTACTTGGTTCTGACTATGGTGCAGAAGTTTCAGATTATTGGTATCTTGACACGGGAGCAACCAATCACATGTCTGGGCAGCGGGATTTTTTCTGCAATCTCGATGAGACAGCATCTGGATTTGTGAAATTTGGAGATAACTCCAAGATTCCCATTAGAGGGACTGGTGATATTGTGATAACCCAGAGAAATGGCAGCATTTTTCAGCTCCCGAAGGTGTTGTTTGTTCCTGACTTGGCAGCTAACATTCTCAGTCTTGGCAGACTGGATGAAGAAGGATGCACAATGACCACGGTAGAAGGTAAATTGAGCATATTTGATTCTAATGGGCGGTTGTTTGCAGAAGTAAAAAGGTCAGAAGGGTGGCTCTACATGCTGAAACGGAGTGTGGTCGATCAATGCCTGGTCACCACCAAGGACGACTCAGAAACCTGGATATGGCACTCTCGGTTTGGCCATACCAGCCTTCGTACTTTGAAGGAAATGGCTAAGAAGAATGTGGTTGAAGGTCTTCCCCAGCTCAATTTACCTGTTGAAGTCTGCAGAAGCTGTGTAGCAGCAAAACAGCAGAGCGTGCCTTTTCCTCAGGCATCAAACTTTCGAGCTACCAAGCCTCTTGAGCTCATTCATGCTGATCTGTGTGGTCCTATTTCCCCACCCACCTTGGGGGGAAGCAGGTACTTTCTCTTGATCATTGATGATTACTCAAGACTGACATGGGTGGCAATGTTGAGACAGAAATCAGATGCCTTTGAGGCTTTCAAGCGTTTCAAGAACTTGGCAGAAACTGAGAAAGAGATGAAGATAAAGACACTCAGGACGGACAGAGGAGGAGAATTCACTTCCATTGTTTTTTCAGATTTCTGCTCGGAGCACGGCATCAAGAGACAGCTGACTGCACCCTACTCTCCCCAGCAGAATGGGGTCGTGGAGAGGAAGAACAGGACTGTTATGTCCATGGTTCGAGCTATGCTAAAAGAAAAAGAACTTCCCAGGGAGCTTTGGGGAGAAGCTGTAAGCACAGCCATTTACATTTTAAATAGATCTACTACTAAGAGTCTGCAGGGCCAAACTCCATATGAAGCTTGGAGTGGGAGCAAGCCAAATGTGGATCATCTAAGAGTTTTTGGATCAATTGTGCACGTAAAGCTCACAGGAAGATATGTGGGAAAGTTGGAAGATCGCAGTCAACCCATGGTCTTTATTGGCTATGAACTGGGAACTAAGGCATACCGGTGTTTTGATACAACTACTAGCAAGGTCATCATTAGTCGAGATGTGGTTTTTGAAGAAGACCAGAAGTGGAATTGGTCGCAGCAAGGTGAAGATCCAATTCCTCTCACCTTCTCACCAGATTTTTTGCTTGAATCAGGTGTGGAAGACCAAGATGCTCCTGATGAAGATCAAGAAACTACAGTGTTACATAATGAAATTCAGACCTCTCCAGGTGATTCCACTGAGAATCAACCACTGAGGTATCGGTCATTGACTGATGTATACTCAGAGACCAGCCCTATAGCGCAAGAGGTGCAGAGCTGTCTCCTTGCTGATGAGGAAACTCTAACTTACTCAAAAGCAGCTCAAGAGGAGGTCTGGCGATGAGCTGTGAAGGAAGAGATGATGGCCATTGACAAGAATCGCACTTGGGAGCTTGTGGATCCTCCAATTGGGTGCAGACCAATTGGATTAAAATGGATATTCAAATTGAAGAGAAACGCACAAGGTGAAATTATCAGACATAAAGCAAGACTTGTGGTGAAAGGTTATTCGCAGAAGAAGGGGGCTGATTATGAGGAAGTCTTTGCCCCTGTTGTCAGATTCGAGTCCATTAGAGCTCTCATTGCTCTGGCAGCTGAAAGGAGATGGGTGATTCACCACTTAGATGTGAAATCGGCATTCCTAAATGGAGAGATTGAGGAAGTCATACATGTGCAGCAACCTGAAGGTTTTGCAGTTGAAGGGAAGGAGAGCCATGTGCTCCACTTGAAGAAAGCTCTGTATGGGTTGAAACAAGCACCAAGGGCCTGGTATTTCAAACTCAATAAGTGCTTGTTATCACTTGGATTCGCCAAGAGTGAATATGAGCAAGCTCTATACCTGAGGAGATCGGGTTATAAAACTTTGATTATTGGCGTTTATGTTGATGATTTGATTGTCACGGGTTTCAGTGCAGAAGAAATCGTGACATTCAAGATGCAGATGAAGAAAGAGTTCGACATGAGTGATCTTGGATCCCTCAGCTCTTATCTTGGACTTGAGGTGAGACAAGAAGAAGACATGATCTATCTTACACAGAAGGTCTATGCTCAGAAAATCCTGGAAGGTGTAGGGTTGGCAAATTGTAATGGGGTTTCTACTCCACTAGAAGCTCGTGCAAAATTCACTCAGGACGAGAAGAGTACAAGAGCGAATGCCACAGAATACAGAAGCTTGATTGGAAGCCTAAGATATCTGACCCATACAAGACCGGATTTGCTCTATTCTGTGGGAATATTGAGCAGATTCATGGAGAATCCAACTCAAGAACACTACTGTGGAGTCAAGAGGATTCTGAGATATGTGAAAGAGACAGCTGATTATGGACTCATCTACAAGAAAGGAGGTACAAATGCTGAACTGATTGGTTTCAGCGACAGTGATTTTGCAGGAGACATAAATGATCGGAAGAGCACCTCCGGGTATATCTTCTTCCTGGGTGGAAGAGCGATCAGCTGGGGATCTCAAAAGCAGAAAATAGTGGCTCTGTCCTCATGTGAATCTGAATACATAGCTGCTACAGAAGCTGCTCGTCAAGGTGTGTGGTTAAATCGTTTGATTTGTGAAATGAAGGGTGAAGAGAAGATGACAGTAAAGCTAATGGTGGACAACCAATCTGCGATCATTCTAAGCAAGAATCCAGTCTATCATAACCGAGCGAAACACATTGATACAAGATACCATTTCATTCGTCAGTGTGTTGAAGAGAAGAAGGTTGAAATTTGCTACGTTCCGACAGAGGATCAGCTAGCGGATATTTTCACCAAAGCACTTGGAAGATTAAAATTTCAAGAAATGCGAGGACGCCTTGGAGTACGTCGTCTAGGCACGGAGGAGCTCGAGCAAGGAAGAGAATGATGGGTATTGCTCAAGCTCACCCGGAGGACCGCCGAATCCCATTTCTAGAACGTCGGGGTTTTTCCTCTCCTGGTAACTCTTTTCTGTTCCAGGTCGTTATGGAGCTTGTTACAGACTAATCTTGACCACCCACTTGAACCAGTTATTACGGCCAGGGTTTGGCCACGTCAGACAGATGCCAACTAAGCCGTGGAGTTAGTTAACGCTTTTCTTTCTCTCTCCATGTGTAAAACTCCTTTAAAGGACAGTATGTGTTTGATGAAATGATACGGTGATTTTTTTCACGAGTCTTCTTCTTCTTTCTTCCTCTACATTATTTGCCTGAATTAGTAGGTTCTTGAGAAATTCTCAGCTTCCCACAGCCAACAGGCGTTCAGCTCGTCAGCGGACAACAAGGGGAACGATCACCGTCCGATGGCGTCTGTACCATTATCATGAACGAGCCGACCCAACACCGGCAAGGAAGATCCCTAATTCACGAACGGTGGCTAATCCAACTATATGGATGGTTCCCTCAAACTACGGAGCAATCGTGACAGCACTGGAAGAGAGTGACAATACTGCAATAGCAAAGGGGAGGGGAGATCGAGGAAGAGACCTGTTGGCCTGGGTGCAGGATCCAATGCTGAGTGGAGGCGTCACTATCGAGAGGAGAGGACAGGAATCAGCATGCCGCTTGATCTCTAAGCGCGTTCGTAGTGCCTCCGAGAGCCCCTCTGGTAGAAATCTGGATGGTCAACTGTGATCCTAGAGGAGTGATAGTATCAATACGCAAATACTGGGGCCGGTTTGCCCAGAAGGATCAGGGTGCAACCCCGTAGTTGCTCCAGCGGGGGGGGAGTGCAACCAATAATTTGGAGCATTCAGACTGTCTTGACCTCAGAGGAGTCGGCCCGAGTCTCCGGTCCACGGACGCATCACACACGGGAACCTGCAGAGTTGTCACGTGGAAGGCGCGAGACCTCGTCAACCACCAGTCCACTGAAGCGTGGTAGTTGGTACCATGACCCCCACCATCGACTCCGTTGGCGGAGGTTTGGGGCCACTCGAGGACCGCTCACGGGGCATCTGAAGTCAGTCGAGAGGGTCGGGAGTCGGATCACGAGCGAGGAACCTTTTCCAGTACGCTCAGAACGGGGAAAACCAGGCTGTCGGTCGGTCGAACAGGTTCCCGTGGATCGTCTTACTCCCGACAGCAAAACGGTCTACCTTCTTCACGTTGCTAATCCCCGGCAACGGCACCAATTTGACGAAGGCAAAAATGGGGTGTTAATTTCGTTGTTATTTTTGCTTCTATCAAATAAAAATTTAAATTTGTTAACTCACTTAAGGATGTATAGCGTTGAGTAAGGTCATATCCACAGGGATTGGCATTTGGAGTTGAATCAACTAATGAGTGGAAGGTCTAGAAAACACCACTATGTGTTTGTTTTAATTTCTAACTGAAAGTAAGGAAGAATTGAATGGCGAATTATAAAGGGAAAACTCCTTACCAATTTTATTTCGACCTCGGGTTTTATAGATAGGTAGAGGAAACAGATTAGTGATTTTAGGAAAAAAATTTAAAATTTTTAGAGGTCGAATTATAGGCAAAAGAACAGGGTCAAAGATTAAAGTCAAAGTGTTTGTTAAAATGTCTAATAGAGGATTCATGATTTTTATAATTTTTTTATACAGAACGAGACTGAATTTTTAAGGTATTAGCAGAGTATGGATGTAGAATAGGAATTATATCTACCTAGAGTTTATTACATATTATTATAGAATTTTAATTTGTTTAAAAGTGTTTCAAATGGTGGTTTAATGTTTAAAAGGTTTGCATAAAAGGTTTTTGCGGAAAGGCTTGAAAGACTTTTTTGTTCTTTTGATCCTTTTGCTTGAAATAAAATTTCTTTGAATTCGAGAAATAGATTGAGGATAATTCCTCAATCCTTTTTTATACTAAATGGATTATCGCTTGAAATGAATGTAAAATCAAAGTACTTACCGGATTTATGCGCCAGATTGGAGTCGCCGATGGCTCCAGACCCTTCACCGGCCGTAATCCAAGGAGCCCATGAGTTTTTGTTCTCCATAGGAGCCCATTTTTTATTTCTTCTATTTATCTTTTTAATATTATTTTTCTTTATTATTTTTTATTTCTTATTTTCTTTCTACTTAATCAACAAAATTCATGCTATCTTTTTTAGAGATACGAAAACCCTTTAAAAATATGGCGTTCTACATAATGAATGAATAATTACATCAAAGTGGAATTTAACATAAAATTGCATGTTCATTTCATTATATGACTTCAGAAACCCTTAAGAAATGTCGATTTTCAAGCATGATTAATGACTCGTCATCTATCTAGTGCAGGGTTCACCTAGGGAGGGAGATCTCAAGGTCGACCCTGGGTGGGGAAAAACACACAATCCCTAACTCCTATAGAAGGAGAAACTCATAACAATGGGGAAAAACAACGAAACACCATCTTTTTTGTCCAAAAACAACTGGTCGTTGATGCTCCCCACCCTGCATTATATAGTGAGAGGAAGAAAGGAGTGTGCCCTAATGGGCCCTTTTCAGGCAGACGGGGTCCAGGGATCTTCTCTAGGAGGGGAAGAAGGACTTAAGTTGGCTTCTTTCTCCCTCCCTTGCAGGATGGTTTAAGGGGCAAAGAAACCACGCAGGGCTTTTCCCCCACTTTCACAAGTCAAACAAAAGGCAGAAACACAAAACTCATGGGCGAGGTACCCGTGCACATGCAGGAGGGGGCCTTCCCCCATCAGGTGTGACGAAATGAAACTGGCGATGTAACAAGAAATATCTGGCAAAACCATGAAGGACCTCCAAAACTGTAAATTGCACAAATTCGGAATAAAACAACGTGTCCCGAGTGCCATTTTAAACTTGATAGTGGAAGTTCAGGTCCTTCTCATCGGCTCAGGCTTTGCATTATGGGTAGGGGTGAGGTGGTCCTCCATCATCTTCCCGGGGTGGGGAGAACTGGACTTCGGCGAGTTAAAACCGACTATACCTTCGAGGGGTTGGATGAGCTTTGGCCATAGTCAAAGGAGGTACACCTCTGTAATCCACGTGGGGTCGGATGATGGTCGACTCTGCCAATTCACAAGAAACTTCCAGTCCACCCGCTCCCCCACAACATTAATTACCTCCTCGCGTATTGACTCGACAATCTCATGCCTATTTGGGGACAAGACAGGAGGGGATAGGTAGGGGCTCTCGCTAACTTTACTACGAAGGCTCAAGGGGATGTGATGGGGGACCATCGCGCCTTAAGGAAATACCTTCCTTGTTTTTTTGTTGTTTGTTTTGTTGGTTTGTTTCCTGTTTTATGTTTTGCCTTTTCACCTTTCTTAACTGATATGGACCCTCCATATAAAGAGAAGGGAACCCCTTGTATTAAAAAGGAGAAGGAGAAAGCCTAAAAAATTGTGATTTGCTTAGCCATTTTCCTGATTTTTTAGTGTTTTTTTAGTTTCCAACTTATTTACGATAATGCAACTGTGAAGTTACGAGAGAGAGAGAGAGAGAACCCTAAAGTTCACCGAAAACTGCCGCCGACATCGTCGGGAACCGCCATTATCACCGAAAACCGCCACCCTCACCGGAGTTCCCTCGCCGGCTCCTCAGGCCTCTCAGCGCCGCCAGCGACTGCCGAGGGCCACCTACGGCCGCCCAGGGTCGCCAGAGACCGCCAAGGGTCGCCACCCGCCGCCCAAGGCCGCACACGGCTGCCCAGGGTCGCACGCGATCGCCGAGGACCGCCAGCGACCGCCGAGGGCCGCCTGCGGCCGCCCAGGGTCGCTAGCGACCACAAAGGGCCGCCAGCGGCTGCCCAGCGCCGCACGCGACTGCCGAGGGCCGCCAGCAACCGCCCACGACCGCGAACGACCGCCAGCAGCCGCTAGCGGCCACCAGCAGCCGCCCACGGACGCCAGCGACCGCCCACGGTTGCCAGCAACTGCCAGCAACCGCCCACGGCCGCCACTGAATACCAGCTGCCGCCCACAGCCGCCAGCGACCGCCAGCAGCTGCACACGGCCGCCAGCGACCGCCCACGGCCGCCATCGACCGTCTGCAACCGCTAGCGGCGACTATAGCCGCTTAAGCCGCCCACGGGCGCCAGCAGCCATTCTCCGCCGCTAATAGCCACCCCGGCCGCCAGCGGCCGCCCGCGATCGCCAGCATCGACCGCGACCGCTAGAGCCGCTAAAACTGACCGCGGCCGTCAGGCCGACCGCGGCCGCCCAAGCTGCCCGTGCCCGCGAACGCCGACCAGGGACGCAATCCCTAGATCGCCGGGCCCGCAACCGCCCCCTAGCCATCCCCCCGCCATTCTCTCGAAGATGCTGTCCCATCCTACGGGGGCTCTATAGCCTTCCTTTGGAAGCCTCGCACCTGTCCGCAGCCGCGCCTCGGCCATCTCCAGCATCCTATCCCAACTGATCGTGGTACCGCTACCGCACCGTGTCGCTCACCTTCCACAGTTGCTGAAGAAGATTCCCCGAGCCTATTATTCTTGGTACGCTCTCTGACTTCCCCATCAGCGTTATATTATTTCTTTCAGTGCCTCCGAACGTTTTCTCCACCGCCGGGGTTAGATTAGTGATAGATAGGATTCACGCTCTGAGGGCTAGGATTTCCTGAGAGACGTCCTTGGTTGGGACCGCCGAGGGTGTGTGCTAAAGCGGCAGTAGCAGAGCTCGCACCGTCGGCCTTCAACCCGATATCCGGATCATCGGGAGCCTAGTGGCATTCCCAGGTCCTGCTTGCCGTGGCCTAGTGGGTGTTGGCGCTTGTCGACATCGAATTCATATCTCCCATCGATTTTATTGTCGCATTATCCTTAACATGACATCATCTTTATTCATCTTTGCTCTATGATATGACCGCATTAGCCCCTCCTTTGGTGTAACACGAGTCGTTCGGTCCGAGAGCCCGATCGTGTTACATCATATTGGTATCAAAGCCGATCGTGCTAACCTCCGTGCTTAGCACTATCTGTCTGAAGAAAAAATAAAATTATTACAAAATACAAAAAAAGTTTTATTTATCTTTTTCATCTTTATACGTCTTGCACGCATTCATATTTTTGAAATTCATAACATATGTATTCATTCGTATACTCATCATCTCATAATTTAGTAGGAGTCCATTACCCTTTCCGTAGTATCTGGCCATGACGATGGTTCGTACACATAGTGGTGCTCAGGATGGCTACCCGTTGGTTGAGGATTGTGAGAATGACGCTCATATTTACGACCTTCCTTTAGAAGGTCAGGTTTCCACTCATCGTCCAGACACTTACCTTGACGATGATGGCTTAGACACCCATCCAGAGGATAGGGATTCATATTCATGTGATTGGAGCACGCGTCGGCGTCGGAGACAGCCACGCCGAAGACCATACCGGCGCTATCAATCACAAGAGACGCTTACCGCTAGTGCTTATGAAGCGCCACGTTTTGCTTAGTCCATACGCATGGAACGACAGTTGTACGATCACTATTGATCGCGAGATGATCGTTATCATCGGCATAACGATTGTTACTGGGACTATCGTCCCCAGGATGATCATTATCGAGAGCAAGATGATAGCTATCGTCCACAGGATGATCATCCTAGGCAGTATGATGACCTCTACCCACGTCCGGATGATCAGTACCTTGACAATCGCCGCACGGATGATCCCAACCACATGCATGATGATTACTATGGATATCCGAATGACTTTTCTCAGCCACAAGATGGCTGCCACCTGAAGGATGACATACATGGGACAGGAGGACCTACCTATGACCACCATAGCCTACATCACGAGCAGATCCCTGTCCCGTACCTATCTTCGGGTGGCTCATATCCACCCCTACCTACTTATGTTACCCCGACTCCGTATGGGCAAGGATACCCTCATGCGCCACCGATGTCTTACGCTCCGCAGGTATCTCCTGTCTTGCACACCTATGGGGCTCCACTTGCACCCCAAGCCCAGCAAACTTCTTTCGTACCTGTCGCGCCCCATGCCCACCCTGCACCTTGTGTCGTGCCCGACATGCGATTGCCGCATGTCTACCCACCGGCCGCGCATACTTCGTATGCATCACATGCGCCGCCAGCTCACTATAGATGGAATGACCCACCACCGAAGCCCGTTTCTTATACGTTGGCTACAGACTTAGTGTCTCCTTCGGGGCATTACCAGACTTTGGTGCCCTCTGTACCCCATGTTTCGCCGGCGCCAAATGCGCCCCTCGTGACGCGTATGCCATTTGAACAAAATGCTCCATCGACACTACATGTGCCTCATGCGACTTATACGTCACCGCCTACATACCAGCCTTCTCACATTGCTTCAGGGCATGACACTCGGTATGATGAGACCGCACAGCACTATGACTATTACTATGGTCCACATTATGATGATTCTTATCCACGACCACCTGACGACGAGTATTGCGATGATGTTATAGAACCTCCTCATAGACCTCGTCATGATAGGACCACTAGGAAGACTAGGAGGGCTAGGAGAAGTGCTTGTAATGTGCTAGGTGCATATATAGTCACGACTTCTACCGAGTCCCCACCCATTGATTATGTCTCTCCCCCTCTTGAGCTAGATGAGCCCAATACTACCCATAGTGTTACTTTCCCGATAGACCCACCGGAGGAGCCTCCGCCACCATTGAGGCTACAGTTCACTTTCGTTACCGATCTAGACATAGATGCGCATGACGCCATTCCTAGTGATGACCTCTTGATAGAGACGCCGGTCCAACAGAATGTCAGGAATGGTTTACCTAGTGATTTAGAGCTAGTGGAGCTTGATACCACGATCTGTTATGATTTCCCGGAAGACCATCCGGAAGAGTTTTCTCTACTTGAGAAACTTCAGTTTACCTCTCCCGATATGCCCGAGCTAGCTGAACTCGTGGCTAAGTCTAGTGATGGATTCCCGGACAAGCAGCCGGAAGAGCCTCTGCTACAACAGACGCTATAGCATATGGTTCCCGTAGTCCTAGAGTTAGTCGGACCGTTGGTTACCCTTAGCTATCGACTCCCCATATGGCTTCTAGAAGAGCCTTCGCCCTTGGTGACGTTACAGAATGGATTTAGTACCGATCTAGACTTAGATCCACTTCTAGTCATGCTTCCCGTTTATATCCTAAGAGAGCTTATGGACGACTCACGATCACTGCAGAAGTTTCTGCGCACTATTGACCCCACGACTGAGATGGTGATAGTCGTGCTTTTCAGACTAGGACATGTACACGACGTCCCCACGCACGCGAATCACATTGACGAGAGGAGGTCCGATGTACCTCCTTATTTTCTCTCTAGTCAAGATGTTCTATTTACGAGGTACTTTTGGAAGCCGATGTGGCTTCTCCGAAATACACAAGTTGGTCCTAGTGTGACTTATTCCTTCGCCATGGAAAGATGGACTAAGGCAAACTTCTTCCTGTTATGTTACTTAGTATGTTCTGATGGTATGAACGATTTCATGATGTGGGAATGGATAATTCCCTGGGCAGAGTTAACTGTGTTCGATACCATGTACGGCCAGATACCACGTAAGCCTCCTAGCCTCACCATCTTAGTCATGCATTTTAGACTCTCAGATTACGGAGTTGTATTTGCACATCATGTGAGAGAGTCATGTCATAACATTCATGCATGCATTGCATTCCAAAGTGAGGAGCATGAACTTGTTGCCGATGTAAGTCGATGCCCATTTAGTTACTGTGAGGGTGACTTGGTTATGGTTAGGTTGAGGCCTGAGAGATATTCTCCACGGGTCGCTATGATGCTCCGGGCTCATAGTGCCGGGCCTATCTCGATAGTCCGGATGGTTGGGAAGATGGCATGCGTTGCAAGTGTTTTTCCTAACTGGGAAACATGCCTCATCATCGACGTGTCCAACCTTGAGTCGTACCAACCCATGCCGCCTCTTTTCTCCACCAAAAAGCCATCCCTTTCTAGCCCTAGTAGTCTAAAGTCATTTGTGAGGGAGTTTGCCAGTCCACCCTCCCTTGATTGCGCCCCAGTTAGGCATGAGAGCGTAGAGGAGGTACTGTGGGAAGTAATTAACGTTGCAGGGAAAGGTGGCATACGACTCTTCCTTATTCGATGGGAGGGTCGCCTGCCCGACGAAGCACGGGTGGATACGCAACAAAAGCTCTGCCAGCTCATCAAGCGTGAACTCTCCTCTCAAAACGATGAAGTTGGCCTCAAGCTCGACGTTGTCAAGCTTTCCGCACCATGGGAGGATGATGGGGGACCATCGCGCCTCAAGGAAATACCTTCCTTGTTTTTTTTGTTGTTTGTTTTGTTGGTTTGTTTCCTGTTTTATGTTTTGCCTTTTCACCTTCCTTAACTGATATGGACCCTCCATATAAAGAGAAGGGAACCCCTTGTATAAAAAAGGAGAAGGAGAAAGCCTAAAAAAATGTGATTTGCTTAGCCATTTTCCTGATTTTTTTAGTAATTTTTTTAGTTTTCAACTTATTTACGATAATGCCACTACAAAGTTAGGAGAGAGAGAGAACCCTAAAGTTCGCCGGAAACCGCCGCCAACATCGGCGGGAATAGCCATCATCGCCGGAAACCGCCATCCTCGCCGGAGTTCCGTCGCCGGCTCCTCTGGCCTCTCAGCGCCGCCAGCGACCGCCGAGGGCCACCTATGGCCGCCTAAGGTCGCTAGCGGCCGCCAAGGGTAGCCACCGACCACCAAGGGTCGCCAGCGACCGCCAAGGGTCGCCAGCGACCGCCAAGGGTCACCAGCGACCGCCAAGGGTCGCCAACCGCCGCCCAGGCCAGCACGCGACCGCCGAGAACCGCCAGCGACTACCGAGGGCCGCCTGCGGCCGCCTAGGGTCGCCAGCGACCGCCAACGGCCACCAGCGGCCAACCTGCGACGCACGCGACCGCCGAGGGCCACCAGCGACCGCCCACGGCCGCGAACGACCGCAAGAAGCCGCCCACGGCAGCCAGCAGCCGTCCACGGCCGTCAACGACCGCCCATGGCAGCCAACGACCGGCCACGGCCGCCAGCGACCACCAGCGGCCCCCAGCGATAGCCCACGGTCGCCATCGACTGCCAGCAGCCGCCCACGGCCGCCACCGAATGCTAGTAGCTACCCACGGCAGCCACCGATGGCCCACGGCCGCCACCGACCGCCAACAGCCGCACAAGGCCGCCAGCGACCGCCACGGCCACCATCGACCGTCTGCGACCGCCAGCGGCGACCGTAGCCGCTTGGGCCGCCAACGAGTACCAGCAGCCACTCTCGGCCGCCAGCGGCCACCCGCGATCGCCAGCATCGACCGCGGCCGCTAGAGCCGCCAGAATTGACTGCGGCCGTCAGGCCGACCGCGGCCGCCCAAGCTGCCCGTGCCCGCGAACGCCAACCAAAGACGCAATCCCTAGATCGCCAGGCCCACAACCGTCCCCTAGCCATCCCCCCGCCGTTCTCTTGAAGACTCTGCCCCATCCTACGGGGGCCCCATAGCCTCCCTTTGGAAGCCTATCACCTGTCCGCAGCCGCGCCTCAGCCATCTCAAGCATCCTATCCCAGCTGATCGTGGTACCGCCGCCGCACCGTGTCGCTCACCTTCTACAGTTGTCGAAGAAGATTCCCCGAGCCTATTATTCCTGGTACGCTCTCTGACTTCCCCATCGGCGTTATATTATTTCTTTCAGTGCCTCCGAACGTTTTCTCCACCGCCGGGGTTAGATTAGTGATAGATAGGATTCACGCTCTGAGGGCTAGGATTTCCTGAGAGACGTCCTTGGTTGGGACCGCCGAGGGTGTGTGCTAAAGCGGCAGTAGCAGAGCTCGCACCGTCGGCCTTCAACCCGATATCCGGATCATCGGGAGCCTAGTGGCATTCCCAGGTCCTGCTTGCCGTGGCCTAGTGGGTGTTGGCGCTCGTCGACATCGAATTCATATCTCCCATTGATTTTATTGTCGCATTATCCTTAACATGACATCATCTTTATTCATCTTTGCTCTATGATATGACCGCATTAGCCCCTCCTTTGGTGTAACACGAGTCGTTCGGTCCGAGAGCCCGATCGTGTTACATCAGGATGTGAGGCTCGATAACTGGAGGGAGAGAAAGATAAAGAGCGTGAGAGCAATAGAGAGTCAGAGAGATGGAGGGAGCGCCAGAAGGAGAGAGCCAGACTCTAACCGGGAAGGGAAATTTTTACGTTTCTTAAACAAGATCATATACCATTATAATGACTTAAACATTTTTTTTATTGTTTTCTTAATTGCGAACCCACGTGTGTCACAATTTGGAGTTCAAATGAGTGACAGTGTACTTTTCACTCTTTCCGTGTGGGAGGAGGTTTATGATAGATGACATTGGCACAGAGGGTTCTGACCATTAATCGCCCCATAATTTGATCTATAACAATAGTCTGCTCCATATTATTGTTTAGTCATGCATTTGGCGGATTCGGTTAACAAGCTGGAATGATGAAAATGGACTATCGACTGTAATGATGACATTAAGAACTTTGAACGATGGAAAGAAAATGAGGTTCTCTCGAGGAATTGTGATGAGGAGCGATTCCCCATTGCAGTAAAGTTCTCTTTCACCACGAGCCTATTATTCCTGGTACGCTCTCTGACTTCCCCATCAGCGTTATATTATTTCTTTCAGTGCCTCCGAACGTTTTCTCCACTGCCGGGGTTAGATTAGTGATAGATGGGATTCATGCTCTGAGGGCTAGGATTTCCTGAGAGACGTCCTTGGTTGGGACCGACGAGGGTGTGTGCTAAAGCGGCAGTAGCAGAGCTCGCACCGTCGGCCTTCAACCCGATATCCGGATCATCGGGAGCCTACTGGCATTCCCAGGTCCTGCTTGCCGTGGCCTAGTGGGTGTTGGTGCTTGTCGACATCGAATTCATATCTCCCATTGATTTTATTGTCGCATTATCCTTAACATGACATCATCTTTATTCATCTTTGCTCTATGATATGACCGCATTAGCCCCTCCTTTGGTGTAACACGAGTCGTTCGGTCCGAGAGCCCGATCGTGTTACATCAGGATGTGAGGCTCGATAACTGGAGGGAGAGAAAGATAAAGAGCGTGAGAGCAATAGAGAGTCAGAGAGATGGAGGGAGCGCCAGAAGGAGAGAGCCAGACTCTAACCGGGAAGGGAAATTTTTACGTTTCTTAAACAAGATCATATACCATTATAATGACTTAAACATTTTTTTTATTGTTTTCTTAATTGCGAACCCACGTGTGTCACAATTTGGAGTTCAAATGAGTGACAGTGTACTTTTCACTCTTTCCGTGTGGGAGGAGGTTTATGATAGATGACATTGGCACAGAGGGTTCTGACCATTAATCGCCCCATAATTTGATGTATAACAATAGTCTGCTCCATATTATTGTTTAGTCATGCATTTGGCGGATTCGGTTAACAAGCTGGAATGATGAAAATGTACTGTCGACTGTAATGATGACATTAAGAACTTTGAACGATGGAAAGAAAATGAGGTTCTCTCGAGGAATTGTGATGAGGAGCGATTCCCCATTGCTGTAAAGTTCTCTTTCACCATTAACCATTATTTCAACCTAGTTTTAATTGAATTTTTAGAACCCCATAAACCATTTATAGCACTATACGATGGTGACAATGATGATAATGATAAGGAAAATTGTTAGCTTGATGCATGGTGATGACAATGAGGAAGTGGGATACATGCACGAGTAACAGAAGGGATGGCGTAGATGGAATTGCCAAAGTATTCCCCCTACATTGGTGGCCGAAGCAGCTGCCTGTTCTCTACCGCTAGCCAGCAACCCACTTCTTGATCATCTTGGAAATGTCTAACCTTTGTGATGCATATCTACATCACGACTGAAAGAACCTGGAAATATGAGATCTTTCCCAGGTCGGTTTCTTCATGCGCCTTGGACTTCAGCTGCCCCATGGTGGCGCTAGACAAATGGAAGAATTTCTCCCTTTGTAGCACAGGGGAGAACCTCTTTATGAATTGGGCTTCATTTTGGAAGGACAATTTAATGGGTGGCATGACGCTTTGAGTACACTATATGTCAAGCACCATGTGCCAATAGATGGGGAGGTTATTACTAGAGCGCAACATCTTGGCCCATACACTGAACAAGGCTAGAAAGAGGTGCCATCCCCAATAGCATGGTTGAAGGCGCAACCAAGGAAGAAACCGTCATTCGCTGTCATCAACTGCCTGTCTCAGAACAAGTCAACCATCCCATCAACATGATCGACCCACATTCGGACTGATAAATACCCGTTGGCATTTAATGATAGCCTAATCTAATCTCAATCACCATTTAATTTGGCTCAAAAGTTTGCAACCACCTCAACGTCCTTGTTACTCTTGCTGAGTAAATTTCAGTTTGGACGACTACTGATTAATATCTCCCATATGACATTCATCATCATCAACCATAATTTTTCAAACTCTTAAATATGGTTCCTACTTGTGGCCCTGTGTAAGTGGGTCCCAGCCCACTTACCCATATCTCACTGTCTCTCTCTCTCTATCTCTCTCTCACTCTCTCTCTCTCTAGTTCTATTTTATTGGGCATGTAGTAACATCATGCCCTAACGCTATCCTTTCTTGAGAAGTTCATTATGTCTTCACGAACATGATATCAGAACACCCGTAAGCACCACCACATCTGTCATTTTCCAATCGCCATCCTCAGACAATTTATCGCCACCATCTAGTGATCCCTCAGCCGGTCACATGGTGTCCTTTGCCGTTCTCCACGACCAGTATTTTCACTCTCTCCATGGTCATGCAACGTCCTCCAGCGGTTCGGCATTTCCTCTAGCAATCCCTCCGAAAGTCACACACGAATCCCTCATGCATCCTCTAGTGTCCTCCACGACCCTCCAAGATCCCTCTGACATCCTCCGGCATCCTTCGGTGATCCCTCTGGCATCCCTTTGTGGTATATCGGCCCCAATGGCAGCCTTTCAGTGTTCACGCTCCTCCCGCATCCACGCTCCTCCGGTGTCCTCCGACGTACTCCAGCGTCGCTCGTGGCTCCACGACCTCTCCAAGGTGACCACCTCATCCGCTCAGTATGCCATCTCATCGAACATGCGTCGATTCTTTGTGTTCGCGTAGTGTCCTCCAGCATCATTCTCGACGCGACATCCCTTTGCACAACTTCTTCTCAAGACGCGACGGTCCTCCTCCATTAGACGCACAGACACCCTCTTCTCGGCGCAGCCCATTGCAACAGGCTCTAGGGCTGCTCAACTCGGTGTGACTCATATTTTCTACTTGTTCTTGGGCTGCTCGTCTATCCGGCCCCCGAACTAGCGCTCCTTGCCACCATTGTTTCCAAAATGAGGTATGGACAATAGGAGTGAATCAAATCCCCTTTCAGAGATTATGTCTCCAATCAGGCAAGCTGCCCCGAGACACCCCATCACGGTGCAGTTTACACGGCCAGCGTACATCTTCAACGAGAAGAACTACGGGCCATGGGCGTTAGGCTTCCAGCACTTCCTGACGTGCCACAACTTGAGTCATCACTTAACAATAGAGCCGCCCAGCCCAATATCACCGGAATATGCTGCATGGAATTCATTGGATTCAGCTATTTTATTGTGGATGCTCTAGAGTATTGGGAAGCCAATCACTGAACCTCTTGTCCGAATCAAGCCCCCTCAACGACTCTGGGCGACACTGGAAAATATGTACACAAATAGGAGCAACTTTGGTCCCAAGGTGGAGATCTTTCAAGCACTATTATCATGGAAGCATGGTGACTTGACACTCTAGGATCATTTCAGACATCTTCAAGCGATAATCTAGGATTGGGCTGTCTATCAACGTCTCACGACTGACATAGCAACACTGGAGCGTTATCAGCAGGAGTTGATCACTGGTGTGTATCTCGGTGGATTACATCTGTCTATCTCCTCACAGATCAAGGGGATCATTTGATGGCGAGGACGCCAATGCATCAGCCTGGGACACGTCACCGCAGGCAGTCGGGGTCAACACAGACGTTACGGATCCAAAGATGAAGTCAACAGAAGTCAACCCACCTCGGTCAACAGGAGTCAACGAAGAAGTCAACACGCCACAACCGTCGTCCGCCACATCACCACCCGCGCACGTCTCCACGCGCGTCATGACACGACGCCAAAGGCAGATCCACAACTGCCCTTTGGCGTGACGTGATGCACGTTTTCCCTTGCGTCTTATTTTCTAGTTATTTTCTCTTTCCTCCAAGGCCTATATAAGGTCATTTGTTTCAAGAACTCATTAGGCAATCATAATTCAAGAATTGAGTTTTCTTTCTAACTCTTCTTGGAGGATTGCCCTACCCCTCATCTTGCCCTAACCTTCCCGCTGCCGCCGTCGCCGTCATCACCGTCGCCGCTGCCACCACCGGGCCGCTGCCGCGCGTCGTCATCACCGCCGCAGCGCGCAGCGTCACACGCCGCGACCGCACGCCACCGCGTGCCATCCCGCGCCGCTGCGGCGCTCCACGCCGGCGTCGCGCGGCGCTGCGCGCTGCCGGCGGCGCCTCAAGCGCGCAAGGCTCGGCTGGTGCGCTCGCGGCACTCCGCGCACTCGCGCCGCGCGCGCTGCTCCGTGCTGCTCGTGCGCTCGCGCACCTTCGCGCGCGGCGCGCGGGAGTTCGTCGCGCCCGACCCGGCGTCCCGCTTCATAACGCCCACCAGGGCGGACAACGCCCGAGCGCCGTTCCAGTATCACGCCTTCGCCGCCACGAGCAGAATTACCTGCAGCCTCTACACGCACCACGGTGCTGAGGTATACCTGAACCCTGTGGTGTCGGCGTGTTCTCCGCTCAGTATTTTCTCGGGAGGTTTCACCGCCAGAATTAGACTTGGATTTCCTCTTCTTCTCTCCTTTTCTCGAGTGTTTCTTCGCGACGTGAATTCGAGGTATTGATTTCGGTGCTTAGGCATCGTCGCGGTGGGGGAAGACAGTACTCCCGCCCTCGATAAGGGTCGGAGCTGCACCACCAGATTTCATCGGTTTTAAGTCCGAGAATCGACCGTGATTTCTGTGGATTGTTTTATCCCATAACCCATTCCTACCCATAGCCTCGTCATCCGCCCTAAATCGTCCATCCCATAGTCGTCCTACGTCATCATTCTCTCGGGAGAGCATGTTTGTGATATCACTCACATCTTCTTGGCTGCATTTCGAGTGGCTATCGGAGCACCACAGTTCTTGCAAGGGACTTCTCCTTCCCCATCCGCACTAGCCGTGTCTACACCTCTTGCTTCGTGGACGGAAAATGGTCGCCCACCTCGTGTAAAGGGACGCAACTCCTTTCCACCATGTACCTATTCTGGCAAGCAGAATCATCCATCCAACAAGCGTTGGAAGCAATTCAGGTGACCTCCATCCACCCAGGCAGCACAGGAGGCTCTAGTCTCCCCAATCGCTCTACTTGTACTACTACCATCAAGCCTTCCCTCATCTGCCTTTCAAGTGACCCTCACACCATGCAAGATGGAGGCAATGTGACATTATCGAGAATTTTCTAAATCTTCTTCATGCTCGATGACATATGTCCTGTCCACTTCAAGTACACACATCTTTCTTGCATTCTCATCATCGTCGTGGATTATTGACTCAGGGGCCTCCAAACACATGACTGGTACTCCTGTCCTCTCCTCGTACACTCCCACTCCTCCATCCTCTCCTTATGTCACCCTTGCTACCGGTCAGACATGTCCAGTCTGAGGTCACAGTGACGCCACTTTCTCATCACACCTACCCCTCACCCATGTACTCCATGTTCCTGGGCTGACCAATCACCTCCCAGTTAGCACCATTACTCACGCTCCAGTGCTCTGTCATGTTTTACCCTACCTATTGTACTTTCCAGGATCTGAATACCGGGGGGAGGATTGGCTTGTGCCGTGGGAATGGACGGGGGATGTATGAGCTCATCACTGATAACATCCACTCTAGCCCTCGGGCATTTTTGTCTACCCCTTCTTCTTAACTATCTTCTCTTTTGTGGCATCAACATTTGGGATACCCTTCCTTTGAAAAATGAAAGGAAATATTTCTCTCTCAACAAATTCTTGTGCGAGTCGTATCAATTAGGGAAACACTATCGTTCCTCCAATCCACGCCGTTACGGACCACCTGCATCTTTCTCCATTTGACCTTGTCCACTGCGATGTTTGGTATCCTTCCTGCACTCCAACTACTGCCGACTATCGGTACTACATCGCCTTTATTGATGATCATACTCGAGTCAGCTGGACCTACCTTCTCCTCGACTGCACCAAAGTCCCCACTACAATAACTTACTTTTTTAGTGAGGTACAAACACAATACTCCACTACTCCTTAAGTTTTCCATAATGATAACGCCCTAGAGTTAGTTTAGTCCTCAATTCAAAGGTTGTTTGCTGATCGTGGTACCATTCATAAGATGTCATGTCCTCACACCTTGCAACAAAATGGCATAGCTAAACATAAACACCGTTCCCTGCTTGAAATAGCTGGCACATTACTCATTGAGATGCATATCCCCTCTTACTTATGGTCCAACAACATCCTTAGTGCAACATATCTTAAAAAGCGTCTTTCCTCTTCAGCACTCAACGATGACATTCCTCTTCTTCGTCTACATCCCACTTCCACTCTTTTCCCTCTACTTGCGTGAGTGTTTGGATGTGTTGCCTTTGTCAAGATCACTCAATCTCTCTCTCCAAAATTTCCCCTCATGCCAAAAAGAGGATCTTCATTGGCTACTCTAGGAAGAAAAAAGGGTATCAGGTTCTCTTTCACGACACTCAGACCTCTGTCGTTTCGGGGGATATGACATTCCATGAGGAGTTCCCCTTCTTTTCTATAGAGATCGTTCCTCCTCGTGTTCCCGTAACACCTCCACTAGGCTTCTCTCTTGTGCGCGATGTTACAAATACCCCTCCTCTTCTCATCTTCCTAGGCTCTACCTCTTTGACTTCCCCTCGTCCATCCTCGACTCTGTCTCCCTCACCGACACCATATGCAGATCCTCCCACCTACGATTGGGACTCAACCAGTGCCTCTCCAGCCGCAGCGCCCGCCTCTCTAGCCCCGAAATCATCTTCTCCTGCTGATGACCTTCACCTCCCCATTGCCATACGCAAAGGTACCCGTGCGTGCACTCATCACCCTATCTCTCACTTTGTTGTCTATGATCGTCTTTCTCCCTCCTTTGAACCTTTCCCCTAGCTGTGGCCTCTGAGTCAATACCCAAAACATATGATGAAACCGCCCAAGTACCTACGTGGAAAGCTGCCATGGATCTTGAATTCTAGGCCCTCGTTTCTCTGGTCCCATGGACGTTGGTTCCTCTCCCTCACAATGCCAACATTTTCACTTGCAAATGGGTATTCACAGTGAAGCACAATCCCGACGGTACCATTGCCAAACAAAAATCTGGATTAGTCGCTCATGGCTTCACACGGTTTTATGGGATCGACTATATAGAGAACTTCTCTCTGGTTGTTCGCATGAGCTCCTTTTGTGTGATTCTCTCCTTGGCGGTCAATCAGACATCGGGTATGCATCAGCCTGACATCTCTAATGCTTTCTTAGATTGTGATTTGGAGGAAAAGGTGTTCATGGAGCAACGTACGTGGTATGTTGCTCCACAAGAGTTATCCAAGGTGTGTCATTTGCGGAAAGCGATTTATGGCCCTCAAGCAGAGTCCTCATGCACCGGTTGCCAAATTTGAATATCTTCTCAAATAAATTGGTTTCATTTTGTGTCAAGCCGACCCCACTATGCTCACCAAACACACACCTACAAGTATTATCATCCTCGCCATCTATGTGAATGATATGCTTATTATAGGCATCGACACCGAGAGCATTCACACCACCAAGGCCTATCTCCATTAGCACCTCAGTCTTCGTGATTTGGGCACTCCTTGGTATTTTCTTGGTGCAAGCCCGCTTCCTATCCAATGGAGATCTGTCCTCCGTTTGAGGAGACATCTTCACCACTCCTTCCTTAAACTGACTAGCATGACGACTTGTTCAGAAACTCATCTATCTGATAGTGATGCATCCCAACATTGCATATGCGGTTAGTGTTCTTAGCCAGTTCATGTAGGAACCACATCAAGTTCATTTAGTAGGAGCTTTACGGGTATTTGCATACATCAAGAGTGCACCTAGGTGAGGGCTTCTTTATTAGAGACATTGTCATTGTCGTATCAAAGCTTATTCAAGTGCATCATATGCAGCTGACCCACGGGATCGCAAATCCACGGCTAGGAAGTGGAAGGTGATTACCTACTCTAGTGGGGAGTCCAAGTATCACACTATGGCCTCCATAGCAAGAGAGATGGTATGGTTTCAATTTCTATTACATGAGCTCGGTGCAGAGGCTCCGACACCTATAGTGTTGTATTGTGACAATCAAGCTGCTATCTTCATTGCTAAAAATGAAGTATTCTACGAGTGAACCAAGCACTTTGACGGGGACTGCCATTATATTCACGACAAATTAACGGCATGGTGGCAACCACGACAATGCATCGGCACCAGATGGGCCTCCACCTGTCACAAGACGTCCAGTGTAATGTCACATCGTCAACGCTAGCTTCATAATTCTCCTTTGATGTCACACATCGACACACCGGCGACATCGTTTACATCTTAGATTTTAAAATTATTAATTATCCTATTTTCTCTTTCCTCCAAGGCCTATACATAGGCCAATGTTGTAGGAAACACTTGGTGAATTTTCTTCATAATTGAAGTTTCTTTCTTCTTGAGGAAATTTTTCCCTAGCCCTTTTCCCTTTCGAGCCACCACCGTCGCCGCTTGCCTCCACCGTCGTCGTGAAGAGAAGATTATCACCGCCCGCTGTTCACATCTACGCATGCATGGTCGCCTCCCTGCCCCGCTATGTGCAGGGTCATGCGCCCAGCCTGCCAGCCGTCTGCGCCTGCGCACACCCGGGTGACGTTCACTTCCACGCGTGGGTGACTACCGCTCGCGCTCGTGCACACATGGCCACTGCCCCTGCTTCTCCACGCGCAGGGCTATCCACCTTGCCCGGCAAGCTGCCTGCCCCCGTGGGTGCGCGGCCACCTACTCGAGCCACTGCGCGCACGATCGCTCGCCCGCGCCTGTTGTTTGCACAGCAGCTCGCCTGTGCCGCCACGTGCATGGCCGCCTACCCACGGCTGCCACGCACACAGCCGCCCGCCTCCGCCCACCTCCGCCCGCCTGTGCTCGCCATGCGCACTGAGCGCTGCCTCCTGTCCTCTCTACCGCCACGTGTAACCGCCTTCGTTTGCAGCTGCCTGCCCCAAATCGCCCACGCAGCCACTCGTCACTACGCATACCTTTTAGGTTTTAGGGCGCTGCCCCAAACCCCGCAATGGGGCGATTCCCCCCTTGACCCCCCGCCAACTAACCGCGCAGTTGGATCTGCAACACCGTGTCGAAGCGCACGTCACTCGCCCACCCCAATGACGCGTCGAGAATTTCCCACATCGCCAGGACACATTACTCTAGTGTTGAGGTACTTTGTGCACTTTTGGTGTTAATGTTCTTCATCCACTGTTCTTTGCATGTTTGTTCACCGTCGTCAGATTAGTTTTGGGATTTTGAATCTTCTAGCAAGTAGCTGATTAGGCCTTTGAATCTTCTAGCAATCGCCCGTTCAAATTTATTGAAATCGTTGCTTTGTTTTCACTGCGGTGGTTGTAAGACAGTACTCTCGGCCTCGACAAGGAAACGGGCTGCACCATTAGTATTTACACCGAACTTAAATCTTCAAATTCCATCATGTGACTTGTGGTCTGTTTTATCCCACCCAACACTAGATGGTCTTTCTACCCAGTTTCTCCTAGTCATCCTACATCAATTTGATATCACACCCTAACCTGTCTCAGCCTACCGACTCCGTATTGATAGATGTCATCCATCTCCATTTCATTTGCATGCATCTTCATTCAGGCGAACTCGTTGTCGCTGCGATGACTAATCCTTCTCTAGATAACTGTGAGGCCTCTATCCCTATCCAAGACTCGTCTCCACCTGCTCTGCCATCCTCATAATGTGGGGATGTCGACCACATGTTAGACGTTGTCCAAAATGGTTTTCATGATGTAAACACACGTCTAACCAATATGGACAACCACCTAACCAATTCGATTGATGTGGTTAGTGAGTGAACTTACTAGTTAGAAACTCACGGTCGTGAAAGGAATCGACGTGATCGCGACAACCCATACCCGCCTGATCTGAGGCCTTGAGAGCATGATAGAAATCATCCAGGAAATGATTATCCATATCGGCCTGACAATAGATCCGGAGGTCATAATCAGAATCGACCTGAGCATGACGATCTGAATCTTCCCGAGGCTAGAACCCCAGGTCGCGATAGGAGTCATCGAGACGATCCTTATCAACCTGAGAATAGAACCTTGGGACATGATAGGTATCATCCACCGCAGAATGATCCCTATCCGCTCGAGGATAGACATCCAATACAAGATAGAAATCGTCCACCCCGTGACGATTACTATCTACCTGACGATAGAATCCCAGGTTGTGATAGGAATCATCCACCTTAGAATAATCCCTATCCACATGAGGATAGATGTCAAGGTTGGAATAGGAATCGTCCTGAACAGGACGATCCCTATCCTCCCGAGGATCGGGTACAATATCGTGATCACAATCATCCGGATCATTATAATCATTTGCAACAACTTTAGAGGAGTGTCAAAGTCCATGTCCCGTATTATGAGGGATCTAGAGACCCTAAGGAATACCTTGATTGGGAACCTAAACAGTTATCTCAAATGGTATGGTATGCTTGAGTGGCAGAAAGTTCAATATATCAAAATGAAGTTAAGGGGTCAAGCAAAACTTTTTTGGGAAAACATTAAACTTTCAATCTATAAGCGACGAGAGGCACCAATAGACACGTGGCCCCAAATGAAAGAAAAATTGCGTGAGAAATATGTACATGTTGCTTATTTGGATAATCTTCTGGATCAATGGCATAAGTTACAATTTGAAGTTACATAAGTTACATGCCCTGTGTCAGAATAAATCACCCAATTCGAAGAGTTTTATATGAGGTGTCAAGTTGAGGAGAACCCTCGAGTGGTCATATCCCCCTTTAGAACCGGACTTAATCCTTATTTGGAGATGGAGTTACTTGTTCGAAAGGCTGCCACACTTGAGCAGGCTTATCAGATTATAGAGGATCTCAAACTCTGGCAAACTCTTTACAGTAGCCCTGTCAATAGTGGCCGCCCTGCTCTTAGCGATTGTCCCTATCCCTCCTACTCCAACAGATCAACTCCACGCCATCCCGCAAATGTCCATTCTCTCATCACGAACACTAACATTGCGGTTAAACATCAACAAGCGCCAAAAGACCCATGTCAAGAATGATTATACCGTTGTTAAACTAGGATGAGAAGTGAATGAAGGATGGGTCCAATTTCCGTCATTGTTAACCATTATCGATAATTTTGATAAAAATGACGACCGGTGCCACCGTAATAGACCCACTTTCAAAATGACAACTCCTTAAATAAAAATGAAAAACAACTAACAGTTGATGAAAACCAGCATTTTTACTAAAATCAATCAAAATTAATGTAATTATGGAGTCGCCAATGACGTTGGGGTCATCATTGTCAAACGGAAGGAATAAAAGATCTCTCTCAACAACACTAATTAGGAGGAAGAAGGGAAGGAGAGAGACAATGGACACTCGAGATAATGATATAGACAGATCATTGTTTTTAATCCATAAAATCATCATTAGAATTGGACACATATCAAGATTAGTTACTTTCTATACCCAAACATAGCTGTTATAACACGATATAACAGCTGCATCAGGATGAATCTTGTATGTTGGATCCTCAACAGTTTAAATTTAATTTTAGCTGCTACATCTCTGCCTATGTATATTTAATCTTAGATGCTTGATCATGACGGACATATATTTAATCTTACCCTTCTGTCTTGGACACCGCATTTAATCCCAGCCACTAGTTTCGCATAATGTGTATAGGGTACGTGTCCTATTTTTACTAGCCAATGTTGATACGCGTCCTATAAGGATGCTGAGATGGGTGCTGACAAGGTGCTGAGTTTCCAACTCCGTTATCATGAACGTCACCGATATGAAGATGTACAGTGTCCTAACCTGCACAGAGGCCAAAGGAAGAAATCGTTTGTTGTAGTTGACGGCCTTATGGTAGGGAAACAAGTCGCAGACAAAGTTTGGCACGCCTTGGGAAGACGAAAGAACATCCAATGTGGGAGGCAAGAATGAACTCTGTGCCTTCATTATTACAGTCGATGTGGGCATACATTTTGCCATCGTTACCATCCAATACCACGACAATAGGGGCAGTAAGAGGGTAGTAGAGAGAGCAATAGAGAGAGAAGATTTCAGACGGTTTATGACTGTGTCAAGTTTGTTAGAGATGGTGGGGAAAGAGAAGAGATGTCCTTTCGTATGTAGTCAATAAAGAACATGGACACGTCCCAGAGATTGAGCTCCAAGCAACGAGGGTGCACGGCTGCAATAGTGGTGGGCTTGACGTTGCCCTTGGAGAGGACACAAACTATGCTGAATGATGAATGCCTACTTTCTTCGGCCTCGTTCGCCGCACAACAGCAAGAGAAATAGGACAGAGAATCTCAGTCAGTCATTGGATTCCGAGAGCTGTGCATATATCAAAGTGAATTTGGAAATATATCATTTTCGTAATATTTTAAGGTTATATAAATTTATTTTGATATATAATAGTTTTTCTTTCTCAGAATATGTTGATGTAGAAATATGGATCAAACAACAGAAAATAGGTTAAAAGTAGGGAATTAAGTGTGAGACATTGACCCTCTTCCCTCACATACTAACCAGTGTTACCGATGTGGACCTATGGCAACATTGCATTTGCTTTGAGATTGAATCAACTACGCTTGCCCTCTTAAAAGTGACGACTCCTCTTCTAACAGACAACAGGTGTTCAAATGATGCACTTGTTTCTCAAGTTAGTGAAAAGTTTGTTATACTCCTATTGGATGATTCACTTCCACCAAGTGAATAGCTATGCCTGAATGACACATGCATCATACTGTATTAATAAAGGTCTTCAATCACGGTCTTCTCTGTCTAGTCAGCAGTTTGTTTCTGTTTTAATACACACTGAGATATTACTTGTTGTTAATTATCTCATTCAAAAATAATACATTTCTCCAGTAACTTGAAAAGAATTTTACAACTCATGAAAAATCCGAAATCCATGAACTTCAAGAAAACTTCACTTCTGCAAAGTTTCAACACAACGATTAAGTTATGGAATATGTTGTCATGTATTGCAACTAAAATCATAAAATTAGGCATGCATGGATCTGGAAAGCTGCTTATAGAATTTGTGCTTTATAATCAGTTCCACTTGGCATAAAGGTTTCATTTAGATTAAATGAATACTAGAATTCCATTTTACCCTCTTCTTGAGAAGAGTCATATATAGAACATCATGAGAGTACAAAATTTACTATAACCTACAAGAAAAAATGTGAGCGGCCAACACTAGAGCAAGCTGCCACTAGGGCACATCATAAGAAACAAAAGGAGAATGGTACACTAAAAACACATTTTCATTGGGGAAAAAATGCACATGTTGAGAATAATTTCCAGTGAAATGTGACATGTTATATGTCATTTGTGCTTAAGTCAACCATTCATATCTACGTTTAGATCCCTAGTTGCTCAACTCTTGGGCTACTATTTATTCTAGCATGTCTATGCAGCGTTGAATCCATTGTCAAAATGATGGAGAACGCCCGTCTGACATCGCCACCACATCATCAAAGCCGTCATCATCGTCACCAACAACCTGGGTTTAACACCCCGGGTGAGAAACACGGTCGCGCCACCATCTGATTTGAATTCTTTGCCTGCTCATTCTCATTTCATTTGCAAATATATCATGTGTCCATTTTCATCGTCTGTATCATTGTGTTCTCCTCTACATATCGCCGTATCTGTGTGTATCATTTATTTTGGTGTCATTTTAATTTCCCTACCTTCTTTATTTATGTTGTAAATGGATCCCTTATTGGACCCTTTCCCTTGTTGGACCATGTGTAAAGATGCCCATCATGGCCCTATATAAGGCCATAATGGACATCGCCATATTCTCAGATCTGTATTTGTGTGTTGAAGTAACATTTTGTTCATTCTCAGATCTCAAAGAGAGAAAGGAGAGGAAGAGAAGAGGAGAGAAAGAGAACAAGAGAGGAAGGAAGAAACCCTGTCTGGTTCTATTTAGCTTCGCTAAGGCCACGTCTTCGCTTCTAGTGTCCACGCGGGCATCAATCCCAGCGCCGTCGACTAGTTTGGCGTGATTTTTTATCACCATTTCGAGTCTATTTGGTGCCCTAGTGCACCAACATATCGCCGTTTGCTGCATCGGATTGCTCCCGGTCAACGCGCACGCACTACACCAAAACACGTGCAACGATGAATCCTATGCGTCATTGACCCAAGTCAAGATGTCCCACAATCCCGACTGATCGCACCCGATCTGTACAACCGACCCGTCCGACACGCGACTGTCTGCCTTGCACTAAAAGTTGAATGCTCGACGGCCCTCCTTAACGGTGTCGCATGGAAGAAGCTTGAACGGACGGTCGCCCCATGCGCTGAGCACGAAATTGTGCCCGATGCGTTCTTTCGCCCAGGGCCATTACTGATTTCGGTCAACAGCTAGCATTGTAAAAGTGACTTCCTGCATCGAGACTGTGGTTGTTCCAAAACCATCTAGGGAACCGGCCATGGCCTTGTGCCACCGCCAGAAGTCTCGCATGATGTTAACATAGCCACCTTTGTTTACTTTTCTGGTCCAGCGCTCAAGTTGGGAGGATTTTGACGCCAATGCTTAATGAGATACCTGCTCACTCGTGTCCGCCTTGTCCGTGATCAAGTTGTGTCACCCTACCGCTACTGCTTCTGCCCACGTCGTGTCTGTGCATCGGGTTTGATCAGTATTTGTGCATCAACTGATCAGTCTTACGACCCCCCTTAGAGCTACTGTGACATCCACCCACCGAGTCTTTGCGACACCTTGCAACCACTGACAGTCGCATGGTTTCACCTCCATTGATGTGCCCCTAGTTGCCGATCACATCCGCCGTCTGCCTCCGTGTGTGCCGACCCTCCTTAAGGTCGCAATGCCAGCACAGGCATTCACTTAAGCCACTGCGCCGGTGTATATCTCTTTCATCTTTCTCTCCTTGACTCCCATCTACCGCTCCAGCGCCGCATCATGGCCAACTGTCGAACCTACAGTGCTTCCTCTGGCACTCCCTCTCTAACCATAGCTGCCTGCATCGGTACTTGCACCAAAGAAAAGCCCCGTCGACGAGCGACGCCACTGACAAGGTATGCCATCTGCTTGCTCATCACTTATATTACTGTACCCAGTATTTTTGGCTGCACTCCACCATGCTCAGGTTAGTGTAGGTAAGAATATTACATCGAGAAAACTACAAGTTATTTTTCTATGTACGAGTCGAGCCCGTCTATTATGTGTGAGTGCTAACGGAATTATCACGTTCAGTGTTATAGTCATCGTCATCACTGTGATGAGGGTCAGAAGGTCATGGTCACCATCATCGGTCGCCCACCTCGGAACTTGGAGCTCATCAAATCCCCACGAGTCGAGGCCTACACATACTTCCACTTAGGACTCGTCATTATGTAGTAACACTCCCCTTGGGGAATTTCTCCATTGGATGACATCATTCACAACGACCAACATCATCAAGGCATCTGAGCATCATCTGCGTACCACCCGGACAACGTCCTTGACGAAGTTCGGTATCACAAAACTGTTCAGTAGTGAAAAATTCATGAACATGGCGAACAACCATTTAGCTTGAAGTGGAGACAATATTGGTGTTTAGGTTGTAGTTCAAGTATTGACATTGTTTGGACTTGATAGAGACTTTTGTTGTGCCATTTTCAAAATGGAGTTGTATTTTTGTTTCTATTTTATAAAAAATAGAAAGTTAGTCTATATATAGGTCAAGAAATAGAAACTGTGAAATACATGCTCTCTATTGAGTGATAGAAACCTCTATATTCTTGATGGAGACATCCCACAGAATAATTATTTTTAGAGATGTAAAACCGCTACACACCCTAGCGGTCCACTCATTATCACTCTCAATTCTCTACTCTATGGAGCAATTTTGTGCACATTTCGTATGGTCTGGTCACCTCGCGAGAGAGTATTGCCACACTGGGTTTCTTGGGAGAAAGCTTGTCGGCGACAAAGGAGGGGGGTCTAGGGATCATACTCCTTCAAGACGTATGAGACATGCTTCAAAAGAAGGTTGTGTGGCGTATGCGTACCATGAACGCCCCATTGGGGAGTTTCATCTCGACCAAGTACACCGAGTGGCCCAATTGGAGATCTGAGGCCCTCATAGATGGAGGGCTTGGTAGTGCCACTAGCTAGAGATAGCGAATGTCGCTAGTTGGCATGTAGGTCAGGGTACGATTAGCACTTGGTATGATACATGGCTTGCCGACGAGCCTTTAGCCCGCCCACCCCCCTTTGCCCCCCCCCCCCCCCCCCCCATTGCAATTGACCGTGGCACAGCTGCTCACGGGCAACACGCCCCTCCTTTGGGAACAGCATGGCCTCCCTTTAGGCATCTTATCCTAGGGCTAGAGAACTCTCATCAAGACCACTCATGACTGCCCTATTTGGACGCTTTCCCTCTATGGGTCCTTATCATACCAATCCTCTTAGGAACGTTTCCACGATAAACCCCCAACCCAGCACTAGGGTCACTGCATCTGGCATCCGATGATCATCACTCGACTCTCCTTGTTCCTTTAGAGACTCATACATAGTGGACTCCCGACTAATGATCGAGTGACTCGTATCGATTACTCCCTCAATTTGCGTTGCTAGTCTTGTTCCGCATCTCTCCAGGCTGAGATTATGGAGCAACTTTTCTTCCATAGTGAGACAACCCTAGAATGTTGACGCCAAATTACACATCATTTGCGCCCACTATTGCATACCCTTCTATTCTAACCCCTTAATAGTGTTTTGGCAAGCTTTTTCTCTTACTGCCACACTCTAAATGGAGCCTATTCCTTCATGTAACCATAGCTTACTAACTATGGGAGAACTGGAAAGGGCGAAATTCTTCTCATTTTGAAGGGACACCCATGGGAGCACTAGATATCAAGCAACGAGTCGAGAAGTGGATACGGCGCATTCACCATCTTATACCGCCTGCAGCTCAGCCCTCACATGCGAGTTTCTTTGCACTTGGGGCATCTCGGTGAGCCTTGCCCCCATCACCATTCGGCTACAACTTGTCCATTGGCACCCATCGCCAATTTACATCCTCAAGTTGACTATGAATGGTGCGGCCAAAGAAAACCCGGGACCAGGAAGAGGGGATGGTGTCCTTCATGACCACACAGGGACTATTCTCTTTGACTTTTTGCCTTTTTATGCTATCCAAACTAACACAATAGCTAATACTATGGCGATCCATGACGGTTTGCTCCTCTACGAGGTGCGAAACCTTCACAATGTCATTGTAGAATCGGACTAACATTCGTGCAGGTACCTGCTCCTAGTGGCGGCTGCAGCAAGTATGGCAGGACATCATACAATGTCACCCCCACTTGATTAGCATCCAGTTGCGCGAGGGTAACCATACTACGGATGCCCTTGCCAACCATGCGGTATGCACTCGTGCCCCTTCTACTCTTTAGTCCTCATGGCTGGAGCTCCCTCGGGCAGCTTGTGGTTGCCACCGCATTGAGCTCCTCGGATTGCCCGCTCTTCGCACGTGATGCACTTTGTCAAAGGATAGGCCCCGCGACTAGCGTATTCCATGAATTAGTGGAGGCAAGAGCTCTTGCCCTCTCGCTTGGCTGATGTCCCACCACAGGCCTCAACGATGCCACCTGTTGACGGCGGAGAGAGCTCCACACACTTCATGCATCATCACTACTGCGGGTTGATCTGGAGAGATGTTGACACGAGGGCCTTTCTCCTAGAACCTGCTAGATATCACTCATGTACCTTTTTATTTTGTTGCACATGGCACAGACGAGTAGGATCCGACTGTAATTGGGATATTTATGCTCGCTCTATGTCTACAAACACGGATAACCAATCCACTACATATATAAAATCCCCTTGGGTGGCGTCCAGGGCATGGCTAGATTGGTCTACGGGCACAACCACATGGTTGGACGTACCCGGCATAGTGTATTTTGTCAATTAGAAAAAAACAAAAAATGGTGTCATGAGGAAATTAACAATAACAATTAAATTTTCATAAGGTACAAAAGATGATCATTTTTTTTATCGCATAATCCATTGACTTATGTTAGATGGCATTTTACATCTATTTGATGACAACAATTTTGGCACATCCCTCTAATGTATCACATGATAAAAAAAACCTATGAGAGTAGGGATCATCTAAGCTTAGACATCTTGGATTTGATACATACAGATATTTGTGGACCATTCCATGCGATTAATGATTGGTTGTCATGAATCATTAACCTTAATCAATGATAGTCAATGTTCGACAAATTGAATGGATACACATGGCATTATGAAAATAAGAGCAAAACAATGTGTTCCAAATCACATAAATTTGAATATATAACCCAAAAATATAAATTTATATATTTAAACTTTGAAAAATAATATCTTTACAAATATAATGTCCAAAAGTATTGAGAATTCATATTTTGACTCCAAAATTTGTTTTCTGTCAGAATATGTTTTCAGACAAATCTCTCAAACGTTTTAAAAGGGACATAATTTAAAACATCATTCTAAAAACATAATTAATCATTTTCAGTTTAATAACACACATATGTAATTATTTCAATGAAGAAAAACATGTAAAAAATGTGTGTTGTCAGACCCGCAAACTTAAATCATTGGCAGTTCCTTAACAATTGCTTATAATATCAATTGGATTATCCATTCACCTTGTGATGCTGACGACCGGCGTTTGAATTCATTAAAATATCAACCACACCTCTTAGTATAATGATACCCATCTAATGCTACAGTGCATATGATAGATTCCCTTATGACTTTTGAAAGAGCTGGTTGTCATGAAGAGTGAGCTTGCTTCTCACTAGGTATGGTACTATAATCTAGGTGGTATTCTCTGTTGTTTCTTCTTGTCAACCATTCACAATGGTGGGTCCGCACCAAATTTCTTCCTCCTGAAAGTAAAATATAGTCATTCTTCTCTTCTCATGCAAGCACATAATATCAGTTGTGTATCAAGGAAACATATGTGGCAAGGTTCCTATCTGACTACATCTAAAGGGACAAGAGAATAATCGATGACTAAAAATAATGGATGAAGGTTATGTACAGTATAAAGGATAGCTAATAGTACTTAGCTTACTCCCATGATAGACAGAAAAAAATAAGAAAACTTAATGGTGTGAAAAAAGTAGTGAAGACGAAAATCCATATTTCAAAATGGTGGTGTATGCAATAACATGCAGCAACTAAGCATGGACAATGAGCTGTTCAACAAATCATAAGGCACAATATTAAACATTTACAAAGACAATAAACCCCATAATATAGTTTTCTCCTATATTTCAATTTTTTTATTTTTCCTCTCTTTTTTTCTTATTTTTTTAAGTGAAAGTGAATATAAATGGAAGCTTACTCATTATTCACATACACATGATTACATTCATCATGTGCTAGCATAGAAAATATGAAATAAGATGAGAAGGTGTAGAAGAAAACAAAGAGGGGGATAATAGGGTAAACTATATCATAAGAAAATGATATCCCGAAGGGTAAGAAGATAATAAAACTTGGAAGTGAGCATTTAGGATTAAGAGGGCGGGGGATGGGGGGGGGGGTGTAGATGGGTACCTATGGGAATGGGCAACAATGGATCAAATGGCAATAGTTAAACTGGAAAAATGGATGAGGAATATACACATGGGGTTTAGACTTGGCTCAAGGTTTTTCAGGGAAGTTGATTCTAAGTCGGAGAGTTGACCAAACTACTAGTTTAACCCCGAGAAGGATTTGGTCCGTGGAGATCAAAAACTCTAGATATGATTCACATTTAGAAGGGTGGATGATGAATGCATCAACTGGTAGTCCCCTCAGGCCTTACTTATTCAACCCTTTGATTTTCACTTTATTCTCTCACCCTACCAGATATCCTAGCCATTTTGGAGAAAAACACATGACTCTGGACCATGGCTCATATCATTAAGAGATGTACTTAATCTACTGCACAAGCCTAACTTCTATACTCATCTTGCTAAGATATTGGGTGAGTGATGATGGAGCATAACGTCTATACTCAGAAGCCTATCATTGATAACTGAGGGTTATCAGAGCTCATCAAGGTGCAAGAGAATATTCAAATTGCTGATGATCACGTGGATATATTTAGAGGATCCAAGAAATCACATATGCATTCTATACACAAATGATTTGTTTCGTTTTTAACAATGTTGCGATGATTCCGTTTAAGTCTTTCACTTCAAATCATTGTGAAGTTTTGATCAAGATCAAAGCTGTAGAAAGCAACACTTGTTGCCTTGCTAGATTTATATGCGTATGCTTACACATTACCCCACCTACAGGCACCCTGTTCAGCTTTGGGCATCCTTTCTGCTGAATAATCAACCAAGGTCTCCACGATGGCATGAACATCTGGATAATTTCACCATGGGGCCTATCAAGTTCGGCTTGAATCCAATGCTGGAGTCCCTCTCTCAATATTTGGAGCTTGTTTTGCCTCCAACATCCCCATAGTTGGGGTTGGTCTAGCTCCTTCAATGCTATCTTATAACTGTAGCAGGGCATGAAGGGATGTTTGAGTTCCTAAACAAAAAATGCGCCAATATTTCAGTAGGGGACATCTCTTGATCTCCGAGTACTAATGCCACCACAACTTTGCATCGCCTATGATGTGGTAGCCTGCCACTTGTTCTGTCTTATCTCATTGATTATGGGACATGTGAAAGTACATCCCTATGTCATAGAAGAAGTTGATGCCGGTCAAACCTTCTTCTACATGTCTCTTTCAACGCAGTTTTGAGCTCCTCCACCTTTGCACATAGCTTAAGAACAGCTGGATAGATGGATAGATAAATACAGTTTGGTGCTACCATTTGGGAGCAGCTATATAATTATATATCAGTCCCATATTAGACTTCAGATATTTTATCATAGCTCCGGGATTGATAAATTAAGGCATAGTGGTAGATGACTTAAGATATTTGATCTTCAAATTAGTAAGTGCATTGATAACTGAGTCTGTATTTAACCTCGCCGTTGTCAATGTTAACACATGCATTGATAGATATAACATCAAAATTAAAAGGACAAAATATTGACATTTGTAGTAGTAAATTATCGTACTTTGCAAAATATCGAGGGGCGTCGAGCTCCAAGCTTGGACGGGTCATCGTGTGATGGCGACGGTGGCCTCTCGTACCTCGTCGGAGTGACGGAGGCGTCTACGGCCGAACGGACTCAATCCGTAGGGCTCGCACGTAACTGATGTACTCGTCCGCACCGGTAGGACACTCAAGACGTAGTTCTCTCGTTTAACCTCGCTCACCTACCTAGCCCGAGCACGGTGGGGACGGGACGAAAATATACTGCAAAGGATAAAGAACGAGCGACGGAAGAGGACGGCGTACTTCGTCGATGAGGCTCGTGATGCAGGTTCTCGTCTTCGTCACTAGTGTACCGGAGCGGGTCGGGTGATGGGGCGCCGGAGAGATCACGGTGGCTCGACGTGCAGCAAAGTGCCGGAGCGACTCGTAAAGATGGGTCGTCAAGGGGCCTAGGCGTCGGAGCGCCTTTCAAGCGGAGTTGGCGGTTACGCGCGGACGGTGCAGAGCGGTGCAGGGCGGCGTGGTCGTCGGTGTGCGGCGCAGTGGGACGACGTCACGAGCACGGCGGCAATGTAGCCGCCGCGACGACGGGCGGCAGCGCGCACAGCGGTGCACGGAACGACAGCTTGGCGAGTGTGAGCGGAGCGGCGCGCGGCGGTGCGGCGGCAGCGACTGCAGCGGTGCGGCGGTGGCGACGGCACGCGCGCGATGGCAGCGATAACGCGGCGGCGCGGGCGGCGGCGGCGGCGCGCGCAGGGCGGCGCGCGCGGCGCGCACAGACGCGGCGGCGACGGGCGGCGCGCGACGGCGGCGGCAGCGCGCGGCGGCGGCAGCGCGCAGCGACGGCGCGCGGACGGGCAGCGACAGCGTCTGGGCGGCGCGGACGGCGACGGCGCGCGGGGCTGCGCGCGATCGGCACCAGCGCGTGGGGCGGCGCTCGATTGGCGGGCGGCGCTCGGGGCGGCGCACAAACGGCGGCGGTGTGTGGGGGCGGCGTGCAATGGCGGCGGCGGCGGCGGCTCCCCTTCTTCCTTCCTCTCCCTCTCCTTCTTCTTCCCTTTCCTTCCTCTCCCTTCTCCTTCTTCTTCCCTCTTCTTCTTCTTCTTTCTGTTCTTCTCAAAACAAGGAATGAGACCCCAACCTCTGTTCGATGCAATGCCTCAAAGGAAAAAAACAGGTCTGAACCCTTAGGGCGCCCACTCTTTCCCACGGACGTCGAACGTCATAAACACGAGAAAACATGGCAAAAATGACACAACTAGAACGGGAAAAATTAGAACACATGAGATAGAAAGCGATACAAACGAAACGATGACTGAGTGCCTTTCACCCGGTCGTCGATGTTGAGGGCGCGCGCGGTGTTGATGACGCCGATGACGACACTTGATGGCGTGCGCCATCAATCCCCCCCGGGTCGGAAGAACTCGGCTCCGTCGAGTTGGGGTAGCTGGCGGTGGCGTCCGGCGAGGCCGGGTCTTCGCTGGCGTGCTTCGTGCTCTGTGGTGATCAGGGCTTCCGTATCTGCACAGTAAGTCCTCCACGGTACTCGGCTCCCTGCATCGTTAGTTACCCCAAGCAGTATACGATCGCCCGACTTGTGCCAATCGGGCATGTTCAACGGGGAAGTGGTCGCTGCAAACTCGCTCACAACAATGGGGCTTGGAAAGGCCAGGGTAGGGGGGAGAGAGGGGGCTCGGTGCGGAATCGGGCCCGCCACATCAGTGGAGCAGGTCCCCCACGAAGGAGGGACTTCGGCGACGAAGGCGTATCCGCCCACTCGTCGGGGGTTCGAGAACGGGCCGGCGCTACAAACGTGTAGCATTGCGGCCAGCCCGGGAGAATAGCTCTCTGGCCAAAATCTCACCGACACTCGATTTCCCACGTCGGTTACTCGGAGTCGGCTCTGCGAGTCGGCAGCCTGCTTGTACTGTGCATGACTAAATGATGACATGTAATGATGATCATGATGCGACGACAAAACATGCTGGGCGAATGCATAATGAGGGACTACTACGGGTGCTAAGGGTGGAGGTCGTGTAGGGACTTGGCCGTTGGCGATCTTGGGTGGGCTCAACCCGGGGGCATGGGCCTCTAGGGAGACATGCGCGTGCTCGGCGCGTAGGGAAGGGCGTCGGCGATGGGTCGTGCCATTACGGATGGTGCAACGGGCGCTATGCGTCCGCCGCTCGTCATCCAAGTGGTGGAAGAGTGCAGAGTCCGCACCGGGACGAGGGGCATCCTCGACAATCCGGTGGGAGCGCTATGTGTCGGCTCCGGGCGAGTGGCTCGGGCAGCTAGCCTAGCGGCGCGGCTGGTCGGACGATTGGCACGGGCGATTCATCTAGTTGGACGAACGGCTCCTGCGGCGTTGCGCGTGGCGCGGGTCTCCTGACGGGCGTCGCGGGCTGTCCAGCGGGTGGGGCGATCGGTCGCGCACGAGTACACGTCCTCGTCGGTGTGTCCTGGCTCTCGAGGGGCCACGGGATAGCGGAAAATCGTAAGCCCAACCATCTTGGTCGGTGCACTCTTCACTACTGCCGTTGTGGTGTAAGGGTACCACGTGACCTGTCGTCCCTTGTGCAGAAACGAACACGTGTTCGATCTGCCAGCTATAGTGACGTCAAGATCATAGATCCAAGGACGACCCAAAATGATACTTCCTACTTTCATAGGAAGGACGTCACACAGGATGGTCTCATCATACGTCCCCATCGTTAACAGGACATGGCATTGTCGCTTCACCGGTAGAGACGAAGCGTCAATCCACGACACGTCAAAGGGTGCAGGATGAGGCATGGTCACCAACACTAGTCGGTCGACCAACGCGTCCGAGATGGCATTGACGCAACTACCACTATCCACCGTCAATTTGCACACTTTGTCGTTGATGCGGACAAACGTGCAAAAGACCGAGTTTCGTAGCGTCGAAACAACCATCGGGGCTGTCCTTTGCAGGACAGGCGCAGGGTTAATCTGCGATACATCGTCAGGGGGGACGGGTGCCCCCCAAGTGCTTGGGCGATCGGCGACGATACGAGCGACGCGCCGAGTGCTGGGGTGTGGAGCAGGGGCCGGGACGGTGTGGGCACCCACTACCTGGATGTGCCCAACCTGAGGGTCGGGTAGTTCGTACTCGTTCGCGAGATCCTCACCTCCGTAGTACTCATCAACAGGTATCGGATCCAGGTCTTCCGGATGGTCCTGTGCGACCTCTCCCGTATCGATCAAGAAAGCCGAAGATGGACACTGGCTGGCTCGGTGCCCTCTACCTTGGTACTTAAAGCACGTAAGTGGTGCTTGACTGACGGTAATGCTGCGGGCCAGAGTGTTGCTCGTGACGGCCTGAGTGGGTGGGGTGGAACCCACAGAGCTGACGGGGGTGGTTCCTTGCCCCCCGGTGGTCTGGGAAGCGCAAACAATAGCAGGCGGGGCGGTGCGAGTGGATGTCGCTCGGAGCGTAGTGGGAGTGGCGTGCGCGATGGCCTCGTCGCTCGGATGCTCCATGTGCTCCACTAAGTGGTAGGCTTCGTCGACCTCTGTAGGGTTGCACTTAAGAACCTCACTGCGCAAGGTTGGTCGCAGCCCGTGGGCAAATACACCGACGATGATTCGTGGGTCCTCCACGAATCGACATCGCATTCTGCATTCCTCGAACGCCTCGATGTATTCCGTCACCGAGAGTCGACCTTGTCTAAGGTCGAGCCATGAGAGGAACAGCGACATTTGGTATTGTAGCGACACGGACTTACTTCTCAACTTCTGCGCCATGTCAGCCCAGGACGTGATGGGCCGTCCTCGTCGCTCGGCGGTGTCTCGCTCGTTCTCCCAGAAGATCTTGGCTTGCCCGCCAAGTCTCGTCTCTGTATATTCGACGCACAAGTCATCGTCCATGCGGTACCACCGGAAATAGGAATTCATGTTCGACTCCCAGTCGATGAATTCTTGGGTTTTCTCGACCCCTCGAAGATGGCGACGTCGGCACGCACGCTCCTCTGGATCCTAGCGCGGTGCTCCTCTCATCGGCGTTCGCGTCATCCGAAAGCCGTTGGGGCTCCGGGTGATCATCGTGATGCGGGTCAACACGTCGTCGAGGCAGGATCGGGTCGCGGTCGTGGTCATCCCAAAGTCGGGGACGACCGTCGCGAGGCGCGCGGATATCGGGCATCGCGCGTGGTGGGTACCGGGGAACCTCGTTGGGTTCCTCGTATCGGCGGGGGTAAGGTGGCCAGACGTGGTCGTCACGGCGGGCCGGTGGATCAGTGTCGTATCTACGACCATGTGGCCGGACGTAGTCGTCGCGGCGTGCCGGTGGGTCGGCGTCGTCATACTCATGGTCTTAGTGCGGGACGTGCTCGTCCCGATGGGCCGGTCGATCGGCCTCGTATCCTCGACCGTGGCGTCGAACGTGTTCGTCTCGACCGGCTGGTGGGTCGGCTACATCACCATGGTCGTCGTGGTGGACGGCCTGGTCTCGGCGGGCCGGTGGGTTGGCCTCGTAACCTTGATCATGGTGCCAAGCACGCTCGTCTTGGCGGGCCGGTCGGTCGGCAAAGTGTCCATGATCGTCATGTCGGACGTAGTCGTCTCGGCGGGGCCGGTATGTCGGCCCCTAGCCTTCGGTCATATGGCCAGACGTATTCGTCGCGGCGGATCGGTACATCGGACTCGTACCCACGATCGGTGTCGTCATGTGGGTATCGTCTATCCCGGGCACGGACGTCCGGTGTGTCACGTGCGAGGTCTCGGGCGGGGCGCCGATCTTGACGATCCTCGTCTGGCCTCCAGTCGTGCTCCTCGTACTCGTCGTCATCGTAGGGACTCCTCAAACGATCTAGGTGTCGCGCGGCCTGGGATGGGTCGCGGGCTCGCTCAGGAGCCACGGGTGTCGGTACGACATCTGGTATGGGAGGTAGTGGGCGCGTGAGCAATCGCTCAACGCGCTCGAGGGTGTCGGCCACGGTGCGGAGGTACGCCCCTTGCTCCTCGGACGGGACCTCCCGAGGTCGGTGCTATCGGCGCGGTCGTCCTCGTGCGCGCCCTGCTCCTTGGCCGCGTGCAGCGGCGGCCCTGGGTGAAGTCTCGGCAACGGGAGCCTTCCCACGTGGGCGACGACTCGTCGTCGCCCTATCCTCATTTTCACTAGGTGACGAGGCACCTAGTGATCTCGGAGAGGTCCGAGGGGACCATCGGTGTCCACGGCGTGCACCGGTTTGCCCGCGAGGACGCGTCGATCCGGGGGCACTCGCGTCGTCGAGTGCGGTCCGGGCGGGGTCCGTAGGTGATTGTGATGGACCGCCTACGGACGTCGTGGGACGATGTTCCGAGAGGGCCGTGTGGGGGCCTCTCTCGTCGGGTGACGATATGGTACGTCGCAGGGAGGTCGAACCTCCGGGTTGCGCCAACCTGCTCGATCGCGTCTCAATGGCCATGCTCCTAGGGTATCCTAGATGGTTTTCGAAACAATGCGATGCAAGAATGACGTCTGCGCGCGGTCGGAGACGTGCTGTGGGCGTCCACAGCCGGGCTTTGATACCAATATGATGCAGGATGTACGTCTAGAATGTCGTCCCGTCGTCACCGAGTATGATGGCTCGGCGACGATAAAGGATACGTATCGGGAGCGGCGATGTTGTCGTCCGACGGTACCCTAACGGGTATGTAACTACGTGAATGCAGAATGACCTAAATATCGTACGTGCAGGCTCTGACTCGAGGGGCACCGAGCTCCAAGCTTGGACGGGTCATCGTGTGATGGCGACGGTGGCCTCTCGTACCTCGTCGGAGCGACGGAGGCGTCTACGGCCGAACGGACTCAATCCGTAGGGCTCGCACGTAACGGATGTACTCGTCCGCACCGGTAGAACACTCAAGACGTAGTTCTCTCGTTTAACCTCGCTCACCGACCTAGCCCGAGCACGGTGGGGAAGGGACGAAAATATACTGCAAAGGATAAAGAACGAGCGACGGAAGAGGACGGCGTACTTCGTCGACGAGGCTCGTGATGCAGGTTCTCGTCTTCGTCACTAGCGTACCGGAGCGGGTCGGGTGATGGGGCGCCGGAGAGATCACGGTGGCTCGACGTGCAGCAAAGTGCCGGAGCGACTCGTAAAGATGGGTCGTCAAGGGGTCTAGGCGTCCGAGCACCTTTCAAGCGGTGTTGGCGGTCACGCGCGGACGGCGCGGAGCGGTGCAGGGCGGCGTGGTCGTCGGCGAGCGGCGCGGTGGGACGACGTCGGTCACGGCGAGCGCGACACGGAATGACAGCTTGGCGAGGGCGTGAGCGGAGCGGCGGCACGGCGGTGCGGCGGCAGGTGACACGGCGGCGCAGCGGCGGCAAGGACGGCAGCGGCGCCGGATAACGCAGCGGCGCGCGCGCAGCGCCGGGCGGTGGGCGGGCGGCAACGGTGCGCTGGGCGGCGCGCGTCGCGACGGCGCGGGCGGCGCGCGATCGGGCGGCGGCACGTGGGGCGGCACGCTATCGGTGGCGGCACGTGGGCGGCGCTAACGAGCGGGCGGCTCTCGGGGCGGCGCGCGAACGGCGGCGGCGCGCGACGGCGGCGGCGGCAGCTCCCTTTCCTCCTTCCTCTCCCTCTCCTTCTTCTTCCCTTTCCTTCCTCTCCCTTCTCCTTTTTCTTCCCTCTTCTTCCTCTTCTTTCTGTTCTTCTCAAGACGAGGAACGAGACCCCAACCTCTATTCGAAGAAATGCCTCAAAGGAAAAAAACGGGTCTGAACCCTTAGGGCGCCCACTCTTTCCCTTATAAGGAGGGAAAGAGGGGCCCTAAATGGGCCAAACGAGTCCTCTTCGCAGGGCCCTTGCAAATGGGCTCTCCTTTACAAACAAAGATGAAAAATAAAATAAAGAAAAGGGGAAATGGAGAGACGAGCCAAGGGAATAGGCTGGAGAGAGGCCCATCCCCTTGACAGGAAAACCACGGACGTCGAACGTCATAAACACGACAAAACATGACAAAAATGACACAACTAGAACGGGAAAAATTAGAACACACGAGATAGAAAGCGATATGAACGAAACGATGACTGAGTGCCTTTCACCCGGTCATCGACATCGAGGGCGCGCGCGGTGCGGATGATGCCGATGACGACACTTGATGGCGTGCGCCATCAGAGATCAAAATGGAACAATTAAATGAAAAAAACTAAATGTATAGAGGTTTTTAAATAGCTGAATAACTTGAAAGCATTGGAAAATATAAATACCAAAAATATTTTATGTGGTATTTATATTGTCGAAATGGACTGAAACTTTCATTTGAATATTTTTGTATGTTAGATTTCATTGCTTAATTATAGCTCCAAAATAAGCCAACTAAAGTATTTGGTGTACTTTCACTTCTTCCTAATTTGTTTTTCAAAGAAACCAATTTTTTTAGACAAAATTTCTCATTGGTCCCTAAATCAGTTCATGGTTTAAGTTTTAGCTGATTTCTATTAATCTCATGTGTCCTCAAGTGCAAACACATTCGTTTCAGGGGGGCATAAATTTTAGACAACATGTCTATGAAAAGATGTTCATCCCCCTGCAAGATAAATATAATCTCACATTATTTCAAATGTCTTTGCCTATATACCTCTATTGAAATATGATAGTAGGACATTTGGACACATGACACTTACACGTACTGATAAATTCATTCCAAAGATACCCATAAGCATGTAGTGTCGGGAGGAAATTATCTGAGCTGAGTTGATGGAGCAAAATTTGGTTCTTAGAACATAAGCTGACTATATTTGGACCGTACTTAGCTTATTCAAAAATGTCAATTGAGTAAAATTTAGTAATGTCAATGGAGTAATATCGATTGAGTAATGCCAGGTGGAAATGATCTGAGCTGAGTTGATTGAGTAAAATTTAGTTCTTAGAGCATAAGGTGTCTATATTTGGACTGTACTTAGCTTTTTCAAAAATGTTTTCAGAAATGGGTTTCATTCAATATTTAGTGAGACATCTTAGCTGAGTTTAAATTCACTCTATTTGGTTTGAGTCCATTTGGATGAGTCATGGTTGGCTCAGTCCTGATTAAGCTGAACTGACCAAGCTTTCTTCCCTTGCCGTAATGTTTTTATCTCTTGGTCCATTTTACAACTATAATGTACGGGCGAATCGATACATTGTGAATCCTGGGAGCTCAATATGCAAAACCAATACATCGAGATGCTCTTGAAATAAATAAGCTTGACTTTTTTAAATACAAGGTATGATTTAAATAAACAATACATGTAAGAAATAAATGCCTAAACATTATATGAAGATTTATCCAAAATCATTATGGCGCAGCCAAATGAAGAAGAAAGGTTTGCCTTTGGTGAAACACACACCCAGGCTTTTGGAATTGTTAGAACTCTCATATCTCTTTTACATGACATTTTCAATGCTATTCATGATACTTGCGCGGTTGCTTATAGTATAACAACTTTTTGTTGGCAAATCAGTTGAATGTTTGGACATCGAATGTTTTAGGTTGAATGTTTGGACAGCCCCGTGATGGCATCGAGTAGGTTATTTTGGTCAGCCATGCGTAGGGTCCTGCTTGGTTAACCTCCCTGTCACTTGTGGTCATGTTGACTGCAGCTAACTGAAAATGAGAGAAATTGGGACTGTTTAGATGTAGTTTTTGTTGAACCATGACATTTTTCAACATAATATAAATATGAAAAAAAACTGCGCACCCGCAGAATCAAAGATTCAATGAAATTTACAGTTAAGATACTTTCTCTCTTTATTAGACTATGATGGTGCTGTTGACACTAAAAGGCAGAAAACACACCACGCAGTGTTTAAAGAAAAAGGCCCAACCATGTCAAAAGAGAAGTGGATATGGACTTGGAACCCCGATTACATGAAAACCTCTTGATTTGGACAAGAGTAAAGCTAGTGTAATGGAAAACGACAGATAGCGAGACAAAATGATTCAACGATATGGTCTTGATCACAAATATTATGAGACATATGGATTGTTGTATATCCTTACCTTCATATCACGGAGGGCTTCGTCGACACATGAGGACAAACAATCAGGATCGGGAATGATTTCAGAAGCAGCAAGAAATTGAAGATATGCTTTTTGATAATACGATATCATGTGCACCTGAAGAGGCTGCAAAACGGGACGAAAATAACATCATGACATAAACCCACTTTTTCTTAAGTAAAAAAAGACAAATTGGTAATTACTGTTGACTGTTTTGTTATTGTGACGCCAATTTTTATCACTGGGTTCCCCTTTAAAAAGATGGGGTTTGATGGACCCATCATATTTGAGAGTGTCACGCTTGTATGAGCAGCCATCCTATTGTGAAGCCGTTCGAGCAGCTGTATAGGAGAAAGTAAGATAAGACAGAGGTATTCAATATGGGTGACCTGAAATCTGTAGAAAAGCTGGAGTACGTTTTTATGAATTGAAAGAAAATTTTGTCTGAGTAATCTGAAAGCTTTGGAGTCTTACTTTTCCTCCGCTGGGACGCATTAAACGGTGGCACTTGAATGCGGTGAGAGCTTCGTTTGACTTCTTTTTCTTGTTCAACGTGTCTCTTACATTTCGCACATATTGAAGGGGATCCTTTGTCGGGCTCACTAGTTTCATTTGTATGTGAAGAACTGCGACCATGTTTCCCCATTCAATATCATCCCCTTCTTTTATTGATAACATTAATTCCTGTCAGATGGTCCATTTAAATAACTTTAATCGTAATAGTGTTTAAAGAACTTTTTTACAAAGTAAAAATTTTAATTGTTTATAATCAGTGATTCATGTTCAACGTAGATATTGAATCGGGAGTATCAAAATATGACCTTCGCCCCTTGTCCTCGTACGTTGAAGGCATTTCCCACAGATATTACCGCCTCTTTAAAGGGTTCTGCGAGCAGAAAAAATGGAAAGAGAAGGGTAATAATCTGCCGCACAGGATAATATAATTATGCTCGCATCTCAAAAAAACCATCTTACCATCGGGGGATTTCAAAAGCAGATACTTCGCAAGTCCACACAGCACTATACCCGAGAACACGTCATTAATTTTCTGCGAAACGAGAAATCGCATTAACGATCGGTAAACGACGTTTTTTTCAGCACGCCAGGACCATGTTTCATCATTAAAAAATGATTTTATCGCTGATGACCCTCAAATCAACGACGTGGCTCGACTTTTTACTTCAATTCAGCAGAAGTAAAAGTCAACATTGATGGACGGTCTCAACTACCGATGACTACCCATCAATGTTGACTTTTACTTCTGCCGATGACATCCCATCAACTAAACCATTAGTGATACATTATCAAAAGTTGAGACGGTTACGTGTACCAGATTCCAAATGTAATACTAATCTGCAGACATAGATAAATACTGAGGCGTAAATATTGACAGTGCAGTAGAGAATGTTACCGCGTTAAGCTTGTTCTTGACGATGATCATGTCATCCATAGATAGCGAAAGAGTTGCCAGCTTCCTTGGCATTAGGTGGACTCTCAGCCCTCCTGCGATAGAAGTCTTATCCTCCATCCTGTACAACGTATACTTCGCTTCGAAGACTGAGATGAGAAGCATGCGCCACGCAACCTTAAGAAGCCTACAAACTCCCAAAGGAGCACGCGCTATACTCCTTAATAAGCCCTCCTTATTCTTCCCCCCGACGATGCTTGGAATAACTGCACTTAAGTCCCCGCCTAAGTCGCAGCTGGCCAGGAAAAGGGCCAGGAGAGAGACACAGTCGCCGAGAGCATGGTGCAGTCTCAACACGATGCACCGCCGCCTCTGAGAGAGGATGTGTATCTCCCAAAGAGGTTTGTCTCTTGACATGGCGGGCCATGATGCTAACTCTGCAACGTATGCATTAATGTAGGTCTCGCTCGTCTCACCGTGTATATTTTCGACGTCCAGCTCTTCAGGCAATATGATAATATGGTCGTCGATGTGGATCTCTGGCAGTTCCTTCCAGCGCATTCGTCCACTGCGGCGGGTCACCTGCGCTTGATTAGAAAAGAATTAGATTCAGAGGGTATATCTCTATCAACGTAGTCTTCGCCAAGGTCGTGACGGATCACAGACGAAGGAATAGGACGGAAGAAATGTCCATCACATACTATGCAGTTTAATCTAATTTGGAGGAAGCGGGTTACGGAAGGGACGAAGGAAGGGACAGAGCCGCAGCATTCATCACCGCGTTTAGCTTTGGTGATTTGGTTGAGGAATGTTGGAAATTGGGAGCTTAACGATAACATTGTCGGACAAAAAGGAAGGGTGACGGTTGAACTTGACGATGTGCCGCAGATTGTTGCGGCTGTCCTTCAACGTGAGAAGTGATTTTGCTAAAATTTGGACCAGAAAACATGAACGTTATGATCTTCGTAGACATCGTTGATAACATGATAGACGTTAAAAGTCAAGGACGTCGATATAACTTGTTAACCACTGGGTCAAATCACTAGTCATCGGATCATCGGATGCGATGGAACCTATGATATAGTTTGGGGACAGAGGACAGCGCCGTTTTGATACCGAAACGGATGTAAACTGGTCGTCTGTAAAACAAAAAAATGAAGCGGAGTTGAATAACTGAACGAATGGGGAACTGATCAGGGGTTTTGTTCTGACTTCCGTTCCAAGGTCGGGATGAATGACGGACCACTGACTGAGCTATGCCCCGTCCCGTCTGTCATCTGGACGCTAACTAAATGATCGATATCATCTTACCGGCACAGAGCGCAGGAGGGGGCAGTTTGAAACGGATATCTTCATGGCCGACTTTACTGCACCGACGTCCACGGGGCGTTGAAATATAACGAAGCTAATGATTACCATCTCACGCTTCGGCTCGCTAAGAAAGATATGTGCCACCGGCGAGAGCGGCGCTTCGTACATGCCGCCGTTTCTTCCTTTTTCCATGACAACGCTCTCTCTCTCGCCCTATCGATTCATTTGACTGATCTTATCGATCTTATATATGCTGGGAATAGAGCATTGACCTCTTTGTGTTGTGAGACTTCTGACATGTCGATAAATCCGATCATTAAGGCAAATGGCGTATATATCTTCGTTGTCGCTTCGGTAATGATTAAAGGAAATGATTGTACTGGATTGCAAGGCCAAGGCCGTGGCCGACTGCAAAGTTGAGTGATAACATTTAAATTGCAATAACGGAGTATAGAGATAGCAGTCAGACCCAGACGGGGTCCAGCTCGTGCAGTGGGTCTGTATATGACCTTTAAAATTCACTTCTGTCGTTCCATATAGAGGGATAGATGGGTAATCAATGAACGGCTTCTAGGTGGTGGAGTCAATAAAATACAATTTCAAGGAACGTGGGTATTTATAGATATGCATCAATCTAGGTCCACAAATTAGTTATGCCAGAAATACGAAGGTTTTTTAATGGGAGGAAACACGGTGCTCGGTATTGAAGAATTCAACTCGGCGACCATGTACGCCTCCGCCATACCTATTACATTTTACATCATGTGTATCTAGTAATATTTGAACATATACCCTTATATGCTCGATGCAGATGGGAGGCTTGGATTTAATGTAGGTTACAGGATAGAGATTGTTAGGATTAAAGCGAGTCATAGGATCCAATGTAGAACGATTGGTTACAATAGTTAGGATGCGTAGACAAAAATAATGGCTGACCACTTTCTATTACATTAATAAACCTACGTACGATCTAAGAGGTGGAATACAATGAATTAATAACTTCTAAGGCGTCTTCTTCCTTCTCTATCTCCATTCTCTTTTGCGATTTTCTCTCCACACAATATGGCGGATCTTTTCACTGTATCAGAACCACTTTCAACCTACGACTAAAGAGGCCTTCATCCGGAAATCTATCGGAATGGCATTAACTAGAGGAATGATACTTCTTACAGGAAACTCGCTGTCTGTGAGGCTGTAAATGGCATGTAACAGTCTTGGAAGTGGGGACTGACAACCGTCATCTGTCATGTCAGACGTCATGGTGACAGCAACTAAATTAGCGACCCCTGACAGTGACGGGGGCCTTGGACGGGTGACATGACGGGACGCATGTCATGGATGACGGCCCTGGCGGCTTATTTCGAAACCTAAAAAATTGTCAAAAAAGCTTAAAAATCGTTATATTGAAGCTTTCCGACGACGGAAACTTTGCCATGTGGCATCGCTAACTAGATCTTTTGGTATTTTGCCGAAAAGTCCATGCATTAATTTACGCGCGCAAAAGGATGCCGCCCAAAAATAATTGAAGATATGCCCTCCGGTTCTCTCTCCTCCATATTTACCTGAGAACAAGCATAGAAAATCACCATCCCACGTGGTGGTCAAGTCGTCCGGTGATAGGGCCGTGATGGGATGCCGCAAGAGGGATGCATGATGCGAACGTGTGTGGTTTATTTTAAATTCCAGGACGTGTGACGGGACAGTGATGTGACGAAACTTTTTTTCACGTCACCGCCCATCATGGCTCGTCATCCGTCCCAGCACGTCTGGTGCGTCACATCCCATGCGCGCATTCCCAAGTTGGGAGAGCAGCATTTTAACAGTGCTTAATGGGTATGATCTATTTCATTTTACTAAAAGTACGGCCGCAAAATTCCTTTATTTAGTTATAATGGGAATTTGATGCAGGATGATTAGGGTATGACAGGGTGATGCAGGATGGCTAGAGGAGACGAGGACAGGGTGACAATGGGAACCAGATACTAGGATGACAAGGGGAGGGATGAGATAAAATAGAGCACAAATCACACGATCGAATTCGAAGATTTAAATCCAGTGAAAATAATGATGGTGCATCCCCTTTCCTCGTCGAGGGTGGGAGTACTGTCTTACAGCCACCGCAGTGAAAACAAAGCAACACATTCAATAAATCTGAATGACAATCGCTAGAAGATTCAAAGACCTATTCAACTAGTCACTTGAAGATTCTAAATCCGATCAAATCCGACGGCGGTGGAGGAACACTTGAAGAACACTGAAAGAAGAACACGAACACCAAAGAGTGTAGAAGTACCTCAGCACTAGATAGTGCATGAAGAGGCTGCAGGAAATTCTCGACGCGTCGTTGGTGGGACGATTGACGTGCGCTTCGATAGGGTGTCGATGATCCAACTATGCGGTCAGTTGGCAAGGGGTCCAGGGGGGAGTCGCCCCCTTGCGGGGTTTGGGGCAGCGCCCCGAAACCTAAATGGCATGCGCAGCGACAAGTGGCTATGAGGGCGTCCGGGGCATGGCGGGCGCGCACGGGCAGCCAGGGGCTCGACGGGCACAGGCGACCGGGGCACAGCAGGCAGGGGCGATCAAGGGGCGCGGGCAGCCAGGCGTGCGGTGGGCACGGTAGGTTGGGGGCAAGTTGGGCGCGGACGGCCGAGCGCGTGGCTAGCGCAGACAGCCAAGCGCGTGGCGGGTGCGGGTGGCCAGGGGGGAGGGCGCGGGCGTCCGGGGCCTGATCGTGCAGGTGGGTTTAAAAAGCCTTTGCACAACAACAAAGGAAGTAGAGGCGTATGTGTTTAATGAAGACAGAGGTCTAATTGACACATCATATAGGCGTAGTAGGACCTCCCTCGGGGAGGAAGTAGCATCAGTTCATGAACTTGTAAAGGCTATATCTCGTTCACCTCAAAAGAGGCCACACTACACGCAAATACGCAAGCCACTTGGGAAGCCAAACAATAACAAAGCACTCTTAGACTGCGCAACAAGATGGAATTTGACGTAAACTATTCTACGGGGCAACATAGATAGTGCATGTGCTCATATCGACGATCGTGAAGAATTACATCTTAGAGGTTAGGGAGTGGATGATGTTTAAAGATTTTTGTAACATATTATCAGTATTTCTTGAGGCAACTAACTCCTTAGTAGTTCTAAGGTTGTCACTACAACTCTGGTGCTTGTCATGATCAATACTATTTTGGATCACCTTAACGATGTCTGGGAACGATTTGGCAATGATGGTATTTTTGTCGTAATGTGGATGTTACCAGGCTCACAATGGGAATCCATTTGGGAAGCATGTGAGGCCATGAAGTTCAAGCGAGTATGAGAGTATCATATGCCGTAATAAATGAGCTGCAGCAGCAACCTTTCTTGATCCCTGAACAAACGTGGCTTTGATTGATCCTCGAAGCCTTGAAAACTCCATTGTGTACCTGCAATTTTGTCTCCATATGTCCCCTACTCATGACGACCATCCCAATCTAATGGATGTGCACGAGTCTATAGGGCATCTGAAGCATTCTCCTGCAATTGCAAAGACAATATAGGAGGCCAAAGCTAGCATTAAACCAAAGCTGAAAACTGGACCAGAAGAGAAGGTGAATACCCTCTGAATTGGTGGATGGTCACTGGTGTATGCACTCATCCACATCTCAGAAAGTTGGCCGTGGAGTACCTCTCTGTGCTAGCAACAAGTACACCATTGGAGAGACTCTTTTCATGGGGTGATAAGGTTGTGCTACCCCAAAGATCAAGCCTATATGTAGAGAGTATTGAGGTGTTATGTGCATTACATTATCGGATGTGCCCGACAACTCCACCAGATTATATAAATGATGTATCTTTAAACATGAACGGGATAATTATTCGGTTAATGATTTTTCAATATTTTAATTTCAATCTAACTCTACTTAAATACGTTATTGTGGCATCATTCCACGAGTTAGGCATGAAGGTTGAACGTCTTCAAAACATTATATACATCCTTCTCTATGGAGATTTTAATCTGTTAGTGTTGAAAACAATTTTTACTTACACAGTCTACCTTTGAAAGTATGGACAAAAAGAGAATCCACAGTCATTTATCTACTCACTTTCATATTCTTCCTGAATAATTGTTTATCAGGTTTTTATTATTATCTCTCTTGATCAGTCACGAGGATATCTACTTTTCATTGTCATTTTTTCCCCCTATTGATTTTTTTGTTTATTTTCTGTTTTTGATCTTTTCTGATACTTTTCATGGATTGTTGTTTTTTGTGGAACAAAGTCTGCTTTATAACTTAAATCTCATTTTTTCAGTTTTCTTCTGCACGTGATCTTTTTTTCTTCTAATTTGTTTTTCTCCTCTTCTCATAATGATTTTTTGATGTTTCAGTTGACTTCTTTGTTCACATCTCTTTTTTGCTCTATCATTTTTCTTCTCGTTTCTGCTGTTTTTTCAGTGTCTGCCTTCTCATCTGTTTTTGCATCTGGATCCTTTTCCCATCTGTTTGTTCCCAATGTCTGATCTTCTCTACTATGTTGTTCTTTCTCTTCTCGTGCTTAAATGATCCTTTTGATCTCACTTTTTGGTTTTTTTTCTGTTTTCTATCTTCTTTTGATATTTTCTCTGGATTTTGTTGCTCTTATTATTATTATCAGTACCATTTTTTCCTTATCTTTATCCTTTTTATTTGTTTTTTCTCTATCATCCGATCTTCTCCACTCTGTCATCCTTCTCCTCAAGTTTGATCCTTCGCCTTCTGATCTCGTTGTTTTTGTTTTCCTTGTGGCCTTTTGTTTATACCTGTGGTTTTTCCTCTGGGCTATATGGTGCTCATCAATATCATCACTTTGTCGTTTATTTTGTCATCTTGATCCTCTTTAGGCCATTTTTATCTTTTTCCTTTTTCTCCTATTTTTTTTACTTTTAATATGTTTGTTTTTTATCTCTTCTCAATGGCTTTTGAATTATTTCTTTTTCATGTTCTCATCTGTGGACCTGTTTTTTAAATTCTGATTTTATTGTAATTATTTCTTTCTCCTAATTAGTTTTGAGTTCTGGTCGTGTTATTCTCTGGCAAGTTGATTAATGGACTTTTTGTCTTGTTGTTCTGGGGCAAGATGGTCATTGGACTTCAAAGATTAAGAGCCGGGACTCAATACCGTGTGTCAAAACATATGTACTATCAGTAGGAAAGTTAACAAAATTTTGGTTTTTTTTGTATATTTAGATGCACGGCATAAATTTCATTTGTGATAGAGCACACGCCTAGTTAATGTAATATTTTTTCCATTCCTCCAGAATTATATACATCCCATAATGTAGATGATGGATATTATGTGGCCGTCAAGCCAATCACGCTACCATGTTTATTTAAGTTCATGGAATAAAATATTTGTTTTCATTATTATTTTGTGTGATTTTTATAGTGAAGTCCATGAATATGTGCAATGACTTAGTGAATTATGATGAGATCATAATGCAGTGATCATTAGTATTTAAACATGTATTCTAGATATTCCTATTCGATGGATAGTTGAGACGGACATCGAATTATTCTGATAGAAGAGCTCTAGCCGATCCTACTTATACGATAAGTATAGCTGATCCTATAGCTATTAGTGTGGCGACACTAAGGACAGATAATGGGTGTTCTTTGGAGAAAGAGTTCATTGAATTGATCCATATGAATCCCTGAATGGTATTATGCCTAAACGCCAATCAGGTTGATTCAAGTCACGGTTGTATAAGTGATCCACTGACCTAAGACACCAAGGACATCTCGTGAGTGGACGACTATATTTTGACTATGACTTATGAGCCTCTAATCAAGGGATTCAAATAACTTATAGATCGGATGTAGTAAGAAACTTACAGAGATGATTGAGTGGTCAAGATAGAATCCTCCACCTCGGTATAAGAGGAGATTGAATCGAGGAAGACAATGCAGGAAAATCCCTGGCCAGGGCAAGAAGAAATTTAGAGAAGGCATTCTACAATGATCCCCATTACGCATTAGTACTAATCGAATGATGCATTAGGGTTTGATAATAAACCATACCCTAAGTCGTTTGAGAGTCTCTCACAGATGATGGATTATACATATACAATAACCGATGACGGTAAAGGTTCCATGAGAGCGTTCAAGACAACTAGATAACTTCTAGAACACGAGGTGTAGCTTGGCACCCACGGGCCGGAAATTTAACCTATCGCTTGGGTTAAATCGATCCTTATTTAAGTAATCTAAATGTTGATATAGTCGATTAATAATGTAGGTCAATAAATGTTATTGTGCATTAAAGTTATTAACTAGAACGATACATGGGCCTAGATGGTCACACGAACAAGGTCATAAGGGCATTGGTAGAAATATTTTATTTAGGAGGGTTTTTGAGAAAAACCTTAAGTGAAATATATAAGAGGGGAAGGGGTCTCATTTGACGCACCCATGCGAGCCTGATTTGAGAGCCCCTCCCTTTCTTGACTCTCTTCTCTACTCATCCAAGGAAGAGTGTCTTCATGGTGAGGAGATCTTCTAGATTTTCAAGAAGAGTTGAAGAAGAAAATGTGGAGATCCAAGAACTGATTGATCGCGGTGATACTTCTAGAGGCCGGACGAGTGAACAGCTTCAAAACGATCTTGAGTGGCAAAGTCAAGGGTAGAACAAGTTCCCCAAAAGGTACTTTCAATTTTTGTTTTAAAGATCGATTGAGAATCGATCGACTATGCTTCTGCATCCATGGAAACGTGATTTCCATGGACGAACCAAGGCACCAAACTCAACAGTATACCGCAACGACTTTGATATTTGCGTCCCAAAGTTTTCGACCCCAAAACTCAAATTTCTCATCCCAAAGCCATTGTGAAGGAGTTCAACTCACCATCGATACACCACATCAGTGAAGCAACTAGTGGCTAGTAAAATAAGGACACATATCATATACTCGTTAAGAGAACTAGTGGCTAGGATTCAATATCAGAAAAGATAGATGGTTAGGATTTCACATAGCTAAGACACAGTTAGACGTACATGATGAAATCTAGATAAGACATGGATAGATGGTTACGAGTTGATCCAGCAGAACTGTTACACGACATTTGAACATTCTTAATGTCTCAGATCGTTAAACAACCTTAACATCTTAATTTAGGTATCACATAAATATTATAAATAGAAACCAACATGTATCACTTTAATTTGCAGAATAACAAGGATCTCTATCTCTTGTCTTCTTGAGAAATCTTATTCTCTCTCTCTCTCCCTCGCTCGTTCTTTCTGTCTCTTTTATCTATCCCAACTTCCTCTCTTCTTTCGTCATTCATGCTCGTGCACCTGGCTCAATGAATTTCAGCATGGTATCAGTGCCACAAATCATCAAGTCAGAAGACACATCCATTGTAGTCACGGCTTCAACTTCTTCAGCCGTTATGAGAAGTGTTGACATCGCCGGTCAAGTCCCTGTAAATATTCTGCCAAGAGCCATAGTACTAGTCAGGCTCAACGACGAAAACTATTAGACATGGAAGAGTTCGATTATTCCAACCCTATATGGGTATGAGTTAATAAATTTTGTTCTAGAGGACCCACATCTTGTTTTGCTTCAAGATCCACAGGGGAGCATCGTCGAGAATCCGCAATACAGGCAGTGGTGGACGGCGCCTGCGGATGCTGGCCGACAGAGATGCCTGGAAATGGACATCACCGCTGGTCGGGGCGTGCGGATCGTGTGCTGGCCGATGGTGGGCAGCGGGTCCCCGGGGTGGGCGGCCGCCGCACGCGGAGCGTCCGCGGTGGACGGGGCCCTCGGATGGGCGTCCCTGCTGTAGCGTCCGCAGTCGAAGGCGGCGGAAGGGGCCCTCTGATGGGCATCCCTGCTGGTCGGCGGTGTCCGGATTAGGCGCTGGCCGCTGGCAGGACAAGACCCTGAGATTAGGGCGCCCGCGTCGCGCGGGCGGACGGGCGGAGCGTCTGCGGACGCTGGCCGGCGGAGATGCTCCGGAAAGGGTCGTCGCCGCTGGTCGGTAGCGCGCGGGCCGAGTGCAGGCTGTGGCGGCCGCGCGCAGATCGGCCGCGGTCGAAGGGAGCGGAAGAGGGCACCCTGGAGGGCGTCCCTGCTGGTCGGTGGTGTCCGGACGGGGCGCCAGTCGCTGGCGGGACGAGGCCCTGGGGTTAGGGCGCCCGCGACGTGTGGGCAACGGCGATCGGCGGGCAGCGACAGCAGTGGCAAGCTGAGGTGCTCGGCGGTGGCGAGCGTCGGCGAGTGACAACGGGCGGCCGGAGGCGAGCCGCGGCGACGAGCGGAGGTCAAGGCGGCCCATGGATGCGGCAGAGGCGGCGGCGGCGAGCAATGGCGACGGCGGCGGGCGACGGCGGCGACGACCCACTGAAACCCTAACGCTCCTCCTCTAGTCTCTTTTTTCGTCTTGACGGAAATGCCCCTTCGGATCAGCATTTTTACCTCCTAGTGCCCTTACTTGAATCCGAGTTGGCACCGAGTCGACTCGGTCGTGACTCGTCGTTCTAATAAACCTCTAGAAGTTATCCACTCTAATTTATGGGGGCCCTCCCCAATTCTTTCAACCTTTGGTTTTTCGTATTACGTTGTGTTTATTGATGACTATAGTAAGTATGCATGGCTAAATCTATTAAAACGAAAAACTGAAGTACAATCAAAATTTGTTGAGTTTCATAAAAGAGAAGAAAATCAATTTTCTACTAAAATAAAATTCTTTCAGTCAGATTGGGGAGGACAGTATCAATCGCTCCACCCAATCTTAACTTCCCAAGGTATTATTCATCGAGTATCATGTCCCCATACTCTTGAACAAATGGGGAAGCAGAAAGTAAATATAGGAACATAGTGGAAACAGCTTTGGCATTACTCAGTCATGCTTCAATGCCAAGAAATGTCTAGGATGAGGTAGTAGCTACAGCTACATACTAATTAATAGACAACCAACTACTATTCTAGAAAACAAATCCCCGTCTGAAATTTTGTATAAAACCAAACCAGATTATTTTTTCTTAAAGGTTGTTGGATGTGTTTGTTATCCATATCTAAGTTCTTATTTACAACATAAGCTTGATTCAAGGTCAAAAAATGTGTCTTCCTCGATACAATTCAATGCATGTTGGTTACAGGTGTTTGTCACCTCAGTCAGGTAAGATTTATATTTCAAGGCATGTTGTTTTTGAAGAAGATACTTTTCCATTTTCATCTAGTTTTACTCAGTATAAAGGAATACTTGGATCGTACTCATCTATAGCATCCAGTATCCCAGTAATATATAAAACACAAAGAGGTTTATTATCAGAACAAAACTCTGCAACTGATAATAATACCTTTGTGGTTTATACTGATAACATTCTTCAATCACCTACACCAGACCCAATATTAAATGTGGAAGGAGACAATCAAGTGTCGACCTTAGTATTGAATAGAAATACAAAATCATCTGATTCAGTGGATCTCACTCTGCAAGAAATTTCCATTACTCTTGATCATACTCCTCAACCAGGTGAAACTCTCAAAATTAAGAAACTTAGTGATATATACTATCATGAAAAATCCTTTATCTTTCTCCGCTATCAAACATCCTATTCCAAAATGCTTATTTACCGGTCAAAAATACATTGAACAGACTACTTAAATCAAAGCATCCAAGAATGACAACTGGATGCAAGCGATGAAAACTGAATATGATGCACTTATGCAAAACAAAACCTGGGTTTTGGTTCCTATAAACCAACATCTTCATTTCCTCACGTGTAAATGGGTATACAAACTCAAGTACAAACCTGATGGAATTATAGATAGATATAAGGTTCGATCAGTGGCTACAGGGTTCAATCAGCAGGAAGGATTTGATATTCTGCAAACCTTTTGTCCAGTAGTAAATCACACTACAATATGTTTACTTCTGTCATTAGCTATTAGCAAGAATTGGAAGATTCATCAGCTTGATGTGTCGAACGCATTTCTGCACGGGGAGCTGGAGGAAACAGTCTCTATGGAGCAACCTCCAGGTTTCAAAGATACATCCCATCCTAATTCAATTTGCCTACTCACGAAATCTTTTTAAAAAATCGCCTCGAGCATGGTTTTTCAAGTTATCCTCATCACTACATTCTCGTGGGTTTTGCCGGTTCTAAAATCGATACATCTCTATTCTTCAAGCGTGAAGGCATTCCAAATTTTATTCTAATATATAATGTTGATATTTTAATTATGTCCCCATAAACTAATGAAATTCAAAATATCGTGTTTAATTTGCATAAATAATTATTCATCTGTGATCTTGGGCCACCTAAGTACTTCCTTGGAATAGAACTTGTACCACATCAAAAGGGATTTATTCTTACTCAATCAATGTATATTTTATCTATACTTCAATGATCCAACATGGAAAATTCCAAACCGTTATCAACCCCCATTGCTTTGCATTCAACAGCTAAAGCTGAAGACAAAACAATGAACTCTTTGAGTGATGCCGAGTATAGACCTATAGTTGGAGTTCTTAAATATTTAATCCTCACAAGACCTGATATTGCATTTTAAGTGAATAAAGCATGTAAAAAATGCATTCACATGGTTCTAGGGATTGGATTGCTCTCAAACACATACTTCGTTATCTCAAAGGCGGTCTTCCTCATGGATCACTAATTCATAAAATATCTGACTCTAACATTAGTGTTTTCAGTGATTCTGGCTGTGCAGGTGATCAAGAAGACAGAATATCAACTAGAGCATACCTAATCTACATTGAAAAAATCTTGTATCATGGAGTTCGAAAAAACAGCCTACGGTAGCCAGATTGAGCACCGAGGCAGAACATAAAGTAGTTGCAAATGCAATTGCTGAAATTCTTTGGATTCAGTGATTATTGAAAGAACTAAAAATACAATCTGAATCCATACCAACATTGTGGTGTGACAATGTTGGCGCCACATATCTAGCTGATAATCCAGTGTTTCATGCTAGGATGAAACACATAGAAATTTATTATCACTTCATACGTGAACCAGTCGTTGCTAAAGCACTTAAAGTGTTAAACTGTAAACAGTGATAATCAGTTAGCAGATTTATAGACCAAACCAATTGCAAAGATCTTTTTTTCGTTTCTCAGGTCCAAGCTCAACATCATCTCTGACCGCGATGATCTTATGGGGGGGTCTGAAGGAGTTCAACTTGCCATCCCTACGCCACGTCAGCGAACCAGCTGCTAATAAGATTTAATTTAAGATTAGACTAGTAAAATAGCGGCACGTATCATATACTTGTTAAGAGAACTAGTGGCTAGGATTCAATATAAGAAAAGATAGATGGGAAGGATTTCACATAGTTAGGACACAGATAGACGGACAAGATGAAATCTAGATAAGACAAAGATAAATGGTTAGGATTTGATGCAATAGAGCCGTTACACGACGTTTGAATAACCTTAACATCTCAGTACCATAACATCTATATTTAACTATCACATAAGTAATATAGATATAAACCAACATGTATCATTTTAATTTGCAGAATAACAATGATCTTTCTCTCTCGTCTTCATGAGCAATCTTATTCTCTATCTCCCTCTCTCGTTATTTCTTTCTCTGTTATCTATCCCAACTTCTTCTCTTCTTTCTTGATTCACGCTCGTGCACTAGGCTCTATGAATTTCAACAGCCTTGACTCAAAATCCTGGAATCCATTGAAAGTTTGATGCGCCCGTGTGCTACAAGCCTACAACGTGTACGGGGTGCTTAAAGACAGCTATCACTTCAACTGCACCTTCGTGATGAGCCCAGGCAAGAGTAGTTCCTCCAATAGCACATCCAGCTCATGGAGCGTGGCCTCCGCCGTCTCCAGTTCCAGCCCAGTGGAATCAACTCCATCGTCTAGCTCAGGGAACTCCGTGAAATGCGCAAGCGCGAGCTCCACGCCATCTCCGCCCGCGTCCTTTCCTTCACCTGCAAGGCACCCCCTCCTCCTCTTCCTTTTTTTTGATGGACGGATGATGTTTTGTCAAGAGTACTTGTCAATGGTTTTCGACAGAAGGAGTACAATGGTCATCAGAGACCATACGGCCGCCATCAAGGACAGGGTCTCCAAACGTTAATAGAAGCATTGGGAACTATTAACGATATGATGAATAATCATGATCTACCGCTGGATTTTATTTGAATTATTTAATTATGTTGTATACTTAAGGGACATCCATCCCTATAAATTGCAGTATATATCGACTGTATGGTGTGATCGTTTCAGAATGCAAATCTTTCTCTTCTTTGTTTTCTATAGTTGAGTGTTGATTTCTCAACACTCAAGCACTAACATGGTGCGGATGCCTTTTTTCATATGCAACCCTCTTGTACGATTATTTTGACATATGCCCTTGGAACGTCTCTTATTTTTTACCGTTGTAAATTGGTCCGCTTTTAAAGATCCAAACCCAATATGTATCTCTATAAAAGGGGTCTCTCCCCTATCAAATAATGTAACGGGATTTTCTCCTCCTCTTCCTCCAAGTCTTCCTTGTTCTTCTGCTTACTCTTTGATGCCCTAACCAAACACGCCTGGAAAAGCTTCAAGAGAGAGATCCAAGGGCGCAGGAGGAACTACATGGTATCAGTACGACATCCAGGTGCTACATCTCTTATTTCTCTATGCTTAATGTATGATACCTGTACGATCTTTGCGAGATTGGTGGCGCCCATATTGCAAACTGCATGTTTCTTTATTTTTTGAGGGAGAGCTCTTGTTAAAGCCATACCCCTCCTTTAATTTGTGGGGAGAGCTCCTGGATAGAGCCATACCCCTTATTTCGTGGGAAAATTTCATGGATAGAGTCATTACCCACTTTAGCGCTTCACCTATTGTTGGAATATTCAATAGAAAAAACTCACTTTTTGTGTGTGGGTAGCTACTCACCAGTATTTGGCTCATCTCAATGGCCTACGAACTACCCATCCTTTCTCTTGTTCCAGTCCTCTCCTCATCTGAATAAACAAAAAAGGTTTTTGAACTTCCAAAAACTCCAGAGCTTTTCAAGTTAAAATGCCCAAACCTTCTGAAATGGGCTTACTATGTCAAGATGATATTACCTGGACGACGCAAGCTTAAACACCTTTCTGATGATCCTCCGCACCCTTCTAATCCTCTACATGAAAGCTGGTTAGAAGCTGATGCATTGATTAAGGGATGGATGTTGGATACAATAGACACCACTATAGGTCGTCACCTCCTAAGGCTTCCTTCACTCAAGGATTTTGGGACAGAGTACATCATATGCATTCTAAAAGAAATGATGAATCCCACATTACATGCCTGGTGATGAAGTGTATCAGTCTTACTCAAGGTGATATGAGGGTAGTTGAATATGCCTCTTCCTTGGGGTCGATATGGAATAAGTTAGACTATTACCGCCCGGTCAAAAAACCAGACTGCGAAAAGCAAGCTCATGTGCTAGATGACCGAGTTCACAAATTCATTGCTGGCCTCAACTCCCAATTCGATACTTTTAGGACCATGTTTAAATGGTCCTCAGCATGATGGCTTTACTAGAGGAGATTTGACTGAAACCATTAGGAGGACATGACCTCAACATGACAACCACTGCTTTTGGATCCTGGTCGATCAGTCAGAATGCTGCCAATTTGGCTCAGACCTTATCTAATGGAGGGGGAACATTCCAAGCTCATCAGAATGCTATGGGAATTATCAACCAAATAGATGATCCCAAGGCAAAACTTTGGTGTTCATGTTGCCAAAAACCAGACATGTTCGGGAGACATGTTGGAAACTACATGGGAAATCTCAATTCAACCCAAGAAAGGCCTTCATCCGACAAGTTGGAGATAATCCAGGCTGTCACTTTACTCACAACCAAGTCCTGCTTCCTGGGCCACCCTCTGGTGAAACTGCTTTAGTCCAAGGTAGCTCAGCTTCTCCTTCCATAGCGGGACCAGCCGAAACTACATCAACAAAGGAAGTGGAAAAATTGCGCAGTGAACTGGAACAACTTTGAAAGCTTTTAGCTGCTACATCCATTGCAACTCCATCCAAAGCTCCATCTAGTAAAATCTCTCCTTGCCATTCTATTTCATCTATTAAAATACCAGTAGAGAATGTAAATGAGTGCTCATTGCAAGTCAAGCAAACCAATTATTTTACTATACATGTGGCTTTTACAAGTTTTGATTCTATATATCCTGTTAATAATATCGGTTAGTGGATCTTGGATTCTGGTGTGACTGACCATATGCCACCCCATAGACAGTTATTCATTGATTATAAACTATTTCCTCTGGATAAGAGTGTCCTTACATATAATGGGAATTTAGATCCTATTACTGGTATAAGTACCATACGTGCACCCAGAATCAGGAAATATGAAAATGTACTACATGTACCACATTTATCTGCTAACCTCATCTCCCTTAGTCGCTTACGAAAGTCCATTACACATGATTTACTCATCACAAAGCATGGGTGTTTTGTGGTGAATAAGATGACAGGGTGGCAGATTGGACTCCTCGCAAAAGAACAAAATGGCTGATACTTTATCATGGAGCAGTCACAGGAGAAAGTGATTCTAGTGACTCCGACACTCTCCACAACAACACAACATTGACACAAAAGGCCATTTTACTTCGTCGCCGTCTGGGGCATCCCAGGGTGTCCACGTTGTGACATTAATTTCCCCAGTTATCTCATGTTCTAATAAACTTCATTTGGTTTGTGATGCATGTCAACGGGCTAAGCATATACGTGCTAGTTACCCATCGAGTTTTCATCATTCTCCCTTACCTTTTATATTAACTCATAATGAAATTTGGGGCCCATCTCAACCTCTACTTGTGGAGGGAAACGTTGGTTCATCACTTTTATTGATGATTATTCAAGGATCAACTAGGTATATCTGATGGCCCATAAGGCAGAATCAACCCAAATTATCATTAATTTCTTCCAAATGGTTAAACTTCAGTATAACAAAGGGATATGCCGCTTGAGATCAGACAGTGCAAATGATTATATAAATAACAATCTTAAACTATTTTTTGCTACGTAAGGAGTTGTCCAAGAGACGTCATGTGTCAACACACCACAGCAGAACAGAGCGGAAGAGAGGAAAAATCATCGCCTTTTAGATGTTACTAGGGCTCTGATGCTTCAAAGTAATGTACCAGAATTCTTATGGGGAGAAGCCTTATTGACCGGTACTCACTTAACTAATCATTGGCCGACTAAGGTCTTGAATGGGGGTAGACCCATTCAAGAACTTGGGAAACATGTTCCCCCAGTCCGAATACAATCTGAGTTAGCTCTAGAGAATTTGGATGTGTGGCATATGTACACTTATTCCCTGCCACAAAATTATCTCCACGTGGACTGAGGTCTGTTTTTCTAGGTTAAACTAACTTGGAAAGGTTATAAGTGCTATGACCCCTTCGATAAGAAATATTAGGTTACAAAAGATGTCACATTCTATGAACAACTATACTGTTATGGAGGTCCCACCGAGATTGAGTGATTGGGGGTAACCCATGAATTGAGGGGGAATGTGGCTTGGATCGAATTCTTTCTACATTACAGAGTGCACCTTGTGATACACAGACAACCCTAAAACCTTTGAACTCATCCAACCTACAGTCAGGATCTAGGGCAAGATATGGACAAGTGTATTTGAGGAAAAGACAACAACTTAGTGTTGGGTTCTAGAGGCCTTGACATTAATGAACAAAACAAAACATTCCGTAGGGGAAGCCTTGAACGGAATTGAACGGCATCAACAAGAACATTAAAAACGAGTACCTTTCGGCGGATCGCATCTGTGATTTCTTGGATCCCGGAGTGAGCCGAGTCAAGTTGCTCACGTGTGCAGCCTCTAAACGTATCCACGCGGTCCTCGGCACGTTGGATCTCCTCCTCCTCGCTGACAAGCACCGTTTAATCTCCGTCGTCATCATTACGTCGTCCCGATCGCATCGGGAGGAGAAAGCGTGTGGGGAGAAGGAGAGAATGGAAAGGCCCTGAAAAATTCTAGCTTGGGTGAATTTTGTTCGCGCCTTCGATTTATACTAAGTGGATATTTTCATAAAACCCCAAAATTTAATATATCTTTCAACGTCCAAAATATTTGCGTGTGACCCTCTAGCCCATGTATCAGTCTAGTTAACAACTCTAGTGGCCCAATAACCTTTATTGGCCTTCCAAATTAATCAACTATATCATCGCATAGATTAATTATTGTCGGATCGATTTAACAATCGATAGGTCGAGTCTTCGACATGTTGTTGCGTTACAACTCTTGTCTAGAAGATACAAAGGAGTGTTATCGACTCACTCATGGAACATGTTCATCATCAGTTCGTGTATGTATAATCCCTCATCCATTGACGCTCCTTGGGCGGCGTAGGTATGGTCAATTGTCAAACCCTAATCGGTCATCCGAGTTAGTACTGATACATTTGGAAATCATCAAAGAACTCTTCTCTGATATTTCACTACCTTGGCCAAGGACTTCATCGCATCAGCGAAGAGTTCTTTGATGATTTCCAAATGTATCAGTACTAACTCGGATGACCGATTAGGGTTTGACAATTGACCATACCCTACGCCGTCCAAGGAGCGTCAAGTGGATGAGGGATTATACATACACGGGAACTGATGATGAACATGTTCCATGAGTGAGTCGATAACACTCCTTTGTATCTTCTAGGACAAGAGTTGTAGCTTGGCAACCCATGTGTCGAAGACTCGACCTATCGATTGGGTTAAATCGATCCGACAATAATTAATCTATACGATGATATAGTTGATTAATTTGGAAGGCCAATAAAGGTTATTGGGCCACTAGAGTTGTTAACTAGACTGATACATGGGCCTAGAGGGTCACACGCAAATGGTATTTTGGACGTTGAAAGATATATTAAATTTTGGGGGTTTTTATGAAAAATATCCACTTAGTATAAATCGGGAAGGCCTTGAACAAAATTCACCCAAGCTAGAATTTTTCAGGGGCCTTTCCCATTCTTCTCCCTTCTCCCCACACGCCTTCTCCCTCCCCGATGCGATCGGGATGACGTAATGATGATGACGGAGATTAAACGGTGCTTGTCAGCGAGAAGGAGGAGATCCAACGTGCCGAGGACCGCGTGGATACGTTTAGAGGCTGCACACGTGAGCAACTTGACTCGGCTCACTCCGGGATCGAAGAAATCATGAATGAGATTTGTGCAAAGGTACATTGTTTCAATGTTTTCGTTGATGCCGTTCGATTCACAATGAGTCTTCTGCTGCGCATCGTTTTGTTCTGTTCATCCAGATCTAGGCCTATAGAACCCATCAAATTCAAGAATGACCAAAATCAGAATTTAGTCTGTAAATTGAACAAAGCTCTGTACGGACTTAAATAGTCTCCACGAGCCTGGTTTGGCAAACTAACAAAAACTATGAAATCCATGAATTACCAACAGAGTAATGGGGACCATTCACTGTGTAAAACATACTCCTAAGGGCATTGCGTTATTATTGTATATGTAGACGACATGATCTTGACCGGAGATGATACTGCCAAATTCAACAATTGGATGAACGACTCTCCATGGATTTTGAGATCAAGAGATTGGGTAGATTAAAATACTTCTTAGGAATGGAGATCGCTTACTCCCTACAAGGCATTGTACTCAATTAAAATATACATTAGACCTATTGCAAGAAAATGACTTGTTCGGGTGTAAACCAGCCCTTACACCTGTTGACCCCAATCATAAAATTGATCTAGCAAAGGACATTCCACCGGAAATTTAAAGAAAACTATCGAAGAATGGTTGGTAAACTACTCCACCTAACCAACACTTGACCTGATATTTCATTTGGGGTCGGATTAGTTAGTAAATTTATGCAACACCCAAGAGAAGTCCATGATAGAGTTGTTCGTCGCATACTTACATACCGGAAGGCTTCTAGGACTTGTCATATTTGTTAAATCACATAGTACTACTGACATTGAGATTTACACTGATGCTGACTATGCAGGTAACATTTTCGATCGACGATCCACGTCAGGGTATTGTGTTTTCCTTGGGGGTAACCTTATATCATGGAAAAGTAAAAAGCAAGTTGTCTTCTCTAGATCAAGTGTAGAAGTGGAACTTCGGGCCTTAGCCCTGGGCATTTGTGAAGCATTTTGGATCAAACATGTACTAGATGACCTCCAGATTCAACCGACCAAACCCATAATGCTGATGTGTGACAATCAATTGGCAGTAGCGGTCACTCACAATCCAGTTCATCATGCACGCACCAAGCATGTCGACTTTGACCGACACTTTATCCAAGAAAGATTAGAAAGCGGGATCATCAGCACTTCTCATGTCAAGTCTACAGAATAATGTGCCGATATTCTTACAAAAGGGATACATAGCCCGTTGATGAAGAAACTTCTTTTCAAGCTCAGAATGATAAACATTCATTCCCATCTTGAGGGGGAGTGTTAAATTTTACAAGCTTGAAGGGGAGCTATTTCTCTTCCCAGCTCTTTTATTTCCCTTTTTTCATATGCAACCCTCTTGTAGGATTATGGACGTCATCTGTCCTCCAACACTAAATATGGTGCGGATGCCTTCTTTGTTACATGGGTAATGATTAAATGAAATGATTGTACTGGGTAGCAAGGCCAAGGACATTGCCGATTTTACAATTGAGTGATAACATTTAAATTGCAATAACAGAGTATAGAAATAATGGAGTATGTATGAGAATAACGGAGGGGTCCAGCTCGTGCAGCGGGTCTGTATCTGACCTCTAAGATTCATTTCGATCGTTCCATAGAGAGGGATAGATGGGTAATCAATGAACAACTTCTAGGTGGTGGAGTCAATAAATTACAATTTTAATGAACAAGGGTTTATATATATATGCATTAATCTAGGTCTACAAATTAGTTAGGGCAGAAATAAGTGGTGTTTTAAATGGGAAGAACACGTGCTCGGTGTTGAAGAATTTCACTCGGCGACCATGTACGCCCCCGATGGACCTTTTGGATTTAACATCATGGATATGTAGTAATAATTGAACAAATACCATTATATACTCGATGGATAGGCGAGGCTTGGATTTAATGTAAGTTACAGGATAGATTTAGTTAGGATTAAAGCTAGTCATAGGATCAAATGTAGAACGATTAGTTACAGTAGTAAGGAAGCATAGACAATAATAATCGCTGACCACTTTATGTTACATAAATAAACCTACATATAACGATCTAAGAGGTGGAATACAATGATCTAATAACTTCCAAGCCGTCTTATTCCTTCTCCTCTATCTCCATCCTCTTTTTCGATTTTCTCTCCACACAATATGGCGGATCTTTTCATTGTACCAGAACCACTTTCCAGCCCGTCTAAAGAGGCGTTCACACGGAAATTTAGGAATGGAATTATCTGCAATTATAACAAATGGTCATGTCACAATGGTACTTCTTAAAGGTAACGCGCTGTCTGTGAGGCTGTAAATGGCACCTAACATTGTTTGAAGAGCTGCATTTTAGCAGTCCTGAATGGGTATGACCTATTTCATTTTACTGAAAAAGTACGGTGGAAAAATTCCTCATTTATTTATAATCAGAATTTCATTGAAAATTCACATAACAAAATGTCGATGAAGATAAATCGACAGGGTTCTTGGGTTCCGTCGTTCCACTATTTCTGACTTTATCATCCCATGCGTTATTAAGCCCAAGTCCTCAAGGGAACAATGGGAGAAACTGTAAAATACTTTTTTAAATAGAAATCAATCAAGCATTATGGACCTGGGCGGACACTTCCATAACATGACTAGAGGAAGTTCTTCTATCGATGAATACATGGCACAGATTTCAATCAAGTTTCGAGTCACTTAAATGGGGTGGTTAGAAAATTTCATAAGGTGCAATTATCTTCACAATCCTCAAAAGGTCAAGGACAGAATGTCTGCAATGTGTTTTCAGCATTAATGCCAACCTTCAGCGCATGAAGTTTGAAGATATAATGCTGAATTTGAAACCACTTGACACATTTCTGTCCTAATAAAGCACAAGTATGAAAAGTTTTCAGAATCAAGGAGCATGAACGAAGCACACAATGTCCCAAAGAAGTGGAAATCAGAATCAAGCTTATCAACCACGTAGATGAAGAGAAAGAAGAAAAATGGTTATTTAAATGTTTTTGCAGTTTAATGTTCTTCAATTAGTTTCAAAAGTTTAAAAATCACAATGGGGGCATTCCTTTGAGCGAGCAAAAAAATCGCACTTGCGAATGAATTTTCAGACGGGACCACACAACCTTCTCTACCCCTGAGTGGAGATCGTTACCAGAGCTTAGTCTTAACTATGATCATGTCTTGCATATAAAGCGTAAGCCTTCTATGCATCCACTGTGGGGCTCACCTACGCTTCTTTCACAGAGACTGATGTTCAGAGGCTACACCTCTGTAAACATAGGCTTCAAATAGGTCGTGAATGGACCATGGATGAAGGAATAGGACGGAAGGAATGTGCGTCACAGAATGTGCAATTTCATTCCGTTATCTTCTAAGCTGCTGAATGAAACAGGATACGGAATGGACGGGGGACGGGACAGTTTAGGCCGAGCCGTAGGCTTCACCACCATGATTGACTTTGGTGACGCAGTGGAAGAATGTTGAATCTTATCCAGTAAACGATATTGTCGCAAGGAAAAATGAAGGGTTATGGTTGAGGTTGACGATGTGTCGCGGATTGTTGTGGCAATCCATCAACGTGTGCGGTCCTTTTCGCTCGTGAAAAACACGAGCATTGTGATCTTCGTAGACACGGATGATAAACCGGATAGACGCGAATCCCCGACCACCACGTTGAAAGCTGAGGACGTTAACATTGTGTTTGATCACTTGTCAACCATCGGCCAAAATCACAAGTCAGCGGATGTGCTGCATGTTGGCTTTCACAACCAGAAAATCGCTCCAAGAACTTCTCAACTTGGAACAGAAACAAGAACAGGGAAGAACAGGGAACAAGAATAAAAAGAAGTCATCACCCCAGAAGTTTCAGGTAGGAACAAGCCCTTTTATAGGGTGATAGATTAACGGAAGAGAGAGAAACAAAAATCAGTAACAAACTTTCTTGCCACCTGGCTCCGCATCCATCGTGGCAAAATCCTTGGTGCATAAGCTCCCTCGTGTGGAACGGTCCCAATTATTCTGTCTAACAGAAAAAAGGTTTCTCCCAGAAGGACCACCGGAGGGGCTAGAGCAAGTCCCTCAATCTCCTCCTTGCTTTGGCTCCTCCGTGCGATGATTCCGGACTCCAATGCGGCTTCTCATCTCCTGAAACTTCAACTTACAAAGAGATTTGGTAAAAATATCAGCCACTTGATCTTCAGTATGGATATAGCAAGTATCGATCCTTTTATCTTCAACGCACTGCCGAATGAAATGATATTTTGTGTCAATGTGTTTGGTTCGATTGTGGTGGACTGGGTTCTTGCTCAAGATAATGGCTGATTGATTGTCCACCATCAACTTCACTGTCGTCTGCTCTTCACCCTTCATTTCACAAATCAGACGATTCATCCACACACCTTGATGTGCAGCTTCTGTAGCTGCAATGTATTCGGCTTCACATGAAGACAGAGCCATAATACCCTGTTTCTGAGATCCCCAGCTGATTGCTCTTCCACCAAGGAAGAAGATGTACCCAGAGGTGCTCTTCTGATCATTCACGTCTCTTGCAAAATCACTATCGCTGAAACCGATCAGTTCAGAATTCATGCCTCCCTTCTTGTAGAAAAGCCCATAATCAGCTGTCTCTTTCACATATCTCAGAACTCGCTTGACGCCACAGTAATGTTCTTGAGTAGGATCCTTCATGAATCTACTCAATATCCCCACCGAATAGAGAAAATCTGCTCTTGTATGAGTCAAGTATCTTAGACTTCCAATTAAACTCCTGTATTCTGTGGCATTCACCCGTGTACTTTTCTCATTATAGGTGAACTTTGCTCGAGCTTCAAGTGGAGTGGAAGCACCATTGCAGTCAGCCAACTTTGCATATTCTAGAATTTTCCGAGTCAGAAAAATCGAGTTTTTTTCCTGTTTTACCTCAAACCCAAGATATGAGCTTAGTGATCCAAGATCACTCATGTCAAACTCTTTCTTCATCTGCATTTTGAATGTCACAATCCCTTATGGACTGGAACCTGTGACAATCAAGTCATCAACATAAACACTAATAATCAAACATTCCGAGCCTGATCTCTTTAAGTATAGAGCTTGCTCATAATCACTTTTGGCAAACCCAAGCGACAATAAGCACTTGTGGAGCTTGAAATACCAGGCCCTCGGTGCCTGCTTCAATCCATACAGAGCTTTTCTCAATCAGAGCACATGGTTCTCCTTCCCTTCAACAATAAAACCTTCTGGCTGCTTTACATATATTACTTCATCAATTTCTCCATTTAGGAACGCCGATTTCACATCTAGGTGATGAATCACCCATCTCCTTTGAGCTGCCAGAGCAATCAAAGCTCTTATGGACTCAAATCTGACAACAGGGGCAAATACTTCCTCATAGTCAACCCCTTTTTTTTGTGAGTAGCCCTTCACCACAACTCTTGCTTTATGCCTTATGATTTATGCTTGTGCGTTTTTCTTCAGCTTGAAGATCCACTTTAACCCAATTGGCCTGCAGCCAACTAGAGGGAGCACGAGTTCCCAAGTATGATTTCTGTCAATGGCCATCATCTCTTCTTTCATGGCCTGTCTCCAGACCTCCTCTTGAGCAGCTTCTGAGTAAGTGAGGGGCTCTTCATCAGCAAGTAGGCAGGTCTGTTCATCTAGAGTAACAGGGCTGGTTTCTGAGTACAAGTCAGCTAATGACCGGTACCTTGGAAGTTGACTATCATCAGAGTCACCCTGAAGTGTCAGATTCTCTTCCTGTGGCACTGCAACCTCTTGATCTTCATCAGAGCCATCATACTCTTCTTCCACACCTAGTTCATGCAAGAAATCAGGTGAGAAAGTAAGAGAAATTGGACTTTCACCTTGGTGCGACCAAGTCCATTTCAAATTTTCTTCAAAAATCACGTCTCGACTGATCACGACTTTGCTCGTAGTCGGATCAAAACATCAATATGCCTTCATTCCCAATTCATAGCGTATAAAGACCATAGGCTGGCTTCGGTCTTCCAACTTTTCCACATGTCCTCCGGTGAGCTTTTCATGCACAATCGACCCAAAAATTCTCAAATGATCAACATTAGGCTTGCTGCCGGTCCAAGCTTCGTATGGAGTTTGGCCCTGTAGACTTTTAGTAATTGAACGATTGAGAATATAAATGGCCGTACTTACAGCCTCTCCCCAAAGCTCTCTAGGAAGTTCTTTAGCCTTGAGCAAAGCTCGAACCATAGACATTATAGTCCTGTTCTTCCTCTCCACGACCCCATTCTGCTGGGGTGAGTAAGGTGCGGTCAACTGCCTCTTAATGCCATGTTCTAAGCAAAACTTTGAGAACTCATCGGAACTGAATTCTCCTCCTCTATCAGTCCTGAAAGTCTTTATCTTCACCTCTTTCTCCAATTCTGCCAAGCTCTTGAAACGTTTGAATGCCTCAAATGCATCTGATTTTTGCTTCAACATTGCCACCCAGTTTAGTCTTGAATAATCATCAAAATTAGGAGAAAGTACCTGCTTCCCCCCAAAGGTGGGTGGTGATATAGGACCACATATATCAGCATAAATGAGCTCAAGAGGCTTTGATGCTCAAAAATTGGATGCCTGTGGGAATGGCACCCGATGTTGCTTTTCGGCAACACAGCTTCTGCAGATTTCAGCAGGCAGATTGACCTGGGGAAGTCCTTCAACAAGTTTCTTCTTGGACATTTCCTTCAGTGTATGAAGGCTGATATGGCCGAAATGAGAATGCCACAACCAGATTTCAGAGTTGTCTTTCGCAGTGATCAGGCATTGATCCACTACATTGAGTTTCAACTGGTAGAGCCACCCCTCGGATCTCTTTACTTCTGCAAATAACTGCCCATCAGAATCAAATATAGTCAATTTACCTTCAGCCGTGGTCATCTTGCAGCCTTCTTCATCCAGTCTGCCGAGACTGAGAATATTTGCCACCAAATCAGGGACAAATAGCACCTTGGGAAGCCGGAGAGTGCTCCCATTCTTTTGAGTTATCTCGATATCACCTTTTCCTTTAATAGGAATCTTTGAATTATCCCCGAATTTCACAAATCTGGATACAAACTCATCCAGGTTGCAGAAGAAATTTCGCTGTCCAGACATGTGATTTGTTGCTCGCGTGTCGAGATACCAGTAGTCTGAAACTTCTACAGCAGCATCTGAACCATGTAAGAGCAAATTTGAGACACTTGCCTCTTCTATGGCCATCAGGAGGGAGGATGTTGCTGTCGGCGCAGGAACGTTTGCTGTCGTCGGTGCTGCAGTCGTCTCAGCAACAAATGCCTGATCTCCTCTCTCCTTCTTTCCACTTCTGCATTCATATGCGAAATGCCCATATTTCTGACAATTATAACATTGAATTCCCCACTTGTCAAAAGGCTTATTCTCCCTGTCTTCTTCATGGGCTGAAGCTTGTCCTCGGCTCCTTGCTCTTCCTCTTCCTCTGTCACGGCCGCGATTATGGCCTCCACCACGAGATGAGGAAGCTCCTTCATTCATTACCTTCATCTTGTTCATAGATTTCGCCAGCAAGGCTTGTTCCTCTTCACGAGTCTCCCGCTCCTTGAGTCGCAACTCGTGAACGGTGAGTGAGCCAATGACTTCATCGAGACTCATCTTGTCCAGATCTCCATATTGCTCCAAGGACAGGGTGAGTGCGTCGAATTTCGAAGGAGTCGCCCTCAAGAACCGCCGCACAGCTTCTCGCTCTTCTACCACCTCGCCCAAAGTTCGCAACTCGAAGAGAATTTGCGTGAATTTCATCGCAAAATCCACGACGAAATCAATCTTGGACATAGTAAGCATCTCAAAATCACGTTTCAAACCTTGTATGCGGGACTGAATCACTCTGTCCACGCCAAGATTCCGCTGCCGTAGGATCTCCCAATTCTCCTTGGCCGTCTTCTTCGCATCAAGAATGGCCATGACGTCTTCTGGCACTGCACTCAGGATCACCGTCAGCGTCATTCTGTCCTTCTTCTTCGGGACATCATTGTCCACCATGACTGACCACAAATCATGAGACTCGAGCAGTACCTCCATCTGCATTGCCCAGACGCGGTAATTCATCTTGGAGAGCATGAGAGGCGTCGCTACCGATACCGCCATCTCCATTCCACGCTCTCCTGCCTTCTTCGCCATCTTCAGGATCCCAACGATTGTAAATCTTGAGCTCTGATACAAAATGTTGGCTTTCACAACAAGAAAATCGCTCCAAGAACTTCTCAACTTGGAATAGAAACAAGAACGGGGAAGAATAGGGAAAAAGATTAAAAAGAAATGATGGCCCACCAGTTTTAGGTAGGAACAAGCCCTTTTGCAGGGTGACAGATTAAGGGAAGAGAGAGAAACAGAAATCAGTAACAAACTTTCTTGCCACCTGGCTCCGCATCCACTGTGGCAAAATCCTTGCCGCATAATCTCCTTCGTGTGGAACGTTCTCGATTATTCTGTCTAACAGAAAAAGGTTTCTCCCAGAAGGACCACCGTAGGGGCTAGAGCAAGTCCCTCACTGCAATCGTTTTGGGGACAGACGGCGCTATTTTTAGAGGGAACGGGATGCCAAATGGTCATCTGTAAAACAAAGTAATTAAACAGAGTTGAATGATGGAGCGAAACGGGAACTGATCAGGGGTTTTGTTCTGACTTGCGTTTCAAGGTCCAAAAAAGTGACAAGCCACTGATTGAGTTGCGTCCCGACCCGTCTGTCATCTCGAAGCTAACTGATTGACCGAGATCTTCTTACTGGTGCAGACCATAGGAAAGGGAAGTTTGAAGCTGATATCTTGATGCCCGTCTTAACTGCACCGACGTCCGCGTGGATTTGAAATATAAGCGGATAATGATTACCATCTCATGCTTTGGCTCGCTAAGAGAGCTGTGTGCCACAGGCCAGAGTGGTGCATCATACAAACTGCCTTCTCTATCTTTTTTTCATGACACCGCTCTCTCTCTCTCTCTTCATATGGATTCATGCGGCTGAGCTTATCGATCTATGTTCACTGGGAATATGGCGTTGACCTATTCGTCTTCTGAGACTTCTGCCATGGTCATAGGTCCGATTATGATGACATGGCGTGCATGCCTTCTTTGTTACATGGGTAACGATTAAATGAAATGATTGCACTAGGTACCAAGGCCAAGGTTGTGGCCGATTTTACGATGAGCGATAACATTTAAATTGCGCTTAAGGATTATAGAGGCAGCAGTTAGACTCAGACGCGGTGCGGCTCATGTAGTGGGTCTGTATATGGCCCTTAAAATTTATTTCTGGAGTTCCATACAGAGGGACAGATGGGTAATCAATGAGGCGCTTTTGGTTGGTGTAGTCGAAAAATATTTTTTTTCTAGGAATATGAGTGTTGTAATAGTAAAGGCAAATTAATGTAGATCTACAAATTAGTGACACCAGAACTAGTTGGTAATTTTATTCGGAAGATACACGTTATCCAATGTTCAGGAGTTCAACTCGGCGACCAGTATGCCTGCTATTGAGCAACTGGATTTAACTTCCAATGTAGCTAGTAACAGTTTACTACATACTCCTATACACTTGTTGGAGATTAGAGGCTCAAATCTAATATAGGTTACAAGATAGATTGGATTCAAGTCAGACATGATCAGGATGAAATGTAGCCATATGATCAAATGAAGAATGATGATATAACAATTAGGATTCAAATTATTCATGAATATGCATTTACATTTTCAATTACATAAACCTTGAAAAAATGATCTGAGAAATGGAATACAATAATCTAACAACTTCTGTTGCATCTTATTCCTTCTCCATTATCTCCATTTCATTTTTCTCTCCTCCCACCCAAGGTCACCGATCTTCTCATGGTACCAGAGCCACTTTTCATCCATGTCTAAAGAGGCGTACACCTGGAAAACTATAGCAACAAGATTATATGCAAATTAATCAGCAATGATAACATATGGGCATGTCAAAAGGGTAGTTCTTAAAGGTTGCAGGATGTTTGTGAGGCTGAAAACACAACGAACAGACTTGGAAGCGCTGTATTTTACCAGTTGTGAATGGGAACGATCTAGTTCATTTAATTGAAAAAGTATCGCCGCACCATATCTTAATTTTTAACAATGGGATTTTCAATGAAAACTGAAACTACAAGATGTGGCAGAGAATAAATCGACAGGGTTCTTGGGTTCCTTCATTCCACTATTTCTGAATCTATCACCTTCGACATTAGTAAGGCCAATCTTTAAGGGAGCCACTGGAGGAACTGTAAAATATATATTCTAATAGAAATATATAAATAATTTATGGAATTGCATGGCCACTTTGGTAAGGTTGACTAGTTCGAGTATCATAATATAGAAAATTCCTAGTTTGTTCTTTTAGAATCTTCTAGATGCTTCTAGCACCTTCAAGATTCTTCTAGATCCCTCTAGATGCTTCTAGAATCTTCTGACTCTACATTATTTTAGAAGCTAATGAACCATTCTAGAAGCCTGTGGGTCTTTCCAGATGTGCTAGAAAGTTGTGGAAATCTTCCAGAGAATGAGGTCTTTAGAAGCTTGCACGGAGCGCTGTAAAAGGAGGTGTCTGCCTCATCTCGAGTCTAAATTTTGTGGGAATTCTGAGAGCACTCTACAAAGAATTCTTGAGAGAATCCTATGATGAACCTTGGAGGGTTAGATTTACCTAATTGGAGAGTTGGATAAGTGTTGGGGACAACATAAACTCTTACAAAGAGGCTCTTTATGAGAAGTTGGCACCAAATGTGTTTGTTCTTATTGGTTAGTTTCTTTTGTAAAATTTTTCTCATTTATCATTTTTTTATTTTTTTTTACGACCTCTATTGTGAACATTTATTATCACATTCAAGAAGGTTGTTTTTCTCCTATCAGTTTGTGTGTTATGTTTATTCTGACCCCTATACTCCTAGTGGATTATTGAGCTTGGTTGAAAACATACCACTGTTGGGTTCTTGATGCGCATATCTGGATGAAAAATTCATAAAGAACCGCAACAGAAGACTTTAACAAATAATAAAGACATCACCAAAATCATTAAAATGAAGCACTTGTGCACTGATCTCATCCGTGATTTACTGGATCTTAGAGTGAGATGTGTTAGACTACTCAAGTGTGTAGTCTCTAGACGTATCGATGTGATCATCGGTGCGTCAAATCTCCTCGTTCACCCTTGAGAACTCCATTCACCGTCCATCTTCATCGTTACGTTGTCCTGACTACATCGAGAGTGGAGAGGTGTGGGGAGAAGGGATAAGAAGGGAAAGCCCTTAAAAACTTCTGGCCTTGGTGAACTTTGTTCTGGGCCATCTACGATTGGTATTAAGCGGGTGTTTTTTATAAAAACCTTCAACATCCAAAGAGCATTTGTGTGGGACCTCTAGGCCCATGTATTAGTCTAGTTATAGACTCCAATGGACCATTAACTTTTATTGGCATTACAAACTAATTAACTATATCATCATGTAGATTAATGAATGTTGGGTTGATTTAACCCAATTGATAGATTGACTTTCCAACCTGTAGGGTAACAAGCTACACCTCGTGTTCTAGAATATACAAAGGAGTTTGTATCAACCCACTCATTGCAACTGTTCATCATTGGTTATAGTGTACATTTAGCCTATCATACACTTGACGCTTCTAGGATAACTTAGGGTATGGTCAGCTGCCAAACCCTAATGGGTCGTCCAAGTTAATACTGATGCGTTCAACAATCATCAGATAATTATTCTATGATATTCCACTATTCTAGCCAAAGACTTCATCACATTGTGTTCCTTGAGTTCTCACCTATTATACTAAGGTTGGACAATCTCATCTTGATCACTTCATTTTCTTCGTGAACTTCTTGATGCACCCAAACTAAGAATATTTAGAACCCTATGATTATAAACTCATATGTCACAATTAAAGTACAACTGTCCACCCGCAAGACATCTTCGGTGTCTCAGGTCTAACGACGACTTACACAATCATGAAATGTGAATGAACCTGATTGACAGCCTGGTATAATATCATTCAGGGATTAGTACAGATCAATTAAGTGAACTCTTTCCTCTAAATTGCACCAAATATGTGTCGTTAGTTTCTCTACACTAATGGCTACAGGAATGGCCATACTCATCATTTGAGTGAGGCTAGATAGTGCTTTTCTATAATCATATTTCGATGCCATTCTCGAGTATATTTTGAATATAAATATGTAGAATACATGCTTAAAGGCTAGTGATCTTCGTATAATGAGTTCATCATAATCATTAAGTATGATAATGTATGTGTGGACTTCATTATAAGCATCACACGTGCACTATAATGAATATGTTATATTAATGATATCGAGCGAGATATGGAATGTGGGATTGGTTTGATATCCACATATACGTTTATCATATTCTAGACTTTAGTAAGTTAAGATCACTAACACACTTCCATAACATGACTAGAGGAAGCTCTTCTATTGATGAATACATATTAGATTTTGAATCAATGCTTGAGTCCTTAAAATTGTCTCACCAGAAAATAACTACAAACATAATTCCCTAAATTAAATTTTACCATCAAAACCCACCTGAATCATTTAAAGTTTGATTATATTATGTTGAATTTGAAAGTAAATAAAACCTTTCCATCCTTTTCAAGAAACATAAGCTACACAGTTTTCATACTCAATGCAGTATACAGTGTACCAAAGAAGTGGAAGTCATAATCAACATTATCAACAACTTAATGGAAAAGCAAGAAGCAGGTTCAGCAAGAATTAGAAAGCTTCATATCATGTTTGCCTTGAATTTGATGAATTCAATATTGTTTATTGCCTTATGAAGGATGAGAAAACCAAAGAGACCCTTCAACAAGGATTACTTGCAGATGGGCTTTACTACCTCAAGCCTCAAAATCAGAAACCTACTATATTTTGGAGGACATGCTTTTCTTAAGTGTCACAAACACATATTTCAGATACAAATTATTTTGGCTGTAATAAAAAAAATTTGATTTTCCTTTACTCATATCAATGAAAAATCAACGTTTTAATCATGTAGTACCAAAAAACCAAACATATTATATTTTTATCCCATTCCACACTTCTCAGACACGTTATAAAAAATTAATCCTTCAGCTTTGTTGCTAAACCTATTTATTCTTTAAAATTCAATTTTTATGTATTCATTATTTTTCTTCATGATTTTACAAAATATACCCAGATATGTCATCTTAATTAAAAAAGGGAGATCTTCTATCCATGTTTATAATTTTCCAATGCGTGGGGAAACTAGTGTGTAATAAGATAAAATATTTCTAATATGATCGAGGTGGAGAGTATTCAACGACGCACTCATTATTTAAAACACTAGAAATCATACATTGGTTTTCTTGTCCCCATACACAGAACAAATGGCATGGCAAAAACAATGCAATATATATGTACAATAGGTTTCACCCGGTTATATCAATATATCTAGCCAAATAAATATTTGGTTTAGGCTGAAGGTTTATGGCTTTATTATAAATAAATTTATAACACATGTTCTTAAAAACAAATAGCAGTATCAAATAGCTTTTAATATGCCATCTCACTACATTTATAATAATGCATTTGGTTTTTTATGTCATCCCTAATTGAGGAAATATGGCCATATTACGTTTGATACAAGATCTGAATGGTGTTTCACTCAGAAATTATGTTTTGTGCATCTTTTTAAAATTTGTCTAACTCTACACACTTGTAAATGTTTTGCCTCACATTATCCACTCTTTCGTGAGCGCAATTAATTTTTTCCTGATATTTCAAAAATAAATTAAGTATCGAGACTGCTCACTAATCATCATACCTCAAACATCATCCTACTAGTAACGGCAACAATAAAAATTATGCTCTACATCACACCATCACTCATATATACCCATAAATTAAAACAGTCTGATTCCATTTTTCCAGACTAATCTCCTCATAGGGAGAGAAACCTCAAAATTTTCAAGTGAGACTTGAATACTCATTAGTAGACACTGATTATTTAGCCAAGCACAAGAAAATTCTTCCTAAACAATCTATTCCAACACAAACAATGATGCATGATCTGAAATAATCTCTCACATCTTGGACAGGTCAACTGAAGTAGGTTTTGAGTATAAAATCAAACTATTGAGTGATGTGTATCATCAATGACAGATTGATATTGGAGAACGTTCTAAATAAAATATATGAACACGCATCATATTCTTTTTTGTACATTCAACATCCAATGCTAGTGCCTCTTAGCAACAATCACATGTATTCTTGAACACACATCTTTTACTCTTGCATTCCAGGAAAATAATTAGATGAAGGCCACACATAATGAAGTTGATGCCTTCTATAGAAACATGGTGTTGGGTACCCTAAAACCTGAATTATCGTACCATATATCCCAATTGGCCTAAAAGGCAAAGTATAAAACCACTACATAAATATAAATTAGATTTTTAGCCAAGGGCATCAACCAGCAAGAAGCTTTGACTACACTAGAAGATTTAGTCCCCTTATTAAACATGCAACAAAGTGACTATTTCGGTGAATTGTTATCAGTGAAGAATGAAAGGTTCATTAAGTAGATGTATTTAACGTACTTCTTCATGGGAATCCTATAAAAATATCAAAATAGAGCAACCTACAAGATTTAAAGATATACAGTACCCTGATTCTAATAAGTAAACAAGAATCAGATCCATTTTAGGTTTTGTGACGTAGGACGACAAAGGGAAAGGGCGACTAAGGTGACGGACGGGTTGACGATGGGAATGGGGTTTGTAATGAGGGATAAAACAATCCATAGAATTCCACACCTTTGGTTTCGGACTTTAAAACCGATGAAAAATCTGGTGGTGGAGCTCCGACCCTTATCAAGGGTGGGAGTACTGTCTTCCCCCACCGCGACGATGCCTAAGCACCGAAATCAATACGTCAGATTCGCGTCGCGAGGAAACACTCGAGAAAGAGGTAGAAGAAGCAGAAAATCCAACCCAATTCAGATTCCGATGGCGGTGGAAACTTCCCGAGAAAACACTGGACAGAGAACACGTCGACACCAGAGAGTTCAGGCGTACCTCTGCACTGTAGTGCGTGAAGAGGGAGCGAGAAATTCTGTTCGTGATGCGACTGGATGAATCCGGGCGTTGGAAGCCCACTAGACAAAGGGGTCTGGAAGTATCCAGGCGTTGCGTGGCCCTGGCCAAGAATGAGTGGCCTAGCTCTGTTCTGGGACGGTCCAATGACGGCGGAAGTGGGCAGCCAAGGAGCAGCCAACGGAGGCGGCCAAAGGGCAACCGTGGGCGCTCTTGGACGGCCTGAAGAAGCGGCCCTAGACGGCCAGTGAGGGTGAGTCCAAGGGGCGACCAAGGGGCGCCTTCGGGTGTTCTTGGGCGGCTCTGGCAAGGGTTGCCAAGGGCGGCCTGGGCAGCCCTGTTGGGGCGACCTTTGGCATCTTGGGGCGGCCCTGATAGGGGCTGTTTTGGGCTGGCCTAGGGCTGCCCCGTTGGGCATCCTTGGTAGGGCTGCCTGAGGGCATTCCGGGGAGCTCTTGGGCGGCCCTAGCGGGGCTACCAGGGGCGGCCTGGGGTTGCCCTATAGGGGGCGTCCTGGGGCGGCCTAGGCGGGGCTGCCTAAGGGCGGCCTTGGGGGCGTTCTTGGGCGGCCCTGGCGGGGCTGCCTGAGGGTGTCCTGGGGGAGTGCTTGGGCGGCCCTTGGCGGGGCTGCTTGAGGGCGGCCTTGGGCGGGGCTGCCTGGGGCGACCTGGGGACGTCCTGGGGCAGCCTTGGAGGGGCTGCCTGAGGGCGGCCTGGGGGCGTCCTTGGGCAGCCCTTGGCGGGGCTGCCTGAAGGCGGCCTGGGGCGGCCCTGGGCGGGGCTGCCTGGGCATCTTGGGGCATCCTTTGGCGGCCTAGGCAGGGCTGCCTAAGGGCGGCCTGGGGGTGGGCGTTTTTGGGTGGCCCTGGCGGGGCTGCCTAAGGGCGTCCTGGGGGCGTCCTTGGGCGGCCCTGGGCGGGGCTGCCTGGGGCGACCTGGGGACGTCTTGGGGCAGCTTTGGCGGGGCTGCCTGAGGATGGCCTGGGGGCGTCCTTGAGCGGCCTTGGCGGGGCTGCCTGGGGCGACCTGGGGACGTCCTTGGGCGGCTGGTAGCGGCTGTGGTAGTCAAGCGAGAGAGAGAAGGAAGGTGGGAGAGGGAGAGGGAGGAGAGAAGAAGATAGAGGGGAAGAAGTGGAGGCCGGCGACACGAGGGTGGCGGCGGCGAAGGTGGCGGCGGCAGCGACGACGGCTAGGGTTGGAGAAGGATTGGGGAGGTTGGGCAATCCTCCAAGAAGAGTTAAACGAAAAACTCGATTCTTGGATTATGGTTGCCTAAGAGTTTCTTGAAAACAATGGCCTTTATATAGGCCTTGGAGGAAAGAGAAATTGTCGAGAAAGTAAAGACGAGAAAGTAAAGACGTGCGCCGTGTCACGGCAAAGGGCAGTTGTGGATCTGCCTTTGGCGCCGTGTCATGACGCACGTAGAGACATCCGCGGGTGGAGACGTGCTAGTTGGCGGTTGTGGCGTGTCGGCTTTAGTGTTGACTCCGGTTGACGGTGGTGAGTTGACTTTGGTTGACTCCAGTTGACCATGGTCCAAAGCATGCCTGTTGACTCCGGTTGACCGTGGGGACGCGTTCGTTGAAGATATGTTGGCGTCCTTGCCATCATTTTGACATGAGCTCCTTGAGCCTGGCTTAATAAATGAACAAGATATATCGTGTGTCTTTGCTTCATAAGGTTCATAAAAGACACCTCTTTATTTTATTAGACCTCACTCGGGTAACCCAGTCTTTATATTAATATATATTTGGAGATATACTAATCATTTCTCCAAATTCTCATGACATCGAGCAACTCTTACATTATTTTCCACTTGCATTCACTACTCAAGTTGTTGGTCCACCTAATATTGTTAGACATTCAGTGCTTTCTCAAGAAAAATTATTATAATTGGCTCAATCAAAGAGCATACCATAGCTGTTGAAGTGAGAACAGGTGGAGCATAGTAATGTGATAAAAAAGAGTCTAGTCCATTTAAACCTTCCTATTTGATCAGGTTGAATTCATTTCATGGACCAGACCTTGAATAGTAAGGGTCCTTGATAACATCACAAGGGATTTCACCAGACTATTTAAAACTAGAGAACTGGTTCCTTGTGGTGACGTCATAGTTAGCCACCAAAGGTATACAGTTGGAGTTTTTTCTCACTTCTTGAACTAAATAGCACTAGATGTTGCGTCTTGGTTACCTGTTGATACAATTTTAGTTCATTCTTGAGTGTACTACATAATTTAATACACTTTATTAGATAAAAAATCTCATTGAAAACTCCTTTCTAGAAATAAAATTAAATTTTAAACTTCTTTTAAGACATTATTAAATATTATAATCAATATCTTAACTTTAATTGTCTGATTGAATTGTATTTCTTGATTAGAAAGTAAAATTGGAAGTTAATAATAATGTGAGTTATAAATCTCAATATCGAAAGAACAAACAAACTTTCGGTTATCAATTACAAAACCTTTTCATGTAACTTGTATTCTATATTCTTCCTGACGAGGAAGAAACGGTACATCGATTATTACGGTCAAAATGTTAGGACAAATCCGTGGTGGTAAATAGAGTTGATTGCATAGATCAGACATACCTAGGCCCTACTTATTTAGTCTTCCTGTCACCTGTGGGCAGTCAGTGGGCATGTTGAGTGCAGCTGTCTGAAAATGAAGAGAAACTGGTAAATCCAAATATGCATATAAGCGAGACATGTTGTGGATGTTATATTTAATGAACAATGACATCTTTCAACTGTTTGACTTGACAGGTATTATTAACTATCAAGATAATAAAAAAAAGAGAAAAAACAGAACACCCGCATAATTAGGGTTTGAACGAAATTAGTTGGTGTGTAAGTTTCTGTCATTATTTGACAATTACGTTGGCGCATAAGATATTTTCCTCCGAAACAATTATTAGAAAGGGAGAGAAGAAAAAACAGAACTCGGGATTGAAAGGAAAAGGTAGGACAAGGTCGATAAATAAAATGTGAAACTATGGGAAGTTTCCATACAGATATTAAAAGCGGCGTAGTAAGCAAATTCGACGACCAAATTACGTATAAATGGTACGGCAATCTCAGATAACAAGATAATTTCTTGATTACGACGAGTAAGATGAAAAGCAGTTAATGGGAAATAAGAGATATTAAGAGAAAATGAAACAACACTAAAGTCTGAATTAAAAGACCCTGGTAAATATGTTTTGGTTCATATCCTTGCCTTCATCTCACGAAGGGCTTCGTCGACGTATAGGCACAACCGATCAGGATCGGGAATGATTTCAGAGGCAACAAGAAATTGCAGATATGCTTTTTGATTATACGATATCATGTGTACCTGAAGACCCTGGAGGACGAAAGGAGGAAGAAGACATCAAAAAATTAACCCATTTTTTCCAAGTAAAATGAGACAAAGAGGTACTTACCGTTGACAACTTGCTAATCGTGACGCCGATCTTTGTCACTTGGTTCCCCTTTAGAGAGATGGGGTTTGATGGAGCCATGATGTTTGAAAGCCCCACAGTTGTATGAGCAACCATCCTGTTGTAGAACCGTTCTGGTAGCTGTATCGAGGAAAGACAAGCAAGGCGGAGGTTTTATTCCAAATGAAGGTTCTGAAAAACTTTGGAGAAGCTGCGTTATTCTTTTTAATTAGTTGAAAAAAGAAATGGTGCGAGTACTGTGCAAGCTTCTTAGAATTACCTTTCCTCCGCTTACGGGCAAAAAATGATGCAACTTAAATGAAAATAGAGCTTCGTTCGACTTTTTCTTCCTGTTAAATTTGTCTCTAACATCACGTACATATTGAAGTGGATCCTTTGCCTGGCTCGTTAGCTTCATTTGTATGAAGAGATTTGTGACCATGTTTCCCCACTCAACCCTGTGCCCTTCTTTTATAGAACTCGGTAATTCCTATCGATGGGTCCATTAGAGTATCTTTAGTCAGAAAAATGTTGAAAAGGTACCTTTTATAAAAAGCAAGAAGCAAATACATATCAATGAAAACTTTGATTGTCTTGTAAGTATGACCTTTGCCCCTTGTTTTCGTACACTCGATACGCTTCCAAAAAATATTACTGGATCCTTAAGGAGATCTGCGGTCAACAAAAATGGACAGAGAAAATTGAAGTATCTGCCACATCGAATAATATAATTCTAATTTCATGGAATAAGGACGATCGTACCCTTGGGGGATTTGAAACGCAGATATTTCTCAACTCCGTAGGTCACAATACCAGCGAACACGTCATTAACTTTGATGCGGTCAGTGGCTCGGAGCGTGTAGTCCAACCTCCGAAAGTCGTAGGACTGAAAGCGGGGGATGGAGATAAGACGAGTAGAATGGCGGCGGCGGCGATGGAAATACCTCGCCCTGCCTTCGCGGCGAGCCCGACTCCAACACCGCCGCTAAGCGACCGGTGAGTCTTCACGACGGGAGCCCGTTACCTCTGGCTTCTCACCAACAAGATAAATAAAAGAAACTACTTTCAAAATAGGAGAAAATGTTCGATACCGTCCCACACTATGGGAGCTCCCTATTTATCGACCGTCGGAGGGAATAAAAAAAAAGGAAAACAGAACGCCTAGAAGTAGAAATATTCCGATGGTCGGGCCGTTGGCTTCACAGGGCGCCGCGGACGCTCCGCTCGTCCTTCGGCCTTGGACAGGATGATCCCCTCAGGTCCCGTACGAGCATTGTCGCCCCCCTCGAATTCGTGTTTTGGCCCTGTCAGGTCTGTTGGAATTCAATTTTTGATGTGGGCTACAACCGTTGGTTTTCTTAACGGTTGCAACCTTTGGCACCCTTTGGAATCCCTTGGGATCCTATTTAAGGGGTTTCGGGTCCCCTTGATCCCCCCATCGAGAGAGTCCTCGAGGTGCCATCGTCCTAAGGAAGAAACTCATCGGTGAAGGATCAAGAAGGACCCTCCACCCTCAAGAAGAAAAGAAGAAGGAGATTCATCAATTGAAGGTATGTTTTAAGTTATTGATCTATCAAGTGGTATCAGAGCATGCCGATATAAACTCTAGTGGGCCACTATTATAAGACCATCCCAAAACAATTTTTTTTTTCTTTTCTTTGGAAATATATATGACATTTTTTTTAATGCTCATATTGGCCTTATAATAGTGGCCCACTAGAGTTTATATCGGCATAGAAAAGGTTGAATGCAACATTGAAATATTTCCAAAATAATATTTTGTTTTAATTCTTTTATGTTAAAATGACATCCTTGTTATTTTTAAAAGTCTCTTCTTTTTTTTAATTCATGCAAATATATCCTAACCCAAAGGAGAGGAAATATTTGGCAGAATTTATTGCACACTAGGTCACTAAAATTTGAAATGGATCTAGTATTTTCGCATGCAATGTGTTGGCTATATCAACCTTAGTTATTTCTTAAAATACTAAGATAAAGAAATGATTTTGTTCATGCAAGCACTTATTGGCCCAAAGGAAAATGAGTGCTTGGCCGAATGTAAGCCATGTTCATGATAGAAAATTTAACGATCATTATGTGTAAATGATCAGGATAAGTCATCCCAAAGGAGATCTTACCAATGATTATTTAAGATTGTTTGAATTTAACTATCTTACGAAGTGGATCGCTCGCAAGTTGATTATCATCCAAAGATGAAATTGATGTTTCATTTGATCGCTTGTGCCAAATTTCACTATTTGGTGTTGACGTAAATTTTGATTACGTTCTTATGTGAGTTTATTTATTCTTTGTATTTAGGCTCAAAATCTTCTGATATTTGCACGAATTTGAATTCCATTCCTATGTTAAGTGGTGCAAACTTTAAGAAATGGAAGGAATTCTTATCATTGTACTTGGGTGCTTCGGATCTTGATTATGCCCTCCGGAATGCACAACCACCGGCCATAAAGGAATCTTCTTCTCCTGAAGAAAAGAAGGCCCATGAAACATGGGAAAGGTCCAATAGGATGTGCTTAATGGTAATCAAGTGCACCATTCCTGAATCCCTAAGGGACACCTTAGCGGAAGAGGCAACAGATGCCAAAATTCTCATTCAAGAAATTGAGAAACGGTATCATAAAGAAGATAGAGTTGAGATTAGTACTCTCATGAATCGCCTTACGAATATGAAGTATACAGGAAAAGGCAATACACGAGAGTACATTATGGAAATGTCTCACATACGTTCCAAATTAAAGCGATTAAACTTGGAACTTCCGGAGGAATCCATTGTTTACATGGCTTTAAACTCTCTCCCACATCAATTCAGTCAATTCAAGGTGAGCTATAATTGTCAAAAGGATCCATGGTCCTTGAATGAGCTCATCTCGCATCGTGTGCAAGAGGAAGAGAGACTGAAGTCAGAACAATGTGAAAGTGCTCATCTTACAGTTGCTTCTTCTGACAAATCTAAGGATAAGGGAAAAAGGAAGGGCAAACAAATTGCTGGCGTTCCACCTAAAAAGAAGCTGCATAAGGAGATGCGTTGCTTCTTCTGCAAGAAAGGTGGACACATGAAGAAAGACTGTGCCAAGCGCATAGAATGGTTCAAGAAGAAAGGTATTTTTCTTTCTTATGTTTGTTCGGAAGTTAACTTAGCTTCTGTACCAAGGTACACTTGGTGGGTAGTTTCTGGAGCCACTACTCATGTGAGTGTATCCTTGCAGGGCTGCCTCAGCCATCGCAAACCGAATAACGGTGAAAAGTTCATCTATCAAGGTGACGGGAAAGCGAAGAAGGTTGAAGCCGTTGGAGTCTTTAAAGTCGTTTTTAAAACTGGTTATCATTTGCTTTTAAATCAGACCTTTGTTGTGCCATCTTTTGGATGTAACTTAATATCCGTTTCAGTATTGGACAAATCTGTTTACAATTGTTCATTTGGGGATGGAAAATTTGGTCTTTATAAGGATTCTGTACCTCTAGGTACAGGAAATTTAGGAGCTTATGATAATTTGTATTTGGTTGACACTAAAGTCTCTTCGGAATATTCCTTTCAATTAGGTACAGTTGGTACAAAGCGAAAATTGGGTGATGAGATTTCATCATTTTTGTGGCACAAAAGGTTAGGCCACATTTCTCAAAAGAGAATTGAAAGGCTTGTGTCAGATGGAATTCTTAACTACATAGATTTTAAGGATTTTGGTACCTGTGTCAAATGCATTAAGGGAAAACGGACAAATATTAGAAAATATGGTTCATATCGAGCTTCAGACGTCTTGGAATTGATTCATACTGATATTTGTGGTCCATTTCCTATACCCTCTTGGAATGGCCAACAGTATTTTATCACTTTCATTGATGATTATTCTCGATATGGTTACTTGTATCTTATTCATGAGTAATCTCAAGCCATTGACGTGTTCAAAAACTTTAAGGTTGAAGTTGAAAATCAACTCAACAAAAGGATTAAGGCAATTAGATCTGACCGTGGTGGAGAATATTACGGCAGAAATGATGGATCGGGAGAACAACGTCTAGGACCTTTCGCTAAATATTTGGAAGAGTGTGGGATAGTCCCTCAATACACGATGCCAGGATCTCCTAGCATGAATGGTGTTGCCGAGAGACGAAATCGTACACTCAAGGATATGGTAAGAAGCATGATGAGCCAGACTTCTTTACCTGAACCATTATGGGGTGAAGTGCTAAAGTCAGCAGTTTATTTGACTAATAGAGTACCAACAAATGCAATAGAAAAAACCCCTTATGAGCTTTGGACGGGCAAAAGACCTAGTCTAAGACATTTACGTGTTTGGGGTTGTCTTGCTGAGGCAAGACCTTATAAGCCTAATGAAAGGAAACTTGATTCTAGGACATTAAGCTGCCATTTCGTTGGATACTCCGAACGATCTAGGGGATACAAATTTTATGATCCTACAACTCGAACTATTTTTGAGACGGGGAATGCTATATTCTTTGAGGATGATGAGTTTGTGGGGGGAGATAAGGTTAAAACTATCATCTTTGAAGAGGATTGTTTAACAATGCCTCCTATTGTTCACAACAATGCTCAAGATAAAGAAAAATCACTTGACATTGGTGAAACAATAATTCAAGTACAAGATAATAATCAAGAATCCTCCAACCCTGAAATTCAAACTCAACAACCTCAAGAATCAATACCATTAAGGAGATCCACTAGAGAGAAAAAGAGAGCTATTCCAGATGACTAATTTGTGTATCTTCAAGAGCATGAAGTAGACATGAGCATCGAGGAAGATGACCCAATCAACTTCCGTCAAGCCATGGAAAGCTCAGATTCTCAAAAGTGGATTGATGCCATGAAGGAAGAGATCAAATCCATGCATGATAATGGCGTTTGGGAACTTGTTCCACTACCTGATGGTGCAAAATCCATAGATTGTAAATGGATATTCAAGACCAAGAGGGATTCAAGAGGTAACAAGGAGAGACATAAAGCACGTCTCGTAGCCAAAGGATTTACTCAAATGGAAGGTATTGATTACAAAGAGACTTTTGCTCCAGTTTCTTTAAAAGACTCTTTTAGAATAATAATGGCACTAGTTGCACATTACAATCTTGAGCTTCATCAAATGGATGTAAAGACCGCCTTTCTCAATGGAGACATTGAGGAGACGATATACATGAAGCAAACAGAGTATTTTGAGTCCAAAGATTCAAATAATTTGGTTTGCAAATTAAGGAAATCCATTTATGGACTCAAGCAAGCTTCTCGTCAATGGTATCACAAATTCCATAAGGTTATCATTTCATATGGTTTTGAGATGAATAAAGTTGATAATTGTGTATATCATAAGTTCAGTGGGAGTCGGTACATATTTTTAGTTTTGTATGTGGATGATATTTTGCTTACATGTAACGATATGGGATTATTGAGTGAAACCAAATCATTCCTGTCAAGGAATTTTGAGATGAAAGATCTCGGTGAAGCCTCATTTGTCTTAGGCATAGAGATATACCGAGATCGGACTCAAAATATTATGGGGTTATCACAAAAGACCTATATCGATAAAATCCTTAAGAGGTTTAACATGCAAAATTGCAAACCAGGAAATACCCCTGTATCAAGAGGAGAGAAATTTTGTCTTAGTCAATGCCCTAAAAATAATCATGAGGCAAAAGCAATGCATACTATTCCTTATGCATCAGCTATTGGAAGTATGATGTATGCCCAAGTTTGTACGCGTCCGGATATTGCATATATACTTGGAGTGCTTGGAAGATATTTGAGCAATCCAGGAATGGATCACTGGATAGCGGCCAAGAGAGTCATGCGCTATTTACAGAGAACTAAGGATTTCATGCTCACATATAAAAGGTCAGATCAATTGGAGATCATTGGATATTCTGATTCTGACTTTGCTGGATGCCAAGATTCAAGAAGATCCACGTCAGGTTATATATTTCTGTTGGCTGGAGGAGCCATTTCATGGAGGAGTGCAAAGCAACCACTTGTAGCTTCATCCACTATGGCATGAATATATTGCTATGTATGAGGCATCTAATCATGGAGTATGGTTGAGGAATTTTGTCACGGGGCTTCGAATTCTAGATCGTGTCGAAAGACTGTTGAAGATATATTGTGACAATAAGTCAGCCGTTCTGTTCTCCAACAACAATAGGAGCTTGACAAAGTCTAAGCATATAGACATCAAGTACTTAATTGTCAAGGAAAGGATACAAAATGGAGAATTGTCTACACAGCATATTGGAACAAACTCAATGATTGCGGATCCGCTACGAAGGTGTATTGCCTAAAGTATTTATGGAGCATACTACTCACATGGGCATTCTTCATTGGGAAGAATAGTGAGTTTAAGTGGGAGTTTGTATGAAGGGTTCTTAATGTGGACATGTATACATTTTCTGCAGAATTAAAGTTTTTTTATTGTCCATTTTGTTTATAAGATCTCCATAAAGTGGGACTCGTATAAAATTTAATCTATGTCATTCTACATTATAGCATTAGTGATTGTGATGGCTGAATTGCGCGATAATGTGATGAAAGCTGTTCAGTCCTATGCTAAATATGTTGATGGACGAGATGAACATTTGTACTTTGACAAGTAGTAACCGTTTGAGCTCATTAAAGGTGGAAAGTCATGGTGTGTAGCCCAAGTGGGAGATTGTTGGGATTCAATTTTTGATGTGGGCTACAACTGTTGGTTTTCTTAACGGTTGCAACCTTTGGCATTCAGCAGTTGTAAGCTCTTGATGGAGGGGCTTGCAACTGCCACACTTTGGAATCCCTTGGGATCCTATTTAAGGGGTTTCGGGTCCCCTTGATCCCCCATCGAGAGAGTCCTCGAGGTGCCATCTTCCTAAGGAAGAAACTCGTCGGTGAAGGATCAAGAAGGAGATTCATCAATGGAAGAAGGAGATTCATCAATGGAAGGTATGTTTTAAGTTATTGATCTATCAAGGTCTCCCCTCTCAGCGACCGGCTCTGGATCATAGGCCGTTGCTTCCTTTTCCAGCGCGCGGGATCCGTCAAACATTGTGTGACAAAACAAATCGCAGTGCGAGTCGGTCAACGTCAACGAAGTGTTCAAAATTTTATCTCAAAGTGAGAAAAAATGAAAACCACTCGTGCTAACCCATCAACTACACGATCCATGGTCCATTCTAGAAAGTTCTATTGTAGACTTCACAGGAGTTCCTCGTACCCCTCTTACAATCCAACTCTATCAGAAGAATCGAGGTGTGAATGAAAAACAAGAATCAAAAGAAAATGTCTGGAAGTGACGATACATCGAGCACCTGGATCGCGTCCTTTTATATCAAGTAGTCAACACGAAAAAGGAAAGAAAAGAAACAGTTACGACCGTCCCACGTGCCAATCAAGGTTTGTTGCGGTGACGTGTAAACGTTTGACGTGGAAGCAGGATCGCCGTTATAACTCTCGGCATCGGACGATCACGATCACACCTGGAAAACGGAAATAACGAACTGTGAAAGGAGGTCGAACAACCTTCCTTATTCTAGAATTAAAAACTTGGGCGTCCACAGGAAAGACTGGATCATAGTCTTCAATCTCCCCCATGATTCAGATTCTCATTGTGCACATCTACAATTCCTACACGTCTTCTCATGTCCAAAAACTTCACTCGCTTGAGTCCTTTGGTGAGCATGTCGGCAAGCTAGTCATCAGTCTTCACATACTCCACCAGAATCAGCTTTTCTTCAACACATTCCCTGATAAAATGATATCTGGTATCAATATGTTTTGTTCGACTGTGCTGCACAGGATTTTTACTTAGGACAATAGCTGATTTATTGTCCAGGTAAAGTTTCACTGCTTCTATTTCTTCTCCACATAGCTCTCCAATGATTCTTTTCAACCAGACGCCTTGGCATGCAGCCGAAGTAGCAGCCATGTACTCTGCCTCACAGGACGAAAGTGAGACAGTCTTCTGTTTATGTGAAGACCAGCTGATTAGAGCAGAGTTGTAGAAGAAGACTTCTCCTGATGTGTTCTTTCGATCAGACTCATCCCCAGCAAAGTCACTGTCGCTATATCCCACCAGATTCTCTTTCCTGTCGCCTCTTTTATACATTAGTCCATATCGAAGAGTACCCTTTAGGTATCTCAGAATTCGCTTAAGAGCTGAAAAATGTTCTGAGGTAGGTCTGTCCATGAAACGACTCAAGTATCCAACAGCATAAGCTAAGTCTGGTCTTGTGTGCGTCCCATACCTCAGGCTACCTATGACACTTCGGAAGTAGGTTGAATCCGTGCTAGGAGTACTTGTGTCATCAAACTTGAGTCTTGCTTCTATAGGAGTGTGTGCGCTATTGCAATACAGCATCTTGGCACGTCTGAGGATATTTTCTGAATATGCTTTTTGGGATAGAGATATGTACTCCTTCTCTTGTCTTATTCTGATCCCCAGGTAGCAGCTCAAGTGACCAAGGTCACTCATGTCAAAATGCTCTTTCATTTGACCTTTGAATCTGATAATATCTCCTTCTTCTTTCCCAGTAAGCAAAAGGTCATCGACATAGACTCCAATTATCAGATGAGTTTCTGCGGTAATTTTGAAATAAATAGCCTGTTCATGCTTGCTTCTTTCAAAACCCAAAGATATCAGACAATTATGGAGCTTGAAGTACCATGCTCGTGGAGCCTGTTTGAGTCCATACAGCGCTTTCTTGAGTTTGAGAACATAGCCTTCCTTCCCTTGAACCACAAAACCTTCTGGTTGCTTTACATACAGTTCTTCGTTCACATCTCCATTCAAGAAGGCTGATTTCACATCAAGGTGGTGGAGAGTCCAGCCTTTTCGTGCAGCTATAGCTATCATAACTCTTATGGATTCAAGTCTGACAACTGGTGCAAACACTTCACCATAATCTATTCCGGGTTTTTGAGAATAGCCTTTCACCACTAATCTTGCTTTGTATCTCAGGATACTTCCACTTGCGTCCTTTTTGATCTTGAAGACCCATTTTAGCCCAATTGGTCTGCAACCTTCTGGCAGTGCCATCAAGTTCCACGTAGAGTTTTTTGAAATGGCCTCCATTTCTTCCTCCATGGCCTGTCTCCAGACTTCTTCTTGTGAAGCTTCAAGATATGTCATAGGTTCTTCAGTACAAACGAGGCAGTCTTCTTCCGCACTCTGTGGACTAGTTTCTTCATATAACTGAGAGAGAGATTTGTATCTCTGATTTTCCAACATCTCAGAGCTAGAGCTTTGCTCCGAGATAACTTCAGCCGGTTGCAGGTTGTCTCCTTCATCCTCATTCTCCACACGGTGCTCTTCTTCTTCTGTCTCGTTTCTAAATTCACCAGGACGGAAGGTGAGTGTCGAAAGCTGATCATTTGTATGTTTCCACTCCCACTTGGCGTCCTCTTCAAACACGACATCTCGACTGATGTGTAGGGATCCACTGATTGGATCGTAGCACCTGTAGGCTTTGGAGCCCAGTTCATATCCTACAAGAATCATTGGAGTGCTTCGGTCTTCCAGTTTCTTCTGAGGCATTTTAGTGCTCTTAACATGTGCTATGGACCAAAAAATCCGCAAATGAGTTACTGATGGAACTCTCCCCGTCCATTTTTATAAGGTGTAATGCCCTGCAAGGATGATGTAGATGACCTGTTCAGCAGATAAACCGCAGTATTCACTGCTTCACCCCACAACTCTTGAGGTAGATTTTTCTCCTTGAGCATGCTTCTTACTAAAGCCATTATAGTTCGATTCTTCCTTTCAACAACCCCATTCTGCTGCGGGGAGTATGGGGCTGTCAACTGATGCTTGATGCCATGAGAGCTGCAGAAAGAGAGAAACTTTGTTGAATTGAATTCTCCTCCTCTGTCACTTCTTATGCATTTTATTTTTTCCCCTTTCTCAACCTCTGCTAGATTCTTAAATTTCTTGAAATGATCCAAAACATCCGATTTCTGCTTCAGAAAAGCCACCCACATCAGCCGTGAAAAGTCATCCACAATCAGATAGAAATACCTGCTACCTCCCAACGTGGCTGGACTGATAGGTCCACAGATATCCATGTGCAGCAGCTCCAGTGGCTTTTGAGTCTTGAATTCTGATTTCTTTGGGAAAGAGGTTCGAATTTGTTTCCCTGCCAGACAACTTCGACAGACATGGCTTGGGAGTTTGATTTTTGGAAGTCCCTTTACTGCATCATTATCACCCATAATCTTCAGGGAATGAAAATTAAGATGACCATACCTGGTATGCCAAAGACGACTGGTTCGGTCTTCTTCACTTGAAAACATACAATCTCCAGCCACTTGCAGCTTCAGCTGATACAGTCTCCCACCGGTGCGATTTACTTTGATGAGAAGATTGCCTTCACGGTCGTACATAGTGAGCCATCCATCTTGCATGAGCACCTTATAGCCTTCTTCATCCAGTCGTCCCAAGCTGAGAATATTTGCACGGAGTTTTGGAACATAGAGAACGTTCTTTAGAACCAAGATTTGTCCATCCTTCCAGGAAACAGAAATATTTCCCTTCCCTTCTATGTTGACTCGTGAGTTGTCCCCAAACTTCACGAATCCCTCAGTCGCTTCATCAAGCTTGGTAAACAGTTCACGATTGCCAGTCATATGATTTGTGGCTACAGTATCTAGATACCACAATTCGGAATTTGAATGCTCAAGTTCTGCTCCTTGGAGTAGAAGATCACTCCTTTCCTCTTCAAACGCCATCAACAATGCTGATGTTTCTTCGTCTTCTGTTGTCGCCTGAGTGTGAGAGCTTTCAGCAAGATAGGCTTGATCGCTTCTTTCCCTTCTCTCATTCTGACATTCATAGGAGAAATGCCCGTACCTCTGACAATTGTAACACTGGATTTTTGACTTGTCAAAGAGCCTCCTCTCCCTGCCATCAGCAGACGCATTTCTTCCTCGACCTCTGCTTCGACCTCGGCCTCTTCCTCTGCCGGCCGATGAAAAACCTTCTTCATTATCTATTCTGGCCTTACTCATTGCATTTGCCAGTAAAGCTTGCTCTTCTTCTCGAGATTCCCTGTCCCTGAGCCGCATTTCATGCACCGTGAGCGAACCTATCACCTCATCCAAGCTTACTTTGTCCAACTCCCCAAACTGCTCTAAAGACAAAGTGAGCGCATCAAATTTGGAAGGCATTGCTCTCAAAAAACGCCTTACCACCTCCTTTTCTGCCATCTCCTCCCCAAGATTTCTCAGATCAGAGATAATCCGAGTGAACTTCGCCGCAAATTCATCGACCAAGTCGGTTTTGGACATGTTGAGCAACTCATACTCCCGCTTCAGAGCCTGAATACGAGACTGAATTACTCTTTCCACGCCGAGATTCCTCTGCCTGAGAATCTCCCAATTCTCCTTCGCCGTCTTCTTGGCGTCCAGCAATAGTAGCTGCTCCTCAGAAACAGCACTCATGATCGCCGACAACGCCATACGATCCTTTTTCTTGGTCACATTTTCACCAGCTACAGCCTGCCACAAATCATGAGAATCCAGATATACCTCCATCGTCATAGACCAGATCCGATAGTTCGTGCGCGATAGCTTGAGAGTTGGCAGCGACGATGATGGTTCTCCTCCAGAGATCGCTTCCCCATTCTTCCTCGCCATTGACAGAACTCCTTGATGTCGACCTGCTCTGATACCACTTGTAGACTTCACAGGAGCTCCTCGTACCCCTCTTACAATCCAACTCTATCAGAAGAATCGAGGCGTGAATGAAAAACAAGAATCAAAAGAAAATGTCTGGAAGTGACGATACATCGAGCACCTGGATCGCGTCCTTTTATATCAAGTAGTCAACACGAAAAAGGAAAGAAAAGAAACAGTTACGACCGTCCCACGTGCCAATCAAGGTTTGTTGCAGTGACGTGTAAACGTCTGACGTGGAAGCAGGATCGCCGTTATAACTCTCGGCATCGGACAATCACGATCACACCTGGAAAACGGAAATAACGAACTGTGAAAGGAGGTCGAACAACCTTCCTTATTCTGGAATTAAAAACTTGGGCGTCCACAGGAAAGACTGGATCATAGTCTTCATCTATGCGGTTAACGTTGACGCTTACGATAATGGATGAAGTTTACGAGACAGTTTGTGTTGTACGGAACCCTAAATAGAAAAGTAATATCCATTCGACGATAATTCCGAGGCATATAGGTTGACGGTGCAGAGGGAATCATTACCGCGCTCAGCTTGTTCTTGACGATGATCATGTCATCCATAGGTAGCGAAAGAGTTGCCAGCTTCCTTGGCATGAGGTGGACTCTCAGACTTCCTGCGATTGAAGTCTTATCCTCCATCCTGTACAACGTATACTTCGCTTCGAAGACTGAAATGAGAAGCATGCGCCACGCAAGCTCAAGAAGCCTACAAACTCCCAAAGGAGCACGCGCCACACTGCTTAATAAGCCCTCCTCATTCTTCCCCCCTACGATGCTTGGAATAACTGCACTTAAGTCCCCGCCTAAGTCGCAGCTGGCCAGGAAAAGGGCCAGGAGAGAGACACAGTCGCCGAGAGCATGGTGCAGTCTCAACACGATGCACCGCCGCCTCTGAGAGAGGATGTGTATCTCCCAAAGAGGTTTATCTCTTGACATGGCCGGCCATGATGCCAACGCTGCCACGTATGCATTGATATATGTCTCGCTGTTCTCACCTTCCTTGTTTCCGATGTCCCGCTCATCGGGCAGCATGATCATGTGGTCCTCGATATTGATCTGAGGCAGTTCCTTCCAGCTTTTTAGTCCACTGCGGCGGGTCACCTGCGGTAGTTTTATAGACGTATGCTCCGCTTAGATTCGTGGGCGGACAACAGACGACGGAATAAGGAAGAAACGTGCGTCACATGGTGTGTAGTTTCCTTCAGTTTCTGTGCAAGGGGCTGGAGGAACGGATGATGGAAAGGACAGTGGACGGTTGTCAACTTACCGGGACAGAGCGTAACCAATTATCACATTCTCCCGCTTCGGCTCGCTGAGAAAGATATGTGCCAAAGGCGAGAGCGGCGCATCGTACAACCTGCGTACTGCTCGTTGTTCCATGCTAATGGAGTTCTCTCTCTCTCTCTCTCTCTCTCTCTCTCTCTCTCTCTCTCTCTCTCTCTCTCTCGCTCGCTCGCTCGCTTTCTCTGACGCTATCGATCTATATATGTGGGCAATATGGGTTAGGCCACTTTACGTTGTAAGACCTCTGGAGCCTATCCCTTGTTTTTAAATTATTGAGTCGATATGAGTGTTGCATGGCCTGACCGGAACCGCGACTATAAAAGAGCCTCGCCTTTATATTTCATGAATGGTGTTCTGATTTCTGTTGTGATGGTAGGCCCGGAAAGGGTGTCGGTTGACTCAGACGTATGCACACGGCCTCTAAAGTTTATTGGTATCCATATTTGTTGGTAGATGGGTAATCAATGAAACGCTTCCCGTCGCGGAAAACAGTAAATGGACGCATTAAAATTAGTTGGACCAAAGGTATTATACATTTTTCAAAGATTTTAGACAAGTAAACTATTAGAGTTAGATTGGGTTTTCTGGTATCTAGAATAGGGAACGGCACATCCGGGACGTGACGTCCCAGACGTGACGGGACGGATGACGAATGGTGACGTGATGAACTGTTCGTCATGTCACCATCTCGTCACGCGTCTGAGGGTTTTTAAAGTTTTCGTCACGTTCCCGTCACGCATCATGTGTTCCTCGTTCCGTCACGTCACCGTCACCGTGACGCTGTCACCGTCACCGGTGATGGAAATAATGTTATGTATTTTACTATGTTTAGTAATACTAAACATAGTAAAAACATTCGTAATCTCTGCGTTAAACGGTTGATTGCCGGAAACAGATCAGTCTCAGAAAGCACGCGATTGCTCCGCAGATCAATCTCAGAAAACGCTTGATCGGCCGACCACGACACACTCGATCCCTCTACAGATAGATATCACAAAGCTCTTGATTCCTGGAAACATATAAATCGTGGAAACCGCTCGATCACTCCACAAATCAATCTCAGAATGATCGGCCGACCTCGACACACTTGATTCTTCAGATCGATTGCAGAAAGATCTCGATTCCTGGAAACATATAAATCGCGGAAAGTGCTCTATCGCTGCACAAATCAATCTCAGACAACGCTCGATCGACCGACCGGACTCGACACACTCGATTCCTCCTCAGATCAATATCAAAAGGTGCTCAATTCCTGCAAACAGATCAATCTCGGAAAGCGCTCCGACGGCTAAACAAGATAGATCGATTCCTGCGAACACATCAGTCTAAAAAACTGCTCGATCGACCGACCTCTACAAGAAAGAACGATCTCGGAAGAAGCTCTACTCCGGCAAAACATACGTCAAAAAATGGTTCATGTTTTACACAAATCCCGGGAACAAATTAATTATTAACATCTATTTAATAAAAAAATAAAATTGTATTAAAATTCCATCACGGTCGTCATCTGTCACTGATCTTTCATCACGTCACGCGTCCGGACTACCCCGTCACCGTATGGACAACCCGTCACGCGTCACCATCACTGTCACGCCTCATCCAATTCCTCACCGTCACCATCATGTCATCCGTCACGTGGCCGTCACGGTGACGTGTGACGTGACAGATGACATAATGTATGGTCTTCATTCAATGCTTCTGTTTTTATTGCGCGACAGCTTCTTTGTTCCTCGAGCTCTGCATCTCCCAAGGTATAGTCCTCCTAAGGAGAATATTATTTTATCAATGACTTTCTGTGCACAAGCGTAGAGGAAAAATGGTTGGACCTCATTGGGAACTGTTGTAATAAAGTTGTAATAAGCAATCCTCTCCATTCGCATTTGGTCAACGTCATGGTTGCAAAGTTAGCTGTGGAATCTCTTAATGATTGCAAAAACTATTTGTAGTATGCTCGCTAAAGAGGATGCTTTTGGGAGCATAAAGAAATATGAGAAGGCTCAAGGTGCTATCTTTGTTAGTGGAGCGGAGACGTGCGTCACACGCAAGAGAGTGAGTTAATTCAGAGTGATGATATCTAGAAATATCTCAAGAGAGGGTTAGCGAAAGGACATATCAGCTAGGGAACGGCATGTCCGGGACATGACGAAACGGATGAGAGAATGGGACAGACGGTGACGTGATGAAAGATTCATCACGTCACCGTGCTATCACGCGTCCCAGCATATTCCAAAAAAACCATCACATTTTGTGACACGTCCCCACGTTGGGTGTCCCATCAAGTCCACGCCACCGTGACGGCGTCACCGTCACTGGTGATGTGAAAAACCCCTAAGTTGGTTGGTCTTTCTCCTTCACTTTTTCTTTCTGTTCATCTTCCTCTCATGCCCCTTCTCTCTAGCTCTCTCGGTTGGTCTTTTTCCCCTCTCTCTTTCTCTCGTTCGCTCTGTGTGAGATTTTTTTTCTTTTCTCTGGTTCGCCCTCTGTGCCTCCCTCTCTCTCTGTTTATCTGTTTTCGCTCTCTATCAGACTCTCTCTCTCACTTGCTCGTTCGTTCTCTCTCTCTCTTTATCTCTCTTTATGTCTCACTTGCTCTCCCTCTCGCTATTTCTATCACTCTCTCCAACAAAATCTCTCTGGTTGTGGCCCATTCGCTCTCTCTCATCAATTTATCAAGAAAATAGGATATTATGGTTAGTACTATAATTGTTAAATTCCCTATTGTTTTACTATGGACAATTTAGAGGGCAGACAATTTAAGTGATGCATCCCCAATTATTTGTACGCGGCGTCGATTTGTGTGGGCAGAAAAAAACATAGACTTATGTGGAAAATGACAGAAAATTAAAACATTTAAAAATAGCATTTTTAAATATATTTAGAAATAATTTCATGGCCGTCATCCATGAAGGCCATTCCGTTACGTCACGCGTCCTGAGCACCCGTCACCGTCACATCCCCATCATGCCCCCGTCATCATCCGTCACCGTCACCATCACGTACCCGTAAAACCGTCACCGTCACATCATCCGTCACTGTGACGTGTGACATGACAGGTGACGCTTGCCGAAGCCTAATATCAGCAATGTCTATCCACTTTTGAACATTATAGGCTCATGGTATTCAAAATCTGTCAACTTAAGAACATAAGTAGACAATACGAAACAACATGTCATACAGCAACCAATCAACACACAAATATCATGTCTAATCACAAAATAACTCGTACAGTCATGGTTTTAACTGAAAAGTAACAGAACAGACGGTCCAGATAATGTCACTAAAACAGGAAATAACTTCTTTGTAATATGAAGACAAATCTCTCAATAGATGTCTCACAAATTTTGCCCAAAACATTAACCAGACTTTTAATAGCACCCATTAACGACATATTTAGCCCTACATATATTTGTGACCAAGTCAGACTGCGGATTACTGTCAATAAAATTATATGCCACTCTTTTGGATCCCTCTTTCTGCTTCTATTCTTGATGGAGTCTTCCATGCTTAACAGAGAGGGCCTTCGATTTTGTTACCAAGGTATATAAGGCTAACCCAGAGTTATTTGTAATATTTGTAATATTGCAAAAAATTTTAAATCATATTTGCAATATCATTTTAATCGAGAGTTTTAAGAGAGATGGGCGCATGGGGGCCTATTCTATAAGGGCCCCTAATGGATCAGACTCCCCCCCCCCCCCTTGTTGACTCACTTAGGGGGCCCAATTGACCTGTTCCTCCTTTATAAGGGAAGAGGACGCACCCGAGGTCATTAGACCAGGAAGAAGAAGAAAATTACTGTTGTTTCTCTTGGTCTCACCACTTAGAAAAAAGAAGAAAAAAGAAGAAAAAGGAAGAACGGAGAGGGAGAATTGGCCAAGAGACAGAGGAAGACGAAGGAGATCTGGCGGAGAGCACCTTCCCGTTGCCAGACTAGAAAGATTCCTCGCTGTCCTCCTCGTCCACTGAGAACCAGAGTCGACGACCCTGCAGCGTCCATCCAGTTGCTTCCGTGAAAGGGAAAGAAACACAATCGCACTCCCCTGCTGGCTCGCGATTGAGGCGTATGATCGATCACGGCTTCATCCCTGGAGCACCGTGACAGTTCGCGTGAGATAGAAGACCCCAAGTAATGGTCGATTGGCAACGATTGCAGCCGCAACGAATTTGCAATGGACTCGCCCAATCTGCCGGCGACCCGGACCCTATGGCCGTCGTCAAATTCCCGAGCCGTGAGATTTCACTTGCTCTGCTGCTTCTAAGAGGCTCCGGACGATCCAGAAAGGGTCCTGGTTGATATCCTGTGGACATCCGTTGGCGATCCAGAATTCGGCACACCATCGTTAGGCAAACTCAGCCACTCCCCTCAGCCGCCTTGGCATTCATGGATATCTCATTCTCCTTGGGGGCCAAGAAAGGGTAGCGCCCGTGGACCATCTGATCGGCGCCAACCGTGCTTCCCGAAGTATAACCAATCAACTGATGGCGGTTGCTACTGAAACATACTGGCCATGCCTTCCCCTGTCACCATCGCACGGAGTCGTCTCATCTGCTCGTTGTGGTCTGAGGGATCCTGTGGTTCCCACAATCACTTCGTTGCCGACCCCTGCCCCGCAATTTGATGCGGGAGGTTCCAGTTGCCACCAGAAGAATCCGACGGACTGTCAACTCCCTCCCGAACCTTGGCATTGACCGTGACCGCCGTCGATCGCTGATCTTCGCTCGCACTTGCTGAATTGATTCTGCTCGCACCGATCCTCGCCAACGATCGCCCCACCGGAGCCAGCAAGACTGCTCAAGCTTTTCACCTACACGGTCCACCCGCCTCATCCTCAGCATTGTCCCTCTCCCTTCAACCTTCACTCTCTGGCGCGTGTCCATCACACCCGGTCTGACTGCCACGTCTGTCGACGAATTCTGCACCATGAGCCCTACGACGAGGTACACCATCCTCTCCCGACGCTCGTTTATTTATCTCTTGCAGTATAATTTCAATTTGACTCCACCGCGCTCGGGCTACGTAGGTGAGAGAGGTATTTGAGAGAAACTACGACAACTTTGACCGTCTTACTGGTACGGACAAGTGTGTTTGTTACGTGCGAGGCCTACGGATTGATTGCGTTTGGCGGTAGACGCCTTCATCACTCTGACGAGGTTCTAGAGGCCTCCGTCGCCGTCACCTGGCGACCCAGTCCAAGCTTGGAGTTCGGCGCCTCCCTCGAGTCAGAGCCTGCATGTATGACATGTAGGACGTCTCTTCATCATGTAGTAGTTACCCTTAGCCATTAGGTTTTACCCGTCGAACGACGACACTGTCGATGTTCGATATCACTATCTATCTTCGGTACCGATCCATCATACTCGGTGCCGACCGGACGACATCCCCGATGATGTCTGCCATCAATACAGATTGATTATGTTCGAAAGGTCACCACTACCGTCACCCAGTGACTTCATCGAGCTTGGAATTCGGCACCTCCTGCGAGTCGGCACCTGCACATATGACACCTAGGCGCATCACGCATTGCATCATAGTTACATTACCCACTTGGGGTTTCACTCTCCAGACGATGACCCCGCTGACGTTCGATACCACTATCTATTATTGGTACCGAGCCATCATAATTGATACCGACCGGATGACGTCCACGACGAGGTCCACCATCACATAATGTGGCTAAGAATATGGAGGCAGAATGTTGAGCCCTTCTTGATGGATTAGACCTATGCACACAATTATTAATACCAAATTTGTACACTGAATTAGACTCATCAGCATTATGTCAAATCATTAACATACGAACACGTAACCTATGGACGGTACAAAATTGGTGGGAAAAAATAACCACACATTTGCCTTAAATTATTAAATTGTCTCATATTTATCGTGATGGAAATGCATTTGCAGATGCTATAGCTAACCATGCATCGTTACAAAAAAAAACAATAAGATTTTTTGCAGGAACGAGGCGTTACCGGACCAAGAAAGAGGCAATTACAACGCCAAAAAATTGGGCTTACCATGTATAAGATGTGTAAGCACATGGGAAAGCAATGGTAAATGAAGAGGAGCATTAAAGTCTATCAACCAGCAAATGTTATGATGTAAAAAGGCAACTCCCGCATGGAATAGATGGGGATAACCAACATCAAGCAACTAGCACAAGGAAAGTTGACAGACCAGGAATTAGAAGATCTACCACAACTGACAAGAGGAGGATGCAGAGATATCGATGACATGCAAAGAAGAGAGAAAATCAGTAGCCTCCCGGAATACTAGGTGAAATCTATCTTTTTATGTATTGCTTTAAGGTTATGAGCCGATCTATAACACATTTGATGCATGCTCGTATTAATTACATCTATTTCAACATTTAAATATATCTATCGAACCTAGAATATTTTATTCAACATTAAAGTTTTCAAAAGTGTCATATACTATTCCTTCACACTACATCATGGTTATATGATATCACCATATTAGTTAGTCAGCGATAAATTGCATATGAAATAAGATAGAAGCTACGGTATACTGTGTTCAATCTGGAAGTGGCAGGTACGCGTCAATCAAGAAACTAGAGCATGGTCTGAACCAAAGATCACTCATGGTGTAAGCTTGCACCAATCACTGATGTAACCAGAACAATAGTCAATGAACGAGGGAACCAAAATCAGAGATAGAAAACTTGGAGGAGCTCAACGGAGGTAAATGAGGGACCCTCAAAAGGTATGGCACATAAAGGAGGATAAAAAGAAAGAAAGTGATAAATATATTTCCGCGAAGAAGAGCACAGAAGTATGGCGCTAAGGAGGAAAAAAATAAAAATAAAAATCCAAAGAGCAAAAGAAACGCCATATGAACAAGGAGAAGAAGCTTACAAGGACAAGGGAGGAACCAAATACCATAGGTGCCAAGGGTCTTTAATCAGTACCACCAAGATTCCTAGTTTTTTCATCAAAGATCTAAGATAATCTTCTTCAAAGAAGTTTGATTTTGGAGCTGAAGTTGGGGGAACAGGAGTACAAAATGAGTTTTCTTTTGTTCAAATCATGCTCTGGCAACTGGTTGACAAAATACCGGCTTCTACCAGACATTTGCAAATGTCTGGCAGAATAACAACTTCTACAAGACATTTGCAAAATCAAACTGTGTTTATGATATTAGTTCCTACCCTAAAGCAGGTTGTGGTATCTTTTATCCAGATAACTGCCTAGAGTGGAATATCACATAAAGAATGCATAACGGACATCCACGCTGATTTCAAATTGTAAAATGAAGCAAATGAGATGGAAAAAGAGTTAAATTCAAATGAAGAGATATCCATGAAGAAGATATGGAGCAGGAGCAAATGCAACATAAGAACATTACAGACAGCAAACAAAACCGACATGATATGACAAATACAGGTAGAAAGGATAAACGCACGACCATTAAACTGCAGTTTTGGGGAAAAAAAAGTGCAGAATGCTCAAGTCAATGCACATCAGCACAAGGAATCTAATACCTATGGTGGTTATGCCTAAAGGGCACTGGTATGCAACGTATTGTCATGTTCATATCAATTAAAATGTTAGTTATAAAAAAGGATAGATAAATAGATAGATCGATAAGTAGTTAAATAGATAGATCGATAAGTAGATAGATAGATAGCTAGATAGATAGATAGATAGATAGATAGATAGGTAGATAGGTAGATAGGTAGATAGGTAGATAGGTAGATAGGTAGATAGGTAGATAGGTAGATAGATAGATAGATAGATAGATAGATAGATAGATAGATAGATAGATAGATAGATAGATAGATAGATAGATAGATAGATAGATAGATAGATAGATTGATAGATCGATAGATAGATAGATAGATAGATAGATAGATAGATAGATGGATAGATAGATATCTTGCTTGGAAAGTACAACAGAAACAAAAAAAAAACTAAATAGCATATCAAACATCTAACCTTAAATATCTGACTCACACCTCCACCAGTTTAATCCTATTTTCAACTCAAACTCTGGACTACACCACTGTACCCAAATTACATGACCCTCTCTAGAAACACTGCTAAAACCTGACAAGAGCCTAACCATATCCTTTAAAGATGTAATCCTGGTGCAACTATCGACACATGGGACAAGAAAATGCTGACAAGTTAAGAGAATGTGGACATATAAATGTTTATTTCAAATTTCATCCAGTCAATATTTGCGAGAAATTATTCCTCGTGTGATGGAGTTAAATCATTACATTTTGAGATGAGGCAATCATGCTGATGGCCCAACCTTTTCAAAACACACTTGGAGGGAAATTCACATACGGAAGGCCAAAAGTTGATTTTATCATTACAAAACTAGAACAGCTAAATTTTTTTTGAAAGGAATTCATAGTTACTGCTTTGGATGAGAGACACGTCATCATACAATTTGACACTCAAAATGATTTTTAAAATGTATGGAAAATGGACCAGGAGATTATGAGAAAGATGGACGTCGGACTTCTCATCTGAGAAAGAATTCACTTTCTATCCTCTATGGATAGACTTTCCAGGCCTTCCTCACCATATCTTTAATCCATAACCCTTGAAAGTCTCTATGATTGGAACAATTATTGAGGCTGATGCAAGAGTTAGTCACTTAACCAGCCCGCGATATGCTAGAGCATATGTCGAAGTAGACATATCACATCAGATTTCTGAGTACATTCTCATTCAGAATGGAGCTAAGGATATCATTAAACACAAAGTCATTATTGAGAAGCATCCTATATTTTGTACACAATGTAAATTGTTGGACACAAAAAGGATACCTGCGGAAAGAAATTTAAATCTCGCTATCAGTACATACAACAAAGCCTCATTACTACCATAATCTACAGAAAAACACATCATCAGTCCATATGGTCTGATAACTTAAAACATCTGATATTGTCCACAAAATTCCAACTGAGACAAAAATGTATACTGAAGTCGTCGAAACCAGATAAAGATACACCCATAGAAACTTATTGTCTCCCTTGATAACCATCATCAAATCTCAGTTACAATATGGTCTCTATCAATCATTTTGATATCCCGACCCCCGATGGCAGCCCACCATCATCACTCCTAACCCAATTAGAAGCTGTACCAATATGCACAATATAAAAGCATCATATCCCGATATTCAGATCACTAATTCCAAAAGAAGTATTCCAAAAATCTATGAGGTATCAAATAAGAAAAAGCATGGACAGATTTACCTTTGTTGGCCCCTTCTGTCATCAAAAATGCGCATCTCACCAGACTGATGATGCATGGAATGCCTAGAGCCTTGACAATGGAAACACTCTTTACAATCACAGTAAATCAATACGAATCGATACTCACACATCACTTACAAAATAAAATTCCTTAAATGTTGTACCTCATCCTCCCACAACAACCATAGATGAGTTTCCAGGAAATCTAACTTCAGACGATGAATCTGGGGGCAATCATAAACTTCATATTTGTCCCGATCACTTGAATCCAATTGGAAAGGTTGATAACCCTAGCAAAGTTTCTAGTTACCCATCTCATTGCGATAACCCCTTACCCACAACACTTATTAATGATAAATACAGTGATATGGAATTGTAGGGGCATTTCAAAAGCCAAAAAAGGAATGAGGATTAAGGAATTAATAAGGGAGAATAAACTTAACACTCTGGGTATATTAGAACCTGTGACTGTCCAAAACAATATTGGTCAATATAGAATGAAATTGGGTTTCCAAAGATGCAACGCATAATATCGACAAAAAAATAATGATTTTCGGGACAACAATATCACCGTTAAATGTATTCATGAATGCTCTCAGAGCATAACTGAAATTGTCTTTGAGGAGACAACTTTCTTGATATCCTTCATCTATGCATCTTGTTTTGAAGAGCAAATGAATGAATTATGGGACAGTTTATATCTAGTTTGCCAAGGATTATGAGAGTAGATTTCAATGTGATTAGGAATTGCTCTAGAAGGAAAGGGTTTCAAGATCCAACTATGAATGATATCGATGGAACTAATACAGCCATTATGCTGGTAGGGCTATCAAAACCTAAAAATGAAACAAATCAGTTATCATGGTGCAATGGTCGAAGAAGACCAAAATGAATTTATGAGATTAGATAAAGTCTTAATGAATGGCAGGGCCATACTTCACCGTTAGTATGTTATCAATTATTTGCCTTGTACTTTATCAGATCACTTCCTAATGATCCTTTCCTTTCCAGAAGTTGCTAGAAAACTAAGAAAACCACCTTTCAGATTCCAAGAAATGTGGACCAAACACTCAAAATTCATTGGCTTAGTTAAAAAATATTGGGTTCTAACTCACAACAATGACCCCAAGATAAATCTTAGAAACAAACTAGGAAATCTTAAGGTAGTACCTAAAACTTAGAATCATAAGGTGTTTGGAAATATCTATGCTGAACGGGAAAAACTGAACAAAATATTGATACACTATAAAAGAAATGGGATGGTTTTCAAGAATAATAACTATCCTTTCTAAAACAAGAGTTAATCCTAAAGGAAGAACAATATTTAATGAACCTTAAAAAAAAAAAACTAAAATAAATTGATGCAAGAAGGTAAAAAACACAAAATATTTTCATTGGATTATAAACCAATGCTCAAAACTAGATTTCAATACCACCGTGAGACCCAAACAAATAACAACTGGCAAACTATGGAATTAGAGGCAGTGCAGCATGACGAAACATTATTAACACAACAATATTCTCCATTTAATAAAATACTCCTGAAGAAACATTATTAACATAACAATATTCTCCATTTAATAAAATACTCCCGGAGGTTCTACCAAAAGGAGTACATAAGTAGATAACCTCAGCCTGTGTAGACAGCCCAACAATATACAAGAAATTAAACTCGCTCAAAAATCCATGCATTCTGACAGTGCACCAGGATCAGATGGATTTACCCCCTAATTCTTTACATGTTGTTTGGAGATAATCAAACAAGAGGTCTACGATGCCATCCAAAATGTTTTTGAAAAAAAGGATTGCACCTAAAGTTTGACAGCAACATTCATAGAGTTGAAACCTAAAATACAAACACCACCAACATTCTTTGAAATGAACCTACAAAATAGTATCTAAAATACTAAATGAACGGTTAAGTTCAGTACTACTAAAATTAATTTCCAATGAAAAAATTGGTTATGTTCTAGGGTAAACTATCCATGAGAGTATTTACCTGGTACATAAAGTAACGCAGTCCCTAAATCATAAAGTTGATGGCCAAAATGTTATTATCAAACTTTATGTGGAGAAGGCGTACAATAGGGTTGAATGGTCATTTCTCATTTCAGTTTTAGAACATTTTTTTTAAACTTAGAATGGATAGATCTGATAAACTTATGTGATGAAATGAATAAGTTTTTAGTTTTAGTAGGTGGAAACTCCACCTCTTTTTTCCAAGGAACAAGGGTCCTTAGACAACGTGATCCAATATCACTAAGCTTATTTGTATTAGCACAAGAAGTTTTGAGTCGAAACCTCTACTCTAAGAGTACACCATATGCTATTGGAACTTACTATACCAAGCACGAAGCACCTATTATCTCACATTGCATGTTTGCAGATGATTCAATTTTTTAAAAATGGAAAGAAACAATCATTCAAAAATCTTATGAAATTAGTAGAAGAAAATGAAATATTTTCAGGAGAAAAAGTCAATAAAGTGAAGAGTGCTTTCTCTATCGCTGACAAAACCCCTTTAGTACAGAAAAGTCATGTTGCAAATTTTTTAAATTTTCATGCTGGAACACTTCATTTTTATGTATCTAGGATGCCCTATATTCATTGGACAAAAAACAGCTATGTATTTTGATCATATGTTATACAAAGTTTGTATGAAACTAGATGGATGGAAAGGTAAACTTTTATCCGCACGTCGGAAAGTTATTTTGATAAATCATGTATTGAACAGCTACCCATGCATACTCTATCTGTATTTGATGCATCCATGAAAATCATACACTTTATTCATAAGAGCATGGCAAATTTTCTGGGGTCTAACAAGGACTGAAGCAATAAGGGTCATTGAACATTCTGGAAAAACTTATGCTACCCTCTAGATGAGAGCAAACTAGGCTTAGATTTCTGGCAGAAATCATAAAAATTATTCGTATGAAAAGGGCATTTTTTTTCATACAAAATATACCATATGGGCATCACTAATTAGGTCCAAGTTTGGAAATATAGATCCAACCATAAGTAGTCAAACTGTACCCAAAAAGGATCCAGAACCTCAAACTTTGCTTCAACCAATGAATGAATTTATACGATGGTCAAAGGGAGATTCTGGTCTGCCATAAAAATTGGACAGGACTTGGTTTTCTGGGAACCCTTAAAAGCATCTAAATTTAAGACCAAAATATAATGGTTAAGTATCTGATAAATCAGCAATGGGATCGATGTCTCACGCATGATGGAGTTGATGACACCACAATATCACAAATTAGGAGTTAAAATATTAATCTTTCCAATATTAGTTGTAAACCCATCTGGATACTGATTTCACATTGGGATTTCACTATTAAATCTGCTTGGGAAAATTTTCTGGTTAAACGTCCAAAAAATCAAAGTTTTCTGCTATTTGGCAAACATAAATTCCTTCTAAGATACTACCGTGTATGTGGCCATTGCCTAAAAACATTTACGATTGGATAGGGATGTAAAAGATGTTGGAGAACAAATTTCATCTTTATGCAAATGTTATCTTAGAAATCTGCAAATTAAAGACAAGGAGCACTTATTCCCACACAATGAATGGCCAACATCATCATGGAACTGGTTCCATGATAAATTAGATATACCCCTGGGTATAACTCATCAATGAAAGGTAAAAATTCTTCCAAAAGACAAAAATTAAAAAAAAGCAAAGCATTCTGTCAAAAAAATCATGTGTGTTCATGTTGTTTGAAATCTGGAAACACAGAAATACGAGGTGGGAAGGTATGAATGTTATTGAAAAATCTGTTATGTTGTAACCAACATGATCAAATTGGCAGAGAATACTATCAATACTACAAAAATAACCTCTCGCAATGGACCTAGATGACTTTTTAATTGGAACTTTACATTAGAGGACCAAGTTCTATAGACTGGATTACTATTTTACATATTATCTGTTTATTTTTATAATTGGAAGTAAAACATAGTCCAGAAGATGAACATGCCATTAACTTTCAATAAACTCCATGAAACAGTTTAAGTAGTTTATTCAGTTCATAAAGGACAAAAGACGACAAAATATTAACAACAGTGTTAAATATAATTTATTTTTTTAGACATTTTTTAATCTGAAGTGAAGTTTCATTTATTTAATTTTTTAATGTAAAACTGTATAAACAATATAATGTCAAAAACCTATCTTGCAGTACACATCTATAATGTGATTTTCATGAAATAGTACTCTCTTTGCATGTTTGATAGTCAAGTATTAAATGGCGTCGAATGAATTTATATTGGATGTAGAAACACAGGAAACATTAGCAGCAATAGGCAGTAATTTAAAGCTTAACAATAACATCAATAATTCACAATAAAACTGTAAAACCTTAATTCACCGGCTTTGCCAAGATTATTTTATTATTTTCTGATCATCATCATTGGGCCTCATAACGAAGACAGTATTATGATGCTTCGGAGAAGGCATTGCATGTAAAGAGTGTAGAAAGTCATATTTGGAATATCAAATGTAGATAATGCAATTATAAAAACAAAAACCATAAGCAGATTATTTTGAGATTTCTATTTCTTGGCTAGGAACCCTTGTCCTTTATTGAGTGATAATTTGAGCCCTAATCGAATGGAAGAAGAGGCAAACAACGGCAAATTATGAGAACTTCTGAACCTTCTCTTGGAATGAAAAATTATGAATTTAATTGACCATATCACGTCCTACAATTTAGAGCCATGTCAAATGAATGTGAAAAAATCCTTCCCAAATTGCGAGTTGAAGGAGAAAGCGTAAATGGAGCAATACATAGGTTTTGAGTTTGATGAAAAAAAAGAAATCCATTAGGACAACAATATATATTTTCTAAACTGGGCTTCTCGTAAAAATAATTCAAATTATATCAAGTTGTTAACACTCCGCTTTAAAGGAAAATACTATAAGAAATGAAAAAATCTTAATGAAAGTGACAGTAGCTTGATTCTTCTGATGCTCTATGTCGATGAAATATTACCTTAAACCTAAAAATTTAGTATGTTAAAAGATAGAGGATATTTTTATTCAACCTTTTTCATGTGAAGGATATGGATGAAAGCCACTGGGATACTAGAAAAGAAAGATGAAATGCATGGAGCTATATCCTTAAGCCATCCACATGAAAATCACTAATTTCCTTTATATCACAAAAAAAATCACTAGAAAAAAACTTTGCGGACCTTTTTTATGGTTAAATGTTCTATTGCTAAACTAAGAAAATTAAAAGGCCCTCGTTTTGGACGAGGAAATACATTTCATGAGGGAAAAATCATATGATGAAATATCTTGATCTCTCTACTATTCCAAAATTAGTATAGGATTTAAACTTATTTGGTTATTAGATGTGCATTGCGATACAATTAGAACCTCATACACATGGACTGCCAAGCTGTCCACAGGTTTCTGGTTAGATTTATGTACTTGCTTAGGCAGCTCTCTTACAGAGTGAAAATTATAGGAGAAACCAAACATCTGGAACGGAAGCTGAATATGTGGCTTGTCTCAATGCGTCTCAGTAAACCATATGCCTGTGGAACTTCATGTCACATATTGTACTACTTTTCCCCAAAAATAAGATCGTGTGAATAAATCATGATTATGAAGCTTTCATATGGTTTTCTAACACCAACAGCATCAGAAGTAATTCTAAAAACATGTATGTAAAGTTCATGGAGGTAGAGGAGAGAATGAGGGAGGGATTAATATCTAGGAAGGTATTGGTTTAAATTTAATAGACCCTCTTCCTAAGATGTTCATGTGCTAATATTGATTTGATAGGCTTAAACATTAGGGTTTTTTTTAATCAATGTATTATTTAGATTGTTCAAAAAAATATAAATGTGTACCTTTTATATTTAGCTACTGATGAGTACATATTATCTCTACAAGGAACTCTGATTAAGGTTTCAATATTCCTAAAATAGTGAACATTGTGCTGAGATGAGATGTATATAAAATATGGAGTCAAGTGACGAGAAAGTTCAAGGGGAGATAGTGATAACTAGTACCATAATAAAGACGATGATAGTAATTAGTAGATAGTAATATTAGGATTTGAGAAGATGGAACTAGTGCAAGAATTAGGATTTGAGAAGATGGAACAAGTGCAAGAATGAAATGATGACCATGTGTGGACCAAGGAAAAGAGGGAATCGTATAAGGTTAATAAAGCATGAGTTAAAGATGGGGCAATGACGTGAAGGTTGTAATATTTGATTAGAGAGTGTACAGAGGCAATATGACGGCAATACATGAAATAGAAATAAATCTAAGCTAACTACAAGGTCGAGAAACAACAGCATAAGGCGAGGATACTTAACATAGATCCTTACGTTCCACCAGGGTCATTGTGGTTTGGTTGACGGTAAGCTCCCCTATTCTCAGTTACCTCAATTCATACACCTAGGACACCAAGAATAGGGTTGATGAATCTCAGAAACTCACTATCTTTTAATTAATCCACATCAGTAGGAAGCAAGTTTAAGAATTACTTTGGCAAGGAGACATGCTCTAATTATAGATGAGGGTATGTGGATTGAAAGAGAGGTGAAATGAAGCATCCCTGAAAATTGAAACTCAATCGGTCATCTCTATGATTAAATAGCAAGCTTTGAAGATGGAGCCCTCTTTAATGGCCATTTTTCTCTATCCTCATCATCAGCATTGATGCTTTATCATTTTTTGTTGACGGGTGAAATGTCCAATTGTCAGTCATTTAATGATTGCCAGGATTGCCTCCTCGCATACCATCATGCACTCAGCGAGTGTCACATGTACATGCAATAAAGAAAAATAAACAATTATAACAAAGATATTTAATTATTGTGATGTGGTAATGCGTTGGCTCTTTCCACATCACAAGATTCTCACTTCATATATTTTTCTAGTAAACACGCCGATGCATGTCATTCATGTCAGAAAGGGAGAATAGTCTTGGCATTTTGACTTACTTCATCATCTTATATGACAATATTGAATGCATTATGTAAATGTTTGGTGCATAATGCATTACTGATATGAATGGTAATTTTCAGTTATATCATGGTTAAATGATGAGCATCACTGAATTTTGTGTTTATAACATACACTTCGGTGGTATGTCAATCAGAGCCATTAAACTACATTCAATGACAATTATATGAATGATGAAGCATGTTTTTGGTGTTAAAGAACTGACCACATGCTCCTAATTCATCACGGGCATCATACCCCTTTTTTTGTTTAGAAACAGAATAGTTTGTTGATTATTATGTGGGTACCTCACTTAATTTCATGCATGAAAAGAAATGTCAATCTATATTAAAACTCCAAGTGAATTACATAGCCTGTGGGGTTATTAAGCCCATATGAGCAGTGTGTTCAATTGACAATCTCAAATTTTGGTCATAATTTTTCATTTGTATTCTTGAGATTATTCGATAAGCTATAAAATTTTCCTCACTTAGAAATTTAAGCTAGTGATGAGTAAGGATAATCCCCACAGTGAACGATGATTAAGGATTTAATTCGTAATATGGTTAATATTTGATATCAGAAACAATATGCACTAAATACAAAATCAAGTGACAAGAACATACAAATCGAGATAGTGATATAAAATTTAGGAGAGTAATTAGTAGGTAGTGAGAAAAAGTTTGAGGAGAGTAGTAAGTACATAGTAATAACTCGTATTTCTGAAGAGTGTAGTGAAATGAAGCCGGTAAGATGTGTGAATGCAGAATGTGTGGAGGAGATGAAATGGAGAGATATGTAGTAAAGCGACAACCTTACTAATGATTTCGAGAAAGAACCATGAAAGACAAAGATGCTAACCAAAGAACCTTACATTCTACCAAGATCATGATGATTTGTGAGTGCAGGTAAGCTCCCTCTCTTTTCTTTTGCTTCTTCCCATCCATATAGGGCACCAAGAACACAGTTGATGGATCTTCAAAATAATGGAAATATATGTGGCCGGCAAGCCAATCACACATTCCACATCTCGTTCCATATTCATTAATAGAACATATTCATTATAGTGCACGTGTGATGCATATAATGAAGTCCATGAATACATGATCGGACTTAGTGAATTACGATGAGATCGTAATATGGAGATCACTAGTCTTTAAGCATGTGTTCTAAATATTCCTATTCGGAGGATACACGAGAAGGACATTGAAGTATCCGGATAGAATAGCACTATCTAGCCTCACTCATATGATGAGTATGGCTGGTCCCGTAGCCATTAGTGTGGCGACACTAAGGATAGATAGTGGGTGCTCTTTAGTGGAAAGAGTTCACTGAATTGATCCGTACGAATCCCTGAATGGTATTATACCTAACTGTCAATCAAGTTGATTCACGTCATGGTTGTGTAAGTGGTCCTTAGACCTGAGACACCAAAGACGTCTTGTGGACGGACGGTTGTACTTTGGCTATGGCTAACGAGTCTCTAATCATGGGATTCTAAACGGTCTTAGTTTAGGTGCATCAAGAAGTACACGAAGGCGATTGAGTGGTCAACATGGGATCGTCCACCCTCGGTATAAGAGGTGACAGCTCAAGGAAGATGATGCAACGAAGTCCTTGGCCAAGGCAGTGAAATATCAGAGAAGAGTTCTCCGATGATTTCCGAATGCATCAGTACTAACTCGGATGACCGATTAGGGTTTGACAGTTGACCATACCCTAAGTCGTCCAAGGAGCATCAAGTGGATGAAGGATTATACATACACGGTAATTGATGATGAACAGGTTCCATGAGTGAGTCAATACACACTCCTTTGTATCTTCTAGGACGCGAGGTGTAGCTTGGCACCCCACGTGTCGGAGTCTCGACCTATCGATTCGGTTAAATCGATTCGACATTAATTAATCTATATGATGATATGGTTAATTATGTTGGTAGGCCAATAAAGGTTATTGGGCCGTTGGAGTCATTAACTAGACTGATACATGGGCCTAGAGGGTCACACGCAAATGGTCTTTTGGACGTTGGAAGATATACTTAAGTTTTGGGGGTTTTTATGAAAAATACCCACTTAGTATAAATAGGGGAAGGCCCTGAACGAAATTCACCCAGGCCAGAATTGTTCAGGGGCCTTTCTCCTTCTTCTCCACTCTCCCCACACCCCCTCTCCATCCCTGATGTGATCGGGACGACGTAACGACGCCGACGGAGAAAGAACGGGGCTCGTCAACGAGAAGGAGGAGATCCGACGCGCTGAGGACCGCGTGGATACGTCTAGAGGCTGCACACTTGAGCAGCTCGACTCGTCTCGCTCCGGGATCGAAGAAATCACGAATGAGATTCGTGCAAAGGTAACTCGTTTCAATGTTTTTGTTGATGCCGTTCGATTCGCAAAAGACTTCCGCTGCGCATCATTTTAGATTTATTCATCCAAGTCAAGGCCCTAGAACCCAACACAAAACTCCCTATATTTCAATCATCCCACATGAGTAGGAAGAAAGTTGAAGGATTGATTTGATAAGGATGCACGCCTCTATTTATAGATCATAGGATGAGGATGAAAAGATAAGGAGGACAAACATCCTTCAAAATTGAAGCTCAATTGGAACTCTAGATCATCAAATATCGCACTTTGAACCTGGAGGAATCCTAGCCCTCCATTTTTTTCTCTCCTCGTCATCAGCATTGACACTTCCTTTTTATATTTTCAGTTTAATAGCCCAATTGTTAGATATCTAGTGATTTCATGGTCACCTCATCTTTTGTGATTGCATGCTTTGAGAATGTCACGTGAACCTACTGGAGAAAAAGACAAAGAAGGAGATCAATTATTCAATTACCAAGTAAAGTGGCACCGTGTTGCGGCGTGTCACATCACAAGATTCCCCCCCCCCTTCCTTTCCCTAACGGATGACATGCTGATGTCTGTCATTCACATCAGAAAAATGGGAATATTCCTTTATCATTGCCTAACATAGCATATATTTTTGTGTGTTGTGTCCACAACTTTTCGCTTTTTTTATCAATTACAAGGGCACACGTGTTTGCCATATGTACCATGTCAATTGTTGACTTCTCTTTTCCCTTTTTTATTATCTTCTGCTTCATTCTTGTACCACAATTATCACAATTTAAATAATTTTTTCTCATTGGTCCACGCTGCCTTCTGCATAAAAGTGCCAATTGTCAGATAAGTATTAGCGCATTATGGCATCGTGATATACAATGCCCTAATGGCGCCCTTTCGCGATGATTAGCTCATCTAATCATTGCTGATACTTGTGATTAGTTGTCATTTGACAAGTCAACTGGTGATACATGATGAACGCATATTAATGCCAAAACAATAGACCAATAAATCATTATGAAATATATACAAAGTCATGGAAATTCAATAAATATATATTTTGACTTAGCAAATTCATATCTTTCTGAATATGAGTTCAAAATATTTCATAAGAAATATTTTGAACTCATATTAAGTAGTTTAAGGATACAATGTAAACAAATTCTTTAAAAATCTGATTAAGTACATACAAATCAGAATATCAATCTAAAAATAGGTTTAATTATTTAATAGTTGATAACCCCCATTTATATTCATTTTAATGGAGAAACATGTGTAACGCTTCCATGATTGAACCCATAATTTACGTGTTACTATTTATTAAATACCTTCCTGTTTTGTCCTTTTATAAGGGGGGTTATGTTACATTAGAGTTTGTCCAATTATGCCATAAAGACAACTTCCCATTATGAACTATTTCATCACGAATGGGGAACTTGATGTCAATGAGTGTGAACAATGTAAATATAGCTTATTCTTGCTGGAAAACAAACAGAAGACTGATTTTCATAATATTGCTTTAATACTAGTGTAATTTGGTGAAAAGCTATAAAGTTTGTATATAAGTTCTTCTGCCGGATACCATGATTTGATGGTTCACATTATCCTATCTAGTCTGCGGCCATATTGGAATAGACTATGAGTGCTTATACATATCTATGATATATCTCCTAGTGCTGATAAAGAAATATTATCTTGACGTGGAATTTCTACTACAAATGCATCATGAGAAAAGAGAGTCAAAAAACCCAATGATCTCCAAATGGTCTGATTTCTCACATGTGATAATATTTCTCTATGTCCATCAATTTTATTTCATAGCTCTCTTTGCTCCTTTAAAGTGCTCCTCGCCTAGATGACTCAAAAATCATCCATGTATCCCAACAATATGAGAATTATATAGCTGTGTAGAAACATATGCATCTGTAAGACTTCACATTACTGATGCATGAAAGATCTCTCAAATGTCTTAACTTTTAAATGTATTGTTAGGGCATTGGTTTAGGTTAAACTTGTCTCCTTTACCAATAAGTATTTAAAGGTTTATGACTTTCAGGATCAATTTTTTTTTAAGACCTTTTTAATCGACTCACTCTGGGAAAAAAGTTACTTCTATGAGAACAATCACGACCTGACTGAATCTATAGTGTATACAATACCTAACTACTATCCTCACATCAAAATTACTTGATAATACTTTCTTGGTGTCACGATGTTTGTATCACTTTTGGTAAAAAATATATCATCAACATATTGCAAACTTAACAAAACTAACCTTATTGTACACACATTCATCAGTCAAATGTTCTTAAAAACAGACGATTTGTGTAAATTTTTCATATCAACGAAAAGAAATTTGCTTGTCATACATGGATTAATTTAACTCTCATACCAGATCTTTTGATTGTCCAATCACCATAGTTAACTTGCACCATATATTGTCTCATCGATGTCTCTGTTAAAAATATAATTATGAACATCCGTCTCATCTTTCTCAAGATTAAAATTTCTAAAATTATCATTATACTGTTAAAGTCTCTTGATGATACTGGAGAGACACTCTCATGGTAATCGATGCATTATTGTTGAGTAAGTTATTCAAGAGCAAGGCATGCTTCAAGATCCATATTACCCTTCAAATCCATTTTAATTCCAAATATCACTGAATGTTATAGATTTCATTCCTTTGTTCAAAAAATATTTCCACATTTGACAATTAAAATTCCACATACATTCTCTCGAATTCAGAGAGTTATCTTTCTTGATCTCAAAATCAGCCTCACGTTATTGCAGAAATATAAACATATGGAATTGTAAATTCTGTTTGTGTATGTGGATCTTCCAAGGGCCACCTCCACAGTCTTATTTAATGGACTTTACCCATTTGCTGAGTTAATTTTCCAACTTGGAATTGACACCTCTTAATCATATAAAAAAAATTCTGCTTTTTTTATAAATATGATCTGGTTAGTTGTATTGAGACTAATCATTAGTGAAACTGATATAGTAGCCTTGACAGTTTCTGGTTGTCGCATGGAATGGTCCACCAATATCAATCCTCAATGTCTGATCCTCAGATGACCCCTCTTCTCCTGGCTTTGTCTTTTCATCATGTGGTACATTTGAGTGGTGCGCCCAAATTGTTGTCATCAAAGAGATGTAAAATGCCATCTGACACGAGTCAATCATCTTTTGTGCCTTAGGAAAAGTTATTTATTATTGGTTAATTTCCTCCTTCCACCTTTTTTACATCTCTGAAAAACTTATTATGTTGGATTCCTACATCAAAAAAATATAGAGGTTTCTATCACTCAATAGAGAGCATAAGTCTTTCACATTCCCCGTTTCTTGACTTATATATTGATTAAGTTTCCCATTTCTAAATAAAATAACATAACTGAATTTTTTAAAATAGAAAAAATACAACTCCATCTTAAATATCTACAACAAAAGTCTCTATCAAGTCTAAACAATGTCAGTACTTTAAGTACAGCCTAAACACCAATATTGTATCGACTTCAAACTGAAATATTGTTCATGCTGGTGAATTTTTCAGTACCAAACAGTTTTTGACAATGGATCCAACTCCGCATAGAAATGCTATCATAAATAGTAGCCTGAGAGTTGACAAGTAGGTATCTATACACACATATGAATGTTTGACGTAAGCACAAACAACAGAAATCATGTCATATTTCAGTAGAAGTTCTTGTTAACATGTGCATTTTTTCCCGGAATGCAAATGTGTCATACGTATATGGTGCTTCTCTTGTTTCATATGATGTTGCCCATTGGCAGCTTGCTCCAGTTGTGGCGGCTTATACATGGTACATTTTCCCCTGGCAGGTTATTGTAGATTTTGTGGTCTCATGATGTTCAAGAAGAGATGGAAGTGGAATTATTAGTATTTATTTAATCCTGTTGAAACCTGTGTGCCAACCGAAACTGATTGTATAACACAAATTGTTTAAGCAACTTTCCAGACACATGCATGCCCAAATTTCCTGATTTTAGTTGCACTAGATGTCTCGCCCTAACATATTCTCTAACTCGAGCCTAGTCTTGAAACTTCGTGGAATTGAAGTTTTATTGAAGCTCATAGATTTCAGATTCTTCATGACTTGTAAAATTCTTTTCAACTTCTTGGAGAAACTTTGTTGGCTGCTTATCTTGGGCTTCAGGTTTAACATGCTCCAATATTAACAAACTCAAGCTTTTTACCATTTCCTGTTTTTTCTATATATACTTCATGTGTTTGATTTGTTTTTTTCCAATCTCATGGCACAACCAGAATTAAAATAGGCAAATGTGAGCATCAGATGTTTCTTTTATGTCTAAGGCTCCAGTATTATGATGTACTCTTGTTCAGTTGCTGCATAGTAAGAGAAATAGCTCACTTAAGGAACTGAATTGCAACTGAAGTAGATATCCATCACGAGTAATTTAGTGTACGACTAATGTATCATCTTTGAATGATCTCATTAAGAACAAGTACTATCTCAGTGTGTATAACGAAAGAAACAAACTGCAGACTGAACAAAGAACACCATTATTGAAGAGCTTTACGAATTCCTCACGATGTATGCGTCATTTAAGCATATCCATTCACTCGGCGGAAGCAAATCATCCAATAAGAGTATCAAAAACGTTTCACTAACTTAGTACTTGTGGAACTAGTGCATCTGTTGAACACCTGTTCTCTATTAAAAGAGGAGTCTCCACTTTTAAGAGGGCGAGATTAGTTGATACAATATCCATGCAAAGGCAATGTTGCCGTAGGAAGCGAGGGAGGAGGGTCAATGTCTGACACTTGTTTCCCTGCTTTTAAGCTATTTTTCTGTCGCTTGATTCGTATTTTGTGCGTCAACAGGTTCCTACAAAGAAAACGATTATATATCAACATAAAATTATATAACTCGAGAATACGACAAAAACAAAATCTTTCCAGATTCACTTCGATATATGCACGGCTCTCAGAATCCGAGGACTGACTGAGGTTCGCTGCCAGATATGTTCTCCTCCCAATCGAGCATGCATTCATCATCCAGCGTCGTCCAAGTCCTATCCGAGAACATCGTCATGCCGGCCACCGTCGCAGCCACGCACCCTCGCCGCTGCGAGCTATCTCTCTGGGACGTGTCCATGTTCTCCATTCACTACATCCAGAAAGGCCATCTCTTCTCTCTTCCCACCATCTCTCAAGAACTCGACGCAGTCGTAAACCGTCTCAAATCTTCTCTCTCCGTCGCTCTCTCTCTCTTCTACCCTCTCGCCGGCCGCCTTGCCGTGGAATTGGACGGTAACGGCGACGGACTGTACGCCCACATCGACTGTAATGATCAAGGGGCGGGGTTTATTCTCGCCGCCGCGCCCGACGTCGCCGTCGCGGACGTTCTTTCGGAAGCCCAAGACGTTCCCGGCTTCGTCTGCGACTTGTTTCCTTGCGGTGGCGCCGTTAGCTACGACGGACGACTTCTTCCTTTGGTCTCCGTGCAGGTTAGGGTTCTGTACGTTTTGATGTTGGTGGTGTTCAAAGATGACGACCCCAACGTCGTCGTCGACTCCAGAATTACGATCACTTTGATTGAGTTTTGCGTCAATGGCGGTTTTCGTCAACCGTCTATCCTTTTTCATGTTTATTTGACACGGCATAGGCCGTTTGAACGTGGGTCTATTACGTTGGCGCCGGTCATCGTTTATCTCAAAAATTATCGATAACGGTTAACGATGACGGAAATTGGAGCCATCCGTCACTCGTTTGTCATCCAACTTCAGCAACGGTGGTCATTTTTCATCAACGGTGTCGTCAACCGGCGGTTGTTGATGTTTTAACACAATGTTAGCAAAATGAATGTCGGTAAGGAGAGATATATCACTCGTCATCCGAACCTCAAGTTTGCCCCAAATAATGATGATGACGTTGACGGTGGTTGTCGATTTTTAACCCAAATTTACCAAAAAGAATGATGGTTGACGATGAAGTAAAGTTATCATTAAACGCCAACGGGTCTTCATCAATTTAAATGTTGGTCGATTACTTTGATGAAGTGGTTGACTTGTACTGAACTGTGCAGGTGACGACACTGGATGACGGTTTCTTCCTTGGCTGCGCCTTCAACCATGCCGTCGGCGATGGCACCTCTTTCTGGGCCTTCTTCAATGCCTGGGCTAAGATCTCACGCTCTAGCAATAACCTTCCCATCTCCTTGCACCCGGTGCTAGACAGATGGTCTACTGAAGGCGTCGTGCCGCCCATCAAGTTGCCCTTCACAGAGGAAGCCCAATTCATAGAGAGGTTCTCACCACCGCCGCTAAGGGAGAAGTTTTTCCACTTCCCCGGAGCCATCATGGCCCAGCTGAAGTCCAAGGCCAATGAAGAAACAGGCCTGGGAAAGATCTCATCTTTCCAGGCTCTTTCAGCCTTGATGTGGAGATGCATCACAAGGGTTAGACATTTCCACGATGATCAGGAAGTGGGTTGCCGGCTGGCAGCAGAGAACAGGCAGCGGCTTCGGCCACCATTGCCGGCCGAATACTTCGGCAATTCCATCTACGCCATTGCCACTGTTGCCACAGCAGGTATCCCCACTTCCTCGCTGTCATCATCATGCATCCAACTATCTATGAATTTTCCTTATCATCATCATCATTTTTGTCGTCATCGTCGTCGTCCAAGGGTTATGAATGGCTGATGGGGATTAAAAAATTCAGCCAAAATTGGGGAAAAATGACGGTTGATGGTTAAAGAAAATTTAAAGCAATGGGCAATCGCTCCTCATCCTAATTCCTCAAGGGAACATCATTTTCTTTCCATTATTCATTTTGGCTTGAAATAGTTAACGTTGACTTGGCAGTTGAGGCAATCATCTACTTTCATCATCCAAATTTGGTCTTTGCCATGGTTGACGATGCCGGATGATAACGTCCAAAGTTGACTATCCGTCCAAATTCATTAGGGACACCTTTAATTTCAACGTCAACACACTTTGTCAGACATTCTCAATGGCATCTTCATTCTCAACCAGGGTCAAATTAGTTGACTTGATGGTTGACGTCAATCATCAACTTTTCGTCATCTAGATTTGGCCTTCGCAAAGGTTGACGATGCAGGACGATTGACGTCCAAAGTCAACTATTCGTTCAAATTCATCAACGACACCTTCAATTCCAACGTCATCCCACCTCTTTAATGGCATCTTCATTTTCAACCCGGGTCAAATTAGTTGCGCTGACGGATGACGTCAATCATCAACATTTCGTTATCTAACTTTGGGCTCCGCCAAGGTGGACGATGGAGGACGATTGACGCCCACAGCCAACTATCCCTTCAAATTCATCAATGTAACGTCAGCTTTTGATCAAGCCATTTTTTCAATAGCATCGTTATTTTCAACGAGGCCTAAAATAATTAAACTTGACTAGACGGTTGACGTGAATCATCAACTTTTACGTCATCCAACTTCGGGCATGCACATGGTTGACGATGCCAATTCACCGTCGGAACTTTCAATTTTCCCCGTGGTTCGATGACGTTGACGAGACGACGAGTGCAGGAGAGCTTCTGGGTAACAATTTGGGATGGGCTGCGGGGTTGCTGAACAAGACCGTGGCTGCCCACAACGACGTTACTATCCGAGACTCAGTCGCTCGCTGGGCGAAGCAGCCGAGGATTTACAGAGTGTCGGACTTCGACAGATTTACGGTGATGATGGGAAGCTCGCCGAGATTCGACATGTATGGCTGTGACTTTGGCTGGGGGAAGGCGAAGGCGTTGCGCAGCGGCGCGGCTAACAAGTTTGACGGGAAGGTGTCGGCGTATCCAGCGCGGAACGGCGCTGGCGGGGTTGATTTGGAGGTCTGTCTGCTGGATAAGGCCATGGTCGAGTTGGAAGCAGACGAAGAGTTTGTACAGTTTGTTGGCGAGGCATGGTGAGATGGGATGGGAGGTCAGTGCGTTCTTTTGCGTGTCGACAAGTGGATACTGTCTTATCTTTGGGTGTGCTCGGTGGATGCGCCGTGTGTGGATAAGACGGGGCAGGTGATCACATGCCGCTTCTCTCTCTCTCTCTCTCTCTCTCTCTCTCTCTCTCTCTCAATGTCCCGCTCTCTCCCTCGATGTATCGTTCTCTTTTACTCTCTCTCTCTCTCTCTCTATCTCTCTCTCTCTCTCTAGCTCTATCTATCTATCTATATATCTATCAATCTGTCTATCTCTCTATCTATCTATCTATATATCTATCAATCTGTCTATCTCTCTATCTATCTATCTATATATCTATCAATCTGTCTATCTGTCTATCCCTCTATCTGTCTATCTGTCTATCTATCTGTCTGTCTATCTATCTCTCTATCTATCTATCTATCTATCTATCTATCTATCTATCTATCTATCCATCTATCTATCGATCTGTCTATCTGTCTATCTGTCTATCTGTCTATCTGTCCATCTGTCTGTCTATCTATCTCTCTATCTATCGAACTATCTATCTATCAATCTATCTATCTATCTATCTATCTATCTATCTATATATCTAATAATCTATCTATATATCTATCTATCTATCTATCTATATCTTTGTCTTTCTCTCTCTCTCTCTCTCGCTCTATGTCTCGCTCTCTCTATCTCTGTTTTGCTCTCTTACTCTCTCCCTCGTTCTGTCTCTGTGTATCTCTGTCTATGTGTCTCTCTCTCTCTCACCCGCTCTGTTGCTCTCTTTCTCTGTCTCCCTCTTAAGAGCTACTTACCTCTTTCTTTCTCTCTCCCTATTTATGTAAAAACCTGCTGACCTCTCTGTCTCTCTCTCTCACTCGCCCGCTCTGTTGCTCTCTTTCTTTGTGTCTCCCTTTCAAAACCTACCTACCTATCTCTCTCGTTCAATTAATGTATACACCTACTGACCTCTCTTTCTCTCTTTATTTATATAGAAACCTACCTACCTCTCTCTACATAAGTCGGTCTACCTACTTATTTCAAAACTAAAAAACAGGCAAATAGTCCCATATATCCTGGGTTTTTTAAATTGTCCACGATCTATCCCAGGTTTTTTTTTTCACGCGATCTATCCCCAGTTTTTTAAAAGTTCCGCAATCTATCCCCAATTTTTTAAAAGATCCGTGATTGATCCCAGGTTTTTTCCAACGCTGACATGGCGTCCGACGCGAACGGTGAAGTGGGCAGCTGGGCTGACCGTAATAGACGTGGCATCCAAGTTTCCGGGTGTGTATTTTCTCTCTCCTCAATTTTTCCTCTTTCTCTCTCTATCTATGGTATGACAGAGAGATGGTGGCGGATGCTGTAAAATTGTCGCATATGGGTTTTTTGGTGCCTCTCTTTCTCTAGGTTCCTGGAGGAAATTTTCAGACACGTAGTTTCTCTCTCCTTGTTTTTCTCTCATTCTCTCTCCAAGTCTCGCGGAAAGAGAGAGAGAAAGAGGGGAAGAGAGACCGCGGACAGAGAGAGAGACTGATCGCGGAGAGAGAGAGAGAGGGAGAGAGAGAGACCGCTGAGAGAGAGAGAAGGAGAGAGAGAGAGAGATCACGGAAGAGATAGAAAGAGGGGAAGAGAGATCGCGGAAGAGAGAGAGAGACTGATCGCGGAGAGAAAGAGGGAGGGAGAGAGGGAGACCGTGGAGAGAGAGAGAGAGATCGCGGAGAGAGTGAGAGAGGGGAGAGAGAGAGAGAGAGGGAGACTCGGAGAGAATTAGAGAGAGATCGCGGGAGAGAGAGTGAGAAGGTGATCGCGGAAGAGAGAGAGAGAGAGAGAGAGAGATCGCGGAGGGAGAGAGAGAGAATGGGGTTTTTCCCCTACGATGACGTGGCGTCCGACTTGGATGCCACGTCTATTACGGTCAGCCCAGTTGCCCACTTGGGCGTCCGCGTCGGACGCCACGTCATCGTCAGGAAAACCTGAGATAGATCGCGGAACTTTTAGAAAACCTGGGATAGATCGCGGAATAAAATAAACATGGGATAGATGGCGGAACTTTTAAAAAACCCGGGATAGATCGCGGACCTTTTTAAAAACCCGGGATATATGGGAATATTTGCCCTTAAAAAAAAGAGACGGAAAGTTATGATAAAAGAAATAGAGGTTAGATGCATTGTTGTAATGGGTGGTTGAGGAGACGTGCATTCTGATGTAATTCCACAGTAAGATGAGCATTTTCATTTTGGGATCATGATTTTGTGATTTTTACACCTCAATATTATCAGTTATAGTGGAGAATATTCAGCTAATGAAACATAGTTTTTCTCTTTCATTGGAAGGACACAGTTTTGTGTATTTCAGTACCACTACCTTCTGTTTCTGATGAATATCAAAAAAATAAACTTTGACACTGACAAAAAAATTTATCTTACTGAAATTTAATTAGATGATTTATCTTCAGGCTTAACAACAACACGAGTTTTGTCTTCAGGCTTAAGGCCTTAATCCTTGCTTAATTACTTTGTGATGCTGACTTGAACAACGATTATTGGGACATCAATATGTTTCCCAAGACTCTGAGTGACTTTAAACTATTTATCAATTTATTTAGCTTCATGTGTGCTATTCCTACAACATACTGCACAACGATGATTTTTTTCCAACAGTGACTTTTATAGTTATTTGATAATTAAATATTATATTAATTGCTGATTTGACCTGAATGCATAACATAAAAGTCACTGGAAAGTTATTTATTTTCTTCTTTGTAGAAGCTACATTAAATGGCTTTACGCGGAACTTTCATTCAACATATTAACATATTATTTTTCATGTTTGATTTGTATTATAAATTAAAGTCTTGGTCTAGAAATATCATAGCGCGCAAACTAACGAAACATAATTATATAAACATGAAGCTGGAGAATCTTACATGGCATGCAATATAGTGATCAAAAGTAGGGAAGTCAATAAAACATCTAACCCTTTTAAAAAGTTATCTTCATCTGATGGTTAAATATGATGTTTAGAATATTTTATTCATCTATACTGCAACCTATTTGTTAGAGATTAATCTTTTACACCATACTATCCAGAAATATTTTTCTAATCAAAGGAAAATAAATATGATTTTATCTAGTCGAGGTGTTAGTGTTCACATCCATGCCGTGAGATAGAAATCTTGATGATGGTCTTAATTTTTTTCTTCGTGTACCATTATGAAACAATTCAATTTGTATTCTCTCCCATACAAGTTTTTCCTTATTCATTACATTCAATTCTCCAGATAGTGCAGCCAATCACATGCACATCATTTATCTCCCTGATGGAAGAATTATCCTCACTTTACAATGATTGCCTGTAATCGAACATACCTTTACTCATACTTGTGATACTTTTACCAAAATATCACTACATTGTGATTTACAGTAATTATGAACTATACTAATGGAGAAAACACAACTTTATCACAGCAGATAACACATAGTGGGTTGAAGTATATAGGAAGGAAAGCTAAAGGTGTGATTAACTGCATCAAAGAAGTCATTGTAAATACTTAGGAAATACATAAGTGATTGGATAAGGTTCTGCATCAAAGAATGTCATTGTATAGTGGATAATTATGTATATGTTGATTGGACAATCCGAATCAGCCAGATGCATGACTGAACAACAGTGTGGAGCAGACTGTTGTTATACATCAAATTACGGGGAAACTAATGGAGGAAAACAACTGCGCAACTTTTATCCACCATAAACCTCCTCGTACACAGAGTAGTGAAAACTACACCCTCACTCATTAGAACTCTAAAGTGTAACACAGATGGGTTCGCAGTTAATAAAAAGATAAAAAAAAATAACTCTATATAATGGCAGATGATCTTGTTTAATTTTTTTGCGAATCATGGTATACATCTGTTATATGACAAAAATATGGTATTAAATACCAATAATAAAATTTTAATATTGAAAATTCTTGCATAAAATGTCAAATTTCATCCCAGAACATTATCACATTTTTTTCCTTGTGAATAAAGTATTGGCATCATGAAAAAGACACCAACCTGGAAAGTAAAACGGGTTTTTGGTGTACTCTCCTAGATGCCAACTCTGATAGGCGATATTCATTTTTTTACGGATTATATCTTCTGTTATTCAAATTAAGATCAATAATAAAACTGATTGGGGGAAATAAGAGTACTGATAACAGTGTAAGCATAAACGACAACTTTGAAAAAACTCCACAGGTATATTATATCTAGCAACTAAAAGGTTTATTGAATATGGTGTTCTTCTAAGATTTTCTTCAGCTCCTCTACAAGATACAACCAAGAATCAAGAGGAATAAATATATGAACAGAAGAAATTAAATTTATTAGATCACTAAATTCGATGGCATATTAGTCAAAAAATTCCACAAAAGATAAAATAGAGATATTAGAGAAATGTTTGTATTTATTTGGATTAAATCAACCTCATGCAATTATTATATATTTTTACTTAAGATGGAGTCCTAATACAGTACACATTATGGGTCAAATCCTCGAGGAACTACTCTATTATGTGATAAACATTTGGTATAGAAGATGAAAAGGAATGGGATAGAAATATGAGTAAATACTGAATGCATTTATGGTCATTGTGCATTGGTAAAATAATAGTTTTATTATCACAGGGGAGACGAGGTTAAACCAAGGGAGGTTCTTTAACCACGTTTTGAAGCTTGTGTAAAGTCATGGCATAAATAAAAATTAATCTATTGAAACACTTTATATATATCTTTTCAACTTTAACAGGATTAGATAACCCTAATAGAGTTGTATTAAAGTGAGATATTCCTCATGCATTAGAGAAAATTAGTTTTTTAATAAAACAATATGTCATTTAAGATTCATCAATGCAGTATTTGAGTGGTTCTTTATGTGTAACTCCAAAAATGGATCTGTAACACTAATCTTGGACACAGTCAAATTCCCCCCATGGTAAACAAGCACATATTATACTTGATTCAGTCATTTATGTATTTTTATGCATACAAAAAAACTATTATTTTCTGCATGGGCTCATAAATATTAAGGCTGGAATCAAAAAGTAGAAAGTGTTGAAAAATACAACTTTTGTTGTTAGGATTTTCATATAATTTTAGGTAAACTAAATCTAACTCATTTAATGCCAACTAGAAATCGCAATGTGAGAAATTATTGATTCTATCCAATCTAACTTATCTTCAAGTTATACATTATTTTTAGGATTTTAAATATTATTCCATTGATAAATAATCCATTAATTGGAATTAAAATACCTCAGTCAGCACTTTAGTATGCTTGTTGACAAGAAGGTCGTGGTGTCTGGAGTCGGTGGAATAATGGTTTACAGCCTCAGATTGGAGAGTAGATGGTTATGGATACGTGCTGCCATGGGGCAGAGTGGTGCAACAATTATGAGTAGCAATGAAGATGGAGGCAGATGTGTGCATGTGAGCAATAGACTTGAGGGTTGTGTGTGGGATGGTGAAAACCTGGGAAATAGTGTAGATCTGAATCAAAGAAGATTAAATTTTCATAAACCTCTTCCTCACCTGCCCAACCAACCAAAGTAGTGTATTCTCTTCATGAGGCTTAATCAGAATGTGGTTGTTCAATCATTTCATCTCAAGACTCAAGTATGGACCCAAAAAAAAATTTGAATGAGAAATCAGTCTGATAATATTTATTAGGAGCAAAGTCCAGATGTGACTTTTTACAAATATGAGCACAGTGTTTATATACCACAGATATGGAGCTAATAGACAATATCAAATCTTTTTTAAGGGAAGGAAGACTAGGAACCTTCAAACTTTTATCCAAGAATTCCTTCTTATCATCATATGACGCAATTTTAAGACGAAACATTCGTCACAGTGTAATTATTCTATGCTGCATCATCCACGTAAAAACCCAAAAACTTAAAAAAATCCTTAAATATATTTAAAGAAATCAAACTTTTATATTTTATTAGGAATATAAGGTCTGAAACAGTATATATACCTTAAAATGGGAAAAACTATAATATCGTTCTAAAACCCTAAAATTATTAAAAATAAAATTTCATATAGATATATATATATATATATTCCATATTATGAATCTGTTTGATTAAGGAATTTAGTGTCATAAAAGTTATGCACAGAATCCATAATACAGGAGAAATTTAATTGTTTTTGTAAAATATAATTAATCATTGTAAGTTTAAATATTCTTCATCTATGGTCATTTTAACAAAAAAAATATAATTCATTAAATTAATAATAATAATGGAATACTAGCAGTGATTATTATCCATTCATCACTTTAACTTCGAATAATATCTATGGAGATGAGCATTAACTTTTTAGATGCCCAGAATTTTAAATTTCATTTGGATATTTTCTTCATTGTGACCATTTATTATGCCTTGTGAATCCTATAAATTATTTAACTATGCACTGGGCATCATTTGTTGAACGATTGTGCCTAAGCCTTAACTATAACTGTGGTTGTGCCATCAATTATCCTCTGATATGTATCCCTCAAAGATGTCAGACAGTATTATACCAAGTATCCATCAATTAGGAATCTATAGTGTCCCTGTTTAAAGACGGGTGATCATGGAACTACGAGTTCGTCATAATTAACCATGGATTTTCACGAATAAGTGGACTTGATTATTGACTTGACACAAGATACGCATCAGCTATGCCTCAAAGTTTGAAAGCAAACACTTTTAGAGTTTAGGATTTATGTCCTTACTTTTATTTATTGGTCTAATGCTATATTTACATATATTATTTTAGAACTTAAAATGTGGTAAACATCTGATTTATCCAGTGAAATAAATTTGAGATTAGTACCAATAAAATAATTCCTGATTCATTGATGACCTCGTATATATATCTTTGATACCTTTAATATGTAGATTTCATTATTCGTTTATCAAACGATGAGGTTCTTAAAATACCAACTACTTGGGATAAACCATATGAAATACATATATATTTCAAATATGAATGCAAATAATTTATTCAGAAATATAAATATAAGGACATCTAACACACGATGGTATCCGATCCAATGAAGCATAATCGACTCATTGGTTGTTAATTTTTTTTCGTTGGCCTTAAAAATTTATGTTGTTAACCAAATCAAGATGTCTCAATTTATGTACATCAAGATGCATATCAATATCCAAATATCATTCATATTAAATGACTTAATTTATAACATGTCCACATTTGCATATTATCATGGTTCAAACTGATTAATGATGAATTTCGAAATCTTATGATTTATTCCAGAATTGTTGGTAGTTTTGTAAATTTTTGAGACATTAAATTCATTAACAAAATATTTTTGTGCGTCCGGAAAATGTTTTTTCAATTAATAAAGGATTTATTTATATTTTTTGAGTTTAATACATTTTTCAATAATTTAATGATGACAAAAATCCTTGATTAATTAAATTCAGAAGCCAGAGATCTATTTTAGATTCATTTAAGGCATTTAATTTGTAACTTTTTTTTAAGTTTAGTCTCTGCTCGACACATGGCACCTTCTTACATACCAAACTACAGCCCTTGAGGTGCTGACAACAGTGCCAAAAGGGTATTAAATAATACCCTATTATTTTATTTATTTATTCTTTTCTTTTTCTCTTTATGACCTTTATGTTAGTGCTGAGGACCCATGGCATCCAATCATTGTTTGAAATAACAAACAAACATAATTGGAAAATAAAATTGTAGCTCCTGCATGAATAAGAGAAAGAAGATCCAACAATATAGATTAAGCAAACTAAAAATGGCAATAATAGAGATTTGAGGGAAGTTTTGTTTTCTGACATTCTATCCATCCATATATTTTGAATATAAAATTGATGCTTAGAAGGCAAAAAAAATCAGGAAGGAAGCTCGCCCCAACCTAGTTGGCCAGGATGAACACAAGTGTTTCTTTTAGAGTCAAGACTCCTGCATTCTTGATTAAGTCTATAAGTCCCTTCTTGATTATAAAAACCTCAAGATAGGTGCAACATCTTCATGCCCAAAGAGGATTTTGGATAGTTGAGGGTACTTATTTGCATCCAGAATCAATATCCAAGAATATAAAAGTTAAAAAATATGTTTCTCATCTCCATTGCCACTCTTGATTCGTAGGTCTTTATCAAAAATCCTTAAAATCCAATTATCCCCAATTTTTCTCCACTTTCTCTCTATTTTCTCCATTCATATTTGGAATTTTATTGCTCTACAGTTCAACTGAATAACTACAATATATGTCCCTCAAAATTCATAAAACAATTGATTGATCATCATCCCCCACTTAAAGTTCTGGCTTTCTTTTTCAAAATCTTAATAAATTTAATACTAAAATTAAAGTTTAGTGGAATTGATACCTGAAAATTAATATAAGTTTTTGCTGAAAACTTTACGTTTAAGTTGTAATTCTGTGGTTCTATAACTGAAAATTGAAGTCCATAATATTGTGAAAATCCTTAAAAATAGAATCATATGAGGAGTACCTTATCTATATATATATTCAATCATTATAATCAAGATGTAAAATTATATTTTTGTTGATAGTTTTCATTCTGTGGATCAATCCCTTCTATATCCTATACATATTATATTTTTAAGAAAAATAAAATTTTTAAATATTATTACATAAGTCTAAACTCTAGAGATAAGATAAATTTACCTTAATTACATACAAATTTTAGTTCTATAATATAAAATTTTGGAATAGTTGTGTGTACATTTTTAGAATATATTTTGATCATGTAAAATATTATTTAACATCATTTTATGTTTTTTTGTTAATTTTAAAAATATGAATGTATCAAAAACTTAGCTCAAAAAATAAAAACTTTTAACCTATAACAAAAATTAGTGAAGATATAAAAAGGCAAATGTATCAATAACCAAATTCTAGAAATATAAAAATATTTCACTTCCATTGCCATTTAACTCAATGCCTTAAAATTCAAGTAAATGTTATTTAGAAAGGTCTTTAAAAATGTAAGTCGAAACAGAAATGTCAAACTTACAATGAAAATCAGTGAAGGAAAAAATGTGATGAGCCAAAACCCAAAATTTTTAAAATATAAGAAAATTATAGTGGCATTAACTTTTAACCAAGAGAATTAAAAAGAATATAACATTTTTTACCATTACGTTTCTTTAGTCAAGTAAATGTTATATAATGTTATTTGGTTTAAAATGCTGACATCGTCGCTATCATAAACGTTTTCGGTATATATTCAATATTATATTATACCTTCAAATTACATGAAGTCTGTAGGAGGAAATTCCTTTCAATTGAGGATGAATTTTCATTTATCAAAGACTAGATACTATTCATATTTTTTTATGACCCTATGTTTCTTGAATAGCATCCTTCGTATGATTGTGTTATCATATTCTTTCACATTCATATTCCAACTTTTCCTGGACTTTTTTATATTTATATCAGCTCACTCTGCAATGAATTACATTTACCCCTCCAATGAAATTGTGCATGGAATTCCCCAAAAAGGTAACTTCTTCTCATTATTTTTAGGAATCATGTGGAATCATGAGCATTAATATGTTTATTTCTCGTGTTGGAAATATATGTCCACAAAGCCAATCAGATATTCCACATCTAGTTTGTTATTCATCATTAGGATGCTTATAATGAATTTCATGAATATCTGATCCCAGATAGTGAATTATCATGAGATCATAACACAGAGATCATTAATCATAATCAGAAAAATATTTTGCGATGAATTATGGATGCATCAGCACAGACTCGGATGATGGATTATGTTTTGGAAATTATTATCTTGCTTTAATTTGGCAACGGAACATCAATTAGACGAGAGAGTATACATGCATGACAACTGATTACTAACAAGTTAAATGAGTGAAACAGTAGTTCAATGGAAATATATGTGCCCACAAAAGCAAATCAAATATTCCTCATTTTGTTCGTCGCATCATCGTCTGTTTTCATGTCTTTTTGCTTCGTTGAATTTTCATTTTTTTGTCTTTGATTCTATGAGGGGGTCCAATGTATATGGAACCTCCCTTAATGGACTTCCCTAGGGCCCATCTTGAACTCCCTATATAAGGGAAGAAGAGGCACCCTAGGTCGGGAGACCAGCAAAATTATTGAATTGTGTTGTGTAGTTTTTTTTTCTTGGTCTCACAGAAGAAGGAGAGGTGCAAGAGAAGGAAGTGGGCACAGGGGAAAAGGAAGAGGGAAAGGAGAAGATCGGGAAGGGACAAGAGATACCAGGGAAAGAAGAGGAGATTGCCGCCACCCCTAGCCCACCGTCCAGTCAAACTCCTCCGATGACGGCCGCTGGAATAGTGGGTCCTTGCCCGATAGACTCACATTGAGCTCGGCCCCCAGCAGACTGATAGAGAGAAATCATCACCCCTCATGGGCACTGTCAACTCTGTTCAGTCGGGCAGTCATCGCCTGCCCTTGGAACCCTACCAGGCATGTCAATGCAACGACCCGCAAAGCGATTCCTCTCGCCAGATTGGTACCTCTCGCCATCAACACTATTTAGTTGGGCTACTGTCGCCTGCCCTTGGAGCCCGGCTAGAAGCGTCCATGTGACGACTGATAACACCCTAATTTCCGTCTTTATTTCATGTTATTAGCATGATTTATGCATTTAAAAGGCTTAAATTTGGGTTGTTATCATATATTTACACAAAAATAATGCTTCCAAGTAATTTCTGATTTTTCCCTAATTTTCTGTTAATTATATGAATTTTTAAGGATTTATTGAAGCTCGAAATAATTATTTTTGGATGAAAATGGCACATTAAAAAGTTTATTTTGACATTTATCAACATGGGAATTAATCAGGGAATTTTCTAGAATTTTTTAGAATTTTTTACGAATTTTAAGGAATTTTCTGGGATTTATTTCAAGAAGAAATGCATTTATTCTATGAAAAAAGGGCATATTTATAGGAGAAAAAAATGTATTTATGCAATTTCTAGACTTTTCGGGGCCTTTTTGCAACGTTTCGTTGCAAAAAGACCCTGAAAACAGCTCTCGGTCGCCACGGCAGGCGTAAAGATCCTATTTAAAATCATTCAGGGTTTTATTGCAATTTTTAATATATATTTTTAATGTTTTAGGAGAAATCGGAGGAGAGAGAGTGCGCCAGGGGCATATACGCAATTACTTTTGGGCGGCGTCCAAAAGCAATTCCAGGCTTTTTAAGGACTTTTCTGCAAAAAGGAGGATTCAAAATGCGCCAGCCAATGAGAGAGCGACACGTCATTGCGTGTTTAAAAACGAAACTAATAAATAAATCAATTTTAATTCCAATGGATTAAATTGGTTTAAAATTGATTTATTAATAACTTTTGATCCTGAAGTCCGATTGAGATGATTTTTTATGGATTTGTTCGTCTTGATCCCCTCTTTCTATCTGTATGGTTAGATCATTCAGATCTAGCCTACATTGATAGATAAATATTAAGTACTAAACGGGGGTAAAATGGTGATTTTTACCCTATAACCTAAGTATAAAAGCTGAATTTTGAGAGGGGGAGCTCATTCTGGAGGGTGCTTCATCACAGCTGCAAGACAGAGAGGAGTCCCAGCCTGGATCAACAGTTTTGGTGCATTTTGAATGAAATAGGTTAAGTTGTTTGTTTCTTCATCTCCATTCTAGTCTGAACTTCTAAATCGCTTGGCTTGAGCGGCATGTACAAGCCCTGATTAGGATTGAGAGGAGAAATTGAGGAATTTTACTTGGGCATTCAATTGCATTACAAAAGAAAATTATAAAAAAATTTAGTTTTAATTTTTAGAAGTCTCAATTTACCCCATTTTAGTTCTGAATTATCAATCTGAAAAATCAACCCAACTCATTTTAAGAACCCTCTTTCAACCTCTCTAAATGATTTCTTGGATCCTTTAATTAGGATCAAAGAAGGAAATTTAGAGCTCTTAATTCTTCTAATCGTCCCATCTCTCCTACCCCCCTCTCTAAATTCTCACCTAATTAGGGTGACTTGATCCTCATTGAAGATCAAATTCACTCTAATTAGGATCTAAAACACCAAAAATTAAATCAAATTGAAATTCCTACTTGCCTCCCTTGGACGACACTCATACTTATCACTATACATATTAAGTAGAGTTTTATAAATTTTATTGCATAAGCCAAAAATTCACAACGACAAGGGCTAAAAATTTGCGTAATTTTCACCCCTATTTTTGGCTTATCAACGACCCCGAAGCAATCCCTCTCGCTAGGTCGCCGCCTCTTGCCCGTTTGCGACAATGCACCACTGGGAGATCTGGCTGACCTTAGGGACTGTCAAGGGGGGATCCATCCGCTCAACCCCATGGGCGGCAAGTCGCCAGCGTTGCCATGGTGTCCGAGCTGCCTCCCGCCCTAGGATCGGCCCTTTGCGATTCCGTTTGTCCTACGGCAGCGATAGATGCTATCATAAGAGTCCTTGTGTCGCCAAATTCAATGCCTCTAGGTTGCCACCTGGGAGCTGTTCATCCTATCGCATAGCTTCTAACTAATTGTCGCTCCTGTGTGAGTGTCACCCACATTTGAGCTGTGCCATCCCCAGGACTCCCCAGCCGCTCGTGCATTACCTGCTCAGTTGCGTGCGGAGCTCAAAGGCTACACCCACAATGCTGCCGGAACAACGCACCACATCGCTGCCCGACTGCTCTTGCTTGTGTTTGCCCGGATACTAACCCGTGCTGGCCTACACAAGGTCGTGTCCATCTGGGTACGACCGAGCGCTTGACTCCTACAGCGCTCTCTCTTCATCGCTCGTCTCCCTTCTATGACACCATCCTGCGGTGAGACTCCACCGCTAGTCGAGCCACGCCGCACTCCTCTCCGGCTCATCTCTGCCCACAAATTCCACTCGCTACTACTGATGGAAATATATGTGGCCGGCAAGCCAATCACACACTCCACATCTCGTTCCATGTTCATTAATAGAACATACTCATTATAGTGCACGTGTGATACTTATAATGAAGTCCATGAGTACATGATCGGACTTGGTGAATTATGATGAGATCATAATACAGAGATCACTAGTCTTTAAGCATGTGTTCTAAACATTCCTATTCGAAGGATACACGAGAAGGACATCGAAGTATCCGAATACACGAGAAGGACATTGAAAAATACCCACTTAGTATAAATAGGGGAAGGCCTTGAACGAAATTCACCCAGGCCATAATTATTCACGAGCCTTCCCCTTCTTCTCCATTCTCCCCACACCCATCTCCATGCCCGATGCGATCGGAACGATGTAACGATGACGGTGGAGGTAAAACGAGGACTGTCAAGGAGGAGGAGGAGATTCGACATGCCGAAGATCGCGTGGATACGTCTAGAGGCTGCACACATGAGCAGCTCGAGTTGTCTCACTCCAGGATCCAAGAAATCATGGATGTGATCCGTGTAAAGGTACTTCGTTTAATGTTTTTGTCGATGCCGTTCGATTCGTTCAATTCTTCCATTTTAAATCATTTTCATTTATTCATCCATATCAAGGCCTCTAGAACCCAACAGCTGCATCTACAAATATTTTGATGGTGAGCAGCTCACTGATAGGGTACGTTGTCCTCTCATTTGCTTATTATATTACTACTTATATTGTACTATCGACTGCACTCCACCACGCTTCGGCTGGAGATAGGTGAGACATTATTGAGAAAACTACAAAATTGAGCATCTTTATCGATACGGGTCAAGCCCGTCTGTTATGTACGAGCCCCAAAGGAGTTATTCCCTTCAGCACCGTAGCCGCCATTGTCCCTCCAACGAGGGTCAGAAAGCCACTATCACTATCAACAGACGTCCTCATCGGAGCTCGGCGTCTGGGGAACTTCCACAAGTCGGGGCCTACGCGTACCACCTCATAGGACTTATCACTTCGTAGTTACATTCCCGTTGGGAATTTTCCCGGTAGACGACATCCCTGATGATGTTCGACAACACTATTTAGGTATCCAAATACCGTCTCGATACCGACCGCATAACGTCCTTAACAACATCCGACATCAAGTCTCCAACACATGGGTGTCGAGTTACACCTCGTGCTCAAGAAGACGCAAAGGAGTGTCTATCGACTCACTCATGGAACGTGTTCATTATCGATTACTGTGTATGTATAGTCCCTCATCGCATTTACGCTCCTCAAACGACATACGGTGTAGTCAATTGTGAAACCCTAATCGGTCATCCAAGTTAGTACTGAGGCGTTCAGAAATTGTTGGAGAACTCTTCTCCTGATATTTTACTACCTTGGTTAAGGACTTCATCGCATCATCTTCATTGAGTTGTCACCTCTTATATCGAGGGTGAACGATCCTATCTTGGCCATACAATCATCTTCATGAACTTCTTGGTGCACCCAAACTAAGACTATTTAGAATCTCATTATAAATGACTCATTGGTTATAGTCAAATAACAACTATCTGTCCACAATACATCTTTGGTGTCCCAGTTCTAAGGACCACTTTCACAACCACGACGTGAATCAACCTAAGTGACAGTATGGTATAATACCATTTAGGGATTCGTGTGGATCAATTCAGTGAACTATTTCCACTAAAGAGCACCCACTATCTATCCTTAGTGTCTCCTACTAATGGCTATGGAAACTGCCATACTCATCATATGAGTGAGGCAAGATAGTGCTATTATATCCAGATATTTCAATGTCCTTCTCGTGCATCATTTGAATAGGAATATTTAGACCACATGCTTAAAGACTAGTGATCCTCCACATTATGATCTCATCATAATTCACAATGTCTGATCATGTAGTTATGGACATCCTTATAAGAATCACACATGCACTATAATGTATAAGTTCTACAAATGAACATGGAATAATATATGGAATGCATGATTGGCTTGCTCGTAACATATATTTCCACCACTTATAAACTAGATTTTGAGTTTAATAAATCATTTTACGGCTATGATTTATGCAACAATTTTTAACAACAATGCTTACAAATAATTGGGTAAGTTACAGTCAAATCCTCAAGGGCCAAGTAAAGAGAGTAAATTGCACTTCAAATATATTTTGAAGGAATTGTTTATAGTGATTTTAAAGTCTTATGGATTTTTTAAGTTTTTTCTAAATAGAAAAATGAATGAAATAAATAAAACCTAGTTAAAATATTTTAACTAAATGAAAAAAATATTTGTTTTGCTTTTACATAAGATCTAATATTAAATATGATTTTTATGAATTTATCGGGAATGTTTAGGGCAAGAACTAAGATTTAATGATAAAGAAAACTTTGGCTGTTATTTGCAGGTGATAGTGCTCCACAAAGCAGGAGAATTGGGCACCATTGGGTAGTAGAATGAAAATGTTGTAACTTTTACTATGTGAGGAAATTTTCAGTGTTGTTTGATGCGTTGGAAACCTTGAAATCCAATACGATATACAAAGAGAGGGGATAATAGATTAAATAGAGGTGCTCTAACTTCCCTACCATCGGATTTAATTACAAGGGTTCTGAGGGCTAGATTTACTTGATTTTCAGTCTGGACACACGTTGCCTCCTTCCCATATTTGCAAAAAGCCTTTTGAATTCAAATTGTGGGTTAGTTCCACAATTATTTACATTAGTTGACCTGGTCTTTAAGGAAGCTTGAATGTGCTTCTAAGTTCGACTTCTTGTGTAGTGGGCCTCCTCTTATTATCTATTAGATGTCTTAGGTTTCTCTTTTACTCCCAATTGTATATCAAATTCACCATTGTAGTTACCAAAGTCCTGTTTTTCAAATAAAAACTCTAATAAGATATGAGAAATCATAAATTAATAAAATGCTATAAAACTAGGGCCAAGGAAAATAAATCATAAATTTCTCATTACACCGTTAAATGGTAAATAATGCTAATGCTAATCCAAAAATATGTTGTAAAAATGAAAAGAAAGGCATAATTGTATTGATATAAGTTGATGTTATCATGTACTTATATAGAACATCAAACTATTAATCCCATATGAAAATATTTACATTTCTCGAAGCATGTAACAGGTTTCCTCGTTCATGTTAGTATAAAATAAATATCTTCAGATGTTATGGGCCACACTGTGCCATATAGGAAATTTGATGTGCCCATGTAGATGTGCTGGCTGAGTGGAACACCTCCTCATTTATGCCGCCACGGCATATCCTGCCTTAGCCCCAATTCTTTGTTATTTTTACTTTCTAGGCCCTAAATATTATTAAAATTCAGAAAGTACAATATAACTTTGACAGTTCATATCTTTTAACTCATAAGGCTTTTTTAAATGAAATTTATTCCATTTTTCTAAGTTTAATTACGTCGAAACTCATTCCACCCGAAATCAATAAGAATATAGGAAAAGGATTAGATTTCATGAATCACTAATTTGACTAGAAAAATCAAACTAGAACAACTTTGTTTGTTTAAGTGGCTAAGGAATGAGCTAAGATGGAAAAAACTTAAAAATAGTGCTGAACAAGGATAACAAAAAAAAGGTTGATGAAGCTCTATCGTCCTCAGTCCCTTAAGTCTACGGTGTAACGAGGTTGCTTTACCTACTTCAACTTGGCCCCCAAACCTTCTTCTTATGGCCCCCATAGCCTTAATCTGACTGACCAAAAATATGTAGTAAGAACAATAGATTTATGAAAAGTATTTATTTACTTTTATCAGGAATATTTATAATCAGAAATTTATTACTTCAAAGATAAAAAAATTCAAATGTAATATGACTTGTTTGCATCAATATCTCCATATTTATTGTACTTTTTACCTCATGCCATCTCTTCCTCCATATTTCTCTTTGAAAGAAATTCAGTGATTCATATTTGATCTTTAGTGCTTAAACCTAAATATCTTCTTTATTCCTACACCGAATAAAACAACTTTACCTGATATGGTTTCTTAACATGATTATGGACAACTGTTATTACACAAGAAATATATAAAATAAATCTATAGAGGACAATCTTTCCATGTTCTTAGTTAACCGTCTGATTCTTCCGTGTCCAAGCTAAAACTCCTGAAACTCTTTGAAAACTCAACCAAAATATGTGACTAAAAACTCTATCAGTTTTTGAGACAGAACCTATTTATAAGTTGAACAGGATCTAAATATCAACATCAAAATTATGGTAAAGATGTCAAACTTATCGCAAGATCGAGGATGTGTGACATTTGAAAGCCAAGTTTTGATTTTTAAAGAGCAAGGACAAGGAGATTTAAGATTTCAAATTAGCGCCATAACTGTATAAATGGACTTAAGATTTGAAAGGGTATAATCATAATTTTTAAAAAATTCCAACAGTCATATGTATTGATTATGATTAGACACCATGAAACAGTAAGACTTGTAATTTTGAAATTTATATATACTATTTTGACATATTGAACATACCTATCAAGTGTTAAGAGTAAAAACTAGCGATTATGCCAACAATTTAATGTTGAAAATAATCTCAAAATTACAGGCATATTTACTACATCATTTTACTGAATATATCACCATTTGACAGTAATATCTTCATTTTATTGATCTTAATTAAATCATCAATAAATTTAGCCTTAAATATGCAAAGGTAGTAAGGAGGAATTTGATGAAATTACTAAACCAATCAAATGAGCTCAAATTTGGCCAAATATTTTAAGATTGTTAGAGAATATGTTTGCCTTCATGTGCTGAATTAGGGATTTGACTTTTTCACCATAAGGTCAAGCTAAGTATCCTTCTAATATAAGTATGGATGACTATTTGATTCACTTTCGATGAATCAACTACTTGGCCAAGGACATACTTTGGTTTAGCACAACCCCTACTTGAGGCAAGCATTACCTTGAACATTCATCAGAAGACATATTAAAGCTTCATATCTTTACCTTTGTCTCTTGCTTCATGGCTCATCCATTTAAGTCCTAAAACTACTAAAATCAATAAATTTTGTTTATATTTAATTTTGTTTATAAGCATGAATTATCAGTGAGAAAGTACAAACATGATACTTTCCTAGTACAAACAAGGTCATTCCAAAGCATTACTTCAAAACGAACAGTTATTATAACCAATTTAAGCCTTTTAATATGATTGATATGTGTGCTTTCTACACTCCAGACCAAAGATTTGATGTGATTTCATCTAATTACCTTATGACATATCTCTCTCTATCTCCAGTTTCTTCCACCTCTTCACCTTTCATCTCGTCTACCTCTTCATTGTTCACATTTTCACCTTAACTTTCTTTCACCTATTTACATTCTCTTTTATATCATTCTATTTTACATCTATTCGCCATCCTAAGTAGTAACAGGATTTTACTAGATTTTAAAAAAACCTATGTTTATGCCTTAAATTCAATTATATTTTTAGTGTTGGAAAATAAAATATGACAACTATGTCACATTAGATAAATCAAAGCAGCTATAGTTTAGCAAAACCCAAATGTTGCATATGGTATGATGATTAAACTCCTTCAAAACAGACTCAGTCTTGTATCATCTTCTCCACTGCAGGAATAAAATAACTAGCTACTTTAATAAAAATAATTTAGGTTATCAAGTCTTAAAACTACTTTTAGTCAATAAAAGTTTAAAACTATGATAGTTTGATTTGGTATTGCAATTAATCTTAACATTTAGCAAAAGACATTTAATTAATGCATAACATATGGTAATGCTTCTCACAAGCTGTTAAAGCATAGATAGTGATCGTGATTAAAAAACAATATCTCTTTAACTTGTCATTTTTATTCACCAATAAAATATCCATTGTTTAGATAAGGACCCAGACAAATATGTTTTACTACAGGGCGACTAAAAACATAACTATCCTCAGAAAAAGCTGAATCTGGTTCATACAGAAAAGGATTATCATCCCATAAGAATATTCGCTCTGCAACAGAGAAATTATTCTCACTATAATAGTTTTTTTTCTTTTTAGTTGAGGATATTGTGAAAGCAGCTCGTCATTTAAAATAATCAATCTGTAATTTAATTCAAAGAAAGAAATAATATCAAAGTTCTTGCAGGCGACGCAAACTATTAAATCAAACTGTAGGTCCTAAAAGATAAGTCGCATCATGAAGCCCGCGTGGTGGTCTTAATAGAGTACACGGGGACGCCCCTTCTGTTTGTTTAAGCGCTTCATGACTTTTGAACTAATTCGAATGATAACTCCAATTAAAATTTACTTTGGGTATTTTTGTGTGGGCAAGAGGGGACGACCCTTTCTTCTAATTCAGTGACCTGTGGTTCTAGTTACCTCTCTATGCTCCCTCTTAAATGAAAATATCATGTGAATCAATTAGTGCTTGATTATGTGGATGGTGTTAAAAATCCTCGAGTCTTGCTCCAGAGGAATGAAGATGAAGAAGAAGAGAAGGGACGAGAGAAAGAAGGGAGGAGAGAAGAGAGAAGAGAGACACAGGAATAGCTAAAGATCGTTGTTATTCCGCACATTTCCTTCTTACATTGGTTGTGTTTATATATCGTATTACATAGCTAAATAAGAACTTCCGTTTTCATATATCCGTCGTAACAATTTTACAACGGATATAAACAACAGTTTTAATCCCTACCGTTATAACAGGATGGGTGCACCGATCACAGCCGTTGATCGGTGCCGTGGACCCATCTGATATAACGGTTAGCTGAGGATTAAAACTAGCCGTTATAACAGGATGGGTGCACCGATCACAGCCGTCGATCGGTGCCGTGTACCCATCCGATATAACGGCTTTCTTACGATTTAATCCTAGCTGTTATAATACCTTATGTTTTAATCCTGACCGTTACGATGTTTGCCTGATCTATCTTTGATCCTAACATCTATGTTCAATCCTAATCTATATTTGAACCTATATTTGACCCTATTAACTAATCCTCTAACGAGTATAGAAATATTTCAATTCATTACTAACTAATCTTATTAAGGGTCCTAATCCGCTGTCGTCGTCGAGTTCCATGGCAAGTAAAACTCTCCTCTAACAGATGGAATCATTCACCAATTTTTTTAAAAAAACCCAAATCCCGATATATAGAGTACTAATTTCAGGAATAAAGATTGTTACCAACACCGCCAACTGGGCTGCAGTTGCGCGAAGGCCAGCCTGTTATGGGGCTAGAGATCATTTTAACGAAACGAGTCAATGTCTATCCTGTTCGGCTAGAAAATAAATCAGGTTAACTGAAACATCTCAACTACCAGTCCAAAGTCAATGCCTGTTTAAATGAAACATTGATTTGTATTAGGGCCAGTGAATTAAGGTCTCCTGGCGGCTAGCAATACGTTCTCCATAAACAATTGTGTGATTAATTGTATTTATTTTACCTTAAATTTACCGCAACTTTGCGAACAATTTATTTGACTATATTTCTGACCAAAGATAAGACGCAACTGGTGGCGTATAGAATATTTAAATAAACAGCCGGCTACGTAGATTGATAGACAGAGATATGTGGGTAGAGAGGGAGAGAGAGGAGGAAGGAAACATAGATATAGACAAGGAGAAACTGAGAGAGAGACTATAATCTATAAACTGATCGTATAATATCCAGATGACTTTTCTCTTAATTAAACGGCTTCTTTAAATATGCGAAGAAGAGAAGCTCAGGAAGGAGGAGAAAAAAGTGTGTCAGAGAAAGAGAAATAGAGGCGAAACAGAAGCTCCAGAGTGAATTTTCAGATGGGAAAAAGCAGACTCAGCGGGAAAGATGTCAAGGAGGGAGATGAACCAGTAAGCCCAGGGGGACAATTCTTCCTCCGCCCTGAGATGGACACAATGATCTATTGCATCGTCGACTTTGAGAAAGAACTCGACGTGGCTTGCATGAAGGCCGAGTTCCAGAGAACATTTCTTATCCACTATCCTCGGTTCACTTGCCTCCAGGTCAGTGTCAAACCTAATCCCCGTTCTTCTCTCCTTGCTCACAACTGTTTGAAGTATCCCCACGAATGGAAACCGCCGTTTTGATTCTACAACGGGAATGTATAATCACTCACGAAAAGTTCTTCAAATTGTTGTGAAAGGCTGTGTCACAGTTTCTTCCCCTTTCTCTTGGCCGTTCTCTCGCTCGATTCTCAAGATAAGCTAACCGCGCAGGTCACAGATGCTAAAGGTCGTGAGATTTGGCGCCCGTCTCCTACCTTTAACATAGACGATCATTTTATCGTTGTTGCGGACGAAGAGGACGACGGATTCAGCCAGAGCTTTGTGGAAGACTACGTTTCCTCGTTCGCTATTTCCTCGCCTCTAGGAAGAGACAAGCCACTGTGGGAGATTCACTTCATCCCCAGTCGGCGCTCTATCTTCTTTCGGCTGCACCACTCCCTTAGCGATGGCACAGCGCTCATGTCGTTGTTTCTAGCTTGCTGTGAGCGGGCTGACGACCCGTCGCAGCCAATAACTCTGCCCGGAGGTCCACGGCGTGACGAAGCAAAGCCTTCTGTCTTGATGCTTCTGTGGAGGTTCTTAAAAGTGGTATTTTTCACTATAATCTTTGTTGCCGACTTCCTTCTTCATGCCGCCTGAGTGAAGGACAAGCCCAACCCAATATCCGGAGGGGCCGGTGTTGAGCTCTGGCCGCGCAAACTGTGCTCCGTCACGCTTGATCTAGACGACCTCAAGACCGTCAAAACCAGAATGAACGCGGTAAGTCAATCGATTGTTCTAGTTAGTATTTTGTGAGTATATAAAGTAAAATAGTCTCACGGGAGTAAAAGGGACTTATTCCGCATTTTGAAATAGAATGGGACTAAATCAGTTCAGTCAACGCGTTCATTGAGAACCCGAAACTTTTGAAGGTTTGGTTCTTTGAGTTGCATGTTTATGTGATCATCCTGCAGTCTTACAGAATAAGAAATAAGATCATCCATTTCTTGTTGAAATGTTAGAGGTATTGACGAACTACGACTTGGCATCTGCAGCCCATATTTATAGAATGTTTGTTCCAATTTTATATCATGACTCTGATTTCTTTAGAGATAAGGGAGTTCGATTTTTAACAAAATTAAATGATAACCATTTTGGGACACATGGTATCCGAAAAGCAAAGACAAACGGAAACAATATTCAAGGAAATATTTGACTTCTGAATATGAAAGATCTATATAGTCTATTCATCCTGTCGTCATTACAATGTCAGCTTCCCTCGTATGACAGACTATCAATGACGTTATAATTGGGATAGTAACAAGTGGGCTCGCAAAATATTTCAAAATGAAGTCTTTTGGAGGTACAACGCTATCAACTGGGACATCACATTTCGGTAATTCTTGTGCATGTTTTCTACATTTCTAACATTTAATGTTTTCATTATTTATAAAGAACCAACAAAGCCTATTCGCATCACTGGGCTGGCCATGGTTGACATCAGAGAAACTCCAGGCATACGGGTGAGTCACTTATATTTTACATTTTATTATTTGTGGCTACCCCAATTTAGGACAAAGAATCACTATGTGAAGGGGATTATTTCTCCAATAGCAATACAACTATTAACATTTAGACCCACTAATGTACACTCTCCTAATTTTACATTATTATTTCCCTAACACAATTATTTTCAGTGAGAGACATATTATTAAGAAAATATTAAAAGTAAAAACCCGTTTAATTAACAATTATACTGTTCTTAATGTGGTGATACCCTTTTTTTGCCTTCCCACTTTTCTTTTATAATTAAAAAGCAGGCACATATTTTTTGCATATCACTAGGTATATTATAAAATAACTCTGATAACAAATGGATTTCTTTCCCTGACATAGAACATACTATCTTCAAATTTGATGTTTAAAACAGGAATTTTTTCTCAAAATGAGAGAGCGAAAACCAGAATGGGGAAATAGATTTGGTTATGTTCTCCTACCCTTATACTTGTACCTGAATGATAGTCATTCACTTGAGTATGTAAAAAGGGCCAAGGCTATACTTGACCAAAAGAAGCAATCACTGGAGGCAAATTTTTCTTACCATGGAGGATGTCTAATTATGTCCCTACTGGGTATAAAGGTAATAGGCTTGATCAATGTTTTCAATACTTTATTTCTATTTATCCCCTGTTTAACCTTTAATATGACATAAATATGTATATTGAACTGAAAACTTCAAATATTTTTTGCAGTTTGCAACCATGTTGAACTACAGGATGCTCTGCCACACAAGCTTTTCACTTTCAAATGTTATAGGCCCCACTGAAAGGATTATGTTTGCAAAGAATCCGATCATTTCCATTCGAGTAACTTCTAGTTCTCTGCCACAAGTGAGTAATACTATATCCTTCATTTAACACAATTATCTAGTGATTAAAATTAAAAAAATAAGGATGTCACTGACATCATTTTTTTTAGGCTCTTTCATGTCACTTGGTTAGTTACAATGGAAAGGCGGCTTTGCAGCTTCTTGTAACCAGGGAGATCATCCCTGAGCCTGAAACACTCGCCAAGTGCTTTACAGATTCTTTAACTGAGATGCTTTCCGTTCATGTAACAAAAAATATCTAACCAACCATAATATTATGTGATTCCAACAGAAAATATTAAAAAATATCTTGATGGGGATGTGAACCATGTGCAAAAGAAAATTTTGGTGTATTGCATCTGCTTTTCTACGTTTGTTTCCTACCCTGAATTTTTTGAATCTCCAAGTGTCTTGAAAAATATGTATCATGCAACTTTATTCAAAAGTTCTACCTCTCTTGCTCATATCGTATTAAATTATTCAGCAATAATATAACTCACTGCCAGAATTAAGAATATATTTCCTTTTCAGTGCATCGATTTATTTCCTTGTCATACTAAAGAATTATATTGTGGACAATGCATCTGTGTAGCATTTCTCCTTAAGATTTGATATCATAATAACCATACTCAACTCTATTGAATCCAGCTAAAACTCATAATTAACTCGGGGAATAAGTTTTAATGTTATAATAAGTTCTAAAATGATGAAAATTTTCTCTTTGATGGCAAAAAGCCTTGATACTCATCATTTGAAAATTCAACATATAAAATATCATAAATAAGTATTCCCACCATAATACCCTTGACATCTGAAGAAGCTTTCTCAACCTTCATACACACATAATGATCCATATTCACTACATAGAATATTTCACTACATAAAATACTTGTGTAGGTCATAGATTTAGCTGATATGACCTCAAATGCTGGAACTGCTAATTTTTCCTTGTACATTTATGTACTAATGGCCAAATCCCTACTTTGAGTGTAGTTTCAACTTTATAAATTCCAACTAGCCTGCAAAATTTTGAAGCAATAAAGTATAGTAGAGACAATTACCGTAAGAACTTACAAACATATAATATGCTTCAAGTCGTTCTGGATCTTTATTTAGTTAAAAATTTCCAAATGTGGAAAAATATGAAAGCTAATTTAATCATCATCAATGAATGTTATTTCAAGTAAATCATCTGAGCCAATAGGTTCTTTCAATTCAATTCCCATTAACAGATTTATACTCTACACATCTTAGCTTCTATTTGATAAAATGTTTAATACAATAAAAGCCAGGTCTTTAGAGAAGATCAATCGTGTTACTATTTTATAAACTAACAATGGATTTTTTATATTAATTATTTATTGATGAGATTAATCGTGTTAATACAAATTTCTTTTCTTTTTAAGTTAGCATTTCGATTATGTCAAACTATGTAATTTTCATAGAACTAGCTTTGTTGTGAATAAAAGGCCACTTTGTGTAAGTGGATAGCTTTTTTAGTTTCATTCAGATATAAATTGGCAACCTCTTGGGGTGATTTGTATATCATCTTAGGTTTTAATTCCTCAAAAAATGGACTTATCTTATTTTTTCAGAACAGTAATGATAGTATAAAATTGACTATTTTGTCACTCTTGTAAAATTCATTCAGTGACTTTATAGTCGCTTTTGCCAAGCGGTGGTGGACGTGAGTGCTAACATCAACGTAGTTAAATACAAATGATTTTAAAATTCATTTCTACCACGTATTCTTAGGTTTGCACTTTAATTGTTCACCATTTAGTGACACAATGAGATTTTTGATTTACTTTCATATGCCCGATTTTTATCCTGAGACTCAAGTGGATTTCTCACATCTTCCTAAATTTTTAGTTGAAATTCATCACTTAAATAAATAGAATGGTGAATTTTGAATACAAAAAAGAGGAGAGGAAGAACCCAGGCCAACTAAAGAGGCCCAATACAAAAGAAATTCACTATTCAAGCCCTTTGTAAGAATCGTGTTTACAAAATGCCAGAACCCAGGCTAACTAAAGAGGCCCAATACAAAACAAGTTCAGTATTCAAGCCCTTTCTAAGAATCACATTTATCAAATTCTAATTTGAAAGGTCTATTTTCAAATCTTGGAGATAATGTACATCCGTGTTGTAAAGAAAGGAATCCTACCATTCCAAACTTAAAAAATTAAATCCAATACCTGGGAGAGTCATCAAACTTCTATGTAAATTCTTCTCCCATCTCTTTGTATCTCATCTTAGATCTTTTCTTCCAGTTTGTTGTTGGGATGCCCACTGCATCCTACTTCTTTAATTAATTATTTTTTAACAAGATTTTGAAAGAGAGAGTTCAAGTGTGATCACGATTCAAGCAGAAAAATCACCACAGGGCCCTTGGGGGAATGACAACAAGATTCTTGTGATCTCCTGTATGTTTGATTGAATTTTCTCACCTTTTTTACTGTATAAAAAAATTACAGTAGATATCCTAGACAAAAAAATTTTAAAGTTGATTTACATTTCAATTTTAGTTGCATGTCTTCATTTCATCCTTAAACTGACTGTCTAACTTAAGTTCTTATTCGGAGTCTTGCAAATCTTACTCAATGTATTCCACACGAATATCATGCTAATTAGAATTGTTTAGGTTCCCTGTGTTTGCTTTCTATTTAACATTTAGTTAGTTTTTTAACAGAAAAAAAAAAACAACAAAATTTCCAAAGGTTTAATCCTCATACCGTATGAATGATGAAAGAACATTATCTACTCGACCATCATCCCACATATTTATGACTGAAGTTTCCTGATGATAAGAAATCCCACTAGTTGTCATAATCTAGCCAACTCTAGGTTATAAAAAAATATATGATATAATATGGGAGGGGTGGGGTTTCAAACAAACGATTCATTTCACCTTCCGCCCGGTTAGGTACTTCCACTTTAAGGAATTCCAAGATTTTAATCTTTAAGTATCATTAACTATTGGTACAAAGCGAAAATATAAGCATCTTTAAAAGAACAAAATTATTCCATTTTTGCATCTCGCACGCAAATAGACTAAATTATATGATCTTAAATAAAAATATTATTTTATTATATCAGTTTAAAAGTTTATCTATTTCTTGTGCTCATATACAAAAATAGATTTACTTTGCATTCATAACCTATTTATAAAAAGTTATTTTTTCAAATAATCTTTAGAAACATACAACAAAGGATTGACATTGACAGCTACAGATATTTTAACTCGTTTAAACTCTAGGTTATGCTATCAGTTTTTGTGGTTATTAAGAAGTCTCAAACCATCTAATGAATATATAAATACATATCCATTTTATTTTTCTTTTTATATATTTCATTGACCTGTTACGTCCATATTTTGTTATGCAATATAATTTCAAACTCTTTGAAAAAAAAGAAGAATATACTAAGAATGAGTGGGAAACGTACACAGGAATATTGTGTTTGTATATTTCATGTTTCAGTGCCAATCATTATCTAAACTTGGAGACATATCTAACTACATTATGGAATTCATTTTGAATATTTGAATACTTAGTTTATATGTATTTTCATGAATCGATTTTATTTATTAAGTATTTGATCTAAATTGTTTTTATTTATGTAGGTTACTTGATCTTCCACATTAAATGTAGTTAATGGTTTTTTGTATTTTTAATATGATAATTTAAATTTTCATTAATTCAATGTATTTAAACATTGGCATATTAAGCATCAAATGAGGTTGTAAGATTAGAATGTTTTAATTTGAAATGAATATGATTCCTCTGAGATAAATTATATTGTGTGGCCATTTCTGATTGATGAAGTAGATATGAAATGGATACCATTCAAATTTATAACTTGGAGTAAATATTTGATCCCATGATTGATAATATATAGAAATCTATATTGAGAAACTTAAAATGATTTCATCCTTTATTTCACTTTTTTAGAACTAAGTTTGGATAATATGCAGTAAGAGGAAACGAGGTAAGTTATAGGATTATTTGGCCTATATTCAAATATCATATACATGTCTTTCTTAAATTGTTATAAAACATTTTCATTGCTTATGGGATATTTGAGAATGTCTTAAACATATTAGAAGAAAATAGAAATATATTCGACTTCTCATATGATAAGAATGGTTGATTCCATAAATATTTGTATAACGAGACTAAGCATATATAGTGGGTGCCATTCATGCAAAGGTTTCACTAACTTAATCCATCTGAATTCTTGGATAGTTTTACAGAGCTATTGACCAGACTGCTTCGATTCATACTTTTGGAAGTTATCCTTGCAACAGGGATACTGATATTTAGGGTATGGATAGTTTTCTTTTTTTCCTTCACCTCGATCAATAAATATCATTTAGCTTGACATTAAAGTAGTAAAAATATTTTAAAATATATATTATGCAATTTATTCTGCTAAGCCATGACAATTACGGTGACGAAGCGAAAAACAGGGTGTTAATTTTATCGTTGTATTGCTTTGCTTCAATCAAAAAAAAAATTTATGTATAATCTTACTCAGATATGTATAGGGTAGATTAAGGTTGTCCCCATAGGGACTGGCCTTTAGGGATGATTCAATAAGTGAGTTGTTAGTTGTTAAGATATAATAATAATAATAAAGATAGTGAATATTAGAATAATTAATTAATTAATATGTATAGGGAACAGTAATTTAATAAGATAAGTATAGATGAAAGATCATATATTACATGCATATATTATATGTATATTATAGGTACTAAGAATAATGAATAATTAAGATTTTATATATATTATATTTGTGATGATAGTAATATATTTTGTGAATAAGTATAGAGTACCTAATGAGAGTAATTAGTTAGCGGATAGAATAAGAGGAGTAGATAGATGGGTATATATCTTAAGAGAGAGAAAAAGGGGTTAGATAAGTATTTATATCTATATCTATTTATCAAGAATATATATAACGAGTGAGTATTAAGTGATTATGTAACTATAATACACCAAGTATCAGTTTAGATAAGTATATAGATGTTATGGAGTAAATATGTAGTAGTATGAATTAAGAGATATTTATAAAACTATAAAATAAACTTTGATTATAGTATACTACTTATATAGGTAGGATATTTATTATTGGATTAATATAGTTATTTTTTGATGTTTTTATATGATTTATATTTTTAAAATATATTTCATAATCGATTTCTAAAGTTAAAGGGGTAGTTTAGTCGAACACCTTGAAGGTGTTCGACCAAATGCCCAAAAGAGGGTCGAAATAAGGGAGAAATTGATATTATGTAAATTATATAAGATTCTATCTACTTTTATATACACTTTTATACAATAAAACAAATCTAAGAACAATCTTATGTCGAACGCCCCTCTGGTGTTCCACAGAATGATCGGTAAAATTTGATATTGTATCTTCTATTGATTTTTGATATTTTTTATATGCTTAAATAGAGTCAAACTTATATGAATCATAAAAATATCAAAAACATAAGAAATATTCGATGAAATGCCACAATGAATTTGCAATGCCAAATCCTTAGAAAAATTGAGATCTATCCAGATTCGTCAAGAAATATACATACAAGTAAATGTATATGCAGATTCCAGATTTCCGTAGCAGGGTGTGGTCGCCGACGGCTTCAAACCCTGCTCCAGCCACATCATAGTTCAGGTAATTATCCCGAACTCCCTCTTCTTCTTTCACTCCTGTTGCATTTTCCCTTCAGGTTGCGACGCTGTCACTGCCGTCTAGCAAGAAAATAGAAAGAAAATGAACTGAAGGAGGATCTTCCCCACCTCCGATTTTATTTCAAAAGCGAGATTCAGAATTCTGGGTGAAAGATGGTTGAATTGGGGGCTTTTCCCCCCCTTAAAATCCTGGGAGGAATCTCCCAGGTGATGGAGCATGAGACCCTACTTCATAAAAAACAACACCAAAGCCCCCATCGTCGCCCGCAACACCCGCCGTCTCTAGCCCCACCAGGAAGGCACCCCAAAGCGATGGCGAAGCTATCTAGATAGTTTTGATTTTCTCGGGGCATTATCCTCGCAAAGGCCTTTTTCGTTTTATCTTTTCCCTTTCGAACCCCCTTCTTTTTTTGTTTTGTTTTAAACAAATGCATTACCAGTCTTAAGAGGGGGGGCCTTTCCTAATGGGCCACCCCCTCTTTTAGTCCATTCTAAGGGCCCATCACCCTCCCTACATAAGGGAAGGAGAGGGTGCACTAAGATATAGAAGTTCTGTGAATTTTTTGAAAGAATGGTATCCCGACCTCTTCTTGTGAGAGGAATCAAAATAGTAAAAAAAAGGAGAAAAAACAAAAAAAACAGAGTGAGAGAGGAGGAATGTAACTAGAATGGGGCCGACAGTCTTCGTCCGCTCCCCCGTTCTGGTCTGTCGGACCACTAGCAGCAGGCTGCCGCGCCGCCCCGGAGTGCAGCTAATCCAGCTGTCGCTTCGCCGTTGGAGTGCTAGGATGCCCTCGGCTGTCACGGCCTCCCTCGGCCATCCTAAGCCGCGAATCCCGTCACCGGAGCCCCTTGCGGCCGATCCGTCTATCGCTCCGCCGTTGGAGCCCCAGCACGCCAACCTCAGCCAACACTACCTCTCTCGGTCGCCCTCGGGTGCAGATCCGCCTCTGGAGCCCCAGGCTACCAATCTGGCCGCCGCTCCGCTGTTGAAGCCTTGAGATGCCGCCCTTGGCCGCCTTGGCCGCCCTACACCGTGGATCTCGCCGTCGGAATCCCTGGCCGCCGATCCAGCCAACGCCTGTTGTCAGAAACCTAGGAGGCCGCCCTCGGCCGCCTCGGCTGTCCTAGGCCGCAGATCCCGCCGCCAGAGCCCTAGGCCGCCGACCCGGCCGCCACACCGCCATCGGAGCCCTAGGATGCCCCCCTCTGCCTCTCTCGGTCACCCTTGGCCGTCCGCGGCCACCGTCGGCCAGCCACGGCCGCCCCCGACCATGCCTCAATCGTAGGCTATCGAACGCGCCGCCGCCAGACCTCTGTGGGCCCGTGTGCCGCACCATGCACCTCAACCTTAGGCTGCCACATGCGCCACCGCTCGAGCCACAACATCACATCACCGTCAACCATGCCGCGTTGCATTCTCCTCCTTCTGACTCTGCTCCTAGGTCACCCCTCTAGAGCCGCGACACGCCGCCAGTGGAGCGACGGCGTGCCGCCATCGGCACAGCTCCACATACCCCGCCTGTCGGTTGATGTCAAACATCGTCGCTGGCATTGTCAGACGGGTAATTCACGAAGTGAATGTAACTACTTGATGCGAATGACCTAGGTGAAGTGTACATGCAGGGTCGACGAGTGGGATTTGCCAAATTTGGAGCTCCGAAGCGGGTGACCGATGATGATGACTGTGACCTTGTGACCCTCTTCGGAGCAACAACGGTGACTACGTCGCCGAAAGGAATAATTCCGTAAGGTGCTCGCACGTAACGGACGGGCTCAACCCGTACCTAGGGAATCACCAATGACGTAGTTTCTCGATAATTTCTCTCACCTAACTAGCCCGAGCGTAGAGGAGTGCAGTCGAAAGATATAATGAAAGACGAAATGTAACTGACGAGCAAGGGGATAACGTACTTCCTTGGTGGCATTGCTTGTCGTAGTCATCTTGGTGGCGCATAGACCAGTGCAAGCAAGTGAAGTGGAATCGTGTCGGGAATGGGCACGATGTAGCTTGACTTGCGGCTGCAACGCGATGCTGGAGCGGTAGTAGGGGGAGGGAGTTGAGGATAGTGGAAGTGCAGCAGTAAGCCTGGTCGAATGGTCCGCGGGGCTCAGCGTGAGCGAATCCTTTTGGAGGATCGGCCCGAGCAGAGATGACAGCGGCAGTGAATGACTCCGAGCGACTAGAAGAGAGTGTGAGGCAAGGCTGGGTGGGCACAGCTTGATTCCACTAGGGTTTGATTGGATGGTTTTGACCAGACGATCCAATCCGTGTGGAGGTCGGCAAAGAGTTTCCAAAAAGCAAGCGTTGATCGATCACGCTGATCAAACCGACGGGGAACCCTATGTTGCAAATGCCTTCAACACCTGACTGGTGGGGATTGCCAGTTTCGTTGACTGTCACTAGGATCGCACAGATACTCTGACCAAAGGCTACATCAGCGTGCCTCAACGTCATCTCGTCCAGCAGTCCATGTGGGTAGAAACGGGATGCACGTCGGAAGAGCCAAGTACCATAGCCGCGAGTACTTCACTTCACGAACATTGCGTGCATGGATCAGGAGTGATGGACCCTACCCCGCGCACAGGCATCGATCGAGAGAAGCCATTCGACCAGTCAGCGACTAGTGAGGTGGGTCGACCAATGCATCAACAACCGCGCGCGCAAGTGTAGCGACTTTTGGGGTCCATAGTGGCGTCCGGGACCAACTGTGGCATCATTCTCGTCCGCAGGTCGCTGACGATGGCAACACGCCGATGTGCCCAAATTGTGAGTTCGAGGGCCCGGGTAATCCGGGTGGACGATCAGAGGTTGCTCTTGAAATAACGCACCAGGCCAGAGTAGGTTGTCGGTGATGACTGACTGTCTTCGGGTTATCTGCCAATGGGGGAGGCGTGGGCTTGATGAGTACCCGGTTGTGGTTGACGACCGGTGAGTGAGGGTAAGAGGGTAAGGGTAGACTGCACGATTGATCCCTCTTCTTCTTCTTCCTCTTTGACTTCCTCCTCCTTCCTCTTCTCCTTAGGTGAGATCCGGAAATGCAGAATAATTGCAAACAAGCACAACTTTGAGATCTAGGGCAAGACGTGGTCCCATCATGGACTTATATAGGGCCATGATGGGCCCATTACATGGACTTAGAAAGGGGAACCCAATAAGAACCTCCCCTCCCCCCAACTACAACATAAATAAGAAAACAACAAAATAAAAGACGTGAAAAGGAAAATGATACGGATGGATACAAAAACATGGTGATATGGGTGTGTCACGATGAGTAGGGTGCACTCGCCGTGACGAACACAAATCAGAATTTAAAATGACTGAGAACAGACAATTAAAACGCGGAGATAGAAATGTGGACGTGCTCTACCCAGGGTATTTAAGCCCGGGCATCTTCACGGATGCTTTGGCGTGCCAGTCAGGCTGGACACCTGTGGTGTTGCTGAAGACAGCTCCGATGACGTTTTGTCAATGTCGTTGGGGTGCACTCCATCAATCCTCCCGGGGTCGGAAGAACTCAGCTTTGACGAGTTGGTGGTGGCGAAAGACAACTGCTGAAGGAGATATGGCCGTAGGTGTCATAGATCATACTCCATGATCTAGGAGTCTTCCACACTTGTGCGTCCCTTCCAAGGTACCAAGAACCTTTGTGATACCTTGTCTCCTGCATAGTTAATTACATCGTGCAGTATACAATCGACTGACTCGTGCGAATCGGGTGAAATGATCAGGGGAGTTGTCGTGACAAACTCACTCACACTGAAAGGGCCTAGAAAGGATGGGTTGGAGGGGGGAGAAGAGGCTCGATACAAGGTGGGCCCTCCATCACCGGTACTCTGCATCGACACGCGTACAACTCTGGGATGACGTCGCCAAGAGGTATCTCGCTCCTCTAGTGCAACCGTTAATTATCTTTGTCATATGCCCTTTGATTGCACTTGAGCGGGTTCGAGATAGAGTAGGTGAGAGAGTAAACAGACACGAGAGCATCCAACTAGAGTCTTCCCTAGGTACGGGCCGAGCCCGTCCGTTACATGAGAGGACCGACGGATTCAATCCGCCGGACGCCGTAGTCTCTTTTGTCACTCTTATGAGGGTAAGGAGGTTATCATCACTGTCGTTGATCGCCCACCCCAGAGCATGGAGTTCGGCAAACCCCTAGAGTCAGGGCCTAACCGTACTTCACCTAGGATTGCATCGCATCATGTAGACACATCTCCGTAGGTCCACACCGACGGACGACGTCTTTGACGACGTCTGTGCTATCACTCGGTACCCAAGCATCACCTCGGTGACCCTCGAGACAACTTCAACGATGTGATCCTGCATCATCCTTGTATCAAAGCATCGACCATCGTTGTCATCCTGCACCAACTTGGTATTTTGAGCACTGTTGTGGTCGCTCACAGCCCGTCTCCATGCCCGCATCATAGCATCTGCATTTCATCATTTTGAAAACGCATCTAGGAATCCCTGAGGAACTAGCCATGGTCTTTGAGACGAGATCTAGCAGACAGAAGAAACCTGGAGGTTCAACCTCCCCGCGATGAGATGACTCGCCGCCAACCGATAGAGGCAGCCCAATGCGCCTCCTCAAATACCATCCTCCGATGCCCGAAGGTGGTGCGTTATCACATCCTACGGAACCCGGATGGACCACACCCATTGCTAGGGTGCTGTCAGATAGTTCGGTCTCCCGGACATAGCCACGCAACTCGTCATAGTCACTAGGGACTGTCTCCTAGTGATGACGAGGAAAGGGTGGCAAAGAGTCGTCACTCACACGAGAATGATCCCGTGAACGAACCCGCATGCTGGGTTCCTACGACATGAAGCCGAGGAGCATGACATAGTGAAAGAAGATCGCAGCAGCCTTTTCAACCCTTAGAGAACCTGACCGAAGACCAGGACATCTCCCTCCATGATAGTAAAGCCGTCGCAAACGGATTGGAGCAATGGCTGGCCCGACTTACAGTACTTCCAGCACCCACCGCTGCCCCCATGCCCGTGGCACTGAACTGAGCTCGTGACCCTCCACAGCTCGCGCAACCCCTGGAGCGCCCTTGGAGCCCCTACGACGACAATGCCCGGTGAGACCCAGAGACCCGGAGAGACCTTCATCCTGACCACTATCCCGCATGTGTCCCCCAAGACGTCCTTCCCCGAGTCAGTTACGATCGCAGATTTGAGGACGATCCTCCGACTGGCCGAGATGGCTATGTCCAGCCCCGAGACCCCCAATACAATGAACCCGATGAGGTTGCTCGATACCGCGCGCACGCGATACCCGATATTTGCTCCCCACCCAATGGTCAGCCCCTACGATGGGTTGACCACGAGTGCTACCCCACCCGGCCTCAACGAGCCATTAGTCGTCGTCTCAAAGTTTACCCGGTGCGCGGTCCGCACCCAGATGACTACAAGTGCTGAAGCAAAGAGAATCGAGCTCATATCCAAAAGAGCACCGAGCTGACGTATCCATCTTCAAAGGGTCGTGGAAGCCAAAGGAGTTCACTGACTAGGAGTCGAGTGGGAACTCCTACTTCTGATGGAACGGACTATTGTTACCTCACCACGAAGTTGCCATCACCAGGTGAACAAACACGTGTTCATTCGTGCCCCAATAAGAATGGGTCTCATGGTACCCTTACACCACAAAATCAGCAACGAAGAGTGACCCAACCAGAATGGTCGGGCTAACGGTGATCTGCCATCCCGCGCCCTTCCCCCCCCACCTGAGAGCACGGACGCGATACCAATGACAGCACGCCATGCTCAGCTAAACGCACTGCTCATTGTGTAGCCCGCGTAATCCGCCTAGAGCAAGGGCATGTTGTCTCACTCAGACTCACTCAAGAGAGTTGGAGTCCCGAGACGACCCCTGCACTCATCGCCCCAGGGATGGATGATACGACGCGCCCGTGTCGTGATCACCGTGCCATCCCCAGCACAATGGTCGAGCACCATTATCCCACTCCCCCCCCCCCCCTAGGCGTGCTGAACTCCTCGGTGGATTGCCCCGCTGGGTTGAGTCCTACAAAGATCGTCATCGGTCATGTTCCTTGTCAATCTACCATAGTAGCACTCATCGAACATCATGGTTATGCGACTGCCCTGCATGTTTTATCGTTGGATCAACATCCTCATGCTAGGATCACAAGTCTCATTACATCGTACAATCAGGCTGCCGACTTGCATTGCCAGTTCTGAATGTTCGACTTGGGACATCGTATGGTAGTGAGACTTAGACCAGAGAGCTATTCTCTCGGGATGGCAACAAGGCTACGTGTTCGTAGCGCCAGCCCATCTCAATCCTCCAATGAGTGGGTGATATCGCTTGCGTCGTTGATATTCCTCCCCTGCGGAGGATTCGCACCACATGTAATGTGGTGGACCTGGTTCCGTACCAATACTCCTTTCTCCCCCCTAACCCGGCCTCTCTAGACCCACTTAGTGTGAGGGATTTTGCCACGACCACCTCCCCGGTACTATCACCCCATTGGCATGAGTCAGTCAAGGGTATATGGCAAAGAATAGTTAACCGTGCAGGGGACGAGGCCTCACGAAGATTTTCGGTGCAGGGAAGGGAGCACACGTATGTAGACCCTACGTGGAAGCCCCATGACAACCTACGACGCCAGCAGCCAACTCATCATCAGCAGCCACCGCCTATGACCACAAATTGTCAGAGCCGAGTTCTTCCGACCCCGAAGGATTGATGCACCACGAAACCACGATCCATCAAGGACAACGCCGAAGCCCCCGCCATCGCCGGCCACACCCCCGACTCGAGCCCTTCCAGAATGGCATGCCAAAGCGAGGGTGAAGGTATCTAGTTCGTTTTGATTTTCTTGGACCATTATCCTCGCAAAGGCCCCTTCCGTTTTATCTTCTCCCCTTCAAACCCTCTTCTCTTTTTGTTTTGTTTTAAACAAATGTATTATTGGTCTTAAGAGGGGGGCCCTTTCCTAATGGGCCACCCCCTCTTTTGGTCCCTTCTTAGGCCATCGCCCACCCTACATAAGGGAAGGAGAGGGTGCCCTAAGATATAGAAGTTCTGTGAATTTTTGAAAGAAAGGTATCCCGACGTCTTCTTGCGAGAGGAATCAAAATAGGAAAAAAGGAGAAAAAACTAAAAAAAGAGAGTGAGAGAGGAGGAATGTAACTGGAATGGGGCGACAGCCCTAGCCCACTCCCCCGTTACGATCCGTCGAACCACCAACAACAGGCTGCCCGCCGCCCCAGAGTATCGCCGATCCTGCCACCACTTTGCTGTCGGAGCCCTAGGATGTCGCCCTCGGCCGCCACGGCCTCCACGTCCACCCTAGGTCGAGGATCCCGTCACCGGAGCCCCTGTCAGCCTATCCGGCCATCGCTCCGTTGTTGGAGCCCTAGGACGCCGCCCTAAGCCGCCATAACCTCCCTCGGTCGCCGATCCGTCGCAGGAGCTACAGGCCGCCAATCCGGCCGCTGCTCCACTGTCGAAGCCCTAAGAAGACGCCCTCGGCTGCCTTGGCCTCCCTCGGCTGCCCTAGGGCACGGATCCCACCGTCGGAGCGCTAGGCCGCCAATTCCAGCCGATGCTCTACTATCGGAGCCCTATGAAGCAGCCGCAGCCCCCTTGGCTGTCCTAGGCCGCAGATCTCGCCGCTAGGGCCCCAGGCCGCCGATCCGGGTGCCGCTCTACCGTCGGAGCCCTCGGACGCCCCCCTCGGCCACCCTTGGC